>NC_056671.1:41698602-42341102 GCF_018350195.1 Panthera tigris
TTATTAAAAGTAGTGAATCACATGAAGTTCTAGAAGTTTGCCCAATTCACTAATCCTGACATGGAAGACAGCTTACTGATATGAATGCACAGAGAAGAGCCCTGAGACATTAGAGAATTGGAGGTGATGTTACGTATATCATGTGGGAGTAAAGATGTTTACCTCATTGCTAGGCTGCCCCTTTGATCTCAAGATGACAAAGAGGCTGAGCTTTCCCTCTTTTGTAATGGGTATATTAAAAGGAAAATAATGAACAAGTGAATCTGGACTGTGACATTAGAAGGAGGTTCAAGTAGACAGGATGTTCAGGTCAAGAAGCTTTGGTGGCAAGTACCAGAAAGCTGGCTGCATGGTTTTGAGGACTAGGGTAGGATGCACATTTTTGGAAAGTCTTTGGCTAGGGAACTAAGGTAGAGCTCTAGTGTTGTACTTATAGAGGTACTGGGCATGAAATGAAGGCATGGGCCTAGGACAGAGTAACAAAATAATAAATTCTAGTAATCCAGCTACTGGAAGAAAGGTATGATATTCCAAAAACATATTTCTGAATGTCTCTTCTGTACCAGATACTGCTTTACTGAAGAAAATGAGCAAAGTGACTGCCCCCATGGAACTGACCTTTTAATGAAGAGAGACAGAAATTAAACAAGATGAACTTGTAAAATAGGTGACATTTTGAATGGTGATAAGTGCTATAGAAAAAAAACCAGAGAAGTAGATAGAGTATTATTAGACAGTTATATGTACAACTTTAGTGTGGTTAGGAAGGTCCTCACTGAGAAGGTGATACTTGAGAAGGGTATAAGATTAAAAGGTGACTAGCCTTGAGGTGGATCATGCTGAGTTTCTTTTGTGGTATTAAACAATTACCTGAGTATAGATAGGAACAATCTCAGGGTCTGGAGTAGTGATGAAACGGTGGGGTTCTTAAGTGGTCCCAGCTTTGAAGATTAGGAACTCTGGTTCATGGAGTTAAGAAGTCCTGTTTATACAATAACCATGAAGAAGTGAAAGAATTTAAGAATCCACTTGATGGATCTGATCGATGCACCTGACCAGATTGGGCACTGGTACTTTTAGGAAGTGAGGGACCTGGAGAAAGGATGCTAGGTAAATCAGTAAGATTGAAGTCAGTAAATGGGATGAAGGAATGGCTAAACCAGAAAGTCTAGAAGCAAAATGGGTAACAGGAAATCTGCAGGGATAGCTTCCTGTGCTAAGCTTTCAAGTACCATCCAGACTAATCTATTGGCCCCACCCTTCAGGTAGATCTTTCTTGAATATAAAATACAAACTTAAGGTGAATTTTATGGGTTATATACTCACCTCTTAACAGCAGATCCACATGCTCGAGTCTGACTTAGGTAAGATTGCCAGATAAAGTATACGATGCTCAGATGAATTTGGATTTTAGATAAACAATGAAAAATCTTTTAGTATAAATATGTCTCAAGTATTGCATGGGATATACTATAGTAGGTTTACTTATACTAAAAATTTGTTTGTTATTTTTGTGAAATTCAAATTTATTTCAGCGTATTTTCTTTGCTAAATCTGGAAACTCTATATGTGAAGCTCATTTGGAGGTCTAGATCCTGGTGAGCCAGACTTGGAGATATGTGGGGAAGTCAAGACCTCCTTTCTCTTCAGTAGCTTTTTGGTTTTTAGAGATATTAGCATCCTCCATATCTGAGGTCTTAAAATGGACACTTAACAGCTTTTTAGAAAACTCTGTTTACAGGAATGGTATAATTAATGGCTGGTGATGAATTGTATTCCTTGGGAGCAGCATTTAAACTTTTAACACCATAGAACTTATGTAGGAAATATAAGATTAGAGTGGTGGTAGGAGTCCTGAGCCATACCTAATGGGTCCCCCTTTATCTTCTGTGGTGATGATTCCTAAAGTGTGTCTGTGAAAACCTGGGACTCTTTCCACTGCTGTAGCATCAAGAATTAGCTAAAAAGATCACCAGTAATTAAAAAAAATCCCCCTCTACTGTGTTTGGGAGCAAGCATTCTAAATACTTAGGTAGGTATGAAGGGATCTAAAGGGATGAGACAATTTTTTTCTAAAGAAAATGAGTTTAAATGGAATATATTTCTAATGGTGAGAATATCTGGGAAAAATATATTAACTTTATCAAGGAGGGAGTTCTGTCTCCCCACCACCCACACTTTTCTTTTTGCCATGATAGCTCTCATTATAATGCCAAAGTTATTTTTTTCATAGAGAATTAGACCCTATTTTATTCCTAGCACAAAAAAATTGCAGCATGCATTTTGATTTGCTTTTGATTAAATTCTCACCCGTTTTGAAGATCTTCAGATAATTGCTGAAAGAGTCAAAGGTTACTTAAGAATACTGAAGTACATCCAGACAATACATATGGTATTTTAATTAATCTTCATATAAATTTCTATCGGTGCTTTCTGCTGTTGTCATTGTTGGATAGTTTACAAGACATGTGAACATACTTAATTATAGTTGGCTTTAGTGTGGGCAAGGTCATGTGGAAAATGCTATTTTGAGGAATCAGATTTATACTATTCTCACTTTGAGAATCATCTGTTAGAATCAGGTGTACTCCCAAATTAGGGATACCATGTTTATTTCTGACTTCTTTTCAAGTTAAGATGCTATGTAGATTTGATATAATAGAATACGTAATGGAATGTATTATCACAGAATAGGCTTTGGCAATCCTAATTTAAGCAAAACTCAATGCTGGAGAGTTCAAGCCTTGGTCTTAGGCTGCCCCTTGTCAGTATTCCTCCCCCATTCTTTCCTTTCTCTACCCATTTCTTCTTATCCTGTCCCATCCATTTCTTTTCCTTTCCTTCTTTTCTTTCTCACTTTCTCCCTAAATGATCTTATCCATTCCTGTCAATGTCCCCTTTCCCTCCACCCAAGATAAATATCCCTGGTACTTGATTTTACTCTTACTACTGACAATCAGAGTATGGGCAGGTGGACTAGGCAAATCAGGTGCTGGTGCCTGTGTTTGAATTGGAGGTTAGTGACTCAAAGAAGCAGGAGCAGTAGAGATAAACTCTACTGAGTGGGAACAAGCAGCATCCAAGTCTATATCCTGGGGGAAGTCTGAACTGTGGTGCCAGTAGCTGTATCCAGGGCCAGCAGTGGTGGCTGGCAAAGCCTCATAAGAGGAACAATGGCATGATTTTTAGTGTGTTCTTGGCTGACCAGCATTCTGTGGTTTTTGTTTATTTTCTGGGTGTGTTTTTCCAAACTCCTTGGTAATTCCATGAGCTGTTTCTATACATTTCAATAATTTCTTTTCTACTTAAATTCACAGATTTGGTTCTTATTGTTTATTGATTGCCATGATTCCCAGATTAATAATTTTATCCCAGCCTTCTTTTCTGAGCTTCAAATTCAAATGCCAACTTAAAATTTTCACTTAGATGTTTTACACTGGAGTCATCTCACATTAGTGTGTCAAAAACTGAACTTGTAGGGGCACCTGGGTGGCTCAGTTGGTTAAGCTTCCAACTCTTGATTTCAGATCAGGTCATGATCTCATGGTTTGTGAGATCAAGCCATGTGTTGGGCTTAGCACTGACAGTGTAGAGCCTCCTTGGTATTCTCTCTCCATCTATCTCTGCCTCTCTTTCTCTAACAAAATAAATAAATATTAAAAAAAAAAAAACCCTGAACTTGTATCCTTCTCCCAGTTCTCATCTTTCCCCAGTCTTCCCCATTCTACCCTTGATTCACTCCAGTTAGGTTGGCATCTATTGAATGGTGGATTCACTTCTATGTGGCTGCTCCAGGCCAGAGACCAGCAAATAGCCAGAACAACTGAGGAGGGGGAATGAAGACCCTCTGAGAAAGGATCAAAATTAACTTCTCAAAGAGCTTCTTCAGTTGTGTCTGACATGTGTCTGTGTCCATCAGTGTTACCATGAGACACCCATGGATACCTCTTCAGCTTGGCTTCATGCCACTCTTGTCTTTGTGGACTGTGTCAGACCCACTGGTCATCCTTCAGGTTCTTGAACAGGCCAAGTTCTTTTCATTATGTGGCCCTTACACAGGCTGGTCACTGTGTTTGGCAAACTCTTCCCTTCTCTTCACTAACTTCTTTCCATCCTTTAGTTCAAATAATATTTCTTTGTCTTCTCTGATCCCTAAAACTAAATTATATCTCCCTGATATTGTCTTCTATTTTCCCCTAGGCAGTTACTAGAGCAATCTGAAAGTCTGTATTTCATTTAAAAGTCTGTATTGAATTGGGTCTGTATTCATTGGTTTAATGTCTGCTTCTTCCACTAGAATACATGCTTCCTGAGGGTAAGGACATTGTGTCCCCAGTACATGCATGGTGTGAGGAACATGATAGATGTTCAAGAAATATTTTTGGAAGAATGAATAAATAAAGAAAAATCTTACATTTGGGCACCGGTGGTGGTGAGGAGAGGATAAATTACAAAGGAAGCTCCATTGCTCCATCTCTTTCATTAATTTATCAAATTACATTCCTACCTCATGAAGAGTTCTTTTTGAATAGTAACATTGCCAGTTCAGGGCAAATATAATCTGGTAAATATTTATATGGAATATTCTAAACTTCTTACTGCTTTGCCTTTCTTAGCCTTGTACATGTGGGTACAAGCAAGAAATGCTAGTCTCCCAAGAGGCCTCTCTTGTAACCCCCAAATGGTGTTCATGAACTTAATTACTTACCTAGACTAGTTCTAAGTTACCCATCTTTCTTACCATCTCTGCTTCTCTTCCTGGGTGCTTTTGTCTGTCTAATGTTGGTGAGTACAAGATTTTAGTTAGATCAGCAGTGGATTCCCCCTGGAGCTACTGCTTATTCACTACTTTTCACTTCTACCATTAACAGCAGCCTTCCTTTTCAGGTTGTACTGGGTTCATTTTTCACCTTCATAAATGCTTCTACTTATGTGGCTCTTTCCAGAATTGCTAAAGACCCTTGTTATTTATTGGAAAAGGATACACACACACACACACACACACACACACACACACACACATATACACTTACACACACACACACATATACACTTACACACACACATATACACATATATGTGTATATGTGTGTGTGTGTGTGTGTGTGTGTGTGTGTGTGTGTAAGTGTATATGTGAACCCCAGGCATCTGGGTTCTTCCAGCTTTCTTCCTTTTTCAGATCCATGATGGACTTAGAAGACAACCCACTGTGTCATGGTCTTCCTATTTCCCACTCTGGGGCTTTACTTTTTAAACAGCAGAGAGAAACAGCAGAGAGGAACCACCCATTTATCTTCAAAGAAGGGTGGAGTACAGTATCCCCTTGATTCCTCAGCACTGAAGCCTTCTCCATGGGGAAAGACATTGGTCCCATTGTCTTTGAGGATCTTCTCTTTCAGGAAGCCACAGTATACATCTATTTGCCCAATCATCCTGACAGCCTGACTGTTCTGAAATAGGGAAATGCACTTTTTCTCCTATATTTAGCTTTGTCCTATGCTTTCTGGCTTCCAGGTAAGCATGTAGGTCACCTGGGGCCATTTGAAAAACATAGTCCCCTCAATCCCTGAACAGCTCCAGGGAAATGGGTTACAGATATGCACAGAGAGTTTAATTCATCAACTTCTTGAAAACATCAGTCCTCTTACAACTTAACTCAGTAACTTCTGCTATTTTTTTTTAATATGAAGAAATACATTTTCTGATAAAGAATTGTTAGGAATCGTCTGAAACCTATGGAAAGTGTTTGAGTGAAGAGAGAGGTTCTTCTGAGTTAGTTTGCAGATTGCTGGGGCACAGTTCTCTCTGATGATTATCTAACTGTTGGATTCTCAACAATGTCTGCTTCTTAAAAATTGTAGTGATGTACCCTCTAAGACTCAGGATGATGATTTCAATAATTGTCTCTAACAGAGAGCACTTCTGAGGAATGAGTGATTATGAATTCTAAGTCTTAGAATTAAAAATATATGATCATAATACATTTTATTTCAACTACTATAAGCAATATTTTTATGGATTGTATTATTCTTTACTCATTTAAAAGTGTGTTTAAGTCTGTAATACCAACACTAGGGGGATGGATAGTAACATTGACCACCCAAAATAATGACTTATTTTAAAATCAATGACATGCTTTCTAGCAGAGTAGCGGACCTAACCTATCTATTTATCTTTTGTTTGGGCTAACATTAAAACAATTTACAATCCTTGAACTTTTGCTAATGAGTTCTAAAGTAAAGGATGTGTAGGTGTTTTGTATTTGTAACTCATGAGGGTCCTCGAATTTTTCCCAGGTCTAGCCCCTTACCTATCCCCGTCTTTCCCATACAACTTTGACCATCAACCATCCTCTCATTGCTCTTGCATCTTTGGTTTTTACTTTCCATTGATCCTTTCTTCTAAGCCTATGAATATACACACACCGACATCCCCAAGTCTAAAACATTACACACACTAATTCTTTTGAACTTGATTTCTCTTCACGGTGTCTCAATTCTCTCATTTCTTTAACTGTTAATACTTTTGAGGTCATGATATATACTATCTACCTTCACTTCTTTGTATTTTACTCACTTTCCAAGCATTTAAAACTTGTGTTTGCCTTTACTTCTATGTTAGTTTCCTATGGCTACTATAACAAATCACCACAAACTTGGCGACTTAAAACAGCACAAATTTATTCTCCTACAGTTCTCGAAGATGGTGTTCCAAAATCAGTATCACTGGGCTGAAACCAAGGTGTTGGCAGTAACTTACTACCTCTAGGGACTCTAGGGAAGAATCTGTTTCATTGTGTTTTCCAGCCTCTAGAACTGTATTCTTGGCCTTTTTCATCTCTTAGTGACCATCTGTATTCTTTGGCTCATGGCCCCTTCCTCCATCTTCAAACTCAGTGTAGCATCTTCACATCTCTCTCTCCACTGATGTCACTGCATTATGTTCTCTCTTCTATATCAGCCCTCCTTCTGCCTCCCTTCTCTAAAGACACTTCTGATTACATTTAGGCCCCACCCAAATAACCTAGGATAATCTTATCACTTAAAAATCCTGAACAATCTGGAATTTTGGGAGGCCATTATTCAGCCTACCACATCTTCCAAGAAATAAGTTCATCAGATTCCTAATCACAAACCTGATGGCATTAGTCATCCTTTTTTTTTTTTTTTTTTTTTTTTACCTCTGTGTAGGAATTAACAGGGACTGTAGCTTCTTGAAACACCCCTATGTCTAGCTTCTGTGTCAATACTTCTATTTCTCTGACAATCATGTTATGTCCTTCTCTTACTCTCACTTCTAAATGTAGGTTTTCCTAAATATTTTCTCCTTAATTTCTCCTTTCTTGCTTTCTGTACTACCTTCCTTGACCATTTATCCACATACATGACTTTTTTAATCTTCATAAACTGTCTAGATACTCTTCAGGGCTCTGGCTCCCATTTCTAGGTGCTTGCTGGACTTCTTTTAGACAGGTAAACTTGAGGTTTAGTAATGAGACTGAATTCATTACCCAGCTCTCTAAACATCTTCTGCCTCCTTAATTAGCATTGCGGTTAATGACTCCAGCATTCAGAAGAATACCAAAACCTCTTTATCTTGATTTGTCTTGGCCACTACCTTATTTCACATCCTAATTGCTTCTGATCTGAGCTATATCAGTAATTTCCTAACAGATTTTCCTCCTTGTGATTTTAGCCATTCTTTACTTCTAGAATCAGCCTTCTAAAGCCTGGTTACAACGTGTAAATTTTGCATTAAGAATTCTCGATGCTCTCTCCTTCTCCCTATCAGCATATTCTGATTAAAAACCAGATTTATGACCTTCAAGGCTCTCTCCAACTTGATTTCAAGTGTAACTTATAAACATACCCCCCACCTTTGTACTCACCTTATGTCCTGCCACAACTTGCCAAATGTGGAGAGTTCATGTCTCTGGTGCTACTGCTTATTCTATTATATCCATTTCCTCATTTTTCTTTATGAAAATCTTACAATGCAGACCTCCAGGCAAAACATAATATGCATGATAGTATGCTTTAAATTTAAATAATTATTCAGTATTCTCCTTGTTTTGCCTTTGCAGAGAACTAGTATTCTTTGATGGATTTCAGTAAGTAATGCCCTTATCAAAATTGGAGGTCCGGTATGACTTTTCTATTAGTGAAGGGACGGTACCACTTAACTAAAGGCCTAGTTTAAATCATCCATTTTTTTCATTCATTCTTTCTTTATTTTATGCAGTAATTCTACAACTCTTTATTGAATACCTACTATGTGCTGGACACTCTTCTAGGCACTGGAGGATAAAACAAGCAAAGCTAACAAGGTGTCTGCCTTTCTGGAGCTTACAGATTAGTGAGGAAACAGTATTAATGGAATACAGCAAAATAAAAATCAATGATGTCTGTGTCAAGAACTAAGAAGAGGTGCCCACTTTTACTGTAGTGTATTAGTGGAGTGCTGGCCTAGTCTGGGGGTTCATAAAAGGAATCACTGAGGAAATAATGAATGACTAGCAAAGAGGAGGAAAGCATTCTCAAATGCCTTTATCTACAATTTGTTATTTTTTTAGTTTAAGGTTTTTGTTTAAATTCCAGTTAGTTAACATACAATGTAATACTAGTTTCAGGTATAGAATTTAGTGATTCTTCACTTACATACAATGCCCAGTGCTCATCACAACCAGTGTCCTCCTTAATCCCATCACCCATTTAACCCATCCCCTGGGCTACCTACCCTCCAGAAACCCTCACTTTTTTCTCCATAGTTAAGAGTCTGTTTTATGGTTTGTCTTTTTTTTTTCACCCTATGTTCATCTGTCTTGTTTCTTAATTTCCACATATGAGTGAAATCATATGGCATTTGTCTTTATCTGACTTACTTTGCTTAGCATAATGCTCTCTAGTTCCACCCACGTCATTGCAAATAGCAAGATTTCATTCTTTTTTGTGACTAAGTAATATTCCATTGTGTATATATACCACATATTCTTTGTCCATTCATCATTTGATGGACCTTTGGGCTCTTTCCATAATTTGGCTATTGTTGGTAATGCTGCTAAAAACATTGGGATGCATATATCCCTTTGAATCAGTATTTTTGTATCCTTTGGATAAACACCTAGTGATGCAATTGCTGGATCGTAGGGCAGTTATATTTTTAACTTTTCAGGATCTTCCATACTGTTTTCCAGAGTGGCTACACCAGTTTGCATTCCCACAAACAGTGTAAGAGGGTCCCCGTTCTCCACACCCTTGCCAACATCTGTTGTTTCCTGTGTTGTTAATTTTAGCCATTCTGACAAGTGTGAGGTGATATCTTGTAGTATTGATTTGTATTTCCCTATTGATGAGTGATGTTGAGCAACTTTTCCTGTGTCTGTTAGCCTTTTGTATGACTTCTTTGGGAAAATTTCTATTCATATCTTCTTCTCATTTCTTAACTCAGTTATTTGTTTTTTGGGTGTTGACTTTTATAAGCTCTTTATATATTTTGAATATTAACCCTTTATCAGATATATCGTTTACAAATATCTTCTCCCATTCTGTAGGCTGCCTTTTAGTTTTATTGATTGTTTCCTTCACTGTGGAGAAGATTTTTATCTTGAAGTCTTGATAGTTTATTTTTCCTTTTGTTTCCCTTGCCTCTGGTGATGTGTCTGGTAAGAAGTTTCAGCCAAGGTCTAAGAGTTTGCTGCACATGTTCTCCTCTAGGATTTTGATGTTTTCCTGTCTCACATTTAGGTCTTTCATTCATTTTGAGTTTATTTTTGTGTATGGTGGAAGAAAGTGGTCCAGTTTTATTCTTCTGCATGTTGTGGTTCAGTTTCCCAACATCTTTGTTGAAGATGCTATCTTTTTTCCATTGGATATTCTTTCCTGCTTTGTCAAAGATTAGTTGACCATATAGTTGTGGATCCATTTCTGGGTTTTCTATTATTTTCCATAGATCTGTGTGTCTGTTTCTGTGCCAGTACCATACTCTCTTGATCACTATATTACAACTTTGTAATATAATTTGAATTCTGGAATTGTGATGCCTCCAGTTTCTTTTTCTTTCTTTCTTTCTTTCTTTCTTTCTTTCTTTCTTTCTTTCTTTCTTTCTTTCTTTCTTTCTTAATGTTTGTTTATTTTGAGAGAGAGTGTGTGAAAAGAGAGAGACAGATAGACAGAGGAACCGAAGGGGGCCTTGAGCTAACAGCGGAAAGCCCAATGCGAGGCTCAAACCCGTGGAACTGTGAGATCATGACCTGTGTTGAAATCAGACGCTTAACCAAGTGAGCCACCCAGGTGCCCATCCAGATTCTTTTTCTTTTTCAAGATTCTTTTAGCTATTCAGGATCTTTTGTAGTTCCATACAAATTTTGGGATTGATTGTACTAACTCTGTGAAAAATTCTGGTTGTATTTTGATAGGGATAACATTAAATGTGTGGATTGCTTTGGGTAGTGTAGACACTAACAATTGATATTCTTCCGATCCATGAGCATGGAATGTTTTTTCATTTCTTTGTGGCATCTTCAGTTTCTTTCATAAGTGTTATTATAGTTTTCAGAGTACAGGTCTCTTATCTCTTTGGTTAAGTTTATTCCCATGTATCTTTTGGTTTTTGGTTCAATTGTAAATGGAATCAATTCCTTGATTTCTTTTTTCTGCTGTTTCAGTATTGGTGTATAGAAATGTGACAGATTTCTGTATGTTGATTTTGTATTCTTTGACTTTACTGAATTCATGTCTCAGTTCTAGCAATTTTTTGGTGGAGTTTTTTGGGTTTTCTAGATAGTATCAAATAGTGAAAGTTTGACTTCTTCCTTGCCAATTTGAATGCCTTTTATTTCTTTTTGTTGTCTGATTGATGAGGCTAGGGCATCCAGTACTATGTTAAATAACAGTGATGAGAGTGGACATCCCTGTCTTGTTCCTGACCATAAAGGAAAAGCTCTCAGTCTCTCCCCACTTAGGGTGACATTAGTTGTGCGTCTTTAGTATATGACCTTTACGGTGTTAAACTATGTTCTCTCTATCCCTACTTTGTTGAAGATTTTTATTAAGAATGGATGCTGTATTTTGTCAAATACTTTTTCTGCATCTATTGAGAGGATCATATGGTTCTTGTCCTTTCTTTTATTAATCTAGTGCATCATGTTGATTGATTTGAGAATATTTAACCACCTTTGCAACTCAGGAGTAATCCCATTTGATTGTGGTAAATGATTCTTTTAATGTATTGTTGGATTCAATTTGCTAGTATTTTGTTGAGAATTTTTGCATCCAGGTTCATCAGGGATATTGTCTATAGTTCTCTTTTTTAGCGGGGCCTTTGTCTGGTTTTAGAATCAAGGTAATGCTGACTTCGTTGAGTTTGGAAGTTTTTCTTACATTTCTATTTTTTGAAACAGTTTGAGAAAAATAGGTATTAACTCTTCTTTAAATGGTTGATAGAATTCCCCTGGGAAGCCATCTGGCCCTGGACTTTTGTTTGTTGAAGGATTTTTGATTACTGATTTAACTTCTCTGGTTATTGGTCTGTTCAAGTTTTCTATTTCTTCCTATTTGTTTTGGTAGTTTATATGCTTCTAGGAATTTACCAGTTCTTCCAGATTGCCCACTTGTTAGCTTATACTTTTTCATAATATTTTATTATAATTGTTTGTATTTCCATGGTGTTGGTTGTAATCTCTTCTCACTCATTTGTGAATTTATTTTGATCCTTTCCTTTTTCTTTTAAATAAGTCAGGCTAGAAGTTTATCAATATGATTAATTGTTTTGAAGAACCAGCTCCTGGTTTCATTGGTCTGTTCTACTGTGTGTGTGTGTGTGTGTGTGTGTGTGTGTGTGTGTTTCTGTATCATCTATTTCTGCTTTAGTCTTTATTATTTCCTTTTTTCTGGCTTTAACTTAATTTGTTGTTCTTTTTCTAGCTCCTTTTTTTGGTAATATATGAAGTTTATTTTCAAATTGATTTCCATACAATACCCAGTGCTCATCCCAAAAGGTGCCCTCCTCAATACCCATCACCCACACTCCCCTCCCTCCCACCCCTCCATCAACCCTCAGTTTGTTCTCAGTTTTTAAGAGTCTCTTATGCTTTGGCTCTCTTCCACTCTAACCTCTTTTTTTTTCCTTCCCCTCCCCCATGGGTTTCTGTTAAGTTTCTCAGGATGCACATAAGAGTGAAACCCTCTTTCACTTTCACCTGTTTCACTTTCACTTTTCACCTGTCTTTCTCTGTATGGCTTATTTCACTTAGCATCACACTCTCCAGTTCCCTCCACGTTGCTACAAAAGGCCATATTTCATTTTTTCTCATTGCCACGTAGTATTCCATTGTGTATATAAACCACAATTTCTTTATGCATTCATCAGTTGATGGACATTTAGGCTCTCTCCATAATTTGGCTATTGTTGAGAGTGCTGCTATAAACATTGGGGTACAAGTGCCCCTATGCATCAGTACTCCTGTATCCCTTGGGTAAATTCCTAGCAGTGCTATTTCTGGGTCACAGGGTAGGTCTATTTTTAATTTTTTGAGGAACCTCCACACTGTTTTCCAGAGTAGCTGCACCAATTTGCATTCCCACCAACAGTGCAGGAGGGTTCTTGTTTCTCCACATCCTCTCCAGCATCTATAGTCTCCTGATTTGTTCGTTTTGGCCACTCTGACTGGCGTGAGGTGATATCTGAGTGTGGTTTGATTTGTATTTCCCTGATGAGGAGCGACGTTGAGCATCTTTTCATGTGCCTGTTGGCCATCCAGATGTCTTCTTTAGAGAAGTGTCTATTCATGTTTTCTGACCATTTCTTCACTGGGTTATTTGTTTTTTGGGTGTGGAGTTTGGTGAGCTCTTTATAGATTTTGGATACTAGCCCTTTGTCCGATATGTCATTTGCAAATATCCTTTCCCATTCCATTGGTTGCCTTTTAGTTTTGTTGGTTGTTTTCTTTGCTGTGCAGAAGCTTTTTATCTTCATAAGGTCCCAGTAGTTCATTTTTGCTTTTAATTCCCTTGCCTTTGGGGATGTGTCAAGTAAGAAATTGCTACGGCTGAGGTCAGAGAGGTCTTTTCCTGTTTTCTCCTCTAGGGTTTCGATGGTTTCCTGTCTCACATTCAGGTCCTTTATCCATTTTGAGTTTATTTTTGTGAATGGTGTGAGAAAGTGGTCTAGTTTCAACTTTCTGCATGTTGCTGTCCAGTTCTCCCAGCACTATTTGTTAAAGAGACTGTCTTTTTTCCATTGTATGTTCTTTCCTGCTTTGTCAAAGTTGGCCATATGTTTGTGGGTCTAGTTCTGGGGTTTCTATTCTATTCCACTGGTCTATGTGTCTGTTTTTGTGCCAATACCATGCTGTCTTGATGATTACATCTTTCTAGCAGAGGCTAAAGTCTGGGATTGCGATGCCTCCTGCTTTGCTCTTCTTCAAAATTACTTTGGCTATTCTGGGCCTTTTGTGGTTCCATATGAATTTTAGGATTGCTTGTTCTAGTTTTGAGAAGAATGCTGGTGCAATTTTGATTGGGATCGCATTGAATGTGTAGATAGCTTTGGGTAGTATTGACATTTTGACAATATTTATTCTTCCAATCCATGAGCACAGGATGTTTTTCCATTTCTTTATATCTTCTTCAATTTCCTTCATAAGCTTTCTATAGTTTTCAGCATACAGATCTTTTACATCTTTGGTTAGATTTACTCCTAGGTATTTTATGCTTCTTGGTGCAATAGTGAATGGGATCAGTTTCTTTATTTGTCTTTCTGTTGCTTCATTATTAGTGTATAAGAATGCAACTGATTTCTGTACATTGATTTTGTATCCTGCAACTTTGCTGAATTCATGTATCAGTTCTAGCAGACTTCTGGTGGAGTCTATCGGATTTTCCATGTATAATATCATGTCATCTGCAAAAAGTGAAAGCTTAACTTCATCTTTGCCAATTTTGATGCCTTTGATTTCCTTTTGTTGTCTGATTGCTGATGCTAGAACTTCCAACACTATGTTAAACAACAGCAGTGAGAGTGGGCATCCCTGTCGTGTTCCTGATCTCAGGGAAAAAGCTCTCAGTTTTTCCTCATTGAGGATAATGTTAGCTGTGGGCTTTTCATAAATGGCTTTTATGATGTTTAAGTATGTTCCTTCTATCCCGACTTTCTCAAGGGTTTTTATTAAGAAAGTTGCTGAATTTTGTCAAAGGCCTTTTCTGCATCGATTGGCAGGATCATATGGTTCTTATCTTTTCTTTTATTAATGTGATGTATCACGTTGATTGATTTGTGAATGTTGTGAATAATTCTTTTTATATGCTGTTGAATTCGATTTGCTAGTATCTTATTAAGAATTTTTGCATCCATATTCATCAGGGATATTGGCCTGTAGTTCTCTTTTTTTACTGGGTCTCTGTCTGGTTTAGGAATCAAAGTAATACTGGCTTCATAGAATGAGTCTGGAAGTTTTTCTTCCCTTTCTATTTCTTGGAATAGCTTGAGAAGGATAGGTATTATCTCTGCTTTAAACGTCTGGTAGAACTCCCCTGGGAAGCCATCTGGTCCTGGACTCTTATTTGTTGGGAGATTTTTGATGACTGATTCAATTTCTTCGCTGGTTACAGGTCTGTTCAAGCTTTCTATTTCCTCCTGATTGAGTTTTGGAAGCGTGTGGGTGTTTAGGAATTTGTCCATTTCTTCCAGGTTGTCCAATTTGTTGGCAAATAATTTTTCATAGTATTCCCTGATAATTGCTTGTATCTCTGAGGGATTGGTTGTAATGATTACATTTTCATTCATGATTTTATCTATTTGGATCATCTCCCTTTTCTTTTTGAGAAGCCTGGCTAGAGGTTTATCAATTTTGTTTGTTTTGTTGGTCAAAGAACCAACTCTTGGTTTTGTTGATCTGCTCTACAGGATTTTTAGATTCTATATTGTTTATTTCTGCTCTGATCTTTATTATTTCTCTTCTTCTGCTGGATTTAGGCTGTCTTTGCTGTTCTGCTTCTATTTCTTTTAGGTGTGCTGTTAGATTTTGTATTTGGGATTTTTCTTTTTTCTTGAGATAGGCCTGGATTGCAATGTATTTCCCTCTCAGGACTGCCTTCGCTGCATCCCAAAGTATTTGGATTGTTGTATTTTCATTTTCGTTTGTTTCCATATATTTTTTAATTTCTTCTCTAATTGCCTGGTTGACCCACTCATTCTTTAGTAGGGTGTTCTTTAACCTCCATGGTTTTGGAGGTTTCCAGACTTTTTCCTGTGGTTGATTTCAAGCTTCATAGCATTGTAGTCTGAAAGTATGCATGGTATGATCTCAATTCTTGTAAACTTATGAAGGGCTGTTTTGTGACCCAGTATGTGACCTATCTTGGAGAATGTTCCATGTGCACTCGAGAAGAAAGTATATTCTGTTGCTTTGGGATGCAGAGTTCTAAATATATCTGTCAAGTCCATCTGATCCAATGTATCATTCAGGGCCCTTGTTTCTTTATTGACCGTGTGTCTAGATGATCTATCCATTTCTGTAAGTGGAGTGTTAAAGTCCCCTGCAATTACCACATTCTTATCAATAAGGTTGCTTATGTTTGTGAGTAATTGTTTTATATATTTGGGGGCTCCTGTATTCAGCGCATAGAGATTTATAATTGTTAGCTCTTCCTGATGGATAGACCCTGTGATTATTATATAATGCCCTTCTTCATCTCTTGTTACAGCCTTTAATTTAAAGTCTAGTTTGTCTGATATAAGTATGGCTACTCCAGCTTTCTTTTGACTTCTAGTGGCATGATAAATAGTTCTCCATCCCCTCACTCTCAATCTGAAGGTGTCCTCAGGTCTAAAATGAGTCTCTTGTAGACAGCAAATAGATGGGTCTTGTTTTTTTATCCATTCTGATACCCTATGTCTTTTGGTTGGCGCATTTAGTCCATTTACATTCAGTGTTATTATAGAAAGATATGGGTTTAGAGTCATTGTGATGTCCGTAGGTTCCATGCTTGTAGCGATGTCTCTGGTACTTTGTCTCACAGGATCCCCCTTAGGATTTTTGTAGGCCTGGTTTAGTGGTGACGAATTCCTTCAGTTTTTGTTTGTTTGGGAAGACCTTTATCTCTCCTTCTATTCTAAATGACTGGCTGGATAAAGGATTCTCGGCTGCATATTTTTTCTGTTCATCACATTGAAGATCTCCTGGCATTTCTTTCTGGCCTGCCAAGTTTCAGTAGAGAGATTGGTCACGAGTCTTATAGGTTTCCGTTTATATGTTTGAGCACGTTTATCTCTAGCTGCTTTCAGAATTTTCTCTTTATCCTTGTATTTTGCCAGTTTCACTATGATATGTCGTGCAGAAGATCGATTCAAGTTACGTCTGAAGGGAGTTCTCTGTGCCTCTTGGATTTCAATGCCTTTTTCCTTCCCCAGATCCGGGAAGTTCTCAGCTATGATTTCTTCAAGTACACCTTCAGCACCTTTCCCTCTCTCTTCCTCCTCTGGAATACCGATTATGCGTATATTATTTCTCTTTAATGCATCACTTAGTTCTCTAATTTTCCCCTCATTCTCCTGGATTTTTTTTATCTCTCTTTTTCTCAGCTTCTTCTTTTTCCATAATTTTATCTTCTAGTTCACCTATTCTCTCCTCTGCCTCTTCAATCTGAGCCGTAGTTGTCTCCATTTTATTTTGCAGTTCATTGATAGCATTTTTTAGCTCCTCCTGGCTGTTCCTTAGTCCCTTGATCTCTATAGCAAGAGATTCTCTGCTGTCCTTTATACTGTTTTCAAGCCTAGCGATTAATTTTATGACTATTCTAAATTCACTTTCTGTTATATTGTTTAAATCATTTTTGATCAGTTTGTTAGCTGTTGTTATTTCCTGGACATTTTTCTGAGGGGAATTCTTCTGTTTGGTCATTTTGGATAGTCCCTGGAGTGGTGCAGGACTGCGGGGCACTTCCCCTGTGCTGTCTTGAATAACTTGCATTGGTGGGCGGGGCCGAAGTCAGACCTGATATCTGCCCCCAGCCCACCGCTGGGGCCACAGTCAGACTGGTGTGTGCCTTCTCTTGCCCTCTCCTAGGGGTGGGATACACTGTGGGGTGGCGTGGCCCGTCTGGCCTACTTGCACACTGCCAGGCTTGTGGTACTGGGGATCTGGCTTATTAGCTGGGGTGGATCAGCAAGGTGCACGGGGGCGGGAGGGGCAGGCTCAGCTTGCTTTTCCTTCGGAGATCTACTTCAGGAGGGGCCCTGCGGCACCGGGAGGGAGTCAGACCCGCTGGAGGGATGCATCTGCAGAAACACAGCGTTGGGTGTTTGTGTCGTGCAAGCAAGTTCCCTGGCAGGAACTGGTTCCCTTTGGGATTTTGGCTGGGGGATGGGCGAGGGAGATGGCGCTGGCGAGCGCCTTTATTCCCTGCCAAACTGAGCTCTGTCCTCCGGGGCTCAACAACTCTCCCTCCCGTTGTCCTCCAGCCCTCCCGTTCTCAGAGCAGAGCTGTTAGCTTATAAACTTCCAGATGTCAAGTCCCGCTTGCTGTCGGAACACACTCCATCCAGCCCCTCCGCTTTTGCAAGCCAGACTCGGGGGCTCTGCTTGGCCGGCAAGCCTCCCCTCCTCCCCGGCTCCCTCCCGCCAGTCCATGTGGCACGCACCACCTCACCGCCCTTCCTACCCTCTTCTGTGGGCCTCTCATCTGCGCTTGGCTCCGAGACTCTGTTCTGCTAGTCTTCTGGTGGTTTTCTGAGTTATTTAGGCAGGTGTAGGTGGAATCTAAGTGATCACCAGACGCGCGGCGAGCCCAGCGTCCTCCTGCACCGCCATCTTCCCATGATCTCCTTTCTAGCACCTTTAAGTGTAAGGTTAAGTTGTGTATTTGAGATTTTTCTTGCTTCTTGAGATAGGGTTGTATTGCTTTACACTTCCTTCTTGTGACCACTTTTGCTGCATCCCAAAAGTTTTACACCATCGTGTTTTCATTTTCATTTGTTTCCATATATTTTTATTTCTTCTTTAACTTCCTGGTTGACCCATTCATTCTTCCTTCTTCTTCTTTTTTGAGAGAGAGAGAGAGAGAGAGAGAGAGAGTGAAAGAGAGGGAAAGAACGCTAGTGGAAGTAAGTGGCAAAGTAGTTAAGGAGAATCGTAAGCAGGCTCCATGCTCAGTGTGGAGCCCGACACATGGCTTGATCCCACGACCCTGGGATCATGATCTGAGTCAAAATCAAGAGTCAGACGCTCAACTAACTGAGTCCCCCCAGGTACCCTGACCCATTTAGTCTTTAGTAGGATGTCCTTTAACGTCCATGTATTAGTGGTCTTTCCAAGGCTTTTCTTGAGATTGACTTCAAGTTTCATAGTGTGGTGGTTGGAAAATATGCATAGTATGAACTCAGTCTCTTTGTACTTGATGAGGCCTGATTTGTGACCTAGTGTGTGATTTATTGTGGAGAATGTCCCATGTGCATTTGAAAGGAATGTGTATTCTGCTGCTTTAGGATGAAATGTTCTGAATATATCTGTTAAGTTCATCTGGGCCAGTGTGGCATTTAAAGCCATTGTTTCCTTGTGGATTTTCAGTGTAGATGATCTGCCTATTGATGTAAGTGGGGTGTTAAAATCCCCCTCTATTATTGCATAATTATCAATAAGGTCTTTATTATTTGATATTAATTTTATATATTTGGTGTTTCAATTTTGGGGAATAAATAGTTACAATTGTTAGATCTTCTAGTTGGATAGACACCTTTATTATGTAGTGCCCTCCTTCATCTCTTCTTACAGTCTTTGGTTTAAAATCTAGTTTGTCTGATAGAAGTATTGCTACTCTGGCTTTCTTTTGACATCCATTTGCATGGTAAATATTTCTCCATCCCCTCACTTTCAATCTGTAGGTGTCTTTAGGTCTAAAATTAGTCTTTTATAGACAACATTTAGATGGGTCATGTTTCTTTATCCATTCTGCTACACTATGTCTTTTGATTGGAGCACGTAGTCCATTTACATTCAGAGTAATTATTGCTAGATATGAATTTAGTGCCATTTTTATTCCTTGTTTCGTCATTATTTCTGAAGATGTTCTCTGTTCCTTTCTAGGCTTTGTCACTTTTGTTTTTCTTTTTCCCACTCAAAGACTCCCCTTTAATATTTCTTGCAGGGCTGTTTTGGTGGTCACAAACTTCTGTAGTGTTTGTCTGGGAACCTCTTTTCTCTCCTTCTGTTATCAATGATAGCCTTGCTCGATACAGTATTCATGTCTGCAGATTTTTTCCCATTTAGCACATTGAAAAAATCATGCCACTTTCTTCTGGCCTGCCAAGTTTTTTTGGAGACATCTGCTGCTAGCCTTATTTGTCTTCACTCTAAGGGACTTCTTTTGTATTGCTGCTTTTAGGGATTTTTTTTCTTTATCTCTATATTTTACAAATTTAATTATAATATATCTTGGTGTTGGCCTGCTTTTGTTGATTTTGATGGGAGTTCTCTGTGCCTCCTGGATTTAGATGTCTGATTTCTTCCCCAAATTAGGAGGTTTTCAGCTAAAATTTCCTCAAATAAACCTTTGGACCCCCTTTCCCTCTCTTCTTTTGGAACTTCTATGATAGGGATGTTATTATGCTTTATGGAGTCATTGAGTACCCTAAGTCTACTTTTGTGATCCAAGATTTTTCTTTCCCTCTTTTGTTCAGCTTCATTATTTTCTACAATTTTATCTTCTATATTACTTATTTGTTTCCCTGATTCTTCCATCCTTGTGGTCATTACATCCTATTGGTTTCAAAGTCTTGACTATTGTATTTTTCATTTCAGCCTGATTGGTTTTTAGTTCTTTTTTTCTCTGCAGTAAAGGACTCCCTGGTGCCCTCTATGTTTTCTCAAGCCCAGGTAGCATCCTTATGATTATTTGCTTTTAATTCTGGATCAGACATATTACTTACATCTGTTTTGATTAGATCCCTGGCTGTGACGTTTTATTGTTCTTCCTTTTGGGATTAATTCCTCCATCTTGCATTTTGTCTAGGTTTCTGTTTTCTTCTGTGTTTTAGGAAAGCCTTTTGTTTCCTCTTCCTGAAAGTAATGGCTTTATCAAGTGGTCCTAAACTGTTCTGGGCCTGGTGCTTCAGGAAATGCCTCTTGTGTATGCTGCGTGCACTCTGCTGCTGTATTATGGCTGTTCTTTCCCTCGGATCAGTCCTCTGCAAATTCGTCCTTGCCTGCGGTGGGGAGTGTTTGCACCTTGGCCAGAATGTGGCAAGTTTTAACTAGGTGTGTTGTGGTAGGTTTGTTAAAAGAGACCGTTTGCTATTTACACTAGAGGTAAAGCTTTACAGAATTCTGTGCTCGGTTGACATGATGTGTGTGAAGTTTGTGCTGGTCTTCTGGGGGAGTGGCCCAGTGCCCTAACTCTCAGGCACACTTGCCTGGGAAAAGCAGCACCTGCAGAGTGCAGGGGGACAGTGCTTGGTGTAAGCAGTTTAGGCCACCACTCTTGGCTCTGTGTTGCTTACTAAAGTTAGTTTATGCTAAGGGGTGGGGGAGGAATAAAATGGCACTAGCCAGTTCCCAGGTCCCCTGAGAGGGGAGTTTGTGTCTGCTGCTGTCCAGGAAGCCCTTCCAGAAGAGCAAAAAATAATCTCCACTTGTGCGTCCCAGGCATCTCTTAGATTTCTGCCTTCACCCTGTTTTTGGGCTGTCTGCCTGCCTGACAGCTCAATTCACCTTGGGGTCTATTCCAGGCAGACTGATGCTAAGCTTTAAAACTCCAAACTTTAGGGACCTGAGTGGTAGGGTCCATTGCTGGTCCTCTGGGTGAGGGTCTCACTGCCCTGGGACAGATGCAGGTTTGTCCCAGAAGGACAGTCGCACCAAAGTACAGGTGCATGGAGTTAGGAGTAAAGCACAGCAGAGAGCCAGTGCTCTTTGTTCTGCCCACAGCAAGCATCTTTATACCTATGCTGAGAGGTGGGTGAGGGAAATGGTGTCCACTGGCTCTTTTGTCCTCAGAGAGGCAATGCCACCTCTCTTAGATGTGCTCCAAGAAGGGGGAACTATATCTCCCAGTGTGTCTCAGGAGATCTGGGAATCACACCATCTGTCCCCTACCCCCCCCCCCGCGCCCCCCACCCCAGGCTATCTGCCCTCCTCCTCAGAGGCACTGCAGTGCCCTCAGGACTTCACACCAGCCATGCCACAGACCTCTAAAACTACAACCTTTGAGCGCCCCTTGTTGTAACAACTCTTGACATTCAGCCCCTCTTGTTTCCCCATCAGTGGTTTTGAGGAAGTGTTTTCCTTGTGGGATCCCCTGTGTGCTCTTCTTTCTCTATCTCTCTTTCTTCATGACTGGGCTCCCTCCCTTCTGCAGTACCCACAATCCATTTGTCCCCAAACCAGGTCTCTGCATCTCCTACCTTCTGCTATGTGGCCTCTTCTGTACTCTAGTTGTGCAGTTTGTTCTGCTAGCCCTCAGATTAATTTCTTAGATACTCAGATTAATTCAATATTTATTTAGCTGTGTTCAAGGCATAAGACAAGAAGCCCTACGTCTCTGCCATCTTAACTCCTCTTGCCCTTATCCACATATTGCACAGAGATTAATTGGGAAATGAAAAACCCACCTCAAATATATATTTAAGTACTAATTGAGAGTGTGAAGTTTGTTAGGTGTAGAAATTATATCCTATGAATATACCTATGAAGATACAAAGCTATGTTAGGGCCAAAAGTGGCACTAAGAGGTAACATTGAAGTTGTAATGAGTGAACTCAGGTATAAAATTCTTTACAATGCTATGTGGGATCACATAAATAGCTCTATGAGAAAGGTTTATATGTTTTGCTTTTCCAAGATGTTTCCAAAGTGTTCCATAGATACAATTCTGGTTTCCTCAGGAACACCTAGCTTGCTCATTGTTTACTCAACAGCTGCAAAACAATTTGTTCCTTTAGTTTAGTTTTCATTCCCTTTTAACTCCTGAATTCAGAGAGTTAAGTGGTCATCATACTCCATATTTATCACCATCATCATCATCATCATCATCAATGTACAACATGTCTGTTTCATTTTATTTTATATTTTCCTCAATCTTCCTTGATTCTTCCTGTTTCACTGCCCATACCACATATCTCTTTATAATATACATGTATTCTATATAGTGCATCCAAATGAACTTGCTATTGACAGCAACCTGCTCTTCACTTCTGGTCTTAAAGGTCAAAACTCTGCTAGTGAGTGTCAGTGAACCCACCTCTCAGATCCCTCTGGACTCCATCCTTCCCTCCATCCATACTTCCACTCCTTAGTACAGACATTTGCTATTTATTTCCTGCTCCATTGTAACTGATCTCCCTAAGTGGTCTTCCTAACTCTAATCTTATTTGCCAAATGCAGCCAAAATGATTTTTCTAAAACACAAATATGGTGATGTCACCACTCTGCTTTAAAACCTTCCATTGTTGCATTTGCTGATGAAAGTCCTTAGAATAGTGCTAAGTCTCCTCACATTCTCACCCCTGTCTGCAATCACTGTACCTTTTCATTGGCACCCACTTTGCCTACATATTGAGCTGCTTGGCAGTCTCCCATATATACCTCTTGTTTCTTGCCTCAAGAAATGGAAAGATGACCAGAAAAAAGATATTACAAATAGAGAATCCAGCAGCAGAACAAAGGTACCCAGGAGAATCATTTGATTTTAAATTGGTATACACTTAATCATATGCTGTTTATTCTATACACATAATGGACCCATTGGTTACAGTCATGAAGCATTAGGGCTATTGAAATTGATTTTTTTAATTAAAATTTTTTTAATGTTTATTTATTTTTGAGACAGAGAGAGACAGAGCATGAATGGGGGAGGGTCAGAGAGAGAGGGAGACACATAATCCGAAGCAGGCTCCAGGCTCTGAGCTGTCAGCACAGAGCCTGATGCAGGGCTTGAACTCACAAACTGTGAGATCATGACCTGAGTTGAAGTCGGATGCTTAACTGACTGAGCCACCCAGGTGCCCCTGAAATTGTTTTTTAAGTATATAATTAAGAGCATGAAATTCTGATAAATCTTCCAATTTAGTTTAAAATAATTTTAACAAATCTATAATTTGACAAACATATGTAATAAATATTCTTATATAAGTGAAGCAAAATCTTGCAAAGAAATGTATAGAAATGATCATATTCCTTATATGATTTCATTGATTGGGAATAAAGCCTATTTTCAGCCTCACTGTGTTACTTGCCAGTTGCATCTTGAGATTTATCTTTCATCTTGTTATTTACAAACAAACCTTAAAAATATGAAAACAATCCTGTTGAATTTTGTAAAGAAAAAGATTTCAAATAATGAAGGCATTTTAAAATTCATTTTTAATATTGAAACACAGGCATATTTTATTTGATGCATTTTAACATACACCCCCAACCTAAATGTTAGTTAGTTCCCTTTTGATTTGGTTCCCCTGAGCTGAGTTCAAAAATGCCCTTGACACAGGCTGCAGTAGACTAGGTTTATGCCTGAGTGTACCTTATGTCCTGGACTCTGTGGTCATGCGTTACGTTGATAACCCTGAGAAGGATAGTGATCTTCCAGAAGGTATGATTGTTGCTCAACTAAATATTATCAGCACATCTGGGCTTCCAGATGAGAACCTTGCCCTAGGGGATGTTGCTGATTACTGTGCTGTGGACCTTGGCTGCCCTGGTTTCCTTCAATATCCTTTACTACAGAAACCCCATTTGACTTACTCACGTGGTACCTGGGTCTAGCCTTTCTGTCAATTTTAATCTTTATCAATAAGGCCAAAAGATAGGTTAAGCATTAAATACATTTGGTTTGGGCATGCCTGGCTGGCTCAGGTCAGTAGAGCATACAAACCTTGATCTCAGGATGGTGAGTTTGAAATCCACGTTGTGGGTAGAGTTCACTTAAAAAAATTTTTTTGGGTTGAATCATGGTTTCTCTTAAATAATTAGCTTAAATTAAATTAAATTTAATGACAAGCCTGTGTCATTTGTTAAATGGTAAGAAGATTTGTATTTATATCTTGAAATCTTAGGCACATTAAAATTAAATATATATTTATTTAAAATGGAAATATATCTTTTTACTTTAAAATCACTTCTATGCCTGGCAAAAGTGCTTATTCAAAGTTCCTATGTGAATAAACACAATTATTTAGGAATGGGTTAGTATTCATAATTCAAGAAGTTGGGAAATGCTGGCTTAAGGGAAAAGCAGTGCTATGCTAAACTATACTATTCTTGGTGGGCAATGAAAAGAGAACACGAAGATGAGAGACCTTTCAACACTACCAGATTTTATAAGCATGTAGTAAAAAATCCAGGGGTTGATTCTACACGGGTAATTAGTGAGATTAGACTCCAGAATTCTCCTCCATGTTTTTTTTGTACAGAAGCAGTGTTAATTGAAAATTGTCACTATGTACTCAGCCCTAAGCAAACAGAGCAAAATGTTGCTTTTACAAATTCAATGTGCTTGCTGTCCTAAATGTGATTTCAGTTTCAGAGAATTTTACAGGAATCACCAGCATTGGCATAATATTATTCACGTCCATTATAAAAAATTATTTGTACCGAGGCCAAGTGCATTTCCAAAGTTCATGCTTCCGTCTACTTTTAATACTTCACAAGAGTTTATGAAGACTTTGAAAATATCATTTAAAAATAATAACAGAATGAAGATACCAGCTAACAAAAGAATATCTTACAAAGTTAAACTTTATTTTTTAGAGCCCCATAATTTAGCCTTGCAGTGTAGAAAGATCAGAAATTGGAAGCTCTGCTTCTGTGAGGACTGACAGCCCTAATCAATAGATGTAACATTTTCACACTTTGCTTCACCTAGAACTAGAAATTGTATTTAAAATGCCCTCAGAACAATTCTCCTCTTCTTCCAGGAAATAAGACCCAGCTTATAGAAAACACCACAGCTAATGTTCAGTCCCTGAACGTAAAAACCTCTTACTGAGGATAGTGACACAAGATGTATCATAGATGCTGAGAGCAAAAAGCTGATTTTTATGTTTAAAGACTGGAGACTGGGCAATCGGTACTGGTATTAGTGGAAAGAAGACAGCAGCTAAGGACTAAATATTTTAATCACAAAATGTACTTGTTAAAGCTGGGCTGAGAAGTGACAAACCCTATAAAATCCATTAGCCACTTAAAATTAACATCTCTTCTAATCTGCAGAAAGGAATAGGAGAGTAAAGAGCCTTATTTCCTCTTTCTAAACGGGATATTACTGCTTGAGGAATTGCAAAATCCAGAATCAGTCTGGGAACCAACCATAGCTTATAGTTTTAGGGGGAAAAAGAATGTGGAATGTTTGTAACCTCTCCTGAAATTGAGCAAAATGAAACCCAGTCTTATTCTGTTGTGAACACACAAATTCTTCCTAAAGATTTGTCACGTTAGTGCTCCATATTGGCTGGCAAAATGCTAAATTACGTCAGTCATTTTTCTGTTTTCCTTACTCTTCTGTCTTCCACTCAAAAAAAGATGTCTGACCCATTGGTAATATTTATATCTGCTTTCACAATCCTTTACCACTTTGGAGCCATTTAGAACGTTTCATACATCAGGTTGCTATAGGACTAATTAGACTTTTGGTCAATATAGCAGATTGATCTCATGTGATGCACACTGAAACAGAAATGCTAGGTAAAACATTGTAGAATATTCATAGAAACCATAAAATATATATTTAAAAGACATAGTGAAATTTAAAAGCAAGATAGGGAGATTTCTAAGTGCCAGAAATGAAGTAGGATTCTTTAGTAGTTAAAGGAGTTGAATCTGCATGGTACGTGTTTCAGATGCTGGGGTAGAATCCTTAAAGGGGACTGGAAATCTTTGCTAATCAGCTTGCTATTGTGACCAAAAGTGAGCTGTCCACTCTAGGCCAATGGAGTGAAAAGACACTGAAACAACAAGACTTCCATTTAAAGATGTAAGGCCATATCTGTGAATATTTTATCACGACCTTACTTTGGGAACTCCAGTTAGGTTTGATTTTTGCAATTCCAGTATCAGCTCCATAAAGCTTCCAGAAAATTTCATTTTCCCTATATTCTCTGAGATGTGCCATTTAACTTGTACCATTCTGAATGCCTTCAATTTTTTTTGAAACTTCGCAGTTTGTTTCAAAAATATTTACCTTCTTTAAAAAAAATTTTTCTTTATAGTTAATTTATTGAGGGACAGAGAGAGACAGAACATGAGCATGCGAGGGGCAGAGAGAGGGGAAGACACAGAATCCAAAGCAGGCTCCAGCTTCTGAGCTGTCAGTGCAGAGCCCGACACAGGGCTCAAACTCACAAACCGTTGAGATCATGACCTGAGCCAAAGTCAGACGCTTAACCAACTGAGCCACCCAGGCATCCCTTGAAACTTTGCAGTTCTAACTTTACCAAAATCCTGTCTTGACAATCTGTGGCCATTATCACTTGAAATATTGCTTCTGCTCTGATTTCTTTCCCCTTTGGGACTTCAGTTATAATATATGATATTTTTTTCACTATGTCCCACATGTCACTTATACTGTTTCCTGCAATCTTCAATGCTTTTTCTCTCTGTTTATATTTATGTATTTTCAACTGACCTATCTTCCAGTTTTAATAATTCTTTATTTTGCATACCTTATCTGTTGGTAATCATATCCATTGAGTTCTTAAGTTTAGTTGTTAAGGTTTTTTCAAGTCTATAACTCTTGTTTGATAATTTTTCCAATTATTTTTTGAACATTATTCATTTTGTCATATGTTATGAGTTATTGTAGATTTGTAAAGTTTCATCTCTGATCATTCTAATAAATATCTGACCCTTGAGTCTGTTTTTGTTGTGTATTTTTCATTTGAATCCTTTTCTTGGTGTGCCTGGTGCTTCTTATGGAATATTGGGCATTGTGTATGATACATTGTAGAGGCTCCAGATAATGTTATCTTCCTCCTGTGAGGATTCTCTTCATCATCTACTAGCTTGGAAAAGTGGTGGCAGATCATCACCTTAATACAATCAGGGATTAAAATGACTAAAGACTTGGCTAGAGTTTTGTTGTTGCTTTCCCCTCATTCCTAGGGTTTAGACCATGAGATTCCGTATTTGGTGTATTTGTTAAAGGTCTTTTAAATGACATTGAACTCTATGATCAATGATCAAATGCATCCTACTTTAGTAGGGATTTTGTTTGTCAGAAGCCACTTCCTACTTCTTCCCACACCTTCCCACCTTTAGTAAGGTGTTTCCAGTGACCTGCTCTAAGCCTCCACAGGACATTTGAATCAAATGGGAAGCTTAAAAAAGTACCCAGTCCTAGGTTACCCCCAAGACCAATTAGAATATTTGGAGGTGGGAACCTCAGCACCAGTATGTTTTAAAGTTCTCCAGTAAACCAAACTGCAGTCAAGGTTGAGTGCCACTGCCCTAGACATCCATAGTTACCATAGTGGGATTGGTTTCTGAGGAGTCATGTGAAATAGCATTAGTCATCCATCAAAATACTTTTTGTTATGTGTTCTTAAAACTCTTATATTTGCTTTGTTTTATATTTTTCATTTTGCCAATCCTATTTATTCGCCAGATATTTACCTAGCATCTAGCACAGATATTTGCCAGCACTATGCTACAAGAATTTAATATATATTAAATAAGATTTTCTTTCCTTTAAGTAGCTTACAATCTAATGAGTAGAGATGGGCTCATAAGCAGTGAATTCACAGTGTGATAAGTTCTGTGACAGGAATAAGCACAGTGTGAGGCACCTAAGCTAATCTTAGGGGATGATAGGCTTCCCGGAGGAGACATGATAAAGAAGATAGAATAATTCAGGCAAAAAGCACGGTGGAAAGAGGAAGAAATGGCACAGATAAAAGGAACAGTGTAGGCAAATTCTTGAGGCAAATATTACAAGGCACACTTAAGGAACTGCAAGTTCCCTTGACCATGTATTTCTCCTCCTTTTCAGTCATTTGCCACTTGAAGAGTTATGTTTTCTGATTTCAATGTCTCTATGTATCTCACTTGCTCTCTGCTATTTGTGTGTCTCTAGATTTTTATCAACTATCTGGATTTTGAATTAGTCAGTTTGGGCTAGTGTTCTTTCCTTCCCTTCCCCTTCCCTCTTCCCTTCCCTTCCCTTCCCCTTCCCCTTCCCCTTCCCCTTCCCTTCCCTTCTCGTACCCCTACCCCTACCCCTTCCCCTTCCCCTTTTCCCCTTCCCCTTCCCCTTTTCCCCTTCCCCTTCCCCTTTTCCCCTTCCCCTTTTCCCCTTCCCCTTCCCCTTCCCTTTCCCCTTCCTCCCCTTTCCTCTTTCTTTCTTTCTCTCTTGCATATGCTTGGCTGATTTGCTATGCTGTATCTTGTTCAGATATGTATCTTTGAAATTATTCATAATTAATTGGCGCAATAAAAATTGTGAATTTATTATGTGCTGGACATATTTCTAGGTACTGGTAATATAGTGGAGATGTTATAGCAAATACTGGGTGCCCAGGAAGAGACAAGCACCAAGCACTCGGGAATCAGAAAAGACTATTTATGTAGCATGAGTGCTAGCCCAGTGGAGTCATCTCCAAAGGCTGAGGATCCAGCTCAGGTTTTACTGATCTTTTTTACATATGTGCTTCTGGGTTGGTTGGGACTAGTATAGTCAAGCTTCAGGTTCCTGGCTGCTGTTGATGCAAGAGGCAAGCAAGAATACAGAAACCAAATATCCAGCCTCAGACATCCGGCTCGCCCTTTTATTTGTGTTTACCAGGTTTTCTTCTCATTCTTCCCTTTTGATTTTCAAGCTTCTGTAGCAGACTTTAGAGAAGTCAGTCATTTTTAGAGACAATCAGTTTGTAGGGGCAAGGGAATGCTTTACTGCCATGGGAGGAAGGATGAAGACTGTTCTGGCTTCTTCCTGCTGGACAAAGACGAAGGGAGGCATGTGACAGCTAGGGTTCTTTGCCATTCAAAGGAGAGTAGTGACAGCTAGAATGGTGCAACTGGAGCATCATCTGGAGTTTTATAGCTTCCAGGCTAGAGGGAACAAAGCTGGTTAGCATATTAAGAATACAAGGACCAAACAGGAGGGCTATGAAAAGCACTGGGAGAGGACCAGCTAAAGGGAGGATCCAGGATGCCCAGTTCCATATGTTGCTCTAAGAGTTCCATGAGTCTGCTAATTTCTGCCTCTATTTGTTGATTTGTTCCCTTACCCAGTGGTGTCAAGTTTAGGGTAGAGCCAAGGGCCCGCAACTGTTGCCTTAGGGTTAGGTTGCCCTTTTTTTTTTTTTTTTTTTTAAATTTTTAATGTTTATTTTTTGAGAGAGAGAGAGAGACAGAGTACAAGTGGAAGAGGGGTAGGAAGACAGGGAGACACAGAATCTGAAGCAGGCTCCAGACTCTGCGCTGTCAGCACAGAGCCCAATGCGGGGCTCGAACTCACAAACCGCAAGATCATGACCTGAGCCAAAGTCGGGCATTCCACCAACTGAGCCACTCAGGCGCCCCTAGGTTGCCTATTTTTATTTAGATTCCTCCCTTATTCCCTTGATAATGGGGGAGGGCACCCATAAAGAATTTTATGAACGGAGAACCCCATCTATGTATTTAACTTCCTATTTGCAGCTGCAGTCTGCCTTCCTGAAGGTCCCTTATCTCTCCCTGCCTAATGTTAATCCTTTCCCTATTTATTCCTTCCCCTGGAATAGGGCCTGTAACTGCTGTTAGGGAATAGGGATAATGACTGTTCTGGCTTCTTCAAACTGATAAAGGACGGTGTGGGGATACAGCAGTTAGATACACCCAAGGGTAGGTTGAGTGGCCCACAGTATGGTTCTACAGGAAGGCTGGCAGGCATGAGGCAGCATAAAAATTAGCAGACACAAAGAGAAAAACACAAAGATTATATTGCCCAGCAAGATAGCATCTTAAGGTAATGTCCCCAGTTCCCAAACCAGTCAAACAGTCTAGGAGAGACCCTAACTTTGTCCAATTATTTCCAAATGTCATCTATTAGTTCTAAAACTCTGTGAGAATTATCATTTATATTGAAACAACATATGTCAAGAAATCTCTCATAACCCAGGTGATGGAGGAGCCGTAAATAATCAATGGTGGCTCTGTTCTCCAAGAGTTCGGCCCTAACTTTCCTTAATTTTTAAAGCATCCAATTATTGTGAGGTGTTATAGTTTAGTGGAGTATAAGCAGGCAGTTTGTTTTATTTAGAATTGTAAAACTTGCAAGAGCTGGGAGTCCTATTAGAGAAAGAGTCAAGGCGACTGTTATATCATACCTCACAGGCTGAGCTATCCTTGACAAATTTTTTTTTAGTAAACATCCTTTGGGCCATTTGATAAATTTTATCTCTCCGTAAATGAAAGGCCTGATGCAGTGCTTTAATGATCTTTTAGTTCTGTAAGCTTAGTAACAGTAATTGCCCCAGCTCTGTTTGTACTCATCCCAAGGGCTGGAGTCAGTATCCATTATTTAGACCCCAGTTTATTTTCTTAGGAGAGTAGGTGGGATTGAGTCTCCTTTAATAATTGATATAGCAGGAGAGCTATTTTCTGAACCCTGGCATCCATAGCCTATAATGTCTAGTAATTCCCAAAAACTCGCATAATTGTTTATCTGTCCTAGAGTTAGTAGCACTATAGTCTCTAATTTAGTTATAATGTCCCTTTCTAGCAAGGGAGTAAGGCTCTCTGGCATTATCAGGAAAGAATGAGAAAAAATTAAGTTTCCCCTGTACATCCCAGGGGCTGAAAGAAAAATTTAGTTAGAAGTTTTCCAGAGATGCCTGTAATTGTCATGCTGGCATTTGGATAGTTGGCCTGGAGTGGAAAGGAGGACAAAAAAGGTGGCTCCGATATCAAGAAGGAAGTGAACTGGCTTTCTAGTTACATGAATTTTCAGAGTTACCTGAGGCTCTGGACTTCTAATAGATAGTTGGTTCCGGGAGCCACCCCGAGGAGCCCAAGGTCCCATCAATCCCTTCCAGGGACACTGGTTATCTGAGCCCTCACAGATAGAGGTCTCCGAGGGCATTCAGGATTTCAGTGATTGTCTCCACACAAAGGGCATGGCTTGCAAGACTTTGACTTCTGTGGTTTCTTCTGAGGGCATTCTTGTTTCCAGTACCCTGAATGGGCACATAAGTGGCATTTCATGCCAGGACCTTGGGAATCCTAGTTTGACATAGTACATAAGGCCACAACTAAGCCCTCATATATATATTTTAATCTTGGTTGTAATATACCCAGTTGACAGCTTGTAAGAGTTCCTCCAGGGACCCTTCCAGGCCAACAGCCAATTTTTGCATTTTTTCTGAATATCTAGGGTTGATTGAGTGACAAATTTGTGCTTTAAAATCATCTCAGCCTTAGGGGTGTCAGGGGAGATAGCTATATATTTAATGAGAGACTCCGTCATCCTCTCCAGGAAGGCCATTGGGCTCTCATTTTGTGTTTGTAAAATATTGGCTTATTTAGCATAATTCAAGGGCTTAATCTTAGATTTTCTTAAGTTTTTTCAAAACATAAGCTTGGAGGTGGCAGCAATACCATTTCCCAATGGGATGATCATAGTCTCAATTAGGATCTTGGGGTAGAACTGCCTGAGCTCCAGTAGGGAGCTAGAAGTTCCCTATAGGATGTCCAGTCCCATGGTAATTAATGAGTTGCTCATCCCCATATCTCTTAGCTGCTGCCTGAACCCCACATTTTTCTGTCTCATTAAGAGTCTGATTTAACAAAAGCATTATATCTTTCCAAGTCAACTCAAAAACATATATAATGTTTTGAAAACCTCTGTATACTTATCTGATCAGAAAATTTACCTAGATCTCCTTTTATCTGTCTTAAGCCTTGTAATGTAAAGGTTTCTTCTTCTGGCATTCTAGTTTTTTTGTAAGGGAAACATTCCTGTTACATTACAGGGAAGGCCTAGAAAAGGTGGGCAGCAGGGAGAAGAATTGCATTCTTTTTATATAGGTTCAGGACCCAAGGAGGAGGAGGTTGAGGTGGAAGACTTCCCTTCCTCCTTCTCCAGGTCTGCTTTGGATACAGGCAAGGGGCCCTTAGTTGTTTCCTCTCCTGTTTGCGGGACTTCAGAAAGGGTTGCCATTAAATCAGGATCCACCTTACATTGCTTACATATATTTTGATTTTTTCTTAAGGCCCCAAAACAATGAACATAGGGGAATTCTCCCCATTTCCCTTCACATTTGCAAAACAAGTCCAACTGTAGGATAGTATTGTCAATGATATTTCCCTCTGGCAGCCAGGTTCCCTCCTCCAGTTTGTATTGGGGCCAAGCCTTTGTGCAAAAGAGAATGAATCATAATGCATTCCAAAGGAATAATGGCCTTGGTTGGGAATTATCCATCTGTAGGAAAGAGGAAGAAAGGCATCCCTCATCTCAATTTCCTATAGCTGGCCAAGAGAAACCTCATCTTCCAGCTGCCTTTTCGCTGGCTATGTGACTGGCAGCCAAAAGCCCTGTCGGTCTCACAAGGTGCTAGGAGTAGTCGCTCTTACCCAGGCTTGACCTTACCTCTGAGAGCTGACCTGGTCTTCCCCAGTTTCTCTTACCCCTCCATTTCCCTCCTGCAGGATCTTGAGGGTACTGGCTGTGACCAAGCAAAACTTCCCTGGTTGTCATAGCATGCACTAATTTTATTTTGGCCCAACAGTAACTTACAAATTGATCACTGGCCATTGAGGGAGGGAATTAAAGGGCCGAAGTCAAGGTCTATTTCCCTGCCTTTTTCAACAATGCCCACGTAAATATGTTCCAGCCATGTGGATATCCATTGTCAGCATACGATGGGCTAAGCTTAGTAAAATTGCTCCCATGTATCTCAGCAAAAGCCCTTCATATATCATCTATCCCTCATATGGCACAAGCATCTATTCCTCTGCTAAACAGGAACAACACAAATGTGGAGGATTTAGAGGCCAGCACCAATGGTATTGCCATCATTTTCCCAGCCTTGGGTCAAAGGAGGAGGAAATTTAATATTAACCTAGTGTACTTTTAAAATCCATTTATTTTAACCTTAGATCATCCTGACCACACATAAAATTCCTTCCCAAAGGTTTCCTTTCATGAACCTTCTACAACTTTCCTTTGCATTCAGATTTTGTCCCGAGCCATTTCTCTACAAATAACCATCTCATTTGGGACAAAATTACTTTCTTTTACCTTCAACAAAAATATATTTCCATTCCTTATATCTTTTTTTCACATCTCTTACTTTTCTACATACAGAGTTGCTTTCCTTATTTCCATCAGTTTTAACTACATTTACCAAAATTTTAACTCTTAGAAACCTTAGTTTCCAGTTAAACTAAGTAGTAACCAATTTTGAACCCTATGTTACATCTGAATTCTTTGATGGCAAACTTATGAATCAATTAGGCATAAAGTAAGTTTTCCTACAGATTCAAAATATCCTTAGTTTCTCTGTAACAAGTCAGAAGCACAAACCTATATCTAGTAATTACTGCTTTAGTCTCTTATCTCAAATATCCAATGAATTTAATCTCAATTTATCATGCAAGCAAAACTTTAATTTTTTAGGTTACCAAAGACTTTGAAAGCTATCTTAACAATTACCCATGAACACTTTGAGACAGACAAAATTAACCATCATTTTAATCACCTTTTGATGACAAATTGCAACACGATAACAAGAGCTTATTTGACCTTCATAACACCTTAGGTGGAAAGAAGTTTTATATATTTAATGCTGATGACTCTAAAGATATGTCTATCTTAAACCAACAAACTTAAATCTGTTTAAATACAACATATGTTCCATCCATGTCCATTTAAAAGTTAATCAATTTGTTCCCCATTGTCTAATTTTACCTGGTGCACCAGTGGGGAAATCTGAAGTGGGTAGTCTTTGCTCCTCAACATCTAGGGTGGGAGGAGGAGCTAAATGGTGCCTGAGGCATTGAGGCCAGTTATGCAGGCCACACCCCAGGTGGTGCAGAAACAGGAGTGGGGGTGGAGGGAGGGAAGGGAGAAGAGGAGAGATGCCACCAGGAGGTAGAGAAAGGGGGTTTCCAGTTTTAAATCTTGTCAGCTTGGATAGATGAATAGATGCCATGTTTTTTTCCTTTCTACCAACAAGAGGAGATATGCAGTCCATGTCAGGCCAGAGAAGACAGGGAATTTTCCTGAAGCAAAGGGAGTTTCAGCAGCTGCTTGAGAATATTTCTTAAAGTCCCCATTCTAGGTAGACTGACTAGAGACAGTTGGCTCTAACAGTTGGTTTTGAGGAATTTCCCCCCTCCTAATATCCTAGATGGGATCCCTCCCAATGTATGGTGTTTCAGGACAAACATGAGGGAAGAGATAACTTAGTCTTCTTGGCCACTCCCTTTGTAGGGATTTAGACACCTCTTAGCATTGTCAGGTCAATAGAAACCCCTGACTTGGATCAGGCCTCTGTGGACCTGATTCTGCCTTGAGCCATATGAGGTTGTCATGGAATTGCAGGGTAGGACCCACTCAGGCTCTGTAGCTGAAACCATGGAACACGGGCACTCACACACATGTTCAGACAGACTGCAGACTTCCATCCAGTACTTCCCTGTCCTAAGTGGTGATTCTGTCACCTGGGAGGTGTTCAAGCTCCCCTTCCACCTCTAGGGTGGGCCTGAATTCGGTCCTGGGTCCCTGGGGGATATTTATCTGATCTGAAGTCCTGTCCTGGCAGAATTTTCTGATTCCTCCTAGAGTCTGTTTAAGCACAGCAGTAGCCAACCATTGTTGGTCCAAGTGAAGGTCAGGGTCCAGTGAAGTCACAGGTGGTGTGCCTTTCTTTCCATTACCGGGGCCCTCAATAAGTGGCCTCTCCACTGGCCTCTGACAGTGGTGACTCAAGGGGCCAGTGTGGCTGTTGGCTTCCTGGCCAATGCACCAAAAATGTTATAGCAAATACTCTGAGCCCAGGAAAAGAAAAGCAACAAGCAGTCAGAGAATCAGAAAAGACTGTTTATTTCACACTGGTGCCAGCCCAGCAGAGTCACCTCCAAAGGCTTAGCATCTGGCTTGGTTTTTACTGATCTTTTATACATATGTGCTTCCGGGTTGGTTGGGACTAGTATAGTCATGCTTCAGGTTCCTGGCTGCTGGCTGATATAAGAGGCAAGCAAGATTGCAGAAGCCAAAAGCATGCAAGGGGAATAACCAGGCTTAGACATCTGGCTTGCCCTTTTGTTTGTGTTTACCAGCTTTCCTTCTCAGAGACATAGCAGTAAACCAAACAGACAAGAGTTCCTTTTCTCATAGAACTTACACTAATTGAAGATCATTCTTTTTTTTTTTTTTTTTTTTTTTAACATTTATTTATTTTTGAGACAGAGAGAGACCATGAACAGGGGAGGGTCAGAGAAAGAGGGAGACACAGAATCTGAAACAGCCTCCAGGCTCTGAGCTGTCAGCACAGAGCCTGACGCGGGGCACAAACCCACGGACCGCAAGATCATGACCTGAGCCGAAGTCGGACGCTTAACCGACTGAGCCACCCAGACGCCCTGAAGATCATTCTTAATAACCTCTGGCTACTGACCAAGAGTATGTTTTTTAATCTCCCTATTAGGTTAAATTCCCAATATCGTCCAGCATTTCTCATCTTGTTTTTGAATTGCACATGTATGATCTACTGCTATTTGTGTTCTTCATGAGAAAATGTTTCATGTGTCCTATGTCAGGACTGAGGTAACATCCAGAACCTTTACAGGGCCAATAAACTATAGCTTTAGTTGCCACTTGTTTTTATAAATAAAATTTATAGGCACATGGCCATGCCCATTTGTTTAGGTATTATCTTTGACTGTTTTCAGGCTACAGTAGCAGTTGAGTAGTTATAACAGAGACCATATGACTTACAAGTCTAAAATATTTACTATCTGTCCCTCTAAGAGAGTTTGTCAATCTGAGTCTATTCTAGATCATTTACCATAGGCTTAAAATTTTTTTTTAATGTTTATTTATTTTTGAGAGAGAGAGAGAGAGCGCGCGCGCACGCACATGCACGCACATGAGTGGGGGAGGGGCATAGAGATGAGACCCAGAATCTGAAGCAGGCTCCAAACTCCAAGTTGTCAGTGTGGAGCCTGACATTGGGCTCAAACTCATGAACCATGAGATCATGACCTGAGCTGAAGTTGGATGCTTAACCAACTGAGCCACCCAGGTGCCCCTACCCTAGGCTTTTAACACAATCCTCCTGAACCCTCATTCTATGATACCTTATTTCTTTAATTTAGTAGGCATATAAAGATTTGGTTCCAGACCACCACAATAAAGTGAATATTGCAATAAAGTGAATAAATGAATTTTTTTGGTTTCCCAGTGCATATAAAAGTTATGTTTACACTATACTATAAAGTATACAATAACATAGTTTAGCGTAGCCACCTTCAGTAATGATCTTAGCTAGGTCTTCTGGATAACTTGTTGAAGCTTCTATATCAGTACTTGCTGCTTCACCTTGCACTTCGATGTTAGAGAGATGGCTTCTCTCCTCAAACCTCATGAACCAACCTCTGCTAGCTTCAAACTTTTCAACTACAACTGGCTCCCCTCTCTCAGCCTTCACAGAATTGAAGACAGTTAGGGCCTTGCTCTGAATTAGGCTCTGGCTTAAGGGAATGTTGTGGCTGGTTTGATCTTCTATTCAGAGCAATAAAACATTCTCCATATCAGCAATAAGGCCATTTTGCTTTCTTATCATTTGCAAGTTCATTGGGTTAGCACTTTAAATTTCCTTTAAAAAGTTTTGCTTTGCATTCACAACTTGGTAACTGTTTGGCGCAGGAGGCCTAGGTTTCAGCCTATCTTGGTTTTCTACATGCCTTCTTCGCAATGCTTAATCATTTCTAGCTTTTGACTTAATGTGAGAGATGTGTGACTCTCCTTTTCACGTGAACACATAGAGGCCATTGTAAGATTATTAATTGGCCTAATATCAATATTGTTGTGTTTCAGGAAATAGTGGGGCCTGAGGCGGGGCGGGGAGAGATGGTGGAACGCTGGTCTGTGGAGCAGTCAGAACACATACAACATTTATTAAGTTTGATCATTTTATATAGGCACAGTTCATGGCACCTCAAATAATTACAACAGTAACATCAAAGATCACTGATCACAATTCATCATCACAAATATAACAAAAATGAAAAAGTTTGAAAAATTGCAAAAATTACCAAACTGTGACACAGAGGCACAAAGTGAGCATATGCTGTTAGAAGAATGGTGCTGACAGACTTGCTTGATGCAGGAGTGCCACAAACCTTTAATTTGTAGAGACTGCAATATCTGTAAAGTGCCATAAAGTGAAGTGCAATAAAATGAGGTAGGCTCGTATTAGGATAAAGAACAAATTTGGGCTGTTAATATTGCAAATGTGCTCAGTTTGCAAACAAGCAGTGTTGTCTCAGTGCAATGGCCTGAGAGAGGAGGTTGCAGCGTAGGTGTGTGTTCCTCCTATTCTCAGTCCAAGAATTCCAGAAAAGTCTGGCATTCAGACTAGGCTGAAAGGAGAAGATATTTTCCATTTACCTTCCTGCCCTCAGTTACCATGAATGTCTGCAGTGGGACTTACAACACCAAAGGTTGGGTTCTGGGGATGTAATTTTGCCTGGATTAACTGCTTGAAGAGGGCAGAGATTGCTGTATTTTCTAAACTCTGTGGGTGTTGGGTGTGCAACATATTATATGCACCAATTTTTTTTTTTAATTTTAAAATAATTGGACACATGAGAAACTGATTTTAATTCTGAGGTCCTGAGGAACCACACACGTTCTTTTCTTTTTTTAATGTTTATTTTTGAGAGAGCAAGAGAGACAGAACATGAGTGGGGGAAGGGCAGAGAGAATGGGAGACACAGAATCCAAAGCAGGCTCCAGGCTCTGAGCTGTCAGCACAGAGCCCAATACGGGGCTCAGACTCACAGACTGTGAGATCATGACCTGAGCCAAAATCAGACGCTTAACCGACTGAGCCACCCAGGTGCCCTGGAACCACACACATTCTTAAGAAAGATAATAACGCAGGCAACAGCTGCTGAAATAACTCAAACATACTTGGGTTCAGAATAAGACATCTCTCTCTATGCCTGAGAAGAATAAAAGCTTTTGAAATAATGATAATAATGATTATAGAACTTTAACTTGACAATTTTGGATTTTAGTTTCTTTGAACTTTTACTTTTGAGATCAAGAAAATTTTATTTAGTGCTATAATGATTTTGGACATTAAACCCACAGAAGCAAGGCAATTTGATTTTGGATTGAGTTGCTTTGGACTTTAAATTCTGTGTACTTTAACTTGTAAGGAAATTTAATTTGGGGACATTAATGTCTCTCTAGGAAGAGACATTAATTACAATGGAAGGTAATTTGTATTCAAATGTATGGCTCTTACATGTGGTAGCATTTTTTAAATGGTGTATCTTGACGTTTTTATTTAATCTCCTTGCAAAATCTTTGATGACCTATGTTAGAATGTGGCCAGACATAGCTTGAAATGAGAAATGTAGACATTATATTGCCTTAGAGTTAATTTAATTGGTGACCATTTTAAAACATTCTAGCAGCAAATTCGGTGCTATTTACCAGTGTTGTCAGGAGGATCCACAAAACAATCATGGCTAGTATTGGGGAAGAGGGCTCATGAAGTTGATATAGAACTGCCGTAATAGATTTCTGATCTTCTATTAGAAAGGAATAACTACTATCCTGGTTGACTGTAGGTCAAATGAATTAACAGATACTTCTCAACTTCTCAGGTCTTCTTGTGGAGGTACTTCCCTAGAGTAAGTTTCCTGACATTTTGTCCCATGGAGCAGGAGGGAGGCTCCTGATAAGTGGTTGACAATTACTGATATAAGTTTCTTGGTTGGAGCAGAGCTAATATGTTACTGGGGATTCTGTTTTCTCTTTTTCTCTTTCTACCCCAGATTAGACTTTTGTGCTCTATGCGCTTAAACTTCCTTGTGGCTTTCTCAAGTTTTAGACTTACAGAGAGTATTGGCAAGTCCTAGAATTCTTAGTCCTAAATCACAGTCTCCAAATATTTGTGTCAGTAATAAAAGTGATATTTTGATTTGCATTCTGTTTACTTCTCAATGGGTTTAGAACTTGTGCAAGAAAGAGAGGTGTGTTATGTATTTGACACATTGAGAACTCAGCCTTAGATTTTTTTGATTTTGCTGAACCCTGGTCTTCTAGCTTGGTTTCCTAACTTGTTCTGCTTACAACTTGATCTTTTTTTTTTTTCCTATAGTATATTATCTGTCAATTGTCCTTATTACCATCTTAGTGTCAATAAATAGAGATATGATTGTACTCTTCATTTGAAGTGAAACTTGCTAAAAATTATTTAGGAAACATTAACAGTAAGGTGGAACAATGTATTGGGTTTGTGTAAATGGATGAAATAAACTTTGATTGGATGGATTTGGAACCTTTCAGGTATTAGACGTTGTGTATATAAAACATTCATCTACCTCGGTTGAATTTTTCACTCTTTTTTCCAAAATTTTGTTATCATACAGATGGAGTAAAAGAACATTGGATTAAATTCTAACAACCGTATGGTTGTAAATTGTCATATCTCTAATCTAAACCCATCCTGGGAACCTGCCCACATGCCAAGGTTATTGCTTTTTAGTTTGTTTCTGATCAACTTTTATTACTTTAGGAAACGTCTGAATCCAAACTTTATAGATAGCAAATTCCACATAAAATATATATGGATACAGTTCTTAATGTTCTTTTGTAGCTTCTTGTTTCCTTACAACCTAGAAAGCACATCATTTCTTTTCATATTGAAGAAAAATCACACCATTAAGTTTTAATGTTCAAGATATTTTATAGTCGCTAAAACACACTTCTGATTCTCTCTCATTCACTACATATGGTTTGGAGGATACTACAGTAAGAATTTTATGTTTGAGTACATTTTTTAAAGATCATGTTTTAACACGTTATACAATTATGTGTTTTCATGGCCTCTAATTTGTAATTTGTTGCAATTAAATGAAAGTGTAGGAATGATTTTTATTGATATGTAAATAAAAACCCGTGAATTTATTTGATCCAGGTGACAATAATGGAAAATAAATTCAAGTGAAAACTGTGATCAAATTATAAGTGAATGTTTTTTGTCTTTTTTTTCCTCTTGCTATTATGGATTCAAGGGGTCCAATTGCAGAAATATTTAATTTCTGAGTTTTCTTCTTCAAATATTCAGCAGTGTGAAAGTAGTTTTTAAAAGAATAATGTTTCATTAGTCAGCTAGCCACAAGCGTTTCTACCTATTCTTGAAAGAGTAGCAAATATGCTTTACATCTTTTAAGATATCTATGAAGAATTTATCTTGCAAGATGGAAGGTAAATATAACACAAGAACTGGCAAATCTAGTTCTCTACCCAAAGGAAACTAAAAGCTTGACATTTGTCAGCTAGTAGTTACATTTTCCACTGAAAATAAGAAAATACAGATGAAAGAACTATGATTTCATGCAAGTCATGAACAAAGTTGTCATTTATTTGAGAAACATTACTGTCTTGTGTTCAGGGCATGAGTCTTATTACTGTATATTTGTCTTTGTAAATACAGTGTCAGTGCATCTAAGAGCAAGAAATGATTTTGTTTCCACAGTCTCAAATGAACATCACCCTCTTGATTTTCTTCATTTTAATGGGCTTTGAAATGATCATTGGAAAGTGGATCACATCTCTAACTGCCAAGATGCAATTTGGTCAAAGAAGCTGTTTAGCTTTCATCCTGTAATCAGAGCTGGTGATCTAAGAAACATAAAGATCTCGTATTTGCTGGGTGAGTACTAATTAAAACTACCAACAGAGTTCAAACATCTACTTAATGCATGAGTTCATGTGAACTATTCAAGACCAGCTTATCAGGTGGTAGGTTAATGTTGAACATTATGTATATACATCAGCACACCCATACACTGTCTCTTTTTTCTCCTTGAAACAATGATAATATTGCATCACTCTTTCCCATTATTTTTGGAAATACTTGAAAACTGAAACATATTAACAGTATCTGCTGCACTCCCAATGTGAGCAAGTCAGTATTAAAATGCCCTTCTCAGCTATGCATCAGTGTGGGAGAAGATGAGGGCTTTTGTTTTTAGTAAACCTTTCATTTAAATATAACATATTAACAGAAATGGATAGGGATATTAGCATTTAGTTAGATGGCTGCTGAAGTTCTGAAAATAAGCAATCCTTTCAAATATTTTTTTTTAAAAATCAATGCTTTTAAGAAATTTAATTCAGGATTGGGGTAAGTAATGATGGGAAGTATAATAGAGGTGACTAGTTGATGTTTTGAGTTCAAATTCAGGCTCATCCATCTACTTCTAGCTGTGTGACCTTTGAGTAAACTAAATAATGTTCTTAACATTTCTTTCTTCATCTATAAAGTAGGAATAGATTCAGTTTGTATTTTTTTCATTGTGGGGCAAGGATTAAGACAGTGTTTAGAAGTGTCTTAGCACTGTGTTTGGCACATAGCCAGAACCCAATGTGAGCTAAAAATGATATTAACAACAGTAATAAAAATGCTAATAATAGTAAGGAGCAGAAAGTGTTGGGAGGAGTAGTCTGCTTTTAAGGGACAGTAAGATTTACGGCATTTCAGGATATCAAGATAAGATGCATTTTAGTGATTCAGGAAAATGAAATTTGGTGTGGTGAATTTGAGATTGGCTATTTTGGAACCTGGAATTTCATCCTTAATCAGCATCCCTGAGGATAGTGCATTCTCAGACATAAAACATGGTGACCTGTTTCTGACAAATTGGAATAGTGGCAAGGATAGGACGGGGGAAGATGTACAAGGACTTAAGTCATCAACTGACAAGGGGAGAGGGTATTTTTATTCATTTATGTTATTATCATTTATTTTTTTAGCTTTAAACTTTTCAAGGTGATAATTCAAAGAAAAACAATAAAAAAAAAGGGAAATAAATGATAGGCTAAAATAGAGGAATGAAAAGAGATTTAAATGTTAGGTTATGTGTCTTATTGTTTTTAATGTGAATACATGATATTTAAAGGCAATTTAGGATATAGTTGTTTATTGTCTCAGCATTTCTACAGGCTTGTGGTGGAGCTCAAGAATATGGATTTTTGGACACCTGGGTGGCTCAGTCAGTTAAGCATCTGATTATTGGTTTGGGTTCAGGTCATGATCTCACAGTTTCATGAGTGTGAGCCCTGTGTAGGGCTCTGAACTAACAGCATGGAACCTGCTTGGGATTCTCTCTCTCTTCCCCTCTCTCTACCACTCCCCCACTTGCACTGTCTCTGTCTCTCTCAAAAAAAGTAAACTTAAAAAAAAAAAAAAAGAATACAGAATTTTAACAAGCACCACAATTATTCTAGCACATATGTCCTTGGACCAAACTCTGAGAAACTCTGTCATAGACTTTGCTACTTACAGCGTGGTCTGTGGACCAGCAGCCTCGGCCTCCCATGGCAGCTTGTTAGAAATGCACAAACTCAGGCTCCATCTCAGACCTACTGAATCAGAATCTGCATTTTAAAAATATCTCCATGGTTTGTTCACACACAGTAACATTTGGGAAGCTCTGATCCACATGCTTCTCAATTCCTCAGTGCCACTGTGCTGATGTAGGGGCCACAAACCCCTAGCTGCACAGTATCTGGTGCCAGCCGGGACAGCGAGCAGTTTATTTCCCTTTTTAAAGATGAAAGTTTTGATCAGTGACCTGAGCCCATCCAGCTCTGGAATTCTTATATTTTAAGAATTATTCTAATAACAACTTCACTGAATATTAGTTCCTTTATTTTTCCTTCAGCTTATTTATTTTCCCAAGTACTTTTCTTTTGTCTGGTTTCATGTCAGCTTATACTGAGCTCCTTTTCAGAAAAAAGCCTTCAATAATTGACTTGATACTTTTCTTCGCACATTGTGACAACTGATTCCTTCAGATTCACTCCATCTCTCCTATAGTTCAGAGTTCATCTCTCTTTTTTTCTTTTCTCTCCTTTCTTCAAATGTTCTCTGTTTTGCTATTTTACTCTCATTTTCAAAAACAAAAATGTTCATGAATATTTTAAAAAACACCAAGTGAATAATCCCCAATAATGACTAAACAAACATCTAACAGATTTTTCATAAATAAGAAATAAGCCTAACAGAAAATGTATGCACTTAGTAGTGAGTCATTACCAATGAGCCTGGCCACTGCTATGTGCATAGTGCTGAGGGCATACACAGACGAGAAGACAGCCTTTGCTGGCAACCTAGTGGACATTTCAAATATATAAACTATAAAGTTCTTTTGTTCTGTAAAAGTAGAATTGCAAGCCGTGGAAAATTAAAGTTCTAGGAAAACCTATCAATTGTTTCACCAAAATAATCTTTTCTCTTATTTTTCTCTCATTTCTCTTATTTTCTTCACTTTCCTTTTTTCCTTCCCTTTTTTCTTTTTCCCCTTTCTGTTTCCTCTCTTGCTCTTCCTCCTTTTCGGTTTCTTATCTTTATCAGACTCAATTTTTTCCTTCCCAAGTAACAGCACAGATGCAATATAAGGCAACTAATGAATACTTCATCTTGCTTTTTAAGGTACTTAATGACACTCTGATCGTTCAGCATGCGCAAAATCCAAATTGGGTGAAATCAATCCTGTGGACATTCTCAATAGAGTGAATTTTCTGTTTTGCACTTTTAAGTTCTGTGTATGATACTTCTGAGGATTTACAGAAGGTTCTAAGGAACAACCCGTATTTCTGAATTGCAGCTGGTTTATCACACTCAAGATTAATAATATAGTATCTATACTCTTAACTATTTTTTCAGGCATTTAAAAAACTTCTCAAAAGTATTTAAAGAGGTTAAAATATGTAAGTTAAAATGACACATGTATTATTTATTTTATTATTATTATAGAACATCCTCTTTGTTTAAAGAATGCAATTGTGATATCTGTAAGGGAGTTTGGAATAATTGAGAACACAGGGAACAACAACCAAAAAACAAAACAACAACAACAACAACGAAAACAAAAAGAAAAAGAGAGAAGGGGCATGAGTTTCTTCAGGGAAAATGCAATATAGAAATCAATAGTAGTGGTTTCATAGAAACAGATGTAGCTAAATTCTTATTTTATGCAGCAGCTGGAATGGCAAATAGAATTCCCAGCTCTTGGGAAGGGAGGTAAGGGACAGACTCAAATCTGTTATAGGAAACTTACCAAGCTTCCTTGATTCTAAGACACACAGTTTTCCCTTACATTTTATCATCTCTAAATTGTGTTAGCTCTGACAACAGATGGGCTGCTACTGTTTAACTGGTAGCATTTACCCCCTACACCCACGGGCCACAAACCCCAGGAGTTTAGTGTGGCTTAGAGACAATGGTTACTGACATTTAGTGAAGTACAAGATGTAGTGGTGATTTCAGTGATATGTAGACATATTCTAGCCCCCATCCAAAGTATTTGAGGATTTCGGCTGCTTTTGTTGCTGATGCCAAAACTTTAATTAATAGGATATAATTTACTTTGTAGCCTTTAACCATGGGTAGGCACACATCAGGTTTTATCACTCATCTATTGCTTTGTTTGAATGGGTTTAGCAGAGTTTCTGATTGCCATGTTCTTTGCAGTTAGTTTTGTTAGCAGAAGGTATTGATATGTAGGAGCACCTGATAGTGCCTTATTCCACCACTATTTCTTATCATTAACCCTCATTTTTTAGGAACAAAACTGTATTTAGCCTTAAGGTGCAGACTCATCCTAGTTAATAACAGAGGCATCTGAAAATTAACAACACAGTAAACAGTAGATGTTGGTGAGGATGTGGAGAAAAGGGAACCCTCTTATACAGCTGGTGAGAGTGTAAACTTGTGCAGCCACTCTGGAAAACAGTATGGATTTTCCTTAAAAAGTTAAAAATAGAGCTACCGTACCCAAGGGATACAAAAATACTGATTTGAAGGGGCAAGTGTGCCCCAATATTTATAGCAGCATTATCAACAATAGCCAAATTATGGAAAGAGCCCAAATGTCCATCAGCTGATGAATGGATAAAGAAGATGTGGTATGTATATACAATGGACTATTACTCAATTATCAAAAATAATGAAATCTTGCCATTTGCAATGATATGGGGAGCTAGGGAATATTATGCTAAGTGAAATAAGTCAGTCAGAGAAAAGCAAATGCCATATGATTTCACTAACATGTGGAATTTAAGAAACAAAACAGATGAACATAGGGAAAGGGGAGAAAAGAAATGGAAGCAAACCATAAGAGACTCTTAAATATAGAGAACAAGCTTGGGTTGTGAGAGGGGAGGTGGGCAGGGAATCAGCTAAATGGGTGACAGGTAGTAAGGAGGGCACTTGTTGGGATGAGCACTGGGTATGTAAGTGATGAATCGCTAAATTCTATTCCTGAAACTAATATTACATCTTAACTAACTAGAATTTAAATAAAAACTTAAAAATAAAACAAAAACAAAGGCATCTGAAGAATGAACAATGCTGTAAGTAACAAATCTTTTCACTTATCAGAATCAAAGGATTCCACACCTGCTTCTTTGGTCACAGACTTACAATTTGTTCTTATCACTAGACTCTTGAGGAATGCTGAAGCAAGTGAGTTGCCCAAAGACCAGCTACACGACAACAAATGATGTAGTGACAGGGACACTGGCTCTGCAATCAGAATTTGCCATTGGATTAATTCCTCTCCTTCCCCTGACATCCATTTTTCATTTGAAAATGGCAATAATGTTGCCCTGCTTACCTCCCAAGATTGTTGTGAAGATCATATGGAATGATATATATTAGAGCACTTGCTAAATTTCTAGTTTTAAGAGAAGCTTAGAAGTTATTATTATATCCAGCCAAGAGGATAAGGAGAAATAAGAGAAAGTTTTGCCAGTTTATAGATTAGAAATATAATCTTTGCATCTGGTTCCATTGCTTTGATCATGTTTCATTTTCCACTGTATTCTAAATATCAACAATTGAAGACTGTTTCCTGAGGAAGTAGGAGGCCAGCTTAGGTATCTATGAGTTGTGATTTGATAGAGGCTCTGGGAAATTACCTGTGTGACAGGGATTTGTTTTCATGGTACCTCTAAATCATTGTCGTCTGTGCTCACTCTGTCCAGGCACTTAGTACCACATGGACAGAATGTGATAAACATTGTGTTCCAGGGAATTACTGTATACAGATGTCTTCATGTGCAATTGCCCCTAATTAGTCACTTGAAGTCAGTAACACAGAGATATTTTGGAGCATTCAGCAATTCTTGGGAAGAATTATAAGTTCCTAAAAAGGAATCTTGGCCCCTTTCATGACATTACCCATTTCATGAGCTCTGTAGACTCAACTTGTGATTACCTTTGACAGTGTGAGAATAAAATCAAAGGATCTATTGATATTTTCCACAGGGTAGTTTTTAAAGTTTAGCTAATGTTGGGACACCTGGGTGGCTCAGTTGGTATAAGCATATGACTCCTGATTTCGCCTCAGGTTATGATCTCAACAGTTTGTGAGTTTGAGCCTCATGTTGGGCTCTGCACTGACAGCATGGAGCCTGCTTGGGATTCTCTTTCCCTCTCTCTACTCCTCCCTGATTTGCATTCTCTCTAAACAAATGAATAAGTAAGTAAGTAAATAAATAAATAAATTTAAGGTTTAATAAATGTTAATTAACCATATATTATGTGCCAGGGTATTACTTAGCATTAGGGAGAGAGATGTCTAAGACCCATTCTGTTCACTCAAGGAGTTCACAGTCTAGTTTTACCCTTGAAAAACTAGTAAAAAATAGGAGCATATAAGGAATACTTTGTGAAGTAAGGGTATACTGACAGGCAAAGCACCTCTTAAGAGAAACTTTTTAAGATTTGTATCTTTTGAAGGGACCCTAGAAAGAGTCTCTTGTTTATGAGTACATCTTTATTAGATATTAAATCTTCTTATAATGTTAAAAATAATTTATTTTGATATTGCATACTTCCTTAAGCATATATATTCCTGTATACCCAGACAATTTTATGGAGCTTTGTAAATCTCTGTCAAATCATGGACTAAAGTCCCTTTAGCTTTTTGTATTCTGAGCTACCATTTTCCAACTTAAACTCCATAAAAACTTTTGATTCTTTTATGGCTAGCAAGTATCTTTCTTCAAGCAACAAAGAGCTCTTTCCAAGTATCCAAACTTCTAATACTGGACATGTCTTTAACATTGCTTAGAAGGGGGTGTTGGGGCTGTGTATATTTTAGGGCTATAGTCTGCCAATTGAATGTGCCTTTGTTCTTTCCCTTATATACTTACTTCTCAGTATAATTCTCTCAGAGACACTCTGTGTGGCTATCTCAGCTGTGGTACTCCTGGCACAGGCATATGTCTTTGAACTTCAGAGATCTGAAAACAAGAAAGTTCGTGTGATGCTCCACCAAGAGTTCAGGAATTCTCTTCTGTACTCGTCCAAAAATGTTTGAAAAATTTTTTTAAATAATCAGCCTCTTGAAATGTTGGGGAACGTCACTGTTTTTCTTGATGCTTTGCACTTTACAATGTATCCTTAAAAAATAGGTTAAGATGTGAGTTCTTAGATACTTGATGTATTATTCAGAACAAATTCGTTTGAAGATGCATCAAGACCTTACCATCGGAGCTGCTTTTTCATGTATCCTTTGTTTTAATTCACTCAGTGTTTGGGTCTTAGAGTCTAGAATTCATGGTGATGTGCTTACCCTATTGGGGAAAAAAATGCCTTTTGAAACATCATTCAAAAAAGCAGAAGCCTTACTCTCCTTCCTTTGTAGCCTTCATTTAAAGATCCTAGTTAATTGAGCCTACTTGGAACTATCATGTGACCTGAAAACTGTGCCTGAACCTGTTTAGAACTCTGTGTGCACTCTGTGTCATTTAACCATTGCCGTAAGCCAAGGCAAAGGGATTCTTAGGATCCCACATTGTTATTCATGGAATAATGGCACTCATATCCCCACAGGGTTAAAATATTTCATTGGACACTTTATGCCTGGAAATTATTTCCTAATCTTTAAAAATTATACTCAATAACAATCTAGAATTTGGAATACTTTTTAATTCTATCTTTTGCATGTTTGACTAGTATCTTTGCTCAGGTTGCTATAACAAAATACCACAGACTAGGTAGTTTAAACAACAGAAATTTATATCTCACTGTTCTAGAGGCTGGAAGTCCAAGATCAAGGTGCTGACAGATTCAGTGTCTGGTGAGAGCTCTCTTCCTGGTACAGATGGCCACCTTCTTGCTTTGTCCTCACATGGCCTTTTCTCAGTGTGTGCTCGTAGGGAGACAGAACGGGTTTTTGTCTCTTTCTCATTTTATAAGGGCAGTAATTGCATCATGAGGGCCTCACCTTCATGACCAAATCTAACCTTAATCACCTCCCAAAGGTCCCACTGCCACCTACCATCCCACTGGGGATTAGGGCTTTAACATATGAATTTGGAGGGATGTGCGGAGGTACACAAACATTCAATCCATTGCAACTAGCAACTACAATGAAACAGAACAAAATGAAATGGAGTCATCATGTGCAAAAGTTTCTGAAAAAGTTGAATTGGACATAGAAGAATGAAAAATATACCTCATGGATGTTAACATTGAAGTGTTATGAAATCAGACTCAAGCAATCTTAAAATGTGTTTTGTTACGGCCCAGCATGGAGGCAATGCTTTTGACCTTGGTTGTTACTTTGTAAAATGATATATCCAGGGCAGTATGATAACCAAGAAAAAAAAGCCTCCACATTGGCCCTTTGCCTGAGAACACAACCTTAGAGTTATGTTGCCAGATCAAAGCAGTCAGCATGACGTCAGAAATCATGCTTCAGTCTGCAAGAGGTGATTGTGAATGGGAACAGTCACCAGGATCATTACACTTGGTGAAACCCATTCAATCTGACTTCCTGTGTGACAAAGAAAACCTGATGGAGGCTGGATCTTTTCCCTTCAACAATGTGCTTGCCACCCACTCGGCTCTCTGCTTCCTTACAATAACATGTATTTGAGATGAGAAGTATAGATTGACTCTTTGCACTTCATTAAGCTCATCCTTCTGTCTTCCAAGCAGGGGTTTATAAAAACTGTGGTAACTGCCTGCAATTTTGTCACAGTCCACTGAATAAGTAATTTCAGTTTTTCAAAAAATATTCGTAGCAGTACTGTATGAAACATTTTATAGCAAAGTTTTGGCTTATTCACAATGTTTTAGTGACATAACCTGGAAATAGCAGAGTTCCATTATTCCCATATTCTGTGTGTGTGTGTGTGTGTGTGTGTGTGTGTGTGTGTGTGTGTGTGGTTGGGTGGTGGGTGGGGTGTTGGGGAGGAGATGCCTGATACCTGGCAGTCATGGAAACAGCATGATTTAGTTTGCTAATGTGTTTCTTTATAGAATTTTACTGAAGAATGCAGAAGAATACTGTGGAAAGAATTCTAACCTTGGTTTTATCTCTTCCTGTTTTGTGAACTTGAATTAGTCATTTGGTTCTTCTGATCTGGAATTCAGTTTCTTCATCTATAAAAAGCAGACTTGGATTAGATAAATTCTCGGCTTCCTTCCACCCTGAAACCCTAGCATGCTGTGACTTTACCATTAAAGTCAAAGCTTCATGGAACAAGCATGAACTTGGGAGTCAGACAAACTTGGATTTTTATCCCTGCTGTTTCTTATTTCCTCTGTGAAATTAGGAGTCTTTGCCCTTGTGATGGCCCATTTCTTTATCTTTAAAATTGGAATTCCAGGAGCACCTGGGTGGCTCGGTTGGTTAAGCATCCTACTATTGACCTGAGACCAGGCCTTGATCTCAGGGCCATGAGTTCAAGCCTCACAGGCTCCAGGCTTAGCATGGAGCCTACTTAAAAATAAGTAGAATAGGGGCGCCTGGGTGGCTCAGTCGGTTAAGCGTCCGACTTCGGCTCAGGTCACGATCTCGCGGTCTGTGAGTTGGAGCCCGCGTCGGGGCTCTGGGCTGATGGCTCAGAGCCTGGAGCCTGCTTCCCATTCTGTGTCTCCCTCTCTCTCTGCCCCTCCCCCATTCATGCTCTGTCTCTCTCTGTCTCAAAAATAAATAAACGTTAAAAAAAAAATAAGTAGAATAGAATAGAAAAAAAAAAAAAAAGGAAAAGAAAAGAGGAGTTCCAGCATCCCTTCAGCATGGTTGGGAGATCTAAATATATGTCAGGTAGGTAGTATTGTACAGATTAGGTACTCAATATTGACGGTTATGATTATTGGCATTATGATAAAGATTACTGTTCTTTCATTTTGGTAAAGAATATTCTTCCACCTGAGGTTGAACTGAGCTTGGCACATGTGGTTGAACAAGGAGGTGATTGTTGAAAGGCCAAGTGATCCTGGTAAGTGGTTTGTGATGTTGCCAACACTTGTAAAGCATTTGGATTTGGAGGCCCTATGTGTTTTGTTTATTTTTGTTCTTCTTGTTTAAGAAGGTATTTCAAATAAGTCCCCCCTGTCTCTCTGCCCTCCTGTTTACCAGCTGTCACAAAGATAAGCTCAAGAATTACATGAGAACAATCAGTACAGAGCCACATAAATCTTATTTACCTCTTTAAGTAGCCCCATTTCTTATGACACTTAAACTTCAAATGTGGACACCTTGTTGTCCTGTGATTTCACTCTACTATTAACAAATAATAGTTTTCATTTGTTGGACTCTAATTATGCCAGACCTGCTGCTTTTGTATGATGTACATATACTTCTACTTCCATTTTCACAAAACTCCTCAAGTACTTTTGCTGTATTTTCCAAATAAAGAAACCAAGGCTTGAAATGGTTGATTAGCTTATCAAATATTCAGCCTTGAAGTTAGAGGAAATCCATGACTGTTTCTAAAATTTGGGTTGTTTTTACTAAGATTTACTACATATAAAAAATCAGCCATTCAACTTTTCCTGTTTTTATGTTTAAATAATAAATTGAACTGAAGAATTATATTCAATATTTTGAGTTTTTTTCAATTATCTGAGATATCTAAAAACACCGTGAATAGGTTGTCTCCAAAATAGCTTAAACTTTGCTGACTGTAATGTTTTGTCAAATCAACTCATTGTAGAGATGCAACTACAATATTTTAAGTACCATATAATAATTCAGAGGCTGAATAAGGATTCCAGTTTTGGACTCTGAGTTTCCCATCTGCTCCTTAATCCCCAAGCTACCTGAGTTCTAAATTTATGTGGAATATGAATCTATATTGGTCTTGGAATAAAAATATGAAAGGGAAAAAGGTGCAGATTTAATGATGCCAGGGATTAGGATCTTAAACTTTTTTTTAACCTTAAATTACTTTTAGTCTGTACCTTCTTTGCCTGAAAATATGGGCATTTTTCTGTGTTCAATTCATGACTATATGTCATATATTTTTAATGTTAATAATATTCTTTATGGCTGTTAACAAATCTTTAAAAGCCTGACTTGAACATGGAAGATATAATGTATGAAGTTTATGGATATCATTTTAGTTAAGCATCCACATAAAAAGGCTATAATAATAATTATGAATAAATACATTCAGGAAGAGAAAGATGGCAGATAGAACCTTCGCCACTTCAACTAATAGAAGAGAATGATCAATACCAAACCTGGTGAATAGCACAATAAGCAATCCAAAGCATCATAAAATCCCAGTGAATTGTGTATCACTCAGATTCCTATAGCAGTAATGCATCGTAACAAACAAAGCCTAAATTTCATTGGCTTAAAATAACAATGGTTTATTTCTTGTTCCTTGCTTTGCTGGTCAGCTAGTGTGGGTCTGTCTCAGGCTGTGGGTTGAGTTCAGGTCTGCTTCAAAGATCTTTTGTTCTAAAGTCAGTGGTTATTTGAGGCTTTTTCGTCTCATGGAGGGTGTCATAATTTCAATGGGGCAGACAGAAACATGTGATGCTTATAGCAGAGAATTGATAGTTTCACTTCCACTCACATATCAGAGAAAACAAGTCACATGGGTGAGTCCTCTTCATTGGCACATTGAAGTATTTGTTATGGTTCACCATAGAGTGAACCATGATAAGGATATGGAGGGATGAAAAATTGAGCAAATAATAAAATCCACACGTAATGACTAAGTGAAGCTTTCTGAAGACACAAAGAAAGTAGAATCATAATGTTTATAATTGTGCATCAGTGCTGTTTCCACTCACACTGGGACTTGGCTATTGTTTGCTTAGTTCTCTGGAAATCCCCCAAGGGAAAAGCGGATAGGAAGAGAGAAGAAAAAAAAAAGAGGGTATTCAAAGAAAAATTTCCACCTGGTTAAGAGACTTGTATTCCGGTAGCATGAATGATTTATTGAAGTGTGCAACAGAATCAGATTAGCCCCAGAATGTTGGAGGCTGTCTATGAGACTGACAGACTGTGAACTACTCTGCTCATTTGCATATGTACTCAGTGCCTCTTAAGTTCACAGCATGGAGCCGGGTGCTTTGGAGAAAAAGGGAAGTATTGGAAATTAGGAGAGAATTGAGTAAATCCAGGTAAGAAAAGACGTAAAGAGAAAGTCAGGTGACAATGGATGGACTAAGGAGGGTTGATACTCAGGCACTAATGTTCCTGAGGAAGGAGGGAAGTTTGAGAATTCCTGTGCAGAGGAGGAAAACATCTTTTTCCTTTACCTTTTAAGTGAGGAGGCCCTAGGAAGAGAAAAGAGAAAAGCACACACATTTATTTAATAGAAGTTTCACGTTACTTGGAGCCTTGATGAGGAAATAAAGAACTGAAGAAGTGGTTAAACCTGAGTGTTTTTGTGCTAAGTTTGATGAAGAGTCATGGAAAAAATGTGATTGGACAGGAAAGAGTATGAGCTTAATGCAGTTTTGGGAGAAACTGCCGGAACTGTACATTCACATTGCTCTTGTGTTCCCAACTGTTTAGAGGTAAGGATACTCCTTTCCTCTCAGTGTAGGGAGGGCACCTTTCACTTGAGGGTCTGTGACCTGCTTCAGGAAAGGTCAGAAAATCCTTCCTGCACCTGTTGTTTCTCCAGTTCTTTCAGCTTGAAGTATTCACTATGCCAAAGTGCCACGTTTTGGAACAGCTTGTCCTGAATGTTGTCACCTGTGATGAGAAGGGGAAGACAGTGGTGCAGGAGTTTGTGATTCAGTCACTTAGCAAATATTTATGAGTCTCTTTAGTGTGTCAAGAATACAAAGAACACATAGTCCTTACCCTCAAGTCACTGAGAAACAGATGGGGATCATACAAGTGAATGGACAATTATCAAGCAGCCTTTTAAGTGCAGAAGTGATGGTAAACATAAAGTCCTTCAAGTGTACAAAAAGATATGTAATTAAGACCTCAGAAGTTAGTAGGGTCTTCTAGGACCAACTGACATTATGCCAGGGTCCAGAAGGACTTTAGATGATGATATAGGCTTCAATACAAGAAAAATATGAGTGATGGCAGAGGAACAAAGTTTAGAAGTAATAACAGCGATCAAGGAGTCAACAGTATTCTGAATTTAAATTGGGGAGAGTGCAAGAAGGGATAGCACGTCTTAAAAGTTGGGGAACAGGTTGTGGTATCCAAACCCTTTACTTCTCAGGCAGAAACTGGAAGTTGTGAGTTCCTTCCTGGTGTATGTTATGCTGGAGGTGGGGTTTACGGAAAGATTGTGCCTCAGCTTTTCCTACCCATTTTGATGTACATTTTTTTTTTTTTATCATTTACTCAGTCTTTAGATGTCACTCAGCTACGTTTCTGGATTTTTTAAAAATTTTAATGTTTATTTATTTTTGAGACAGAGAGACAGAGTGGGAGCAGGGGAGGGTCAGGGAGAGGGAGACACAGAATCTGAAATAGGCTCCAGGCTCTGAGCTGTCAGCACACAGCCTGACGCAGGGCTCGAACCCATGAGCTGTGAGATTATGCGCTCGAACCCACGAGCTCTGAGATTATGACCTGAGGTAAAGTCCGATGCTTAACTAAGCCACCCAAGTGCCCCTGGATTTTTTTTTTTCAGAGAGAATTGCTCCATATGTAGCTTTGGTTTTGGTGCGTTCCTGGAGGAACTGAGTTCACAAATCTGCTGTTGTCACTATTTTGAACCAGAACTCCTTAAAAAAAAATTTTTTTTAACGTTTACTTATTTTTGAGACAGAGACAGACCATGAACAGGGGAGGGGCAGAGAGAGAGAGAGAGAGACACAGAATCTGAAACAGGCTCCAGGCTCTGAGCAGTCAGCACAGAGCCCAACGTGGGGCTCGAACTCAGGGACCACGAGATCATGACCTGAGCCAAAGCCGGACCCTTAACCAACCGAGCCACCCAGGCGCCCCCAGAACTCCTTTTAAAGTCACATTCATTTTTAAATTAATTAATTAATATGTCCCATTTATTTGTATATTTATTTAACTTAAAATTTTTTTTAACATTTATTCATTTGAGAGACAGAGACAGAGCCCAAGTGGGGGAGGGGCAGAGAGAGGAAGAATCAAAAGCAGAATCAAAAGCAGGCTCCAGGCTCTGCGCTGTCAGCACAGAGCCCAATGTGGGGCTCGAACTCAGGAGCTGAGAGATCATGACCTGAACCGAAGTCAGATGCTCAACCAACTGAGCCACCCAAGTGCCCCATATTTATTTAACTTTTATTCCAGTATAATTAATGTAGAGTGTTATATTAGTTTCAGGTGTACAATATTGAGATTCAACAGTTCTGTACATTACTCAGTGCTCATCATAAGTGTACTCTTTAATCTTCTTCATCGATTTCACCCATCCCTCCACCCACCTCCCGCATGGTAACCATCAGTTTGTTTTCTATAGTTAAGAGTTTGCTTTTTTGTCTCTTTTTTCTTTGTTTGTTTGTTTCTTAAATTCCACATATGATTGAAATCCTATGGCATTTGTTTTTCTCTGACTTATTTCACTTAGCACTATACACTCTAGATTCATCCATGTTGTTGCAAACGGCAAGATTTTATTCTTTTTTATGGCTGAGTAATATTTCATTGCATACACACACGTACATACCACATCTTCTTTATCCATTCATCTTTCAATAGACATTTGGGCTTCTTCCATATCTTGGCTATTTTAAGTAATCCTGCAATAAACATAGGGGTGCATATGATTTTTTCAAATTAGTGTTTTTGGATTCTTTAGTAAATACTCAGTAGTAGAATTATTCGATCATATGGTAATTCTATTTTTAATTTTTTGAGGAAGCTCCATACTGTTTTCCCCAGAAAGCCATATTCCTTTTAAATGTTATCGTCTACTACTTTTTAACTAAGCAACTATCTCATTAAGGTATGTCCTGCCTCTTCAAGTGCTTTGCATAATTTTGAGGAACAAGGGAGTTTGGTATGCATTGCCCTTACCATTTTTTTAAACACATGAGACTTAGTGATGTGGTACTGAAATATATTAGAGCTAAATGTAAGTGAATATAGTGAAATGGGTGAAAATATGTTTTTGTCCTAGGTCTTATTTAGAAAGATGAGGAATAGTGAAGTGAGCAGACATTTCTGAGGCAGAAAGAATGAAAAGAAAAGTTGAAACAGACATTCATTTTTATATGAATGAATGGTGAATTATATAAATGAAACTCAATAAAATAAATGTAATCAATACATTGTATTATAAGTCTAGTTTTAGTAATCATACTTATAGCAGTGAGTCAATATATAGAAATCCCTTTACTGTTAAGGTCTCCAGAGTTTGGCTTACACTCATGTTAAGCATGCCATTAACCTGCATGTAATCATTTACAGGGATAAAAAGAATGTAAAATAATTTACAGGAAAAGTTTACTATAGTTCATAAGTATTTTGTTTTGTGTGTGGGACAGTCTCAAAGATATTCTAAGGAAAATAAGGTCTTATAAAATCGGTAAAATAAATATAGAAAAGTCTAGTACTTTAAATCAAAATCAATCCCTATATTGAAAACTGAATTGACTGAGAACATGTTAAATGTATGAAAGAACTAGGAACTAATTAAATGCTGGTGTCCAGGAGATCTTAAAGATCTCATCTGATGATAGCCTTTTCTTATATATGGAGCCCTTTACCCAAAACTTCCCACCCACCCAACAGATCTATTAAATAAACAAAAACCAAACAAACAGCTTTGTTAGGTTTTTCTGTTTTGTTTTACCATAGGTTTTGAAAATGGGAATTTAAAGGATATTTAGTGAATAAGTAATAAAAGGAAGGAGTGGTTAAAAATATAGTGAGGAAATAATGTATGAAATTCAGGTTTGGTGGAGAGCATCTGTCTTAACATGACCTTAAATATGACTTTCCTACAAATTGAGAAGAAAAAGGTTTTTGGTGAATTTTCAGACCTATGCTTTAAAACCTCATTACATTAATATTTAACCATTTTACTTCACGTTTGGGTTGCTTCTACTTCCCTCTGAATTTGGGCTGTTATGGCTTAAAGTTTGAAATATTGTAAATATTATTGCAGTTTTACTGCTTTTAAGTTCCATAGCTACAAGTATGTTCAGAGTGCTTTTTCATTATAGGATAAATTTGTTGAGAATCTTCTAAATGCTTAATCATAGCTCAGGCAACTTAGGGTATTTTTAAAAAAATGAAAATAAATACAAAAAGTCTGGATAAAGAAGAAACATGGAATTAAAAATGTCAGGGACTAAAAACTTAATGAAAGGGGACATTTAATGTCAGATAACTTGGGGTAGATCCCAAAATCTTTACCATATGCAAGTGACAGATATTTTAGTACACAGTATTATGAACTGGTACAATTTTGGCCCTAGACTGCCTTGTGCCACCGCCTCATGTTATTAATTAGGAAACATAAGAGCCTTTTGAAATCACAAAACTGTTAGAATCAAGGCTCCAGATTCCCAGTCTCATGCTTCCCTGTTGGCATAGGAATATCCTTTCCTTGGCATGAACAGTTGGGTGAGAGGCGCCTGACTTGAGTAACTGCTCACATTCATCAAATATTTTTGTGGGGACTTTAGGTAAATTACTTATTATATGCATGCCTTAATGTCCTTGTCTGTAAAAATCAACATAATATTTGTTTTCTTAAAAAAAAAAACTCTAAAAAACATTATACAGATTAATGGGGAAATGGCTCCAAAAAATACTGTTTCTTATCTACAAACTTAGGAAGTTAATTGAACCAGATGATAGCTCTGAAAGAGATCCGCAACAATTACCGGACAAGATGAGAACCTTCTTCACTTTTTCTTGCTGGCTTGAGTTCATTCTCTGAAACTCAGTACTTTGGAGTCAGCCTCTCTTTTTGCTTCTGGTAGGGGGTGGTACAACTGCTCCATATCCCATAGTCACCTATGCCTACTGCTAGTATTTTCTTTACTGTGTTTGTCAGTCTTCCTCCATGTAAATGACCTCTTTGATGTTGGATACTATGTTTAATTTATCTTTGTAACCCAAATGCCTTGCACAGCATCTGGAACTAAGTGGATCAAAACAAATATTTGTCAAGTCAATGAAAAAAACCCAAGATGTTTTCAGTATCTGAGTTTGCTGGTGATGATAGGCAAGCATTTAGACATAATGGTCAGTATGTATGAGGTTCTAGATTATTAAAGTCAATTTCAAGTGTAGGATAACCTCTCTAATTCTAGAATTAGATTTAAATTAGAATTGCCATTTCACCCCCTGGTAAAAAAAAGTTTCTGTTTAAAATCACTCACCACAGTAATCAATTGTTTATATCTGCTGGTAAATGGAGAAACAGAAAGAGAAGCACATACATGATCAAAAAATATGCAAAGGAAAAGAAAGGTAAATTCAGGATAACGCTATTTATATGAACTGAATCTATAATCATCATTGCAGTCAATTTCACAGTAATAAGCATTTGGCATCAGAATGTCACTCATATTTTATATATATGTTATTGTAATATTTTTTGTGGGGATAATGAAAGCATTTATTCTTGAAGACATATTAATGGAAGATCTGCATAGTGCATATTATAATCAGTTTTCTAATAAACAATGAAATAAAACACATGCTTATTTGACTTAATTGCATTTCCGGTTATATGTTAGAGACATTTAAAATAGAACCAGAAATTAATGCCCAGTGGAGACAGGAGTTGAAGGAATTAAAAGTAAATATTATATATAAAGCTTAAAAGTACTGTTTTCTAGGGTACAAATAAAATAAAGGTGCTAAAAGCTAATGCATCATTGAAGGTTCAGTATAGGTTGTAAGGACTTGGCTCTTCACTGACTATAAAAGTAATTTATTAGAATATAGATCAGATTGTACCACAGAGAGGGAAAATTTTCAAGGCATCAGGTGGTAGTTGGACAGGATGACCTTTATCGTCCCTTCCAACCCAGAGATTCTATAAATGGATGAAATCCCAATAATGAGGAAGGTGCTAATGACACACCATAGTGCCCTCTATTTTTAAAATGAGTATTTTAAATGTCAATATGTTATTTGTTTTCAATGTCTCCAACTTTTATCATGAAAAAAAAAATCCATGTTACCATTTCCCATTCAAGCTTCTAATGATAGACTGTGACCTTTTTCTGGGGGAAAAAAAGGCCAAGTCTGTCTGAATTCTTGTTACAAAGAAGTAATGCAAATGAAAGAGGTTCCAATTCCCCAAAGGCTGCTAAATGACACCCTCCAACCATAACCTGCTGGTCTCCAGAGGGTAATTAAATTGCAGATCGGGAATATATCTGTGATTTATTTTTAGGAGACCAGGCTGGAGAAAATAAAATACACCTGACCTTTAAGTTTTTAGATTTGTAGGGGAATTATTAGCGAAGTTATTTGTGACTTTAAATTTTCAGTGTTTGGTGAGAAATGTCAATCAGTTAACAGTGCTGTTTGCTCTAATGGAATCTTACTGATAAATTATAGACATGGAACAAGAAACTATACTGAAATTGCAACAGTAGTTTGCTGCACTAAGCATAGATATTATGGCCCATTTTATGAGGAAGTGTCCTTAAAATTTATAGTTGTATGTGCACCTTGGCAAATAACAACATGAAACTGATCAGAATAGAGGAAGTCATTCCAAACTTGGCCAATGGGCAGAGGGGAGCAGTCCTTAGGTGAACTAGTTTCTACTATCTGTTCTTGGTAAACTCTACTAAAATGTGGAGATATTGTATACAGTGGTTGATCTTTTAAAAGAGTTTAAAATGTTTAATGTATGAACTTAAAATTTTGGCATTTTATTTGTCTTTTCAGAATGTAGATGAGAACGTATTTGGTTAAGATGCCAGCTTTAGTTCATTGAATATGAAACATTTATTAAATAGTTTTTTCTTAGGTGTGTGGGAAGATATAATTTAAATTTGGAAGCAAGTTTTTATTTTACTAAATTCATTAAAGTTTTTCTTTATACGTTGCCTAGGGGATCTGAGGAGGGGGGGATTAAGAAAAACAGGTGTTTACAATTTAAGGAGACATCTTACAGGTAGCAGCTTGCAGAACTTCTAAGTGTGGGTGACTGCTTTGCAAGTTACAGGATACCAAAGTAAATATTGGCTTTGGGAAAGAGAATTGTGATTTTCTTCCCAGAAAATCTAAAAATGTTTAGATACATGGGATACATGAAAAAAACTGAGTGTTCTCCATTTTGAGTTTAAGAATAACAGAATCCTGCATGTAAAATTCCTTTTGTGGGGATTCTAAGTTCATGAGATAATTGTGTGGAGAACTTGAAACAGAGGAGAAAATTAGGAAATGTATCACTCTTGCTTTTTGTAAATAGATAATGGGAATGAGTAAGAATTAAAATGTAATATTTAATCACAGTTATCCCCAACTCCCTCCCAGATTAATAGACTTGCACATTTCTGACTTGAGGTTAACATCAGAAGGAAAGGGTACATTATAGAAGATGGTGGCTCAGGAGTGCTCCTAATTTAATGTCCACATGGGGGAAAATTTAATGTTCCTGATGGGGGAAAATTGAAATTGCCAGAGATGTTATAGAAATGTAAAAAAATTAAACAAAATAAGCTATGTAAATTGTGAAACATATTCCACAGCTCAATTTACTCTGTGGTAGGGTAACAATTATAAAATTTCCATTTTGCTAATAGAGACATCTACCTCTATCACATTAAATTATCTTTGCCTTCTCCTTCCCTTGCAATTATATTTTTTCATGCTTACATCTATGTTCTAAGTGTGAACGTCCAAAATTAAGCTACTGCTGTTGCTGTTGCTGCTTTAGCTCCTACAAAGGAATCTAGCACTTTCTATGTGATAGGTCTGAACTAAAGAAAGACTTTACAAGAATTTAAGTTCTTTGAGTCTCTCAAAAATCCCATGAAGTCAGTAGTTTCATTAATTTCCTTACAGGAGTGAGGAAACTGAGGCTTAGAAGGATTTGAGGCAGACAGTTCAGCTGCTTATCTCACATCTTAACTTCTGTTCCATAATTTCTCAAATTTTAATGACATTTGCCTTTAGAAATTTTAGAAGTTTAAAAGCCCTTGTCTCATCCTCATTGTAAAGACTCAGTCAGGACCTTCTTTCATGGAATGCTATTTCCTGACTTCTTTCATATTATACCCATCATCTTACACTTGATCTCTGAGCCTGGCTGTCAGGAGAAGACTCTAACTTTGTCTGTACTCTCCTCCTCCCAGGATGAGCCCATAAATGTGTGTAGTCTATTAATTATTAATTAAACAACCATATGCTTGCCTGCTATTGGATGCTAATTTGGAGGACCCCCAAAATGCGTAACATCCAGCCCTTGCCATAAAGAGGGGGAGACAAGGGGACAGGCATATAACTCAATAACAAAATTATTATTGTTCATTTTCTTCTTGTTAAGGAGGACTTTGTTGGTATGAAATCCAGACTGCCTTATTTTTTCTGGCAGATGCTCTGCTTTAATCTGGTTATGCCTTTCTAGCTTAACTCCTCCCACCCCCCACTTATAGCTCTAGTATTGTATTCAGATTCATTTATTTATTAAATATGCTGTGACTATACAGGAGTTTTAGGAGACAAATAATTCTTCTTTTTCCCCACCTGTGTTTAGAACCACTAATATAGACATAGAGGTCCAATAAATGGAGATAAAATGTTTTATAATATCTGTAAAGTTATCTGGAGATTGAGGCTGAGGTCAGGCAAGTGAGTTTGTGGATACACCCCCTTCCTCAGTGCAACAGGCAGCCCTAGGAAACCACAGACCAAGGGGTCTGGCCCCTGCTACTGCATAGTAGGGAGAAGACCATACATAATCTCTCATCTAATACACAGATCATGAAGAAAAGAGAATGAGACTGGACAAGAGCTGAGCGTGGCTGGTTTGTTCTAACTCTAACCCACCAGTTAGAGGGACTAGGGTGAGGGGTGCTGGAGAGAGGCCAGGAGTATCATCTAGTGGAGGTCTCGCTGCATAGACATAGGAGGAGCAAGGAACAAAGTTTCCCTACAGCACATTAGACCGGATTGAAAGATGTGGTTAAAAGATCTCAATCAAATGAAAAGCTACATAGAGAAATAGGCAGTTCTAGTATAGGGAGGTTCATTTTGTCCCCAAATTTATTGAGGTATAATTGACAAATAAAATTTTAACGTATTTAAAGTGTCCACTGTGATGATTTGATTTGTGTATATATTATGATAGGATTTCTTTCATGAATTAACACATCCATCACCTTACATATCTACCTTTTTTTTTTCTCTTTTGGTGGAAACATTTAGGTTCTACTCTCTTAGCGATTTTCAATTATACAATATAGTGTTACCAACTACAGTCACCATTTTATATATTAAATTCTCAGACCTTACTTATAACTGAAAGAAAGTTGGTACCCTTTACCAACTTCTCCCTGTTCCTAGCAACCACTTTTCTATTCTCTGTTTCTATGAGTTCACTTTTTTGTTTTTTTTTTTAGATTCTACATATAGATGACATCATCTGGCTTATTTCACTTAGGATAATGCCCTCCAGGGTCATCCATGATGTCACAAATGACAGAATTTCTTTATTTTTATTTTTATTTATTTATTTCAAGTGTTTATTTATTCATTTTGGAGAGAGAGAGAGAGGGAGACAGAGAGAGAGTAAGAGTGAGCGGAGCACGGGCAGAGAGAGGAGGGAGAAAGTCTCAAACAGGCTTTGTACTGTCAGCTCAGAGCCCAATAGGGCTTGATCTCATGAAGTGTGAGATCATGACATTAGCCAAAATCAAGAGTCAAATGTTTAACCGACTGAGCCACCCAGTCCCCAAGATTTCTTTCTTTTTAAAGGGTGAATGATATTCCATTATGTCTATATATACCACATTTTCTTTATTCATTTGTTGATGGCTACCTACGTTGTTTCCATACCTTGGTTATTGTGAATCATGCTGCTGAATATGGGAGTGCAGATATCTCTTTGAGATAATGATTTTGTTTCCTTTGGGTATATATCCAGAAGTAGAATTTTAGATCATATGGTAGTTCAGTTTTTAGTTTCTGAGGAAACTCTTTACTATTTTCCATAGTGGCTGTACCATTTTACATTCTAGGGAGGTAGTTTTGTAATACAGGTCTAAGTGTTGTAGAATGTGTCAGAGATAGATTCCTAGAGGAGGTGACACTTGTTGACTCTTGAGGAAGAAAGATGAGTTTGCCAGAGAAACAGCAAGGGGGGCAGTGCAAGCATGTTTCAGCAGAGGAATAAATAGCACACATACAGGTTCTGAGGCTTTATGTATTTGGAGAATTGCAACTGATTAGATATTATCAGAGTGTAACTGTCAAAGATGAGAAAATAGGTCAGAATATGAGGCTGGATGGTAGGCAAAGTTGGTTGAGTCCCTATCCCCTGCTTCTGAGGGTAGCAGTATTTGGGACTGTTAAGTGTCTTCTCTTGGAGCTCTGCTCATTGGCCTAACATTGTGTAACCTGGTGAGAGATTCTTAAGGCACCTTTGCTTTAAGTGTAGGTGGAGGCTTTTCTCTTTCTTTATTTATGTCAGCCTCACAATCCTTGAGATCATGTAACCCCCATGTTGTGCTACCAGGAAAGTCAGATGCAATTCTAAAGAAAAGTTGATACTAGGAAGCAATTTCTAGTTTAAGACTAATAGCTTCTCCTAATTTTGGCTTAGTTTTTATATTTTTGTGGTAGATTAGAAAATTCCATTGCTTTGACAATCAACAGTGGTCACAAATGCTGGGCCCAGATGGCTGTTTACTGCCAGTACTGCATTGATGCATTCACCACTAGGTGGACTCTAATACCACAGCTTTTTCAGTTCCAAACCAGGCTGACTTCTGAGTAGGATGATAGCTTACTTCATCCCCTGAGCATAGAATGTTATCCTCATAGAATATTGGAATATTAGAATTAGAATATTAGAATAATAGCTCACAGAATATTATCCTGCTCTTGGAGGACTGCATCATGGAGCCTGGCAGATAGTTTGGTGTGCTTAGCATTTCAGATTTATAGAACTGAAAACGTTGAGAGGTTTGGAGGATATATCTTCATTTCTTAGTTTTGTTTGGCCTATTGAAATTCTGTGCCAGAGCAAGCTAAAAGTTATATTTACCACTTGAATTCATTATGCTGACTTTTTCATAAGGAATTATTCTTTTTGATAGTAATTTGTATATATGTAGTGCTCAATAATTTTTAGAAATTTTTCCTATACATTAGGAAAATATATTCCAATACAGCAAATCAATAAGACAGGGCAATGTTTATTTTCTCCATTTTACCGAAGTGGATACTGAGGCTTACAGAAGCTAAGTTGTATCTCTTAGATCAGTGCTGTCCCAAAGAAATCTGCTGCAAACCACATATATAGTTTAAAATATTTTGAGTGCCACATTAAACAAAGTAAAAAAAAAAAAAAACAGGTGAAATTAATTTTAATAATATCTTTTATTTAACCCAATGTGTCCAAATGTTACTATTACTGCATGAGATATTTTATATTTTTCTTAGTAAACCTTTGAAATCCAGTGTGTAATTTATACTTAAGGCAGGTTTTAATTCAGACTAGCCACATTTCAGGTGCTTGATAGCTGTAAGTGGCTAGTGGCTACTGTATTGAACAGCACAGACTTAAATAAAGACTGTATGGCTGACTTTTCTATTGTGCACTATACTGACCCGCTACTAGTTTGGGTAATGGAGTGGGGTTGTGTTTTAAGAGTTGTAATAAATCTAAACAACTTCATTACAAACTTTTTCTTGTTTTGCCTGAGAACAACATCATTTATCTTTGTATCACTTGATTATTTCCATAGGTGTGGTCTGTGAGCCCTGGAGTAGCTTTCCCTAGTAGAGGAATTGAGCAGAAACCCACAAATAATGAGCAAAGAGCTGTAACTGACATTCCTTAAGTAGCCAGTTAGTAATGAGTAAGTTCACCTTTGTATCTTAGGAATGAAGGGGCATATCCAGTAATATCAACTTTGTGTGAAAATGCTTATATAAATGATTTTTCATAAGGAAAACTTTCTTAAAATTTCACATCTAATCCTTCTCTAGTATTTTTCTTTACTTTGCCCCTACTATTTTCAGTCTGTGTAGGCCAAAATTTCATTTCTATTGATTGTTTAGTGTGGGTGGAATAGGTTGGCAGACATTTTTATTGGCTAAATGAAATATATGCCTTCATGAGATTCATCATCTCTTTTTCTGAAATAGCAACTCTACATTTTCCAGGTAGCTAAAAGGGAAAAATCTCAGCTTTAGAATTTTATTTCTAGTGGTTCAAAGACTGAAAATCTTAGATTTTCAAATATGTATGCTTGATTCCAGGGGGCTCCATTCCTTCCCATCAGAAAACCAAAACCAAAATAAAACAAACCAACAAACCTCAAATACTTTATTTGAAAAAAACTTCCAGAGAGAGAGTATTTGGGATTTCCAGATAAAAGAGCCGTTGTTTCCAGTCCTTCCAGACTAAAGACTAAACTTTACTTTCTCTTAAGTGTTTACACAAGCTAGTCCTTTGTGCTGTTGCCAACCATCTGTAGTCACTGGCTAAGACTGACCCATTTGATGAAATTTCTAGTTCCTCTTATTAGAATTAACTTTTTCTTTTCCTGGGTTCCCATAATACCTTGTTTGTATTTCTGTTATAAAAAATAATTACAGGGGCATGTGGGTGGCTCATTTGGTTATGTGTCTGATTCAGTTTTGGCTCAGGTTAGGATCTTGGGGTTGTGGGGTCAAGCCCTGCATGGGGCTCCACAGTGGGCCCGGAGCTTGCCTAAGATTCTCTCTCTCTCCATCACTTGAGAGGTTTCTATTCTTAAAAAAACCCAACAACAACAAATTACATTGTCTTCTATGTTATATTAGGTTGATCCAAATGTGATTGCTGTTTTTTTGTAGGTATATGTTCACTTTCAAATTCTTCAACCTACCATAATTACCTTATAGAATTCTGATATATATATATATATATATATATATATATATATATATATATATATATTATTATTAATATATATTAATAGATCCAGTTTGGAGTGAAACCTTCAACAAATTGAGAATAAGAAAAGCTCTTTCTAGTGGCAAAACAATTGGTCTGAGTGATTTATCAGACTAAACTGACAACGGACAGTTTTTTATTTATTTGTTCATGTGTGATAAAGATACATACAGAAATCATGTGTTACCTTCCTATTCTATTTGTATATTGAAATTTAATGAAATCATGATTTAAAAAGCCAGATAATTTCAAAATCAAACTATTCTTTGAATTTGCTATTTTTTCTGTGTACACCTGTTCAGGATGTGCAACAAGATTATGGCGGTGGTATTTCTTTACATATTTGTGCCAAAACAATTGCATTGGAAATTCAGAAGGAAGAAACATCTGTGGATTTTGTGTATCTGACATGACTTTTTTTTATGAGTCAATCTAGTCATTTTGAAATTCAAGGTCTCTGAATTCTCAGACCTTGGTCTCAAACTGTGGCTAAATAGAATATGAGTCAAATTGTGTAAGATAAAGTTCATACTTTGTCTTGGGCACCTATATATCACCTTATGTGGCCATGGAAAGAATATTACACTAAATGTCAAGAATGGGGTCTGGTTATGCTGCCCAAATTTTCCTTTAGAGATGAAGGTCTTATTCCCCAGCTGCTGGAAGTGGTACCGGCAGATACCCCTCAGCTCTTAGACATTTTTGGGAAGTGCCTTGACAGAGAAGATCTACATTGTCCAAGGTCATATCCCTTCCTGGAGAAACCTGTATCCTATGAATGTCAATGTAGAGGTATAACATTCTGTACTTCTCATTCCAATTCAGGACAAGAAGGGTCATTTAAGTTTCAGAGCCCCTGGCTGGGGGAGCAGGGGATCAGCTGAGTTGACTTTGGATTTGTTGAAGCCAAGTTCAGCCTTTGCCCAACTCTGCTTCATTCCCTTCTTTTCATTTATGCAAGGATTGATCTCAAAAATTTTTCCAATAGATTTCCTGTATGCTCATTTCTGTCTCAGAGTCTATTTTCATAGAGCCCAATTTATGACAATATCAAATTAGGAAAGGAGAGATGTTCTGAACTGATAGAAACTTGAATAAGACTTCAGCCTAAAGAAAAATTGCAAATTACCAATTCTTTCCATATTGTTGATGAAGAGACCTAGATGCCTTCAATCAATTGCCCATAGTTGCTGATACCACATCAGGGACTTGACTTCACAGGGTCTTATTATTTTGGCTGCAGAGCTGATTAGAGGTTCTTCCTGTTGTTTGTGTTCCTGTCTAGCTGGTTCTAGTGTGAAGTTATCTATCTATCTATCTATCTATCTATCTATCTATCTATCTATCTATCTATCATCTATAAGTTTCCAGCAAATCAACTCAACTGAGTGATTTAATAGGTCCAGAAAATTCTCCAGAGGTAATGTCTAAATTTGAGTCTGAGGATATCCTGAAACATTCTGAGTTGTCAGAAGTGGTTGTTGTTTGCTCTGGCATTTGGAGTTCATTGCAAATAACTTGAAATCCCAGTCATTCTACTGTGTTTTGTGGGGGATATCTGAATAGAATGAGAATGACACTTGGACCATTTCATGCAAGTTGGAGTCTTCTGGATCCATCACTGGAGACACGCAATTCCCTGGGCTTGCTTTTGCAGTTTGCTTCAAGATAGTATAAAACTTACTGGGCCACTGATGAGTATTTTCTTTTTGTACTGTGCATTTATTTGAATGACCTCCATATGACATAGAGCAAGTGGCTCAAGGCTAGCTTTGTTCTCAGTGCTACCATTCTGTGTGAAAATTCACCCAGCAGAGGCAGTCTCCTATTTTGAGCTCTCTCTCTTTTTCTTTCTCTCTTCTGTGTTTTAATTTGTCTTTTATAATTATCTTGGAAGATTATTATTAGTTGTTGCTTTAAGAATTAGTCCAATTATCTGAATGAGCCAGCATTTCTGTTGTGAGAAGTTTAAGAGAATAGTCAAACTTATCCTAAATAGATCTTATCTGTTGCCATTGCTGGTTTGACCAGGCTGGTAAGAAGAAACTGCTGTTTCTGAGTTCAGAAAGCAGATGTGGGGACTCAGAAGAGTATGGAGAAACATGATATTCTCTTTACATTTCTTTAGGTGTTACATCTATAAAAGAAAGCAAATCCATTTTTTTCTGGGTTCCTCAAGAAAACAGATCTAGGATTAGTGGGTAGAAGTTAGAGGAAGACAGAGGAAGCACTTTCTAATAATTATTGTCTCAAATTGAAATGGTCTTACAAGGTAATGAGTGTAATCTGATTTAAGTGTTCAAGGATAATTGAGGTATACACCTGAGATATTTTCTCTTGGATGGAGAACTGGATGGGGTAGTCCACTTTGTTGGTGCTCCACAGTGATCATATCTTCTGGTATTTACACTGTGTGCAATCTTCTTGGTTAGTAATACTGAGCTCAGCCACATGGCTACATCTCACCATTGGGAACATTGGCAAGCATGATCCAAGCAGAGGCTTGCTGAGTGCTTTTACATTGGAACTTGTCATCTGGGAACACTCCCTCTTGGGAGCAAGATGTTGTACCATAAAGAACTTGGGCTGGACTACTCAACTATGAGAAGCTATTGGAGGGAGGCTAAGCTCCCAGTTGAATGCAGCCACATGAGTGATTTCATACCACAGACAGCAGAAAAACTACCTAAGTAAGATTAGAATCATGAGAAATAATGTGTTGTTGTTGTAAGCCACTAAATTTGGGGGTGGTTTATTATGCAGGAGTATGTAATGGAAATACTGAATATGTTATATTATCTCTGGGATCTCTCCAATTCTTATGCTCTCCAACAGATTGTAAACAGTGGGAGAAAGAACTTGAAAAAGCATATAGTTATAAGGTCCCCTCCGAGGTACTGTGTTTCATTCCTTTGCCTTGGGGAAATGTTCATTTAAACTATATCTACTTTGTGACAATCTTACAAGTACATAAATATCTCCCACAAAATCCTCCCTCATCAATCCTGTTCTGATGAATCCTGATTGGCAGATTGTGTAGACATGGGGATGGTATTCCGGCTTCAAGTTGAGGTAAGAATGAAGATACCAAAACCTCCCTCAAAATGTAACATTTCTGAAACTTCAACAGATGTTAAATGTACTTTAATCAACATTGATTGATTCCACACTGTTTTCTCATCTACTACATGAGGTTTCCACAGCCACTTAGTGGGAAAAAAAGGAAAAGTTAAGCAGAATATAAATGAATCATTGTGTCCATTTTAAAATTAATTAGATAGGATTTTATATTTGCCTTATGATTTTTCTTAGTAACTATCATTTGCTATTTCTTTTCAAGAAATTCTTTGCTAATCAAAGTTTATTTTTTTGTCCTTCCCTCTGGAGTTACAAACCAGCAGTATAAGCGGGAAGATACAGATATTCCTTGATGTGTTTGATTTATTTTGGATGTTGTCAAATTCACAGATCAGAGCAGAAGTTTGATTTTAGCTTAGGCTTTAGGAAATTTTTTATTTATAGAAAACCATGATAAGGAAATTTTTTATGATGTCAATATAGAAAAACATAGTCTTCTTGTATATTGTACCTTCACTCATTTACTTTTGGGCTATAGTGAGAAAATATGTTTTGTTGTTGTTGTTGCTAATTGTTTACTTAAGTTGGGTGATTAGTACTTTCTCTAGTTTGGTCAGTCCATGTTTTGGGGTTCCTTAAAACCTGTCCCACAAACTGGCATTAAAAATACTGCTGTGAGTAGTGCCTGCGTTCAGTTAATGTCTACTGGTGTAGTCAAGGCCCCAAGTTTGGCCCCATGAAAAGGCCAGTGTCCACTGGTCTTAACTTTCAGCTGGGCCATAACCCTAATCTCACCTCACAAGTGGAGCACCTGCCATCACAAAGGAAATGAGATAAGGGACCAAGGATATCTTAGGCATAGTCATCATTTCTTCTAGAAAAGTACCTAAACATGGAGGTCCTGTTTCAATTTGAAGCATACTCCATGAGATAAACTGAAGCAGCACATTATAGCACGTCTTGTAGAGGAAGTGTGAGAGGGAAACTGAAATGATGACAAGAAGAAGCTGGCTCCTTTCCTCACAGGCTAGTGAAGGACAGTGGTGACATTGTCCCATTCACTCAATATTGGCATCAAGACTCTGAGGGATTATTAACAGAGTACGGAGGGTAGAGATGTTGCCCAAACTGGGAGGCTAGACCTTGGGTTAGGTCATGGTCTGCTCTAAGAGAGAAGGCTTGAATGCCAACCTCCAAGCCTCTTTGGTGCTTGAGCTCCATTCTTCAGCAGAATGGACATTCTTACACAGTCATTTAGGATCTTGAAAAACTACATTTCCTATGGTATGCCTATTCTTTCATAAGTTTACCTCCTGTAACCAAAGTGAGAACCTCATCACCAATAACAAAACATAACCATGGTCCTCATTTTCTTTCTTCCAAACTCTTTCCAACTAACTAAGGACCTGACTTGCTTTGCTAACCCATTCCTAGGGTAAAGAGTGAAAAAGTGTGGCACATTGTGTGTACGTGTATGTGTTTAGGAGGTAGAGAACTTGAAGGGACAGTAGCTGTTGTTATTCATTATAAAGCTAGTCAAAGTTTGTACATTTCTAACAGAAATATCAGATGTCAGATTCTTCACCATTATGTATCTTTAAAGTCCAGTTTATCTTTGTCTGAGGGGAAATCGTGTTATTTTAATTGCTGTATTTACACTAAGGGAATATTAAAAATAGCATGAAAAGAATAAAATAGCTAATACTTGTTGAATGCTTATTGTGTTCTACACACTTTATTACCCAATTTATTCTTCTAACAAACGTATAACATTCTGTTATTGTCCATATTAACAGCTAAGGAAACCGAGGTATAGAGAAATCAATGGAGCTCGTTCAAGGACATTCTGGCAGGCTAAAGATGTTCACAAATTCTTCAACTCTCTCCCACTGAGGGAAGTTCCCTCTCCTTGAAGCTCGTGGACTCCGTGTCTGCTTTGACTAATATAATATGGCAAGAATAACACTTTACCATGGGGTCCAGAGCTTAAGGATTTGGTAGCTTCCACTTCCTGTCTTTTGGAACACTTGCTCTAGGATTCCTGAGATACATGTAAAAGTCTGATAACCCTGAGGTCATCATGCTGAGAGGAGGCTGAAGGGAGCCAAGTGGAAGGGTCATGTATAGGAGGATTGATGCTCAGTGAGCCCCCAGTTGTCATGGCTATGGCTCCCAGCTGTTCAAGTCACCAACTGAAGCCACAGACATCATGTACATGTCAGAATACTTGACTCATAGATTCATGAGTAAAATAAATGATTAGTATTTTAAACCACAGAGTTTTAGGGTCATTTGTTATATAACAGTAGATAAGCAGAACAGTTATTATGTATAATACAAGCCAAATGGACTTAACCCAAGTGATTTGGCTACAGAGTACATATGCTCAACAAATATTCTATATAATATATATGGTACCCAGGATGTTGTGCTATTTGAGTTCAAACAGCAAGTCTCCCACCTCTGCAACACCCTGCATGGACTTTTTCTTTAGCCTATTTCTTTCTTCTTCAAAGCCCTACTACTACCTGACATCTTGTGTCCTCTGTTCATACTTATTTAGTGTCCATTTCCCTACCCCTCACTCATATGGACAATACACAAGGCAGAGGTTTGCCTGTTGACTGCTATATCCCTAGAACCTAGAATAGTTCCCGGCATGAAGTAGACATTAAATATTTTTGACTGAATGAGTAAATGATAGAAATGTTTCATTTTAAAGTGAGTGAAATGGGAAATGCCTTTTGTTTCAGTCACTTGAGACATTCTGTGTAGCTATTCTGGTTTACTCTTTGGGGGGGGGGAGAGAGAGAAAGGTCAGAAAGAGAGTCTTACAAATAAAATGGATGATATATTAACCTCATAAGACAATTACCTGAGTCTAACCCAGGCAAAGAAAAGAAAGAATGGCAAACAGTAAAATAGCAATTGTGACAAGCTGCATTTATTGAAGATGATATTTTTCTGGCTACAAATCTGTTAGTGAAATCTGCAGGGAGGATGTGCAGTAAAGCGTCATCCCATAGAAGTGAGCTATCCCCTGGGGGTGGCTCAAATATGACACCATTCCACTTGGAAGAATTTGAGTAACGACAGGATGGCCTCCAAGAGTTCCATTGGCTTGAATAATTGAATAGGTTAAACTAAAGCAAGAAAAATTAATTTGTGGGTTAAGGAAGAAAGATAAGGAAACTAGACCTTTCTAGGAACCCTAGAGCAAAGATTGACCTCTTCAGATTCCAGTGAGGTATTAAGGAAAATAAATCCAGGTGATAGTTAGCTGTAATATATGGTAAGTTGAAAGTATGACATAAATGAGGTCCTATTATTATAGCATACCACTGAAAGAGGTTTTGTAAGTGACTTAGAGGAAATGAACTGTTCAATATGGAGATGGTGACAAGTTGGGAAATGCCTACAAATAGAGCCTCTCTCAATCAAGCGTTTGCTGGTCTGTTTTGTGTGTTAGTCATTCTGGCTTCCAGAAGAAAGAGTTAAGCCTGAATGATGTAACAGATTTAAACACTTCAACAAGACGAAAAAGTGATCTCACTGAGAAGTTATCAGCTTCTAAATCAATTGAGGGGGCTGAAGCCAGACCAAAACTAAATATATTCAGGTAGGTGTGCAGCAGTGGGAACTGGGAAATTGCTCTCCAGATGGTGTGGGTGAGTATTAAGCTCCCTCAGGAAATTTAAACAATTCTCTGTGGGCACATAACTCACGTTTCATGATGTGAATTCTAGAATTGTTTTCAAAAATTGGCACATAAAGCCAAAGCTGTAGCAATAGTCTAAAATAAAGAGAAGAATCACTTCCTCTAAACACAAATATCCAGTTCAACATTTATGAGAAAAGAGAAGTTGGGTGCCATTCATTTGGGGAGCTGAAAGTCAAGAGGTTATGTTTTGTTTTACTTAAAGAATTGAGTTATTTTCTTTCTAATTACACAATTATATCAGATATGGGAATCATGAAGTATAATTTGCAAAAAGTGCCACATGTTTCACTGATTCCGTTGCACAATGAAATAAGCACAATGAAATGTAAATGTCAATAGGTTGGGCCAAGCATTGAGAATTGATTTACCAGAGGGCCACTTTAGCCATATTTGTTTATTTACTGCCCTCAGAGTATATTAAAAACCCTGATCCTCCTCCATTTATATCATTTGTTTTAATTAATCTCCAAAAGACAAGGACCTATGCAAGTGTTTTCAAAATGAAGATAGGGAAATTCTAACATAATTGTCATTCATATATTTCCACAAATCTTTTAAAAATATATGATTTGTGTTTTTTATCAGAAGATAGGTATGTGATTGAAATGGCTTTACTTATTACTATATTCTTATAGTTGTTGCTATGTCCAAAAAGGAAACAAAAAGCCTATTAAAGAAGAAACTTGTTCCATTTACATCTGCAGTATGAGCAATAATAGCTAATTCATCCTGGGTGTTACTTATTAATACATTAAATTCTATAGCTTTGTGGCTGAGTAATGATAATAGTCAACATTGACTATGTAGCTTTACTTGTATCAACTCATTTGATCCTTATATCAACTTACTCCTATTTCATAGATGAGAAAATAGAGGCACAGAGATGTTGGGTAACTTTGCTGAAGTCGGGAGCTGGTAGGTGGCAGATCTGGCATTAGCATACAGCAGTTTGATTTGTAACCCAGTCTGTGCTCATATTAGGCTATGATGCTTCTCAAACACTGCATGTGGTAATTTTGCATTTTGTCTCATGATTCTTCCAACTGAATTAGTATATCAATGTTGAAATAGTATCATTTCATCTATTAAAAGTAAAGATGTTTTCTTTCTGTTATGCTCTTGATGCAAAAAATACCAGATTTAAAATTTTATGGCTCATTTGGAAGATGTGTTAAAACAAATAGATTTCTTTAGGTTGATATGAAGTCATTGCTGGTGGCTGGGTTGGGGGGAGAGGGTACAGGGGAAAGATGGCTTAACCATAGCAATTTGTCAGAAAGGAAGTTACTCAAAGTGGCATTTTAGAGTGCTGCAGTAGAGTTCATAACATGCTCCTATAATGTACAGTTCATATCTGCTCTTGCTACCTATAATGAGTGTTATAGAAAGAAAAATAAATAGGCATATTCTGGAACTCATGTTGTTTTGTGTAGTTGTAAGAAATAAGGATAAACTAAAATATATTGCCACTTCACAGTTGGAGAAACTGAGGAGTAGAACCTGCTTCAAGATGTTAAGAGAGATTAGACACTAAGCCAGAACAAACATTTAGAATTTTATAAAATTAGAACTTGAGAGATTACAGTTCCCAACCATCTCATGTTGCAGTGAGAAAATAAGGCTTGATGGTTTTATAGGCTTTTTATTTTGAATGTGTGTAGGTACTTGTGTATTTATAAACCTTACCTGGTTCCCCCAAACCCTCAAATACAAGTAGAGTACAGAAAGGCTTTTATGAACAAGACAAAATAAAGTCAGAATGCTAAGCTATAATGACAGGTGAAGTTAGAACACAAAATGAATGAGTTCCCAAATGCTGTTGGAGGACCATTTGGCTTTCAATTTTCTAGCAACAAACACTAAGACAGAAACACAAGCCACAGTGTTCATGTGGTCAGAATAGCACAATTATTCCTGGTTCTGAGCCCTGAGAAAATTTATTGTAAAGGGCCACACAAAGAAGAGTGTGTTTTTAAATGAATAATATCCTTAAAACATAAATACCCTAAGCTTCATAGGACTGTTTCTTCACCTTCACTCTCTGCAGGCTGTTAGCAGAACAAATCAGCACAATATAGCAGGATAATTTTATGGGCCACTGAAGCAATGCAGACCAGGTATGAAGGTGTCCTGATGTCCTCTTAAGGATGGATTTTCAAATTTTAGAAGACATACAGACAACATCTAGTTCAGGCAGTTCTGAAGAATACATATTTCTCTCAATCAAGCTTTTAACTAAGTATTGAGTAGCAATGAGTTTGACATTATCCTCTCGAATAACTGTTTCAAAAGTAGTCTATGTTCTGATTAAAAGAAGACCCACATACCTGTAAGCATCAGAGTTCTCTTAACTGGGGGAAAGCTTTCCACACTGCAAGACCTTTTGTATTCCCTTTTACACATATTTTCCCCACCCCAATATTTATACTTCATCTTTTTAATAATGTATTTTTCCATGTAGAATTATGGGTTTGCATGTGTTAGAGTAGGAGGCCACTCCAACTCCATGGAGTGATGGATTGAGCAAGTACTGAGGAGTAAGCCAAGATTTCTCCTAAAAATAACTTTAAGTTTATTCCAGCTCAGGAACAGATGGGTGACCGAGGCCCTCAAAACATGGCCACAAGAATTTTAGTTTGGAACATTTTCAAAGTGGGTGTTAACAAATGCCCATCATGGCCATAAAAATAAACCTCAGGAAGGGATTCATAGAACATCTAAATGTTGAGCAATGTAATTTCCTACAGAATGCTCCCAGATAAAATGATTACAAAATATACCCCTAATGCCTGAATGAAGTGTGACCATACATAACCACGTATAGATCCATATGAATGCATCTATGGTGATCATGTGGTCTGGGGCCTGGATAGTCCTGGATAATGCCTGTTGTCCTGACATGATTCTTAATAGCACTTTCTTTATTGTGAAAAGCGTTTTGGCCCTTTTGATGCTTTTTGGTTACATTTGTAATTATAGAAGATGTTTACTGAAAATCTTGTACTAATGTTAAGTATTTTTATAGACTTTTTGCTTTCATATTTCATACTGGCTCTGCCCTCTGAATTTGGGGAGATGAAGGAAAAAATGATCATTAAAAAATCTTTAAAAAAATCCAAATTTTCATTTCAACATAATGTTGAACACCTTTAATGTGTGTGTGTGTGTGTGTGTGTGTGTGTGTGTGTGTGTGTGTGTTTACTGTGTTGCTCTAATTGTCAACTTTGTAGGCATTTCAATGTCGTAAAGATTCATTGCCATTGTAAAGGTCCTGGAATTGACTATTTGTCTCTGAAGATGTAATTAAACCAAATGAAGTACTTCCATTGGAAGGCTTATGCTGACCCTATAGCTATATGTTAATTCTCTAAAGGTTACATAAATATATAACTTTTGGCACACATACAACAAAGTATCCTGGATAAATTAAATGATCACACTATTCTTACCCGATTCTTGTTTTGGGGAGTCAATGCTAAGGAGAGGTACATATAAGCTGCATAATCAGACACTATTTTTTATTGAAGTATAATTAACATATAATATACTCGTTTCAGGTGTACAATATAATGCCTTAATTCTGTACATTTATCAGTGCTCATTCTTTATGATGGCCATTGTTAATAGTGATCTGCTGTACCCTGTGTAGAATACTAATTTGAGAAACCAAAGCTCCCAATTTATTGGTGAGAGCTTGCTGTACATTTGAGATAACCATTATGTCCTTAATTTGTGGACAGAAGGAATAGCTCTTTAAAACAATAAATGGATCACATCTTGAGTACTACTAGATCATGTAAATATATGAGGAAGAATTTGAGCCCATAGTTTGGAATGTTCCTTGGACAATTCTGAAAGAAAGAAATCTTCCCCAAAAAGCTTTATATAGATTGAACTTTAAAAAATAATCAGCAATACAATATGAGGAAGTAGTGTCCTAATATAATCCTAGAGTTGGCTGGGATTCACAAAGTTCAGAGCAATTGACCTTGGTTTGTCCAGTTGGGACAAGTATACATCTTAAGGATCAACTTGAATCTGATTTTGAATGACCACTTTCACTAAATTTATACTCTACTAACTTGTTTCACATTAAGTCCTATTGTTATATCTAGGCCCAAAGTTAGGCCCTTCCACAAGGATTCATTTACCCAAGTTCTTTCAAGGCATGGAGATTTAAAATTACAGAGAAAAATCCTGTCTCCAAGTGTTATGACTCAGTTTCTTTGTACAGATGCTAATAAAACTGTAATTGTGGGTGTGCTAAAATATGAAGCAATGAGTTTGGTTGAATTCTTCCCTTTGGTGGGGAAACCACTTGTAATTACTTTCCAAGGACCTTCAGGACTCCTCTAACCTGAGATAGAATTGATCATGCCTGTTTCGTGTGCTCAGTGAATATTCCATTTCTATCTGTTATTTGTATTTACCACTGTAACACCTTGAAGTATTTGTTTTTGGGTATCCATTTCCCATCAGACTTTAAATTCTCCAGTAGCAAGGATGGTGACTTATTTGCTTTTGCTTTTCCAACAATTAGCACAGTGTTTGTGTTGAATCAATGGAAAGATGTGTTTTGTCCATTTCTCTGACATTTTTAAATAGCATTTTTTTAAAGTCTAAAAATTACATCACAGACATCTACCACTCATATTTACTACATATTAGTTTTGCATTTTGCTTTAGATAATTTTATTAAAAACAATTCTTTTTTTAGAGAGAGAGAGAGAGCACCTGAGCAGAATAGAGGGGCAGTGGGAGAGAGAGCATCCCAAGCAGTCTCCACTGTCAGTGTGGAAGCCTGACACAGGGCTCAATCCCATAACCCTGAGATCACAGCCTGAGCCAAAATCAGGAATCAGATGCTCAACCAAATGAGCCACCCAGGTGTACCCAGATAATTTAATTTAACTTAATTTTTTATTTTTTTTCACGTTCATTTATTTTTGAGAGAGAGTCAGAGTGCAAGTGGGGAAGTGTGGGAGAGAGAGGGAGACACAGAATCTGAAGTAGGCTCCAGGCTCTGAGCTGTTAGCATAGACCCCGACATGGGGCTGGAACTCATGAACCGTGAGATCATGACCTGAGCCAAAGTCAGATGCTTAACTGACTAACCCACCCAGGCACCCCCAAAGGAAATAAAACTTTATAGTTATAACTAAGGCTTCTTGCCACTGAGTTTTCATCCCAGAGATTACCACTCTCCTGAAATTGATTATGCCATTTCTGGCACTGGTTTTTACTTCTTTATTCATATGCCAATGTGTATCCATAAAAACAGCATTGTTCAAAGGGTTTTTAAATTCTTTACATAAGTGATATCCTATAAATATTTTTGGAACTTGCCTGATTAAATTGATATTTTGTCTTCAATATTCATCTATATTGATACATATAGATGTAATTCCTTCATACCAATGGCTGTATTCTATTATGTGAGTCCACCATGGCTTATTTATCCTTTCCAGTATTGATACACATGTTAAGGTTGTTTTCAGATTTCCACAATTATGAATCATGTGTAAATAAATACCCTGGTACATATCTTACTGAGTACATAAGTATTTTTAGAATATACAAATATTAAAATGAATTTCTGGATTTTCTGGCTAATCACATTGTTCATTCTCCAAGGTAGTATAATCATTTGCACCATCATAAGCTGTGTATATTGTGTATATGTTCTTATTTCCCTATCTGACCATTCTTGGCATAATCCAACTAAATTATTGTCAACATGAGAGATGTGAAACATCTCATTGATAGTTAGTGAGATGGGAAATCTTTTCATTTGTTTATTATACATTCATATTTTCTCTTCTGTGAATTGCCTATTTATAATCTTTTTCCATTTTTCTATTGTTTGTCTTTTATTATTGAGATATTTATTTATTGATGTATTCTTAATCCAAATCTATTGTCAGCTACATGAGTTGGAAACATATTTCTCAGTCTGTAGTTTGTATTTTAACTTTAAATGGGTCTTTTGTCAGGCAGGGATTTTAATGCAACTAAATTTCTTAGCGTTTTCCTTTATTTTGTGGGATTTTTATGCCTCGATTAAGACATCCTTTCAAACAGAGAGACAGTGCATATTGTCTTTCAAAGCTTTTAAAGTTTTGCTTTTCATATGTGTGACTTTAGTAAGTTAGAAACTAATTTTCAGCATGAAATGAAGGAAAATGAAAGGGTCTAGTTTTATTTTTTTCATACAAACAGTGTTATTATTTTTCACCACACCATCCTCCCTTCACTGATTTGAAAGTCACTTGTCATACACCAAGATTTCATATAAATGGATATCTCAGTTTTAGCTCTTGATTTTGTTCTGTTGACTTATTTATATGTTCCTGCCCCAAAGCCTTTTTAATTTTGATAATTTTACCTTTTCAATATGTTATGCTATCTGGTAGGGCAAGTTCCTTCCCTCATATTCTTTAAAATTACCTTGACTATTCTTGGCCTTTTATCCTTTAATATGAATTTTAGGACCATCTTTTCAAAATCAATGAAAAACACTGCCATGGTTTGGGAAGGATTACACTGCATTTATGAACTAATTCTAGAGGAGTTCTTACATATAATTTCCATATCTGTGACCATGGTCTATTTTTTCTTTTATTTAGTTTTCTTTTTTAAGTTTATTTATTTATTTTGAGAGAGAGGGAGAGGGTGTGCAAGCAAGCCAGGGAAGGGCAGAGAGAGAGGGAGAGATAATCCCATGGAGGCTCTGCATCCTGGATTCAGGGCTTGAGCTCATGAACTGTGAGATCATGGCCTGAGCTGAAACCAAGAATCCGATGCTTAGCTGACTGAGTCATCCAGATACCCCTGGTTTTTTCATTTAATAAAATTTTGTAACCTTTTGTTCCATAAAGGTCTAGAATATACTTTGTGGAATTTATTTATAATTGTCTTAAAATATTTGTTAGTGGTATATGGGAATCCTTAAAAATTAAATTTTCTAATTACTTTCTTATCATGTATAACAATTCTGTTTATTTTGGTATATTGTTTTTAATTGAGGTGAAACCACATGACATAAAATTAACCATTTTATTTTATTTTTTAAAATATTTATTTACTTGTTTTTGAGGAAGAGAGAAATAGAGAATGAACAGGGGAGGGGCAGAAAGAGAGGGAGACAGAATTCCAAGCAGGCTCTGCATTGTTAGCTCTGCCCCATATGGGGCTCGAACTCACAAACTGTGAGATCAGGATCTGAGCCAAAACCAAGAGTCAGACACTTAACCAACTGAGGCACCCAGTCACCCCCAAATTAACCATTTTAATGTGTGCAATTCAGAGTCATTTAGTACTATCACAATGCTATTCAATCACCACCTTTATCAAGTTCTAAAACATTTTCATCACCCCAAAAGAAAACCTCATACTGAATAAGCAGTCACTTCCCATTTTCCCCTCACCTCATCCCCTGACAACCACCTATCTGCTTTCTGTCTCTATGAACTTATCTATTCTGGATATTTCATATAAATGGAAACATGTGGTATATATCTCGCTGTTTTCACTTAGCATGTTTTCAAGGTTCAGCCATGTTATAGCATGTATCAGCACTGTGTTCTTTTCTTATGGCTAAATAATTCCTTTGTATGTATATATCATGTTTCTTTCATTCATCATTCCTTGATGGAGATTTAGCATGTTTCTACCTTCTGGTTATTGTGAACTGTGCTACTATGAACATTTGTGTACAAGTATTTGTTTGAGTGCCTGCTTTTAGTTCTTGTGGGTAAGTGCTAGGAGTGGAATTGCTGGGTCATAAGGTAATTCTGTGTTTGACTTAAAACAATTTTTGTTTTTAATTTTTATTTTTGAGAGAGAGAGAGCGAGAGAGCATGAGCGGGGGAGGGACGGAGAGAAGGAGACAAAGAATCCAAAGCAGGCTCTAGGTTCTGTCAACACAGAGCCTGATGTGGGGCTCAAACTCACAAATCACGAGATCATGACCTGAGCCAAAGTCGGACGCTTAACCATCTGAGCCACATTGTGTTTGACTTTTTGAGGAGCTGCCAAAATATTTTCCAAACTGGCTAAACCTTTGTACATTTCCAACAGCATGTGTGAGGGATTCATTTTTTCCATAACTTGTTATTATTGTTTTAATCATAGTACTCCTCATGGATGTGAAATGGTATCTTACTGTGGTTAAGATTTGCACTTCCCTAATGACTACTGATATTGAGCATCTTTTCATGTGGTTGGCCATTTTTATATATCTTTGGGGAGAGTCTATTCAGAGTCTTTGCCCATTTTAAAAAAAATTTTTAAAATTAAAAACAATTTTTGAGAGACAGAGTGTGAGCAGGGGAGGAGGAGAGAGCAAGAGAGACACAGAATCTGAAGCAGGCTCCAGGCTCTGACCTATCAACCCAGAGCCCAATGCAGGGCTTGAATTTATGAAGTGGGAGATCATGACCTGAGCCAAAGTTGGATGCTCAACCAACTGAGCCACCCATGCACCCTGGTGCTTTGCCCATTTTTAAATTGGTTTGTCTGTATATATACTGGATACTATATAGTTATCAGATATATGATTTGCAAATATTTTCTCCCAATCCATAGATTGTATTTTCACTTTGAGTATCCTTTGAAACACAAAAGTTTTTTTTTTTTTAATTTTAATGAAGCTCAGTGTATCTACTTTTTTCTGCTGTTGCTAGAACTTTTGGTGTCATATCTAAGAATCCAGTGCGACAACCAAAGTGATAAAGATGTACCCCTATGTTCTCTTCTAACAGTTTTATAGTTTTAGGTCTTATATATACCTCTTGCTTTAGGTATAAATTTGTTAAATTTATTCTACAGATCAGATGAATTGATATGGTTTATCACTCTAATTCTCTTTTAAGTATTATCTTTAGTTTAACTACTATATTAATTATAATTTTAATAGAAAATTTTCTTTCCTAAAATTTACACATACTTTTTTTTGGTGTCAGCTACTTGTATTTTGAGTAGTTTTTTTAATTTTATATTTTTTTAAAATTTACATTCAAATTAGTTAGCATTTAGTGCAAGGATGATTTCAGGAGTAGATTCCTTAGTGCCCCTTACCCATTTAGCCCATCCACCCTCCTACAACACCTCCAGTAACCCTCAGTTTGTTCTCCATATTTATGAGTCTCTTCTGTTTTGTCCCCCTCCCTATTTTTATATTATTTTTGTTTCCCTTCCCTTATGTTCAGCTATTTTGTCTCTTAAAGTCCTCATATGAGTGAAGTCATAATGATTTTTGTCTTTCTCTGACTGACTAATTTCACTTAGCATAATACCCTCCAGTTCCATCCATGTAGTTGCAAATGGCAAGATTTCATTCTTTTTGATTGCTGAGTAATACTCCATTGTATATATATACCACATCTTCTTTATCCACTCATCCATCGATGGACATTGGGCTCTTTTCATACTTTGGCTATTGTTGATAGTGCTGCTATAAACATGGGGGTGCATGTGTCCCTTTGAAACAGCACACCTGTATCCCGTGGATAAATGCCTAGTAGTGCAATTGCTGAGTCATAGGGTAGTTCTATTTTTAGTTTTTTGAGGAACCTTCATACTGTTTTCCAGAGTGGCTGCACCAGTTTGCATTGCCAACAATGCAAAAGAGACCCTCTTTCTCCACATCCTCGCCAACATCTGTTGTTGCCTGAGTTGTTAATGTTAGCCATTCTGACAGGTGTGAGGTGGTATCTCATTATGGTTTTGATTTTCATATCCCTGATGATGAGCGATGTTGAGCATTTTTTTTCATGTGTCAGTTGGCCATCTGGATGTCTTCTTTGGAGAAGTGTCTATTCATGTCTTTTGCCCATTTCTTGACTGGATTATTTGTGTTTTGGGTGTTGAGTCTGATAAGTTCTTTATAGATTTTGGATACTAACCCTTTATCTGATATGTGATTTGCAAATATCTTCTCCCATTCCATCAGCTTCCTTTCAGTTTTGCTGATTGTTTCCTTCTTTGCTGTGCAGAAGCTTTTTATCTTAATGAGGTCCCAGTAGTTCATTTTTGCTTTTGCTTCCCTTGCCTCTGGAGACATGTTGAGTAAGAAGTTGCTGTGGCCAAGATCAAAGAGGTTTTTGTCTGCTTTCTCCTCAAGGATTTTGATGGCTTCCTGTCTTACATTTAGGCCTTTCATCCATTTTGAGTTTATTTTTGTGTATGGTGTAAGAAAGTGGTCCAGGTTCATTCTTCTGCATGTCACTGTTCAGTTTTCCCAGCACCACTTGCTGAAGATACTGTCTTTATTCCATTGAATATTCTTTCCTGCTTTATCAAAGATTAGTTGGCCATATGTTTGTGGGTCCATTTCTGGGTTCTCTATTCTGTTCCATTGATCTGAGTGTGTGTTCTTGTGCCAGTACCATACTGTCTTGATGATTACAACCTTGTAGTATAGCTTGAAGTCTGGGATTGTGATGCTTCCTGCTTTGGTTTTCTTTTTCAAGATTGCTTTGGCTATTGAGGGTCTTTTGTGGTTCCATACAAATTTTGAGATTATTTTCTATAGCTCTGTGAAAAATGCTGGTGTTATTTTGATAGATAATGCATTGAATATGTACATTGCTTTTGGTAGTATTGACATTTTAACAATATTTCTTCTTCCTATCCGGGAACATGGAATCTTTTTCCATTTTTTTTGTGTCTACTTTCTTTCATAAGCTTTCTATAGTTTTCAGTGTTTAGATTTTTCACCTCTTTTGTTAGGTTATTCATAGGTATCTTATGGTTTCGGTGCAATTGTAAATGGGATAGATTCCTTGATTTCTCTTTCTGTTGCTTCATTGTTGTTGTATAGCAATGCAACCGATTTCTGTGCATTGGTTTTCTATCCTGCAACTTTGCTGAATTCATGAATCAGTTCTAGCAGTTTTCTGGTGGAATCTTTTGGGTTTTCCATATAGAGTATTCAGTCATCTGCGAAGAGTGCAAGGTTGACTTTCTCCTGGCTGATTTGGATGCCTTTTACTTCTTTGTGTTGTCTGATTGCAGAGGCTAAGACTTCCAATACTATGTTGAATAACAGTAGTGAGAGTGGACATCCCTGTCTTGTTCCTGAACTTAGAGGGAAAGCTCTCAGTTTTTCCCCATTGAGGATGATAGCACTGGGTCTTTCATATATGGCTTTTATGATCTCGAGGTATGCTGCTTCTATCCTTCCTTTCTTGAGGGTTTTGTTTTATCAAGAAAGGATGCTGTATTTTGTCAAATGCTTTGTCTGCATCTATTGAGAGGATCATCTGGTTCTTGTCCTTTCTTTTATTGATGTGATGTATCACATTGGTTGTTTTGTGGATATTTAACCAGTCCTGCATCCCAGGTATTAATCCCACTTGGTCGTGGTGAATAATTTTTTTAATGTTTTGTTGGATCCAGTTGGCTAGTATCTTCTTGAGGATTTTTACATCCATGTTCATGAGGGAAATTGGTCTATAATTCTTGTTTTTAGTGGGGTCTCTGGTTTTGGAATCAAGGTAATGCTGGCTTCATAGAAAGAGTTTGGAAGTTTTCCTTCCATTTCTATTTTGGGAACAGCTTCAGAAGAATAGGTGTTAACTCTTCATTAAATGTTTGGTAGAATTCCTGTTGAAAGCCATCTGGCCCTGGACTGTTGGTTTTGGCAGATTTTTGATTACTAATTCGATTTCCTTACTGGTTATGGGTCTGTTCAAATTTTCAGTTTCTTCCCGTTTCAGTTTTGGTAGTGTCTATGTTTCTAGGAATTTGTCCATTTCTTCCAGATTGCCCATTTTATTGGCATATAGTTGCTCATAACATTCTCTTACTATTGTTTTTATTTCTGCTGTGTTGGTTGTGATCTCTCCTCTTTCATTCTTGATTTTATTTATTTGGGTCCTTTCCTTTTTCTTTTTGATCAAACTGGCTAGGGGTTTGTCAATTTTGTTAATTCTTTCAAAGAACAAGCTTCTGGTTTCATTGATCTGTTCTTCTGTATTTTTGGTTTCAGTAGCATTAATTTCTGCTCTAATCTTCATTATTTCCTGTCTTCTGCTGGTTTGGGTTTCATTTGCTGTTCTTTTTCCAGCTCTTTAAGGCAGAAGGTTAGGTTGTGTACCTGAGATTTTTCTTCCTTCTTTAGGAAGGCCTGGATTGCTATATACTTTCCTCTTATGACCACCTTTGCTGCGTCCCAGAGGTTTTAGGTTGTGGTGTTATCATTTTCATTGGCATCTATATAGTTTTTAACTTCCTCTTTAACTTCTTGGTTAGCCCATTAATTATTTTGTAGGATGGTCTTCAGTCTCCAAGTATTTGTTACCTTTCCAAATTTTTTCATGTGACTGATTTTGAGTTTCATAGCATTGTGGTCTGAAAATATGCACGGTATGATCTCTATCTTTTTGTACTTTCTGAGGGCTGATTTGTGTCCCAGTATGTGCTCTACTCTGGAGAACATTCCAATGTGCATTGGAGAAGAATGTATATTCTGCTGCTTTAGGATGAAATGTTCTGAATATATCTGTTAAGTTCATTTGGTCCAGCGTGTCATTCAAAGCCATTTTTTCCTTGTTGATTAGTTGATTAGACGATCTGTCCATTGCTGTGAGTGGGGTGTTGAAGTCTTCCACTATTATGGTATTACTGTTAATGAGTTTCTTTATATTTGTGATTAATTGACTTATATATTTGGGTGCTGTCACATTTGGCGCATAAATATTTACAATTGTTAGGTCTTCTTGGTAGATAGACCCCTTCTGCATCGCTTGATACAGTCTTTATTTTAAAATCTAGATTGTCTGATATAAGTATGGCTACTCTGGCTTTCTTTTGTTGACCATTAGCATGATAGATGGTTTTCCATCCCCTTACTTTCAATCTGAAGGTGTCTTTAGGTCTAAGGCGGGTCTCTTGTAGACAACATATAGATGGATCTTGTTTTCTTATCCATTCTGTTACCCTATATCTTTTAATTGGAGCATTGAGTCCACTGACATTTAGAGTGAATATTGAAAGATGAATTTATTGCCATTATGATGCTGGTAGTGTTGGAGTTTCTGGTGGTGTTCTCTGGTCCTTTCTAACCTTTGTTGCTTTTGGTATTTATTCCTTCCTTCCTTCCTTCCTTCCTTCCTTCCTTCCTTCCTTCCTCTTTTCTCCCCTCAGAGAGTCCCCCTTAAAATTTCTTGCAGGGCTGGTTTAGTGGTCACAAAAATCCTTTAATTTTTGATGGTCTCAGAATCTTTTTATCTCGCCTTCTGTTTTGAATGATAGTTTTGATGGCTAAAAAATTCTTGGCTGCATAGTTTTCTGATTCAACACATTGAATATGTCCTGCCACTCCTTTCTGGCCTGCCAGGTTTCTGTGGATAGGTCTGCTACACACCTGATCTGTCTTCCCTTGGAGGTTAGGGACTTTTTTTTTCCCTTGCTGCTTTCATGATTCTCTCCTTGACTGAGTATTTTGTGAATTTGACTGTGATATGCCTTGTTGATGGTCGGTTTTTGTTGAATCTAATGGGGGTCCTGTGTGCTTATTGGATTTTGATGTCTGTGTCTTTCCCCAGGTTAGGAAAGTTTTCCACTATGATTTGCTCACATAACCCATCTACCCCTATTTCTCTCTCTTCCTCTTCTGGGACCCCTATGATTCTGATGTTGTTCCTTTTTAATGAGTGACTGATTTGTCTAATTCTTAAATCGTGATTTTTGCCTTAATCTCCTTTTTTTTCCTGCTTCATTATTCTCCATAAGTTTGTCCTCTGTATCGCCGATTCTCTGTTCTGCCCCATCCATCCTTGCTGCTGTGGCATCCATCTGTGATTGCAGCTCAGTTGTAGCATTTTTTATTTCATCCTGACCAGTTTTTACTTCTTTTATCTCCACAGTAAGGGATTGTAGTCTATTTTCGACTCCAGCTAGTATTTTTATTATCGTGATTCTAAATTCTGGTTCAGACATCTTGCTTGTATCTGTGTTGGTTAAATCCCTGGCTGTTATTTCTTTGTGCTCTTTCTTTTGGGGTGAATTCCTTCATTTCATCATTGTGGAGGGAGAAAAGGAATTAATGAGGTAAAAATATTAAAATTAAAAATTAAAAACAAACACACACAAAAACAAATCGAATAAATGATGCTGGATCCTAGGTGTGTTTTGGTCTGGGTGTTCAAAGGGGCTTGACAGATTAGAGAAAAATGGGAAAAGAAAAAAAAGGAAATAGTTTGAAAATTTGAAAAAAATGAATACACTGAAGTAGACTAAAATGAAATGATGCAAGTAAAATAGAATTTGAAAAAATTTACACAAAAGTAAAAAAGTAGAGTTGACAAAAAAATAAAGAAAAATGTTTTTAATAAACATTGAAAGTAAAAATGAACTTTTTCTGCATTCAAGAAAAAGAAATGAGAAAGAGAAAAAAGAAAGAAAGAAAATTGAATAGATGGACCAGCGAACAGACTGAAATACGACTGAAATTACTTGTTTTCCCCTAGAAGTCAAACTATGAAGCATTTTATAGTCCATAAACTAAGCTGGCAGAGATTTGTGTTCCTGAAGAGCCAGGTTGGTCTACTTGGGAGGGGCTTAATGTAATGGCTCTGTTATCCATTCAATGGTGCTTCTTAGCTTACTGGGATGGATTGTTGTGGTGCTTGTAGGTGTTTATGCGCGTGTGTGGAAGCAGTGAAAATGGCGTCACCCAGTCTATAGTATCGGAACTGTGTTCTCCTGGATCAGCAATCATGCACCTGTAATTTGTCCTCAGCTTCCATCCACTCCCCGCTTTTACACAGTCTGTGACCATGCCCCAGGCAGCACCTCCCTCCTGAGTTCTATCTCAGATGTGGCTGTTTTTCCTGACCCCTTACTTCTGAAGGACTGCCACTTTGACCCGTTCCGCCCCTCTGTGGGAAGGTCTCACTGAGCTATGGCCAAATGTCAGATGCGCCCAGGAACGCTTGCTGGACCCTGCTGCTGCCGGTGCCCTGAGATTAGGGTCAAGTGCCAGGCCTCCCTAGGAAACGTTCGCAAGACAGTGTATAGCAGCAGCGTTACAGGGATTATGGAAAATCATGCACACATCTGGCTCCAGGCTTCACCCTTAACAACCTTGGTCTAGCATCAGCAAATGTGGGCATTCTTTGGGGTCTGCTGGGACGAGGGGGCCTCAACAGTCTCTACCAAATGTCCTTTCAGCAGTGGAACCGCTTTTCCCTGCGTGGCCCAAGAACCTCCCAGACCCCACTATGCTCCTGGGGATTCGCCTTTCCCATCAGAGCACCACCAGATATCGAGCTCCAGAGTTGCAGGCTCTGTGCTCCCCTTGTTTACAGTCTTAATAGAATTTAAACCCTGTACTATCTCCTTTTCTTTTCTCCCTTTTCAGTTTAGTCCCTGTGGCTGTTTCCAATTTTTTTGGCGGGGAGAGGTGCTTTTCCTGTACTCCCCCTTTGCCCCCCACTGTCTCCCTCCTCTCTCCACCCTCAAAAGTGGCTCCCTGCCTGCCACGGTTTCTTGCTCCCCAAGTTCACCTCTCCATGTCACATACCTGCTGAATGCTGTGGTTCAGGTTGTGCAGATTGTTGTGTTAATCCTCAAGTCAGTTTTCTAGGTGTGCAGGATGGTTTAGTGTTGGTCTGCTGTACTTCATGGACAGGAGACACACAAAAAACTTCCATGTTGTTCTGCCATCTTGGCTCCCCCCATACATACTTTTTTTAATAGAATGCTTCTTTCAGTATATTTTCTATTCCATATTCAATGTCCTTATTTTATTTGAAACATAATTATTTTAGCATACTTTGCAGATTAGTATATTATGTCAACTTTTTAGTTGTGCTAATCCTCTTGGTTTTTTGTATGCTAATTCTCATAGTAAATTGCTTTCTTGAGCAGTTTATGATTTTTGCATTGTGAATTTTGCAAGCTGGAGTTATTATTTTTCATCAATCCTGAGGAATGTGAATGTGTCTTCCAGAGTAGTCTGATTTTTGCTTTAGGTGAATGTATGAAGAACCTCACCAGCCCAGGACCATTTTTTAATTAATTTCTTGATTCAGGATTCTCACACTCCTTATGATACCTCCTATCATGTCAATTCAGATTTGACATCTTATTTACCTATGTATGTATGTATGTATGTATGTATGTATGTATGTGTGTGTGTGTGTGTGTATTTACTTATGCCCACAGTCTTGCAGAGATTTACTTCTTTGGGTGATATGGTTTTTTAGTCCCATCTGAGGGGCCAGATTTTCTAGGACATTGGATTTTGACAGATGATATCAGCCTGAGCTTATTTCATAGCTTTGAGGCAATTGTCTTATTAGTGTTATGTTAAAGTCCCAACTCCTTGCATAGGGTCTGTATCATCATCTGATATGCCTACTGAGCTATCAAAGTTCCCTTGTACAGCTTTACAACCCTGACTGTAAGTTACTCTTCATTTCTGGTACTTGAGGATTTTATTCACTTATTTAACAGACTTTTATCAAGGAACTGCAGTGTGTCAGGTACAGTTCTGGAACTTGAGCTGTATATATGAATAATTAGACATTGTTCCATCTTTACAAGTTTATATTCCAGTAGTAGATATTAAAAAGTAGACACAATAAAAAAGTAAATTATATAGAATCTTAAAAAATGGTAAGTAATATGGAGGAGAAAAGAAGAGCCAGATAAAAGGATCAGGAAGGGTGGAGGAAGGGAGGCAAGTGTTTTCAGGGTACACTTCATGGAAAGGTAAAATCTGAGCAAATGTTTAATGCAAATTATGTGAGCCAAGCAGTTTTCTAGAGGAATAGTGTTTCAGACAGATGAGGCAGCAAAGTAAAGGCCTCCGTTCGTAAGTGAGATACTTTGTGCTTTCTAGAAGTAATTTGGAGGCCAGTGTTTCTAGAGCTGACTAGGTAAGAGGGAGGGTGCTAGGATATGAAAACAAAGAGACAAAGGGAGAGGACAGATCATGTAGAATGTGACAGTTCTTGTAAAGACTCTGGCTTTTAGCTTGATCTGTGAAAAGAGTAGCAACAAGATCTGACTTAGGTTCTAAGAAGACTGCATTAGCTACGTGTTGAGAATAAATTATAGGAGTCAAGGGTAGACATATGGAGATCTGTTGTAAGGGTACTAAAGCAATCTGGGAACAAGATGATGAAACTGACCAGCATGGTAGCTGAAGAAGTGGTAAGAAGTCACATGCAGCATGGTTTCCTGGTAGATTGGATGTGGGCTTGGAGAGAAAAGAAACAAGGAGTTAAGGACAACTCTTCTCTTTCAGCTCAGTTATGTATACATAATATTCATTATTGCTATTTCCTTAAGTCTAGCATTCCTCTCTGATATTTGGGGCAGAGTAGTCCTGCATTACTTCATCTAACTATATTCTTGACTAGAAGCCAATGAAATGAGTTTTAAAATGTCATCTTCTGTTTAAATGTATCTTTAAAAGTTTTGTTGTATATTCTTAGAAGTTTTGGAAAGTCCAAGCACTTTAAATAAAGTGTCTGAGAGAGCTGAATTGTTTGATCCTTTTGAGGAGCTGCTAAGGATGTACTCACTGCAAATGGATGGGAACAACAGCAGGTAGCTCTCTGTGATGAGAAGGGTTCTTAATCCCTCAGACATTTCCTGGCAAAGAAATACATATTTGGACAAAAATATAGGCAGAATTTTCACCTCAATGATTGGCATATTGCAGATATAGGGATTTTCTTTTTCTTTTGTTTTTCTTTCAACAAAGGGCAAAAAACTCAGAGTAATTAAAGACTTTCTTTCATTAGGTAACAGTTCTTTTACTTGAGAGAATCAACAAAATATTCCATGGCAATAGGGTTTTTATATTTACTGTGATGTAATTGCTTGATAAATAGTGTCTGAGGAAACCAAGTAGTTTGGGTCAAGAAACCGTAAATAAGACACCACCCAATAGAAAAAAAACAAAATCTTTTTTAGTATTTTTTTGGAAACATTCAACAAAATTCATCCTTACAACCTAAGGCGAATATAGAAAGACATTTATTCCTCCTGTGATAGCCACTTCTTTCTTTTGAGAAAGCCATTTCAGTTACTGGCCAAAAATGTTAGCAGAATAAAACTGTGGGTATGGTAGCATATAGACATCTATTCACACGTGTGCAGTGACCACCCTTTCCCACAGACATTCAGTGAACAGCAATTCTCCCACCCATGGTTTCCAGGGCTTCTCCTCTAGTACTTAACTTCTGTTTCCCTATTGAGCTTGAAATGGAAAGGGATCAAGGAAAGGGAACTTCTTTTTCAGAATTTTGGTTATGTCAGAGAGATGGCAAATAATATAATATTTACCCCACATAGTTACTCTTCTCAAATCCCTTAGATTCTCTAAAATTTACTGTTTATTTAAAAAATAATTTAGATCTTGACAGTGTCTATAAACAACTTGTTAATACCCTCTTATTTTCCCTTAAGGACTGTGGTTCCCAAACTTTACCTTTGGTCTGCCTCCAGGATTGTGATTCAGTGGGTTTTGAGTGGGGCTCCAGATTTACATTTCTAACATGTTTCCAGTGTGTGTGGGTATCCAGGTGGTATTGGGTGGTGGGTTGTGGAATTCCTCAGTCCTTGTCTTCTTCAAAGAAAGAATTCAGTTGATAGACTTGATAGAGAATTAAAGTAGCAAAAGTTTTCTTTTAATGTTTATTTATTTATTTATTCTGAGAGAGAGAGAGGGAGAGAGAGCAAGCGAGCGAGCTAGGGAGGGGCAGAGAGAGAAGGAGAGAGAGAATCCCAAGCAGGCTCCTTGCAGTCAGCACAGAGTCCCGCAGGGGATTCCAACTCACCAACTGTAGGATTGTGACCTGAGCTGAAATCAGGAGTTCTGTGCTTAATGATCAGAGTCACCCAGGCACCCAAAGGTTGTTTTTTTTGTTTTGTTTTGTTTGTTTGTTTGTTTTTTTAGCAAAACATGACAGTATACTCCAGAGACAGATGAATGGGCTGCCCAGCGGATGAGTAGTACTGCCCTGAGTTTCTCATTGTGTTATATTATGGGGGTTTGTTTGGTCTCCTCGCTCTCATCTTGTTATTACCGCTCCACACTCAGATCCACCTTGGTTTCCTCCCCTCCAACATTTTGCCCAAGTTTGTGTTAGCTATTTTTCCACAAGCACCCAAGCATAACCCATGGGGGTGGGGGTGGGACCCAGACCATAATACAAATGGTTTTATAATGATATTATAATAGCTTGTGGTTACTAGGGGAGAAGGTCTTTCTTAAGTGTGCATGCTTTAAAGTTGGAGAAGTCCCTGTAGCTGGTATATTCTGCTTATCGCTTGTATTAAACCATAAAAAAGAGGTTAGTCTAAAGGAGATGGGGGAGTCTCTGGGCGGAGACCTGGTGGTCACTGGCAATTATCCATCTATCATCTTTCTTTCTCCCCTTTCTCATGCCTCTATACCTGATAACTGTCCACTCTAACATAGGAACCATTCTTTGACTGTCTCAGGTTAATTGATTTCAAGCTTGAATGTACCTTCCAAACCATGGAGAGCTTTAAAAAATTCCATATAACTGACTACACCCCAGACTAATTAAATCAGAATTCTGGGGTGTGTGGAGTGGGGGGCGGTGAGACCTGGTACCAGAATTTTTAAAGCTTCCCGAGTGATTCCAATATGTGTGCAAGTGTGAGACCTCTGCCTTAAGGTGTGCTGACTGGCAGCTAGATGCACTTGGCATAATTTGTGATTACCAGTAAGCTGCCTGTGCACCTGAGCTAGTTTCACAAGGTCTCCATGAACTCCTCCCTGGAGTCAAAGTCTTGTGTGAAATGAGAAATAGGACAGCACTATGCAAATATAGAGCTCTCATCATCAAACTTGCAGCAACATTTTGACGTGTATGGCTTTAACAAAGGGTAGAAATTTCTCCATGTGTCACTTGGTACGAAACTAAAAATTAATTATTGGAGCTGAATTTTGCACACTAGCATAATGAAGAGGGAAAAGATACTCTTACTTTCAAAATGTCTTTTTGGATTCTGCTGAAACATTATGATATACCTCAGGATCCCCAAATTAACTTTTGTGAATATTTAGACTGTTTTATGTAGAATCAACTTAAAATGGGCAAACTGATTATAAATTGATTTTATTTAAGATACAGCATTAGGTTTCTGTTTCTTTGTCATTGCTGAAGTCACTAGAAACTTTCTCATCAAGAATGTCCCCCTTGACATTGGCAGATAATTGTAATATATAAAATTATAAATAAAAATATATAGTTAGATGAAACCATAGAAGGCTTACAGGCCATTCTGAACATAAATTAGTCAAGGATTTATAAATTTTTTGATGACACACAATTTTTGAGTTTAAGAGAAGCCATGAGTTTATGCACTTGCTGTGTGACCTTGGATAATTCACTTAAACTTTTTAATGCTTAGTTTTTATCTTTAAATTAGGGTTAATGACATCTACTAATGAGTGTTGAGAGTATAAAGTGAAATATATACATAACAATGTTTGCTAAATATAAATTTATCATGTTCAAGATAAAACACATAAATAGCATAATTGTTTTTCAGTAAATGCTAACAGTATAAGTGAATATTCCCTAGATGGTAAGACTCTTGAGAGTAGGGGTTATATTTGTATCCCCACTATATAGCACAGGTCTTGGGACACAGGAAAATCTCAATTAATGATTGCTGAGTAAATCACCATCTAGACATTTTAACTTAGTCCCTTCTATGACCAGTAACACAAGTTTATGTGAAAACAAGGTAGTAAGCTAGGAAACAAAACTTTTCGTGGTATGAATATAACTGATCTCTGAGGATTAAAGTTCTGCATTTTCCCTCATTAGCACCAGAATCTAACCTCCTCAGTTAATGGGATCAGAGACAAATTTATACATATACCAGCTACATCTTTCCCTTTTGTGCTATGAGCACTCCTAATTTAAGAGCCAAATAGCTAGTGGAGAAAAATAACTTTTATGTTATCCGAGGGATTGGCAGTTGACATGTTTCATTTTTCCTATGGCCTAAACTGCTTGTCTGTAAAAAATTAGACATTGGATAGTGAGTTACTAATCTTTTTAGACCATGTGATTGAGAACATACACAAAATAAGCACCTAAAAATTCAGTGATTGATTCTTTATGAAGCACTCATTTTCTGTAGCACATGGGAAATATGTGGGAGCCAGAGTGAAACCCTGTATCGTCATCACCTTGGGTGCTTATCTTTGTGATACTGAAAGCAAAAATATGTGTGTGGGAGTGGAGGCAGGGATATCAAGCTGATTCATATATTTCTAGGCATATGTGGGGATAGGTAGAGTAGGGCTACAGAAGCCAGTTTATTAAATTAGGAATAAGGAATCTTGTTCTTAATTTATTAAAGGTCTATTATCGAATTAAGAACAAGGAAACTTTAAAGGAGGTAAGTCATCCTGAAGGAAAGGAAATTGAGAGAATATAAGTTGGGTATAAGAATAAATTATTGATAATTTGAAGGGATGGGAAATTTTATGTATGACCCATTCCCTGGTATTCCTAGTCCAGGCTTGTTATCAACTGAATTGCGTACCCTCCCCACCCCCATTCATATTTTGGAGACGTAACCCTCTAAGTGACTATATTTAGAGATAGGGCCTTTAGTGAGGTACTTAAGGGTAAATGAGGTCCTAAGGGTGGGACCCTAATCCCATAGTACTGCTGTCCTTACAGGACTGCTGCACACAGAGAAAAGGTCATGTGAGGACACACTGTCTTTAACTGAAGAGAGAGATCTCACCAGAAACCAATCCTACTTTGGAGACTTTTCGACTCCAAAACTGAAAAAATATATTTCTGTTGTCTAAGCCACCCAGTCAGTGGCATTTTGTTATGGTAGCCCCGGCCTACTAATTCAGGGCTCTCTTAGTCTATTCATGCTACTATAACAAAAATACCATGGACTGAGTTGCTTAAACATCAAACACTTATTTTTCATGGTTTTGGAGACTGAGAAGTCCAAGATCAAGGTGTCAGCAGATTCTGTGTCTTATGAGGGCCTGCTTCTTGATCTATATATGGCAGTCTTCTTGCTGTGTCCTCCCATGGTAGAAGAGGTGAGAAGACTCTCTGGGGTACCTTTTATTTTATTTAAAAAATTTGTTTAAATGTTTATTTATTTTTGAGAGAGTGAGAGCACGAGTGGGGGGAGGCATAGAGAGAGGGAGACACAAAACCCAAAGCAGGCTCCAGGCTCTGAGCCATCAGCACAGAGCCTGACATGGGGCTCGAATCCACAAGATGTGAGATCATGACCTGAGCTGAAGCTGGACACTCAACCAACTGAGCCACCCAGGCCCTGCTGGGATATCTTTTATAAAAGCACTCATCCTATTTATGGAAACTCCACCTTCATGAACTAATCACCTCCCAAAGGCCTCGCTTCCTAATATGCTGACATTGGGGGTTAAGATTTCAGCACGTGAATTTGAGGGGACACAAACATTCAGTCTATAATAAAGGCCATTTTAGGTTTGTGTTTGAACCCTAGAGAAAAAGGGGTAATTGTAAAAGAAAATACCTATATTTAAAAGTTCTCTAACAGATCATAACAGAGGGTAGCACAAAAATGGGGATGAGAAGAATGACTCACTTTCTAGTCAGAGCACCTTAAAAACCAAAAATAACCACAGTGGCATGAATGGGGAGAGTCCCAGGGGCAAAACTAGGTAACAGCACAGCAGCATGCCTTGGTACATTGAAATCACTTCCATGCAGTTGAGCTTAGCACAGCTCATCTTACCTGAGTACCAGTTGGAGATCAAACAGTATCTGTGGGATGGCTACAGCAGGGGAGACCCTGGTTGTTACAGAGACAGAGACCCGAACTCAAGAGAGAAAGGGGAACATGAGTAATTAAGAATTCATTAGGAGATGGTTCAAGGTGACAGCATAGGAAGATCCTGAACTCACCTGTTTCCATGGACAAAACAAATCTACAGCTGCATTTGGAACAATTCCCTCTGAAAAAGGCTTGAAAACTAGTTGCATAGCTGCTCCACAACAAAGGATGAAAGAGCCACGTAAAGGTGGATTGGAGAGGCAGAGATGAACTTTCACCAGCTTCTCCCCCACCCCCCTTGTGGAAACCCACAATTGGGAGTGATATCACAAATATGGGGCTTCTCCATGAGGAGAGAGAGAGGTGTTTCTGCCCCACATCAGGCAACTCAACCCATGGGACCTATGCAGAGGGACAAGCCCCCCAAAACTGAAATCCAGGAAAGCATAGGGCTTTGGGGAATGGAGATTGCTCTCATAAAGGGTTCATGCATGGATTCACTAGCCTTGGGACCCAGCACAAAAGCAGCGGTTTGAAAAGCATCTAGAGCATATGTGAATGAGATTTATTTTCTAATCTTAAAATGTCTGCCAGAGGAGCAAGAGCCTATTGGGATTCTCTTCAGGGACAGAGACACTGGTGGGCACAATATTTTACTTTCTCCCTCTAGCTTGCTAGTGCCAGCATTAGCAGAAGCCATTTTTGCACTCCTAACCTGCTAGCACCAGCAGGTGCGCCTACTCAGCACTGCTCTTATGGCCTCACTAAAGCTGCCAGTTTTTACAGCTGTTGCCAAGGGGACACCTCTAGACTCCCTGGTCTGGAGTCCAGTAGGGTCTATAATTGCTGTCCCACCAAACAGTATATATTTTCATACATTCAAAGTGGCTGCCTGGGGGACTATCTTCCAATCAGCCTGAATCTAGGTGCTGACTGAGACCCTCTTCCCTCTGTAACACTCATAGATCTTGGCACACAATTGATTCCTATCAATAACTGGCACCCATCAAGAGTAAATCAGGCTATTTAGACAATCAAAAAGGTTTGAGAGACGACCAAGAGCTAGGGCACATTTTGATTATAAAGTTTATCTCCTACACAGGACCACTTCTTCAAAACTGGGAGAACTAGCAGTTTTGCCTAATACATAGGAAAAACCAGAGTCAAGCAAAAGGAAGAAACAAAGGAATCTATTCCATAAAAGGGCAAGATACAATAATAGAAAAAAAAAAAACCTTAGTAAAATGCAGATAAGGAATATACTTGATAAAGAGCTCAAAGCTCACTGGACTTGGGAGAAGAATGGATGAACACACAAAGAACTTCACAAAGAGATACAAAATATAAGAAAATACCAAACAGAAGTCTTAGAGATGAAAAATATACTAGAGGGTTTCAACAGCAAACTCTATGGAACAGAAGAAAGTATCGGTGACCTAGAACAGTAGAACTTAACCAAACAAAGCAGCAAAAGAAAAAAAAAAAAGAATTTTAAAAAGTGAAGCTAGCTTAAGCAACCTGTAGGACAACATCAAGTGGAATAATATTCACATTATAGGGATCCCAGAAGGAGAAGACAGAGAGAAAGGGACAGGAAGTGTATTGAAAAATAATGCCTGAAAACTTACTTAATCTGGAGAATAAGACAGACCTCCAGATTCAGGATGCCTAGAGAGCTCCAAATAAGATGAACCCAAACGAGTTAATATCCAAAATACCTAAAGAACTTATCAACAACAACAAAAAACAAATAATCTGATTAAAATGTGAGCAGAGGACCTGAATAGACATTTTTTCAAAGACAATATACAAATGGCCAACAGACACATGAAAAGATGTTTAATATTGCTAATAATCAGGGAAATGCAAATCAAAACCACAATAAGGTATCACCTTATATATCTGTCAGAATGGATGGAGACAAAAAGATAAGAAATAACAAGTATTGATGAGAATGTAGAGAAAAAGGAAACTTTGTACACTGCAGCCACCATGGAAAACAGTGTGGAAGTCTCTCAAAAAATTAAAAATACAAATACCATATAACCTAGTAATTCCACTAACTGGGTATTTACTGAAACAAAACCAAACCACTGATTGAAAAGATATATCCACCCCTATGTTTATTGCAGCATTATTTACAATAGCCAAGATATGGAAGCAACCTAAGTGTTCACAGATGGATGCATGGGTAAAGAAGATGTGGTATATATAATGAAATATTACTCATCCAGATAAAAGGATGAGATCTTGTTATTTGCAACAGCATGGATTGACCTAAAATGCATTATACTAAGTGAAATAAGTCAGAGAAAGACAAATACCATATGATTTTACTTATATATGGAATCTAAAAAACAAAACAAATAAGCAAAAGCAGAAACAGAACCATCTATAAATATCAAAAAACTGATGATTGTCAGAGAGGTGGGAGTAGGGGGATTGGAAAATGGGTGATGGGGAGTGGGAGATGTAGGCTCCCAGTTATGGAATGAATAAGTACAGGGTTAAAAAGGTACAGCATAGGGATTATAATCAATGGTATTGTAGTAACGTTGTGTGATGGCAGATGGAAGCTACACTGTGGTGAGCATAGCATAATGTATAGACTTGTCAAATCATTATATTGTACACCTGAAACTAATGTAACATTATGTGTCAACTATACTTTAATTAAAAAAAAAAGATGAATCCAAAGGGAATGACACCAAGACACATTATAATTAAAATGTCAAAAGTTAAAGATATAATCTTCAATGCAGCAAGAGAAAACAACTTATTATGTACAAGGGAACTCCTATAAGACTATGAGAAAATTTCTCAGCAGAAACTTTGGTGGGCAGAATGGTATGGCATGATATATTCAAAGTACTGGTTGACAAACGGAAACTTCCAACCAAGAAAACTCTACCCAGCAAGGTTATCATTCAGAATTGAAGGAGACATAAAGAGTTTTCCAGACAAGCAAAAGTTAAAGGAGGTTATCACCATTAAACTCGCCTTACATGAAGTGTAAAAGGGACTTCCTTAGGCTGAAAAGAAAGGAAACTAATTACTAACAAGAAAACATACAAAAGTAAAAGTCTCACTGGTAAAGGTAAATATACAATAAAGATATGGAACTAATCACTTATAAAGCTAGTATGAAGGTTACGAGACATAAGTAGTTAAAATAACTTTAACTACAGTAATTAGAGGATACACATAATAAAAAGATGTAAAATATGATACCCAAAACTTAAAACATGGTGGAAGGATAAAAATGTGAATTTTGGGGGGTGTTTTCAAACTTCATTTGCTATCAATTTCAAATAGATTGTTATATATAGGCTATTATATGTGAGTTTCATGGTAACTGAAAGCAAAAACCTATAGTAGATACACAAAAGATAATAAAAAAGGAATCTAAGCACAACACTATAGAAAGTCATCAAACTGCAAGAGAAGAAAGTAACAAAGAAACTACAAAATAGCCAGAAAGTAATTAACAAAATGGTATTAAGTACATACTTATCAATAATTTCTTTAAATGGAAATGGACTAAATTTTCTCACCAAAAGACATAGAACAGATTAAAACAAAACAAAACAAAACCCATATGTGCTGCCTACAAGATACTCACTGAAAATATAAGGACACACATAGGCTGAAAGTGAAGTGATTGAAAAGGTATTTAATGCAAATGATTAGCCAAAAGGCAGTTGAGATAGCTATACCTACATCAGACACAATAGACTTTAAAACAAAGACTAATAAAAGACAAAGATGGGCATTACATAATGATAAATCCCAAAAGAAAATATAATGTTTGTAAATATGTATTCAACCAACAAAGGAGCACCTAACTATACAAAGCAACTATTAACAAACCTGAAAGGAGAAATTGACAGCAATTAAATAATACTAGGTGCCTTTAATATCCCATTTACATCAATGGATAGATGGCAGAGATCATCCAGACAGATAATCAATAAAGGAACATTGACCCTAAATGATATATTAGACCAGATGTACTTAATAAACAGATATATGTGTTCCATCAAAAAACAGCAGAATACATATTCTTCTTAAGTGCACATGGGATATTCTCCAGGATAGATCAAATATTAGTCTACAAAACAAGTCTTTATAAATGTAATAAGATTAATATCATGTCAAGCATCTTTTCTGAACACAGTGGCATGAAACTAGAAATCAATTACAGGAAGAATACTAAAAAATCACAAGTATGTGGAGATTAAACAGCATGCTGCTGAACAACTAATGGGTCAATTGAAATCAAAAGAGAAATAAAAAAATACCTTGAGATAAATGCAAATGGAAATACAACATACCAAAATCTATGGGGTACAGCAAAAGCAGTTGTAAGAGGCCTACCTCAAGACCCAAGAAAAATCTCAAATACACAATCCAACTTTACACCTAAAGGAACCAGAAAAAAGAACAAAGTCCAAAGTGAGTAGAAGGAAAGAAATAAGAAAGATCAGAGCAGAAATAAATGAAATAGAGACTAAAAAGACAATAGAAAAGTTCAATGAACTAAGAGCTCATTCTTTGCAAAGATAAACAAAACTGACAAATCTTTAGTTAGAGTCATTAAGAAAAAAATAGGGTTCAAATAAGATCAGAAATGAAAGAGAAATTACAACTGATACAAAATAAATATGAAGGATTATAAGAGACTACTATTAACAATTATATGCCAACAGATTGGACAAGCTAGAATAGTTAAATTCCTAGAAACATGCAATTTTTTAAGACTGAATGATGAAGAAATAGAAAATCTGAATAGATTGATTACCAGTTATGATATTAAATAAGTAATCAAAAAAACATCCCAAGAAAAGTCCAGGACCAGATAACTTCACTGGTGAACTCTACCAAACATTCAAAGATTTAACATCTATTCTCAAACTCTTCCAAAAATTGAAGAGGAGGGAATAATATATCCAAACCCATCTTATGAGGCCAGCATTATTTTGATACCAAAACCAGACAAGGATACCACACAAAAAAGGAAAATTACAGGTCCGTATCACTGATGAATATAGGTGCAAAAATCCTCAACAAAATATTAGCAAACTGAACCCAACAATACATTAAAATATTCATATACCATCATCAAATGGGATTATTTCAGGGATGCAAGGATCCACAAATCAATCAACATGATATACTACATTAACAAAATGAAGGATAAATGCATATGATCAATTCAGTAGGTGCAGTAAAAGCATTTGACAAAATTTTGCATCGGTTTATGATAAAAACTCAACACAGTGAGTATAGATGAAATGTACCTCAACATAATAAAGGCCATATATGACAAATCCATATCTAGCATCATAGTCAGCAGTGAAAAGCTGAAAGATTTTCCATTAAGATCAGAAGCAAGACAAAGATCCCACTCTCACCACTTTTATTCTACATAGTATTGGAACTTCTAGACAGAGCAATTAGGTAGGAAAAAGAAATAAAAGGCATCTAAATTGGAAAGGAAGAACTAAAACTGTTACTATTTGCAGATAATATGATTTTATATATAGAAAAATTTAAAGACTCTGCCTAAAACTTTTAAAACCTTACACCAAATACTATGAGCCTCTGATGAATGAAATTGAAGAAGACACAAATGGAAAGATATTCCATGCTCTTGGATTGGAAGAATTAATTTGTTATGATGTTCATATTACTCAACACAGTCCACTGATTCAATATAATCCTTATCAAAATGCTAATGACATTTTTCACTGAAGTAGAACAAATAATCCTAAAATTTGTATGGAATCACAAGACCTCAAATAGCCAAAGCAATCTTGAGAAAGAGGAACAAAGCTGGAGACATCACACTCCTTGATTTCAATCTATATTGCAAAACTATATTAATCAAAACAGCATGGTATGGCATAAACAGAAACATAGATCAACGGAACATAAGAGAAAGCCCAGAAATAAACCCATGCATGTTTGATTAATTAATTTATGACAAAGGAGGCAACAATATACAATGGAGAAAGGACAGTATCTTCAATAAATGGTGCCATCAAAGCTGGAAAAACATATGAAAGGAATGAAACTGGACCACTCTCTTATAGCATATACAAAATTAACTTGAAATGGATTTAAGACTGAATGTAAGACCTGAAATCATAAACTCCTGGAAGAAAACATAGGTAGTAAAATCCTTGATATTGGTCTGGGCAATAATAGTTTGGACCTGACTCCAAAGGCAATGGGAACAAGAGAAAACAAACAATTAGGACTATTACAAACTAAAAAGCTTCTGCACCTTGAAGGAAATCATCAACAAAATGAAAAGTCTACTTATTGAATGGGAGAAAATCATATATCCAATAAGGAATTAATATCCAAAATATATAAGGAACTCACACAAATCAGTAAGAAACTAATGGGTTTAAAATGGGCAGGAGATTGGAATAGATATTTTTCCAAAGAAGATATACAGATGGTCGACAGACACATGAGAAAATGCCCAGTATCACTAATTATCAGGGAAGTATAAATCAAAACCTCAGTGAGCTATCACCTCATATCACCTCTGTCAGAATGGCCATTATCAAAAAGACAAAAAATAGTAAATGTTGGTGAGGATGTGGAGAAAAACCCTTGTGCACTTTTGGTTGGAATGTAAATTGGTGCAACTAGTATGGAAAACAGTATGAAGGTTCCTCAAGACATTAAAAATAGAACTATCCTAAAAATCATCCAGCAGATACACTTCTGAATATTTATACAAAGAAAATGAAAATACTGATTTGAAAAGATATATGCACTTCTATGTTCATTGCAACATTATTTACAATAGCCAAAATATGGAAACAACCTAAGTGTCATAGATAGATGAATGGATAAAGATGATGTGATATATGTACATACATACCCAATGGAATATTACTCAGCCATAGAAGTAAATAAAAATTTGTCATTTGTGACAACATGGATGAACCTTGAGGGTTTTATGCTAAATGAAATAAGTTACATAGAGAATGAAAATTCCTTAGGATTTCACATATATGTGCATGTAAAATACAAAACAAATGAACAAATGAAACAAAACAAAACTCATAGATACAGAGTAAAGATTGGTGGTTGCCAGAGGGAAGGAGGTAGGTGTATATATGAAATGGGTTAAGGTGATCAAGAGCTACAAACTTCCAGTCATAAAATAAGTCATGGGGATATAATGTATAGCATGGGACTATAGTCAATATTACTGTATTAAATATTTGAAAGTTGCTAAAAGAGTAGATATTGAAGGTTATCATGAAAAAATGTTTTGTAACTGTAAAGTGATGGAGGGTAACTAAACTTATTGTGGTAATCATTTTGAAGTATATACATATATAGAATCATTTTGTTGTATATCCGAAAATAATATGATCTTATATGTCAATTATACTTTAGTAAAAAACAAAACAAAACTAATTGCTTCTCCTGAACACATATGAGACACCTCCTGGAAAGCTCCTAAGATAACTGGCGATGAAGAAACTTTGAAATGATTTTGTTTTTAAAAAATTTTAACTTTTTTCATTTTTTTTGAGAGAGAGAGAGAGAGAGAGAGAGAGAGAGAGAGAGAGAGAGAGAATGAACGAACCAGTAGGACAGGGGCAGAGAGAAAGGGAGACACAGAGTCACAGAGTCCAAAGCAGTTCCACGTTCTGAGCTGTCAGCAGAGAGCCCTATGCAGGGCTCAAACCCATGAACTGCAAGATCATGACCTGAGCTGAAGTTGGTTGCTTAACCAATTGAGCCACCCAGGCTCCTCAAAATCATTTTGAGATTTTGAAGTAGTAGTGAGTGTGAGTTTATTTCATTAACTTAATGGAACAATGTCATGGCACATATAGTATGGCAGTATTAACATAAATGTTGTAGAAATTGCCATCAGGAGGAAACTAATCTTTGTAAGATGCCTATTAAATATTAGGTAGTGGGCTGTTATCTGAATTATATCTCATTTTTGTATAACAATTTTGCAAGCTAGTATCATTGCCCCTATCTTTCAGTTGACGAAATTGGGCCTCAGGAAGGTTATGGAATTCACCCAGGGTCACCTAGGTAGTGTCTCTGAAAACTAGATTACAAAGTAGCTGTGTTTGACTCCAAAGTCCATATTTAACACACTGCCATTCATAACCTGCGAAAATTTCTGTGATTTTTTGTTTTGTTTTTTCTGTTGTGCATAGAGGAGGAAATATAAATAGTTGTTTTAAGACATTATAAAGATAATGCAAACATTTTCCATGTCCCCTAAGTTGTGGAAGGACTTTGTCTACTGCTAGTGTCACAGAACATCATTGTTATTCCTTCATTCATGGTATAACTGAGCTTTTACTGTGTTCTAGGCACTGAGGATGTAGTGATAAACAAAACAGACATAGCCTTTTCCAGTTATGAAATGAACAAGTCAAGGAATAAGAGATATACCATAGGGAATATAGTCAATGGTATTGTAATAGTGTTGTATGGTGACAGAGGGTAGCTACACTTGGGGTGAGTATGATATAATGTATACAGTTGTTGAATCAGTATGTTGTATACCTGAAACTAATGTAACATAGTGTGTCAACTATACTCAAATTATAAAAAAAATAGACATAACCTTTCCCTTATATACTTTGGAAATATTAAGCAAATTATCATATCAGTAAAATATGTAATTAATTTTTTAATGTTTATTTTTGAGAGAGAGTGAGCAGCAGGGGGGGCAGAGAGAGAGGGAGACAGAGGATCTGAAGCCTTCACTGACAGCAGAGAGCCCCATGTGGGGCTTGAACCCACCAAATATGAGATCATGACCTGAGCTGGAATTGGACACTTAACTGACTGAGCCACTCAGCCACCCCAGTAAAATATGTAATTAAGCATGGTGATAATTGCTCTAAAAAAATGGTCAGGAGAGGCATGGAAGAATAACAGAGATGAGATTTAGGTGGAGAGGATGGAAAGGCTTCTCTGTATTGAGATCTAAGAAAATATCTGATAGATGGGTGGGGTCGTTTAAGCGAGGCTCTGGGCAAACTCACCTCCAGGAAGGCAGAAAGAACATGTAAGAAAGCACAGGAGAGAATAGACTTGACTTGTTTCAGGACCAGAGTGAAGGTCAGTGTGTTTGGGATATAGCAAGTGTAGAGGAAAGCTGAAGCTCCAGATGGAAGCAGGGGCCAAGTTATTTGGGCCATAGAAGCCCATGTTAATGATTTAATATTTTATTTTAAGTGTAATATTTTATTACACTTAATATTTTAAGTGTAATATTTTATTTTAAGTGTAATGTACCTTGAAAGGACATTGAAGGCTTTCGACCCAGGGAGGTAGATGGAGTATATGTTCACATTGGCCATTGCATAGAGAATCAATTGGAAGGGGGAAAGAAGGGAATTGGGTAGTAAGTTAGGAGGGAGAAGATGGCAAGGAAGACTGACAAGGGGATACCAGAAAGGGAAGAAGATAATGCAAACTAAAGAAGTCAACTGCTGAAAAAGGCAGGTGTGGTCTACTGCTGAAAGGAAAGAGGCAGGGACAGGAAGGTGAGAGACTGAAGCATCCATGCCATCTGACTGAATAAGGATAAAAGTGAAGACAAGGGGCTGGCAAGACAAAGTGAAGGCTTCCCTGTGGCTGAGGACTGTTAAAGGAGATGCACTTGAGCAAAGAGGCTGAAAAAACTGTTTTGGTCAGACTATTGACTTTGGAGGGGGGTTGGCTATGGTGTGTTCACATTGTAATTTGTGAAAGTGGGTTGCTGAGGTAAGGAAGAAGAAAACAAAACTGGAAATAAAGAGGTCAAAGAATTGTTATAAGGGTGTTAGGAATGTCATCTATCTGGACATTAAGCTGTCTGGAGTGAGGAGGGAGCTAACGTCTCAAAGAATGAGGGAGCAGAGCCAGGAGTTCAATAAACTATATTGAAAATAAAGAAGAGATAATATTGCCAAAAGGTCAGCTCAGGGGAAGAGGGACTTTGCACTGAAAGGGGCACGGGATGATCTGGAAGAAGCACTGGGGAGTATAGGAGACGCTGATCATGTGTACTGTGGGATATAAGAAGAAAAACAGCTTCCATATCAGAGGGTCTAGGGGAGCCTATCCCCTCAGGGAGCAACAAAGATTCAATTAAGCCAAGTGGGTAATAAGAAAGATGTTGAAGATGCAGAGGTATCTTTGGTCACATATTAGTTCTCTGAAGGGGAGAGAGTCTTAGATAGAATAGAGAGTATGCACAGAGTTGCAGTGAGTGTAGAATCAAGTGGTGGTAAGAGCCAAGTAAGCAGGGTCCTTTGGTAAGTGTGTATAGGCATTACTGTGAGTGTGTGTGCATATGTGTGAACCATCCACTGCTCAGTGTTGGGTTGCCAACCCTGAAGTTTGAGTGAGTGCACCTGTAGTTTGTGGTCATAATCCAGTTGTCTCCAGTAGACCTATCAGTTTGAGAGCGAAAGAAGTCAATGAAGCTGCTTTTGGTAGGTGTCTGTTCTTTGAAAACTAACCTAAGTCCCTCCTCTTGGACCCATAGGAAAAGCTACATTTTATTAAATTTTCAGGGTAAAGGAAGCAGGAGATCAATGTAAAAATACTATTTATTCAGAGCACTTACAGAGAAAGGAAATTAGCTTTTTAAACTGTGAGATAATGTACAAGATAACTGAGCATGTAATTAGAGGCATGCTCAGTCCTTAGTTATACTTCTCAAGTTTATTCTATCAGTTCTTCTGTATCATAATGATAGAACATTTTGTTTCAGTATGGAAGACAGCTACTACATTCGTCCCAATAGTATAAAATGTAGATTTCATCAGGTGCCATATATGCAAACACAAATACTTCATTTAACTCAAAAGGAGTGTCATAGTTTAGGAAATAATTTTCAGTAATGATTAGAAAATAACCCAGGGATACATAAGAACATTTCTAAATAAACCTCAAGGTAATTTGATGAACACTTTGTGGTTGTGAACATTTTCTCACAAGCTGTTCTTTTATTGTCTAAAGTAAAGAAATTACATGGAAAAGATGAATTGCAATTTTCTTTTTTTTTTAATTTTTTTAATGTTTTATTTATTTTTGAGACAGAGAGAGACAGAGCATGAACAGGGGAGGGGCAGAGAGAGAGGGAGACACAGAATCTGAAGCAGACTTCAGGCTCTGAGCTGTCAGCACATAGCCCAACGCGGGGCTTGAACTCACGAACCGTGAGATCATGACCTGAGCCGAAGTCGGATGCTTAACCGACTGAGCCACCCAGGCGCCCCTGAATTGCAATTTTCAAGGCAAAAGGAAATTTGCCTCATCCATCACTACACCACCTTGCAGGAGGACAGGAATTCCAGATGCTTTGGAATAATGGGCCAGAGATGAGAGAATGCACACATGTACAGTGGAAGAGAAGTCATTTGTGGGATGAGAGCAAAAGTTCAAGTTGAGAGAATGAGGTGGGTGAGAGATTAGGCTGAATAAGTAGGTGGGGGTAGATCAGGACAACTTTATATTTATTGCTGAGAAGTTTAGACTTATTATAAGGATCATGAGGTATAACTGATGGCTACTAGGCAAAGGAGTGGCATAGTCAGAAATATATCTTAAAAAGATCTGCCTGATAGGTATATAGAAGGTGGCTTATAGAGAGACTAGGAAGAAGACCAGCTAAGATGTAGTAGCTGGGGGAAGTAATTAGGAAGGCCTAAACAAAGTAAGGGCAGTGGAGGAAGAACAGAAGTTTGAGACAGATTTGGTAGTTCTGAGGATGGCCCACCACTTGTCTAAGGACCAGAGAGAGACTCAAGTGCGGAAGAGGTTTGATCCCTGAGTCTTTCTTCCTTCTTATTATCTTTCTAAGTTATCCCCTCTGCTTTTAAAAAAATGTTTAGGTGTTGGGTTTCATTATTCTTTATATATTTTGTATAACCCTTTATCAGATCTGCCATTTGCAAATACCTTCTCCCATCCTAAAGGTTGCCTTTTAATTTTGTTGATTTTTTCCTTCACTGTGAAGAAGCTTTTTATCTTGATGAAGTCCCAATAGTTCATTTTTGCTTTTGTTTCCCTTGCCTCTGGAGATGTATCTAGTAAGAAGTTGCTATGGCCATTATCAAAGAAGTTACTGCCTGTGTTTTCCTCTAGGATTTTGATGGCTTCCTGTCACAAACTGGTACAGCCACTCTGGAAAACAGTATGGAGTTTCCTAAAAAAGTTAAAAATAGAACTACCCTATGGCCCAGAAACTGCACTAGGTATTTGCCCAAAGGATAAAAAATACTTATTCGAAGGGACACCTACACCCTGATGTTTATAGCAACATTATCAATAATAGTCAAAGTATGGAAAGATCCCAAATGTCCATCGGCTGATGAATGGATAAATGTGTACATGGTATTTATATATGTGGTCTGTGGTATGTATGTGGAATGTAGTATGTATATATAATGGAATATTACTCAGCCTTAAAAAGGAATGAAATCTTACCATTTTCAATGACATGGATGGAGCCAGAGACTATCACTTATACTAACTGAAATGAGTCAGAGAAAGACAAATACCATATGACTTCACTCATATGTGGAACTTAAGAAACTAAACAGATGAACATAGGGAAAAAAAGAGAGAGAGAAACCATAAAATAGACTCAAACTACAGAGAACAAACTGAGTGTTGCTGGAAGGGAGGTAGGCAAAATGATGGGGTAAATGGGTGATGGGTGATGGACACTTGTGATGAGCACTGGGTGCTGTATGTAAATGATGAATCACTAGATTCTATATCTGAAACTAATATTACACTATATGTTAACTAACTGGAATTTAAATAAAAACTTGAATCCACAAAATTTTTTTAATTAAATGTTTTATTCTTTCCTCTTATACAGAACCCTGAATATAATATCCTCATGCTTTTGGTATTTTTTCAGCAATTCATTCCTTTGCTTTCTCCTAACATGTATGAGTACCATAGATATTCTCACTGAGTTAAGAGTACTGACCTTGCACAGGATTTGTGAGGCCCAGAGTCCAGTTCTTTCTTGAAAATGGGATAAAATGTTTCTAACTGTGCTGAATATTTCTGTAAAATCCCTGGAAAAGTCTAAAAATGGGTATATTTTTCCACTGAGCTTGAAAACATGTAGGAGCATAATAATAAGCACTTTTTTAGAAGTTTATTTGTTTAAGTAATCTCTATACCCAACATGGGGCTCAAACTCATGACCCTGAGATCAAGAGTTGCATGCTCTTCTAACTGAGCCAGCCAGGTGCCCCAAGCACCTTTTAAAAAAGGGTTTTAAATATATTGACTCACTTTGTCTTGAGTTGTCACAATCCTATGAAATAAGTACTGTGACAAACTTCATTGCACAAATGTAGAAATTGAGGCATAGAGAAGTTAAATAAATTATACAAAGTCACACAGATGATTAGTGGCAACTTGCCTAAGGTAGTTCTTAGATAGCAGAACCAGGATTTAAACCCAGTTTGTGTGGCTATAGAGCACAGGCTTTTAACTACTACACTATGGCACCTTCCAATACTTGTAGTATGTTGTAATAGCTGGGGAGAGGGAGTTTCTTATGCTAAGAGAAAATCCCATGATGTTTACCTACTAGTCAGAAGTGAGAATAATATTTCTAGATCAGGGTCTTTGGAGAGTGATAATATTCTGTCTGCTGGCACCATTAGGGGTGGTGATAGTCTATGGTTGTCTTTATTCCTTGTTGTTTCTCTGCCTCAAATCTTCTAAGGTTTCCAGTAGAGCACACCTATTTCAATTAAATACCCCCACTGTTGTTGATGACAATAAACAACTACAAAGATCAAATGGTCTTAACTTGTCACAGGAAAGGAATGGTTATTATAGGGAGGCTATCTCTTTATCTCTATCTATCTATCTATCTATCTATCTATCTATCATCTGTCATCTATATTTCTGGGCATCCATCATCTATCTGTCTATCCATCCATCCATCCACCCATCAACTATCTTCTAACCATCCATGCAGCCATCTCTCTATTCCTATATATTCCCTGGCTTCTATGGGCCATATACTTCATTTTCCCCTTTCATATAATTAGATTCTTTCTTTTTTTTTTTTATGAAGCCATCCTTTTTCCTTTATTTAACTACTCCCAAGCAAATTAAAGCAAAATGAAACAAAACAAAAAAACCCAGCGTACTTGTCACATTTTTCTTAAGTCAAACAAAGGTGTTAACAGGGTAAAGAGTCAATATACAAAGTATTCAATGAAAATTAATTGAGTACACTCTAAAAAATATCACTGGTGCTAACCAAACCCATTTGTCAATTATATTCTTGAGAACAGGTAACTGGTGAAACTCAATGATCAACTCTTTACCACCTGTAATTTTTAATATATAATTTATTGTCAAGTTAGCTAACACACAGTGTATACAATGTGCTCTTGGCTTTGGGAGTAGATTCTTGTGACTCATCACTTACTAGCAAATGGTGCCGGGAGAACTGGACAGCAACATGCAGAAGAATGAAAAGAATGAAACTGAACACTTTCTTACACCATACACAAAAATAAATTCAAAATGGATGAAATACCTGAATGTGAGGCAGGAAACCATCAAAATCCTAGAAAACAGGCAACAACCTCTTTGACCTTGGCCGTAGCAACTTCTTACTTGACATGTCTCCGAAGGCAGGGAACTGAAAGCCAAAATAAACTATGGGGACCTCATCAAGATAAAAAGCTTCTGCACAACAAAGGAAACAATCAACAAAAACTAAAATCCAACCGATGGAATGGGAGAAGATATTTGCAAGTGACGTATCGGATAAAGGGTTAGTATCCAAAATCTATGACGAACGTTCCAACCTCAACACCTGAGAAACAAATAATCCAGTGAAGAAATGGGCAGAAGACATGAATAGATATTTTTCCAAAGAAGACATCCGAATGGCTAACACTCACATGAAAAGATGCTCAGCATCACTCATCATCAGGGAAATACAAATCAAAACGACATTGAGATACCACCTCACACCGGTCAGAGTGACTAAAATTAACAACTCAGGAAACAATAGATGTTGGCAAGGATACGGAGATCATTTAATTCTTCAAGGCTTGTAATGCCAGTATTTTACAGATGACGAAACTGAATCTAAGAATAGGATTCAGGTCCTCAAATTCAAAACCAAGGTTTGTAGTCAAATTTATCTGATCCCAAAGTATGTACCCTTTCCCTTTAAAATATAGTTCTTATACTAGGTCATTTAATTTTTGGCTAGATATTCTACTTATTAGACTACATTATTGTTAGTTTAAGGTTTTTCCAGATCATCCCTGTAATTATCTCCATAGAATATTTGCAAATTAATCTTTGTTTTTCCCAGTATTATGAAAAATGTAATATAATAAGAAGAAAATCTGTTCCATATAGGCAAGTACAAACCTCGCAGGGGATACTAAAGATAAACTTGACTTACATTTCAGATGGATTGTCTAGTCGCATATCCTTTCTCTCTCTTATTCTGTGAGAGTTTTGAGAAAAATTAGTGCAGGTACAAGTGTAGTAGCAACGTCTGTATTTCCATATATAACATAATTAGCTCATTAAACTAATTTTAATGATAATATGTTTATTCTATAATCAATTAAAACTTCATTTCAATGAAATCCTATTAGAACAGTGCCCGGCTTTATGTAGAAGGAATGAATGAGCTGGATAAGGCATCTCACCTTTTTTGCTTCATACCAGTGATACCTGATGTATCACTCAGACTGGTTACTATGGCAATAAAAAGTACTGAAATTTCATCTTGATAAAGGGAATTGAAATAATTAAACATTTTAAGACATACGGTTTTTTCCTTTGACCTGTATTTGCTGCTGAAGCTGATGATCAAACTAGTTTGCCACATAATAACCGAGACAGGTAGTATTATCTTTACTCATGGTACCTGTATGTGTAAATTACCTTGCCCAAAGTAAGTAATAGTGCAAAAATGAACAAACTTAGTCACAGTAGACAATGCATGCACAATAAGATCAAAATGAATTGCTAGTTCATTCCCTACTACATTTTTTCCATAGATCTCAGTTGGGGAGACTCTTGAGTTTCCAGAAGAATGCTCTTTCAAGGATTTCTATCTGTTATTGGCTGAAAAATGAGGTTTATGTAAATAATGTGTTTTCTTTCTTTTCTTTTGGAGGAGGGTGGAGAATGAATTTCCTGTTAGTTAAATTCAGAATTTATTATGCATTTACTCTTTAGTGATAAAGGAACTCAATGTCATTAATAGACATGATCTTTACATTCTGTTCCAGAGTGGGGCATTTATTGAAATTGGATTGTAAATTCTACATGTTTAAACACACCTTATTTAGGATTTTTATATAAATTTACTCCTGCTCTTTTTGCTTATTGGTATTTATGTCTGTTAAATCCTGTTAATTGGTTAATGTTTGTAATTGCTTTTGAGATAGAAAAACTAATGATCACTATACTGTAGGAGGGTGTGGGTGGCTGCAGTGACAACTTGCTGAGGGTGCCTGCGAGGGGTTTGACTGTGAGGGCTTGCTCTGGGCTCTGGGATAATGAGGAATCCCTGAAGGATTCTATGTCCCTGTTCCCCAAAGGCTTTTGTGTTTGATTCTCCTGGTATGGCTAAGTCAGTCTGGACATAATAAAATCATCATTCCTGCAAAGCTGTGAGAGGAAGGCTCTTCAAAGATTTTTTTACCCACTTTACCACTAGAGTTTGCTCTAATGCAGTTGGACAGTATCTATGAAATAAAGCATAAAAATGATAAGAATACATTAAAAGTTCAAAAAAGCTGTTTCTCTTGAAAATTAGGAACATATGTTTTATTGTTCTTTTTTCCCTCTGCAGTATAAGCTTAATGGTAGACACATTTTTATTTCTTTATTTTCATGTTTTGAAATATAGGACATGTATTTGTCAAAAAGTTGACAAAGAACAACATAATTGTGAAATGATAAAATTTTCCACCCATTTCTACAACAGACCTATAGTCAAAGGGAAAAGAATTTTTTAAAAATTGAAATTAAAATAAAACAATTTGAGGGCTCCTAGGTGGCTCAGTCAGTTAATCATCTGACTCTTGGTTTTGTGAGTTCAATCTCCTGCTTGGTATTCTCTGTCTTCCTCTCTGTCTGCCCCTCCCCCACTCATACTGTCTCTCTCTCTCTCAAAATAAATAAATAGATTAAAATTTTCTTAATTGATTTTATTTTTTGCTAAAACTACTGAATTTTCTGTCACTCCATAAGAATGGTATTTAGAGTTTCTATGCATTACATGATTCTCAAAATGGGATTTTTTCTGCTTTTAAACAATAAATATTAAATAATATTAAATGATTAAATGATAATACTGGTTTTCATTTTGTTGGCCTACATGCCTGCTTATCTATTTCTTATATTTCTTGGATCTCTTCCAAACTTACATATTAGCATTTCATAATCACAACAGTGGTTCACTGGGCCTGACATCACAACTCTTCTGGGGGGCTCCCTCCTGCGGTTTGTGCAATTGGTCCTATAGAGGAAGATGGCATCTAGAGGGAACCACCCTATTGCCCAGATTCCCCCATAGAGACAAAACATTTTCCAGCTATTTATTTTTAATTAGCTGGTAATTACTGCCTACTTAGAGTGAGTATCAAAAGTGGCAAAGCAGATAAAGGTCCTGCAGCACATAGAACTGACCCCTTACCAAGGAGTTACCTTGAGTTTTGTTCAAAATAGTACATTTCTGTACCAGTTGAAGTAAAGATTTTTTCTGAAGTTCAGCCATACTTACTAAAGTTAGCTTTTAAAATCTTAAAGCTTCTTATAAAATTTGAAAATGCTTCAAACAGAGCAATGAGGAATACAAAAAGCTCAATGAAACACATTCTTACATCAATTTTTACATAATTAAAAGAAATTAGAGAAAGCCAAATGACCCCAGATATAGACTATTTGGACAAATTATTGCACAACTGTTTAAGGTGACATTGTGCTACCGTTATGACAACATGGGGTATGTTTATTCTATTATATTAAATAAATAAAAGAATAGAAAAGTAATTATAAAATACATTCTTAACTGTGTAGAATATTCATAGAAACTGCTTAGAGGGAAATATAGCAAAGCACTAAGAATAATTGTTTTCTTCATTAATGATTACTTCACATTTTTAAAAGTTTTTATGATGAATAATTGTTTTTCTTTTTTAAATACAAACTTAAAACATACAAAAATATGAAGAATGGTAAAAAAAAAAACAGCCTTGAATCTATATGTGATTTTAAAATCTTATTTGCTTAGATATTTTCAGGTGTCTTTTGTTGTTCTTGTTTTATTTGAGAAAAAGCATTTGATATCTCTGTCTTTTTTTCATCGAGGTAATCGCTATTCTGAGGTTTGTGAATTTTATATTTTTGTCACATGTGGAAGCATCCATAAACAACATATAGTATTAGGTGTATTTTAAGTTTATCCATAACAGTAGTGGTATACATATCATTCTGCAATTTGTTCACTCACCTATATTTTTAAGATTTATTTATGATGATGTACGGAGATCCAGCTTGTTTTAAAATGCTATATAGGTTCCCATCACATTGATATACAATCATTTATCTATTTGTTCTCTTGGTAATTCTCCAAGTAGTATACTCTCCAAAGATGTTTTAAATTTTTTGCTCTTATAAAATTCTGTAATTAATATTCTTAAAAATCTTGTACACATTTGAGAGTATACCTAGAAGTGGCATCAGTGGGTTGAAGATATTTATAACTTAGATTTTACTGAATTGTTCTCCAGTTTATACTCCCAATAGCTGAATATGTGGATTAGTATTCCCTGACATTCTTGTCAACACTTGATATTGGTAAATATCTGCCAAATGGATAAATAGAAAAGAACATTTTTAAAGGGTTTTTTTTTTTATTTGACTTTCCCTGTTTATTAGCCTTTAGGATTACTTTTATGTGAATTGTCTCTTTGCCCATGTTTCTATTAGGTCATTTGTTCATTTCCTATTGATTTTTAAGCACTCATGATAGAATTGGGATACCAATTCTTTGTCACTATATATTTGCAAATTTATTCTCCCAGGCTGTAAATTGTCTTCGTATTTTAAGTTCCTTTTGATGAACAGAAGTTTTAAATTTTAATATAGTAAAATGAGTTCACATTTCTTTTAAATGTTTCTATATTTATTTTGAGACAGAGCATGCGAGAGAGCCAGAGCTTTCATGCATGAGAGGGTTAGGGACAGAGAAAGGAAAGAATCCCAAGCGGGTTCCATTCTGCCATCACAAAACCTGGCGTGGGGCTTGATCCCACAGACCGTGAGATCATGACCGGAGCTGAAATCAAGAGTTGGGTGCTTAACCAACTGAGCCACCCAGGTGCCCCTTCACATTTTCTTTATAAGTTTATGCCTTTTGTGTCCCATTTAAAATATATGTCACTATCCTGAGGGCATAAATACATTTAGTATTTTCTTTTAAAAGAATTTATTCTTTGAGGTGTCTGGGTGGCTCAGTTGGCTAAGTGACAGATTCTTGGTATTGGCTCAGGTCATGATCTCACAGTTTGTGGGTTCAAACCCTGCATCAGGCTCCATGCTGCTGGTGCAGAGCCTGCTTGAGATTCTCTCTGTCCCTCTTTTTCTCTCCCTCCCCTGCTCATTCTCTTTTTCTCTCAAATAAGTAAACTTTCAAAAAAATAATTTATTTTTTCATGCTGTGATGTAGAAATCTCATTTATTTCTTGTATATCTAACCATTATCCTCACATGATTTATTAAATGGCCTATTGCTTCCATACTATGAAATGCTGTCTCTATCTTATGTTAAATTTTCAAATATGAGTGGGGGATTGTTTTTGGCATTTGTTGTATTTGTCTATTTGATTATTCTTGTACTACTATAACACTATCATAATTACTTCAGTTTTAAAATATATTGGTATTTGTGAGAGCAGGTCTGTCTACCTTAGTTTTCTTCTTAATAATTGTTTTGCCTATACTGGGCATTTTTTTCTTTCACATAAGTTTTATTATCACCATAAAAGTTCTTTAAACAATGCTTTTGAAATTTGGATTGGATTTTAGTGGATTTATAGATTAATTTTTAGGAAGATTGATATGCTCAAAATAAACACTGAATTTTTCCATCTAAGAATAGTTTATTTCATCACTGACTTAGGTCTTTTATATCTTTAACATTTTATGATTATTTGTATATCTTTTATTGGATTTTTCCCCATTAATGCGTGTGTGTATGTGTGTAATATTACTAAAAACCTACATTTTATAAATGGAAGTCTCTGGCTTATAGGAACCCTTCATTTTTACTATAGTAATGTTTTCTTCACAACCTTGTTGATCTCTTTTATTATAAGTTGATCTATTGATTCTCTTGGGTTTTCTTTGTAAAACACCATGTCCTTGACCAATAATGGCAAATCTATTTATTCTTTTACACTTATACTTCTGATTTCCTTTTTCTTGTTTATTGGCCTATCAGAGACTGCTATCTACAAAAATGCACTCATCCCTTCTTTCTTAAAAATGGGGATAGAATATGCCAAATGAAAAAACTAAATTTTGCAGCCTCCCTTACATATAGGGATAGCCGCTGAAATGTATATAGAAGTAATTGGGTTGAACTTCAAGAAAAATTTTTAAGGGACAAATGACTCCTGTTGCTATCCTATCCTTTTGCTTTTATCCTGTCTTCCTTTCTGATGCTTGAAACATGGATATGATGTTTGGAGCTCCAGTCTCCATTTTGGGATCATGAAGTACCTCTGAGAATGTAAGCAAATGTTGAGAATGGTGGAACAGAATGAAAAAGGAACTTGGGCCATGATGAATTTATGGAGTTACAATTTTAGGTCAGTGCTGACTACATCAGGATTTCCTTTAAGCAAGAAAAAAAATTTTTTTGTTTAAATTTTGTTTTGTTTAAGGCACTATTATTTATGTTTTCTGTAATATACAGCCAAATTCCATTTTAAGTGTACATATACTGTGTTTTCAATAGCATTTTGATAGAAGTAACAAATAGGTAAATTATTGTCTTTTTTTTTAATTTAGGAAAGGGTGGTGGGCATTAAGGAGGACACCTGTTGGGATGAGCACTGGGTGTTGTTTGGAAACCAATTTGACAATAAATTTTATATAAAAAAAACAAACAATAAGTAAGTAAATAAATAAATTTAGGACAAAGTGTTTCCATTATTAAGTTTGTTGTTTGCTGTAAGTGTTTTGTAGAGAGCTTTTGAACATGTTTTCTTTCTTTTCCTAGTAATTTAAGAGTTTTTATTATGAATGGTTGTTGAATTTTGTCTGCTGCTTTTTTTCTGTATCATATGGTACAGATGATAAAATAGGTTATACCTTTTATCCATTAATGTGATGATTTACTTTAATGAATTTTCTAATATCTTCTCTTTCTAATATGTTTTTTTTTTCACTTGTGGGATAAACTCTAGTTACAATAAACTGTCTCTCAGTGTACTGTTACTTTAAAAAATATATTGCTTGATTTGATTTTCTAATAATTCTGGATTATTCATATAATCTTATCTCTAAAACTGCCTTGGCCAGTGATCTTTTAGTGAGTAAAATTCAAATTATTTTTCAATTTTAGGTAAGTTTCAGATTCATTAGTGGTTACACATTTTTTCATTTTCTATTTCTGCATGAGATAATTTTGCTATTTTTATATTTTTTAGAAAAATATTTATATTTCTAAATTTTTACACTTTTAGTATAAAGTTATTCCTTACACTGTCTAATTAATTTTTATTTATATTTTTATCTGTCCCATGCTTACTGCTAATATTTTTTATTTGTGTTTTCTCTACCTTAATGTTGGGAGACATCTCAGAGGTGTGTCCATTTTCCTTAGTCTCTATTTTAAAATATCTTTATAATTTTATTGAGAAATAATTGATACAAATCCCTGTATAAATTTAAGGAATCCAGCATGATGGTTTGATTTATATATATTGTGAAATGATTACCTATGTTCTATGGTGTAAGTATCTATGTACCTATGTTATAGTATGTTCAGCTAACACCCATATTTTCATGTAGATACAATAAAAAGAGAAGAAAGAAGAAAAGAATAAAGGAAAATTTTTCCCTTGTGATGAGAACTCTTATGATTTTGTTTCTTAACAATTTTCCTATATATCAGATAGCAGTGTTAACTGTAGTTATCAAGTTGTACATTACACCCCAGTACTTATTTCTCTTATAACTGAAAGTTTGTACCATTTCTTCACCTTCCTCCACTTTCATCTGCTCTGCTTTTGGTAACCATCCTCTGCTTTTGGTAACCACAAGTCTGACATTTCTTTCTATGTGTTTATTTTTATTTTATTTTATTTTATTTTATTTTATTTTATTAATTATTCATTTTAGAGAGAGAGAGCACGTGAGAAGGGGAGGAGGCAGAGGAAGAGAGAGAATCTTGAGCAGGCTCTACACTGAGCATGGAGTTCAACATAGGGCTCAATCCCATGACCCTTTCATGACTTGAACCAAAATCAAGACTCAGTCATTCAACTGACTGAGACACCTAGGCTCCCATCTATGTATTTGTTTTAGGTTTTTTGTTTGTTTGCTTTTGGTTTCTCATATATGTGAGATCACCTAGTATTTGTCTATGTCTGACTTATTTCATTTAGCACAATGCCTTTAAAGTCTATCCATTTGTCACAAATGGTAGGATTTCCTGAATTTTTACAGCTGAATAATATTCTGTTATATATGTGTATATATATATATATATATATATATATATATATATATATATACACACACACACACATACACACACATACACACACATATATATAATATTCTGTTTTTCATATATATATATATATATATATATATATATATATATATATAATTTTTTTAATCCTTTCATTTCCATTCATTAACTGATGGATACTTAGGCCCTTGTGGATCTTGATGTCCATTTTTTTCCCTAGGTTCAGAAAGTTTTAAGCCATTATTGCTTTAAGTATACTTTGTGTCCCTTTCTCTTCTCCTTCTGGAATTCCCATAATGTGAATATTATTTCTTGTTATTGTGTCCTATAATTCCTGTAGACTTTCTTCACTCTTTTCCCACTGAGTGGATAATTTCCCATGTTCTGTCCTCTAGATCACTGATTCTTTCTTTGGCATGGTTGAGTCTACTTATAAAATTCTCTATTGAATTCTTAAGTTGAGTTATATGTTTTAACTCTAGAATTTCCTTTTTTTTCGTTTTTTTTAAAGTTATTTTCTTGTTCAACTTCTCATTTTGTTCAGGTATTGTCCTAATTTTGGTTAGTTGTCTGTGTTTTCTTGTAGTTTACCAAACTTCCTTGAGATGATTATCCTGAATTCTTTATCTGACAGTTTATAGATCTCCATTTCTTTAGGGTCAGTTATTAGAGCATTATTATTTTCCTTCAGTGGTGCCATATTTACTTGATTTTTTTTTGTGATCCTTGATTCCTCACATTGGTATCTGTACATTGGAGTAATTGGGTTGCTCTTCCAGACTTTACAGTTTTGCTTTGGCAGAGACCATTACCAGTCAGCTCAGTCTGGGTTTCTGAATGACTCTGCTGGTAGCATCCTTGGGCAGGGGACCTGCTGTAACGGTCTAGTTTGGGACAAGGCCACTCTGTGAGCTCTGAGGACAAGGATTCACAGGTGTGCTACTGGCTGAGAACAGTTGGATGAGACTACTGGCTTGGTGCCCTACCCAAGTGAGGTGGTAGGATGGGCTCCATAGTTGCCTGGATTCTCAGGTCAGACTTACTAGATGGTTGGAACTGGGTACTACATTCAGTAGTAGATGGAGTTGTAAAGTAGCTTCCCTGCCCTGGCAGAGCATCAGGCCAGGACCTAGGGCCTGTATAGCTCATTGTTTGAGGACCTGAATCAGACCTGAGCGTGCACTGAATTCCTTGGTCGTGTGAGGCCACTGGTCTTGATCTATAGACAGGAAATCATGGGTTATACCTTCTGTACAAGTGCCATTATAGGGATATTGAGTGGGCTACATGGCTTTCCTTGTGCTCAAATTGGATTCCCTAGTCAGAGAGGTTGAAGGCTACATTCAGCACTGAGTAGGGCTATGAAGTATATTCCCTGCTTGGGTGCAGCAAGAGAATCATCTCTAAAGCCAGTACAACTGTTTGGTGTCTTAACTCAAGCCAACTCACATCCCAAGTTCTCTGTCTGAACAGGGTTACTGACTTTGCTGTGCAAACTATCAGCTCTGCTTGTCCATTTCTTGGCTTAAATGATGCTGGCCTGCAAAGCCTCCAGGATAGTCTCCAGCTCTTCTGATCAGATGGGGTCAGAAGATGCTCTTCATCGTGGGTGTGGATATGTCTCAGCTTCTTGCCTGGGTGTGGGCAAACCAGGCTCTAGTGCCGGCAAAACTCCTCATTTGAGAATCTGAATCAGGCAGACCTGCACCACACCAACTTCCCTGGTCGGAGAATGCTCCTGAGTTGGTTTTGCAGGTGAGCAAAACCACTATTTGGGATTACTAATTGGGCACTGCAGGTATGAATTTGGTCTGCCAAGATCCATGTACTGGTTGTTGCAAGACCCTCCTTCCTTCTCCATCAAAGTCTGATTTCCAGTAGTGGAGCCCCCCAGATTCCTCTGCAATCCCCAGTGTTGCACAGTCAGAGCAGTGACTCCCTCAAAGTGGCCCACAATGCTAGGTGAGCTGGTTGTCCACCCCCAGGTTCTCTTTTCTCACTGAAAGAACTGGAGGCTCAGGGGGATCTTCCATGTGGTACTGCAATGGCCTGGAGGAGCGACAATGCAGTCAATGTGTAGCTGCTTCTCTTACCCTTCTAATGCAGTCTGTCTTGGTCTCCATGGTGCAAGGGGTACCTCAGTCTCACCCCATGTTCTAGGATTCTCTTGTGGTGTGTTGTTCTTGAATAGTTGTTAGTGTTCTTGTGAGGGGGAGTGAAGAGAGGAATGACCTATGTTGCCGTCTTGGGGACATATAAAACTGTTTTTATTCCACACCTTGTTTTTGTTTTTTATTTCACTATATCCTGCTAATTTTCATACTTCCATCTACTTGGCCTTATTTGTTGATGTTGTCTGGCCTTTTGAGTCAAATGTTTTGTTCATTTTTTATCCTCTAATATATACATTCAAACAACACCTGTTACTGTAAGTACTAATTTGGCTGTACTCCACAATTTTGAATCCACAAAATTGTATCCACGATTTTGATACATAGTATTTTCATTGTCATTTAATTCTCAGGTGATTATAATTTACATTATGATTTTTTTCTTTGATCTTGTGATATGTACCTTTCATTTTTAAACATGGGATTTTTTTGGCTAGTGTTTATTATTGTTCCTTTTTTATGTTAATTATTTAATCAAACTTTAATAATGTTATTAATTTTCTAAACATTTTAAACTCTCCTTCAGATTGTTCTATTGTATCAAAATGTTGAAGATTCTAATATTTTTCTCTTTTTTGTTTTTTTTCATATGCCCTTGGTTGTCCACTTTTCTGTCATTACCCCCCCCCCCTTTTTTTAATTGAAAACATCTCTTTAGTGTTGTCGTTTGCTTAACTATGTCAGTCAATGCATTCTTGATTATAGTACTGGTTCTCAAGAATAGTATTGCCCATATTTCTCCTAAAATTTCAAGAAAGTATTTTTTGTTTAATATTTTAAATTTTATTTAAATCCAAGTTAGTTAACATACAGTGTAATAATGATTTCAGGAGTAGAATTAGTGATTCATCACTTACATATAACACCCTGTGTTCATCCAAACAAGTGCCTTCCTTAATGCCCATCATGTATTTAGCCCATCTCCCACCAAGCACCCCTCCAGCAGCCCTCAGTTCATTCTCTGTATTTAAGAGTCTCTTATGGTTTGCCTCCCTCTTCAAGAAATTCTTATTAAATTGGTGGTGTTACTTACATTAATATCTGACTCTGACATACCACCTACATAGCTAATTGTTCCCTAATACTTCCATAAATTATAGATTTGGAGTTTTGTTTCTGACATTAGAATTAATACTCATAGCTTTGAATAGAAATGGTTCTTCATGTTTCCCAGGAGGATAATTACAAAGAGAGTTTCTAGGTCTCTTTTTATGAGGGGGTCATCCATTCCAGGGCCCTGGCTACATGTGGGGGTCTAAGTTCCCTGTATCAAGGCCTCAAGCCACACATTTTTTCCCAGGACTCAGGGAATAATTTTAGGATAAATATTTCCATGGCCCCCATAAGATCAGTACACAAACCGATTGTTCTGTCTTTAAGATCTCATTTTATTTCTGACATCTGGAGATCTCCTTTTCTTTCTTGCACAATTTCCTGTATATTATCTTATTTAAATAGTTACATTTTAGTCAGCATTTCTATGTGGTTTAGCTGAGAGTGTAAATTTGAAGTCTATACTAGCACTGGACATGGAAACTAATTTTATTGGAGAAGGAGGAGAAGGAGGAAATGCTTCAGGAATGTAGAGGACTCAGTGACAGAGGAATACAAGACTCAGTGACAAATTGCTCCAGAGTGCAAGTAGCATCTCCTAGGGACTTCTGGAGGACATCTTGACATGATGTGCTTATTTCTATAACAGCATGCTAAGAACAGGCCTGGTGGCCTGATAGAGTGGGACATTTGCTGAGCTAGCTTCTGGAGGTTACACAATCCTTAGTATTGCACTAAGTGCCACAGTCACAAGATTCTAATAGAAAAGGAGGTCATGGTCCTGCTGCCTCACATGTACTTCATTCATATTGTGGGAGCAAAGACAGAAGAATAGTAAATCAGTTGATTCAAGTGAGGGGGAGTGAAGCAGATGGGAAGGCTTCCCAGAGGCAATGTATGAACTTTGCCATGAAGGGTGCCTCAGATGTTACCTGTGCAGAAAGGGGGGACCTGAGTAGAAGAACAAGACCTCCCTCTGCAGGGGATTCAGATTGCAACCTGCTGGAGCTGGAATCCAGGGCATAGTAGGAGAAAGGTGAGTCTGGGTCCTAACTGTGAAAGACCTTGAATGAAATATTTATCTTCATTTGTTTCAGAGATGTTTTTCCCCTAAACTTAGAAAAAAATATTTTTTCACTTTATCTCTTTATTTTTTTAAGCTATACATGATATTAACTCGAGTACTCTACCCATACCCACAGGAGATACATTCTAAGACTCCCAGTGGATGCATGAAACCACAAGTAGTACCAAACCCTGTATGTAGTGTTTTTTTTTCCCTATACCTATATACCTATGATAAAGTTTAATTTATAAATTAGGCACAGTAAGAGACTAACAATAAGAACTAATAATAATAAAGTAGAACAATTGTAACAATATAGTATAATAAAAGTTACATGAATCTCTCTCTCAAAATATCTTCTTGTATTACACTCACCTTTCTTCTTCTTGTGAAGATGTGAGATGATAAAATGCCTACATGATGAGGTGAAGTGAGGTGAATCACCTAGTGTTGTGATGTAGTGTTAGGCTACTACTGGCCTAGTGATACTGTTACAGCAGGAGGATTATCTGCTTCTGGACTGCTGTTGATCATGGGTAGCTAGAATAGCAGAAAGTAAAACAATGGATAAGAGGGTATTGCTGTATTAGGCAATTAAGATAATCTAGGGTGTTAATAATCAAGACCCATGTTCCAAAATATCATAAAATGAATAGATACAGGATTTGGTACAGTTTCTGATTTTAGAAATGTAAATGAGAAGGCAGTTCTACTTGGAATTCTTGCTTTTTAAATTTGTTTTACATTAATTTATTTTTGAGAGACAGAGCATAAGCAGCAGAGGGGCAGAGAGAGAGGGAGACAGAATCTGAAGCAAGCTCCAGGTTCTGAGCTGTCAGCACAGAGCCTGATGTGGGGCTCAAACCAACGAACTGTGAGATTATGACATGAGCCGAAGTCGGATGTTTAACCAACTGAACCATCAGGCACAATTCTACTCTGAATTCTTAAGAAACCACAATACTAGTTTCCATAATGACTGTACCAATTTACATTACCACCACCAGTGCACAAGGGTTCCCATTCCTTCACACCCTTGCCAATGCTTGTCATCTCTCTTTTTTAAATTTTTTAAAATGTTTATTTATTTTTGAGAGAGAAAGACAGAGTGAGAGTGGAGGAGAAGAGAGAGAGGTAGACACAGAATCCAAAGCAGGCTCCAGGCTCAGAGCTGTAGCACAGAGCCTGATGTGGGGCTTGAACCCACAAACCATGAGATCATACCGACACGTAACTGTATGAGCCACCCAGAAGCCCCTTGTCATCTCTTGTCTTTTTGATGATGGCTATTCTAACAGGAGTAAGCTGATATTTCATATGGTTTTGATTTGCATTTCCCTAATACATTGTGATGTTGAGCCCCTTGTCATGTACCTTTTGACAACTTGTATATTTTCTTTGGAAAAAATATCTTTTTAGTTCCTCTAACCATTCTTTAGTCAGATTATTTGATTTTTTTCTTCTATAATTTATTTATTTTTTATAACTTACATCCAAGTTAGTTAGCACATGGTGCAACAATAATTTCAGGAGTAGATTTCTTAAGCCCCTTACCCATTTAGCCCATCAACCCCTCCCACAACTCCTCCAGCAACCCTCTGTTTGTTCTCTGTATTTAAGAGTCTTGTGTTTTGTCCCCCTCCCTGTTTTTATATTATTTTTGCTTCCCTTCTTTTGTGTTCATCTGTCTGTGTCTTAAAGTTCTCATATGAGTGAAGTCATGATATTTGTCTTCTGTGACTAATTTCACTTAGCATAATACCCTCTAGTTCCATCGACATAGTTGCAAATGCAAAGATTTCATTCTTTTGGATTGCCGAGTAATACTCCATAGTGTGTGTGTGTGTGTGTGTGTGTGTGTGTGTGTGTGTGTGTGTGTATCACCTCTTCTTTATCCATTCATCCATCAATAGACATTTGGGCTGTTTCCATACTTTGGCTATTGTTGATAGTGCTGCTATAAACATGGGGGTGTATGTGTCCCTTCTAAACAGCACACCTGTATCCCTTAGATAAATACCTAGTAGCGCAATTGCTGGGTTGTAGAGTAGTTCTATTTTTAGTTTTTTGAGGAACCTCCATACTGTTTTCCAGAGTGGCTACACCAGCTTTCATTCCCACCAACAGTGCAACAGAGATCCCCTTTCTCCTCATCCTCGCCAACATCTCTTGTTGTCTGAGTTGTTAATGTTAGCCATTGTGAAAGGTGTGAGGTGGTATCTCATTGTGATTTTGATTTGTATTTCCCTGATGATGAGTGATGTTGAGCATTTTTTCATGTGTCGGTTGGCCATCTGGATGTCTTCTTTGGAGAAGTGTCTTTTCAAGTCTTTTGTGATTTCTTCACTGGATTATTTATTTTTTTGGGTGTTGAGTTTGAAAAGTGCTTTATAGATTTTGGATACTAACCCTTTATCTGATATGTCGTTTGCAAATATCTTCTCCCATTCTGTCAGTTGCCTTTTAGTTTTGCTGATTATTTCCTTTGCTGTGCAGAAGCTTTTTATTTTGATGAGGTCCCAGTAGTTCATTTTTGCTCTTGTTTCCCTTGCCTCCGGAGATGTGTTGAGTAAGAAGTTGTTGTAGCCAAGGTCAAAGAGGTTTTTGCCTGCTTTCTCCTAGAGAATTTTGATGGCTTCCTATCTTACGTTTAGGTCTTTCATCCATTTTGAGATTATTTTTGTGTATGGCATAAGAAAGTGGTCCAGGTTCATTCTTCTACATGTTGCTGTCCAGTTTTCCCAGCACCACTTGCTGAAGAGACTGTCTTCATTCCATTGGATATTCTTTCCTGCTTTTAAAAAGATTATTGGACATAGGTTTGTGGATTCATTTCTGGGTTCTCTTTCTGTTCTATTGATCTGAGTGTCTGTTCTTGTGCCAGTACCATACTGTCTTGATGATTACAGCTTTGTAGTATAGCTTGAAGTCTGGGATTGTGATGTCTCTTGCTTTGGTTTTCTTTTTCAAGATTGCTTTGGCTATTGAGGGTCTTTTGTGGTTCCATACAAATTTTAGGATGGTTTGTTCTACCTCTATGAAATATGCTGGTGTTATTTTGATAGGAATTGCATTGAATATGTAGATTGCTTTGGGTAGTATTGACATTTTAACAATACTTGTTTTTCCTATCCAGGATCTTGGAATATTTTTTCATTTTTTGTGTGTTCTTCAATTTGTTTCATAAGCTTTATATAGTTTTCAGTGTATAGATTTTTCACCTCTTTGGTTAGATTTATTCCTAGGTCTTTTATGGTTTTTTGGTACAATTGTAAATGGGATAGATTCCTTGATTTCTCTTTCTGTTGCTTCATTGTTGGTGTATAGGAATGCAACCGATTTCTGTGCATTGATTTTATATCCCGAGATATTGCTGAATTCATGGATCAATTCTAGCAGTCTTTTGGTGGAATCTTTTGGGTTTTCCATATAGAGTATCATGTCACCTGCAAAGAGTGAAAATTTGACCTCCTCCTGGCCGATGTGGATGCCTTTTATTTCTTTGTGTTGTCTGATTGTTGAGGCTAAGACATCCAATACTATGTCGAATAACAGTGGAAAGAGTGGACATCCCTGCCCTGTTCCTGACCTTAGTGGGAAAGCTCTCAGTTTTTCCCCATTGAGGATGATATTACCGGTGGGTCGTTCATATATGGCTTTTATGATCTCAGGGTATGATCTTTCTATCCCTACTTTCTTGAGCACTTTTTTTAAATTTTTTTTTAATGTTTTTATTTATTTTTGAGACAGAGAGAGGCAGAGCATGAGCAGGGGAGGGTCAGAGAGAGAGGGAGACACAGAATCAGAAGCAGGCTCCAGGCTCTGAGCTGTCAGCCCAGAGCCTGATGCGGGGCTTGAACCCACAGACTGTGAGATCATGACCTGAGCCGAAGCCGGACGCTCAACTGACTGAGCCACCCAGGCGCCCCTCTTGAGCATTTTTATCAAGAAAGGATGCTGTATGTTGTCAAATGATTTCTCTTCATCTATTGAGAGGATCATCTGGTTCTTATCCTTTCTTTTATTGATGTGATGTATCACATTGATTGTTTTGTGGATATTGAACCAGCCCTGCGTCCCAGGTATTAATCCCACTTGGTCATGGTGAATAATTTTTTTAATGTTTTGTTGGATCCAGTTGGCTAGTATCTTGTTGAGAATATTTGCATCCATGTTCATGAGGGAAATTGGTCTATAGTTCTCGTTTTTAGTGGGGTCTCTGTCTGGTTTTGGAATCAAGGTAATGCTGGCTTCATTGAAAGAGTTTGGAAGTTTTCCTTCCATTTCTATTTTTTGGAACAGCTTCAAAAGAATAGGTGTTAACTCTTCATTAAATGTTTGGTAGAATTCCTGTTGAAAGCCATCTGGCCCTGGACTGTTGGTTTTTGGCAGATTTTTGATTACTAATTCGATTTCCTTACTGGTTATGGATCGGTTCAAATTTTCAGTTTCTTCCCCTTTCAGTTTTGGTAGTGTCTATGTTTCTAGGAATTTGTCCATTTCTTCCAGATTGCCCATTTTATTGGCATATAGTTGCTCATAACATTCTCTTACTATTGTTTTTATTTCTGCTGTGTTGGTTGTGATCTCTCCTCTTTCATTCTTGATTTTATTTATTTGGGTCCTTTCCTTTTTCTTTTTGATCAAACTGGCTAGGGGTTTGTCAATTTTGTTAATTCTTTCAAAGAACCAGATTCTGGTTTCATTGATCCGTTCTACTGTTTTCTTTCTTTCTTTCTTTCTTTCTTTCTTTCTTTCTTTCTTTCTTTCTTTCTTTCTTTCTTTCTTGGTTTCAATAGCATTAATTTCTGCTCTAATCTTGGTTATTTCCTGTCTTCTGCTGGTTTTGAGTTTTATTTGCTGTTCTTTTTCCAGCTCTTTAAGGCAGAAGGTTAGGTTGTGTACCTGAGATCTTTCTTCCTTCTTTAGGATGGCCTGGATTGCTATATACTTTCCTCTTATGACTGCCTTTGCTGCATCCCAGAGGTTTTAGGTTGTGGTGTTATCATTTTCATTTGCGTCCATATACTTTTTAACTTCCTCTTTAACATCTTGGTTAGCCCATTAATTATTTTGTAGGATGGTCTTCAGTCTCCAAGTATTTGTTACCTTTCCAAATTTTTTCATGTGACTGATTTTGAGTTTCTTAGCATTGTGGTCTGAAAATATGCACGTTATGATCTCGATCTTTCTGTACTTGTTGAGGGCTGATTTGTGTCCCAGTATGTAATCAATTCTGGAGAATGTTCCATGTACACTGGAGAAGAATGTGTATTCTGCTGCTTTAGGATGAAATGTTCTGAATATATCTGTTAAGTCCATCGGGTCATGTGTCATTCAAAGCCATTGTTTTCTTGTTGATTTTCTGTTTAGATTGTCCATTGCTGTGAGTGGGGTGTTGAAGTCTCCTACTGTTATGGTAACACTATCGATGAGTTTCTTTATGATTAATTGATTTATATATCTGGGTGCTTTCACATTTGGAGCATAAATGTTTACAGTTGTTAGGTCTTCTTGGTGGATAGTCCCCTCAATTATGATATGATGCCCTTCTCTTGTTACAGTCTTTATAGTCTTTATTTTAAAGTCTAGGCTTTCTGACATAACTATGGCTCTTCCAGCCTTCTTTTGGTGACCATTAGCATGATAGATTGTTCTCCATCCCCTTACTTTCAATCTGAATGTGTCTTTAGGTATAAAGTGGGTCTCTTGTTAGCAGCATATAGATGTATCTTGTTTTCTTATCCATTCTGTTACCCTATGTATTTTGATTGGAGCATTTAGTCCATTGATGTTTAGAGTGAGTACTGAAAGGTACAAATTTATTGCCCTTAGTTGTATTGCCTTTACAGTTGGATTTTCTGGTGGTCTCTAGTCCTTTCTAGTCTTTGTTGCTTTAGGTATTTTTTTTCTCCCATCTTTTCTCCCCTCAGAGAGTCCTCTTAAAATTTCTTGCAGGACTGGTTTAGTGATCATGATCTCCTTTAATATTTGTTTGGGAAACTTTTAATATCTCCTTCTGTTTTGAATGAAGCCTTGCTGGATAAAGAATTCTTGGTTGCATATTTTTCTGATTCAGCACATTGAACAAATCCTGCCACTCCTTTTTGGCTTTTCAGGTTTCTGTGGATAGGTCTACTGCAAACCTGATCTGTCTTCCCTTGTAGGTTAAGGACTTTTTTTCCCTTGTTGCTTTCATGATTTTTTCCTTGACTGAGTATTTTGTGAAGTTGCCTATGGTATGCCTTGTTGATGGCTGGTTTTTGGCGAATCTAATGGGAGTCTTCTCTGCTTCCTGAATTTTGATGTCTGTGCATTTCCTCAGGTTAGGAAAGTTTTCTACTATGATTTGCTCACAAAACACTTCTACCCCTTTTTCTCTCTTCATCTTCTGGGACCCCTATGATTCTGATGTTGTTCATTTTTAAGGAGTCACTGATTTGTCTAATTCTTAAATCATGCTCTTTGCCTTAGTCTTCCTCTTTTTGTCTGCTTCATTGTTCTCCATAAGTTTGTCTTCTATATCACTGACTTGCTGCTCTGACTCATCCATCCTTGCTGCTGTGCCAACCATTCAGGATTGCAGCTCAGGTATTGCATTTTTTATTTCATTCTGACTAGCTTTTTCTCTACAGAAGGGATTCTAGTCTGTTTTCAACCCCAGCTAGTATTCTTATTATCGTGATTCTGAATTCTGGTTCGGACATCTTGCTTGTATCTGTGTTGATTAAGTCCCTGGCTGTCATTTCTTCCTGTTTTTTTGGGGGTGAATTCCTTCATTTTGTCATTGTGAAGGAAGACAAGGAATTAATAAGGTAAAAAAAATTACAATTAAAAAATTAAAATCAACACAAAAAAATCAAATAAAGGATGCTAGACCCTAAGTGTGTTCTGGTCTCATTGTTGATAGGAGCTTCATAGAATTGAGAAACAAAAGGATAGATAAAAAAAAGAAAGAAAAAAGAAAGGAAAATATTTGAAAATTTGAAAAAATGAATACAATGAAATAGAATAAAATAAAATGATGGAAGTAAAAAATGGAATTTGAAAAATTTCCACAAATAAAACATATAGTAAAAAAAATTAAAGAAAAATATTTTTAATAGAAATGGAAAATTAAAAAAAAATTTCTCTTTCTGCATTCTAGATGAAGAAAAGAAAAATTGAATAGATGGTCCAGCAAACACACTGAAGTATGTTTGAATGACATTGGTTTCCCCTAGGAGTCAAACTATGAAGCAATTTATAGTGTATAAACAACTCATGTTGTTCCTGAAGAACAACATTGGTCCACTTGGGCAGGGCCAGTGTAATGATTCCATTCTCCACTAGATGGCACTGATTAGCTTACTGGGGTGGATTGTTGTGGCACCTGTAGGTGTGTGTGTGCACTCGTGGGAGGGGTGAAAATGGCATCACCCTGCTGCCCACTCTCTAGTATTAGAACTCTCTGCTCTCCTAGACCACCTGTTGCGCTCCCATCCTTTGTCTCTGGCTTCTTCCACTCCCTGCTTTTACACTGCCTGTGACTGTGCTCACAGGTTGCCAGGCAGCACCTCCCTGCTGAGTTTTATCCCAGATGCGTCTATGTTTCCCAACCCCTTACTTCTGAGGGACTGCGGCTTTGACCCGCTCAGACCCTCTGGGGGTGGGTCTCACTGAGCAATGGCCAGGTGCCAGCCTGCCACCAGGAACGTTCATGGGACCATTCCAATGCCAATGCCCAGAGACTATGGCTGGCTGCCAGTCCGCCCCCAAAAAAGTTCATGTGATTGTGTAACAGCAGTGTTTCAGGTGTTATGGTAAATCACAACACACATGTGGCACCAGGCTTCCCCCTTAACGTGCTTGTTCCAGCACCAGCAAATGTGGTTGTTCACTGGGGTACACTGGGCCCTTTGCCTGTGGGAAGGATGCACAGCCTCTACCAAATGTCCTCTCAGCAGAGAACTGCCTCTCCCTGTGTGGCCAGAGGACCATGAGGGCCTCGCTTTCTGCTCCTGGGAATTCATCCTTCCCACCAGAGCACCACCAGGTATCGAGCTTCAGAGTTTCAGACTCTGTACTGCCCCTGCTTATAGAGTCTTAATGGAATTTAAACCCTCTCCTTTCTCCTTCCTCCCTTTTTTGTTGAGTCCCTTGCATACTCTTTCTTTTTTCTCCAGCTGCTTTTGGGTTGGGGGATGCTTTCTGTATTATCCCCCTGTCTCCACAAGCAAAAACAGCTCCCTGCTCTCTGTCGCTTTCTCCCCCAATTCACCTCTCTGAGCCGCGTACCTGCTAAGTTCTGTGGTTCATGTTATGCAGATTGTTGTGTTAATCCTCAAATAAGTTTTCTACATTTGCAGGATGGTTTAGTATTGATCTGGCTGTATTTCAGGGATGAGAGATGCCAAAAAAACTTCCACGTTGTTCTTCCATCTTGGCCCCTCCCAAGTCTCATGAGTTCTTCACATATTTTGGATATTAACCCTTTATCAAATATATGATTGAGAAAATGACATTTAGCATTAACTCAGTAGATACCTACATTGGTGTTATATACCATATACCTGATTTTTCTTTAATTGCTGACTTAGCCTGTGAAATAAGAACTGGTCTAATTGATTAATATAATTATATTAGGAGAAATAAGAGATTTTGAGATTCTGGTGCATAAAAATCACTCAGTAATATTATTTTTCATGATTGCCATAAAAATATAATACTAGGAACTTTATCCTTGAATGTGATAGATGTAGACTAAGCCAGGCAGTGCAGTTTTACTATCATAATTTCATATCACATACTATTTATGCTACTTGTGATTTTATGAAAGACAAATTAATAAGACTTGCAAAGTAATGTGCTTAGCATTTTACTCAAAAATAATGATTTCATTCCTCACCTTTATTTATAACCACTGCAGAGTTATTAAAAGGAACAAGATGGGGAGATTTTACTAAATTGGTGAAGCTTATTAGAGTAATTTCTAGACTAGTATGAGGTAAGAGGAAGAAACTGGGAAGCACAGGCTCAAAGTCTTAATATTCACTTTTAATTATGTGTATGCTAGACCTAGAAATTCTCAGGAAAACGTTTGTTATTCTAGTCTCAGTTTTAATTAAAATTTTAAGTAAGTGTGACCTTTTATTGCATGCTAGTTTTTACTTAACATTTTGTTCCTTTATTCAGCAAATGTATCTCTATCTTCCTATCTAGATATTTTAGTGTCTACCAGGCATTGAATTGAAATACAATGAAACATAATATGTAGTTCCTTTGATCAATGCCCTGCTATTTTCTACTTTTGCTTGCCTAGATTTAGGTACTTAGGTCATCTTTAAAATGAATTATCTCAGGTTTGCATTTGTGAACTGCAAATATACCCAATGGTCAGATCATGTGTGGTATTTCTACAAATGTGAATAAATGGGGATTAATTTCATGCTCCATACAGCAGTCAGATCTTTTGCATATTTGAAGGTAAATCACAGAAGTGGATGGGTGATATATCAATATAGTGTGATGCTTTACTCTTATTTCTTTGTCCTCAGTATTTAGAGATGTGAATATTTGAAAAATAATGCAAATTATGAAGAATATTAATCATTTTTCTAAAACTATTTTTGGTAAACTTGTAGGTTTAAGGCCATTTAATACAATAAGGAAGGAGAAATTGCAATTATTTTGTTGAATTTCTTAAAGCTTTACAAAAATTGCTATACTAGATGGAATTCAAAGAGTTGAAATGTAATTGTTTAACTGAAATTGAAAGTCTGAAGAGAGTGCTGTGTAGTGGTTTTTAGGCTCTGAGAAACAAGAGAAAAGACTCCTATCTCAAGTGAGTTGTTTCCCTAAATAGGTCTTTCAATTTTTAACTTTCAGAAGCAAAACCAGAAAGATTTTTTTAAAGTAGGAAAAGAATGATGATTCAGAGGAAGAGCAAAATATAATAATAATAAATAAAATAATAATTAATTAAGAGAGGAAATTATTACCTGCAAACATTAACCATAACAAATTTATCTGGCATTTGTCACAGCAGTTTCAGTGTTGGCTACAAAGAAAACATGGGTGATGGGCATTAAGGAGGGTACTTGTTGGGATGAGCACTGGGTGTTATATGTAAGTGATGAATCACTGGGCTCTGCTCCTGAAACTAGTATTACTCCATATGTTAACTGATTTGAATTTAAATAAATACATTTTAAAAAAGGATGTGAGATACACAGGAATAAAAATTAAAAAAAAAGAAAATGTATTTAGCTATTGATTTCAAAACAGAGAGCAATCACCAAATCTAGAAGTGGTATTTCTTAAAACGTTTCCACTCATTCAGCAGACATTTATTAAGTGTTGCTATTTATCAGGCTCTAGGTAAGCAGTTCCTGTCCTAAGGAGCTGTTAGGAAGTGTTAAGAGATGGCCAAGAGACCAGTGACTTCTTCCAGGGTGAAGGGGTGTAGTGGATTGACAAAAGAGACACATTCAACTTCAACTGGGAAATGATTAAATGTACATTTTCCTTCTCTGTGTTTTTATACTTTTTATCACATTTCCTTTATTAGCTAATATGCCTCATTTTCCACTTTTAAATAAACTTTATTTTTTAGGGCAGTGTTAGGTTCACATAAAAATTGAGCAGACAGTACAGAGAGATCCTAGGCATTCTCTGCCTCCCCAGCTATCAACATCGCTCACCACAGTGACACATTTCTTACAATTGATAAACCTGCATTGACACGTCATGATAACCCAGACCCAGAGACCACAGTTTACCTTAGGGTTTGCTCTTGGTGCTGTACATTTTATGGATTTTGAGAAATGTATAAGGTTATAGTATCATGCAGAATAGTTTTGCTGTTCTAAAAATCATCTGTGCTTTACCTCTTCACTCCCCTCCCCCTTATGCTCTTATGTTTTAAGTCATAGTATATGACAGTGTGTGGTTAAAATTTTCATTTATGCTGCAAATTTTAATGTGCATTAAAATATGCAAAGAATAGGGGCCCCTGAGTGGCTCAGTCGGTTACTCGTCTGACTCTTGGTTTAAGCTCGGGTCATGATCTTCCAGTTTTGTAGGTTTGAGCCCCATGTCGCGCTTTGCTCTGGCAGCATGGATCTGCTTGGGATTCTTTCTTCCTCTCTCTGCCCTTCCCCCACTCATGCTGTCTGTCTCAAATAAATAAATAAACTTTAAAAAAATATGCAAAGAATATACTTAAAAGCTAGACACTAATGTATATTTACTAAGGTCAAGAGCTTCTCACAGATTGTTACTTTTTATTATTACTCATATTATTACTTATATTATAGTACAGTTTTTAATAATAAGTAACAAGTTTGGAGCTTCAATGCTATGGAAATTGCCCAGTGTAATTAAGCTCATTCCTGAGTCTTTTAAGAAGTTTTCATGAGTAGAGAATATACATAAATAATGCTTCATTAGGTAAACAGAAAAACCTATAGCAACTTATGAGACTATTTCTATTTTAGCACAATAAATTATTTCCTTTATTATTTGCCACAATGAAAACAAACTTACCTTGTATCCAGGGCCAAAAATCTTTGACTTGAAAGCCATCACCTGCATTTGGATCAAATCATTTTGCGAGCTGTATGTGTGTAGGCACTCACATGGGTGTGTGTATGTGTGTGTTCCATAAATTTTCAGCATCTGAGATCAAAATAAGAAAAGTAAACCACCTGGGTAGTGGGCAGGAGAAGATGGCAATGAATTTATTTTTTTAATGATTGAAAAAAAAAGAGCAGTAGAGAGATGACAGAACCAAATGGGGGAGAGAGAAAATAAGTTAGTGGAGAGGAAACACACAGGTGCAGGAGGAATCGGGTCATTTTAGAGAAATGTGGTGAAAAGTGACTAATGGCATCACAGTCACCATGGCAAAAACAACTTCTTTTTTCTCTAATGGAGACCTGAAAAGCCCAGACCAGTGATCCACATCTGTGTTTCTATAACTCACTGACTTTTCCCCCTGGCTGAGAAATAAAGGATTCTCTACTAATTACTTTATTTGGATTTTAACCAAGGCCAGCAATCTATTACTTTATATAGGGTGTTTGAATTTTTTTTCTTAGCGTCCTCTCACCTGCTTATAAAGATTCTTATTGTTTGAGTTTAAGCAAATTAGTCCAGGGTGCTTGATTTAGGCATCTCACTGGGAAAATCTTTGAAAACCTTTCCCAGGTGGGCAGAGAAGTTTGATGGATTACATGCCAAATTGCAGTCTATCAGTGTTTATTAAATAAACTGGTCTTCAATAATAACTGATTTCTGGGAGTCAAAGGAAGCACATAAGTGTCAGAAACCAAATAGAACTAAAGCATTAGCATTGAACTATAATCTTGCCACATGTTCACATAACATGTTTTAGCGAATAATTATATTTCCCAGAATAACCCAAGTAAAGTCTATGGGTCCATTTGCAAATTTGTACAACCAACCCTCCTTCTTTACCTGGTTTAGGAAAAAAGTTCCAATGAAAAAGATAAAATAGATAATTAAGATCCATTGCTATGATGCTAGCAGCATGATCTTGTGTGTGTGTGTGTGTGTGTGTGTGTGTGTGTGTGTGTGTGTGTGTGGGTTGAGGGGTAAAACATTGTTTAACAATATATGTTGGATGTTTATTCTTTTATAACAGTATAGCTTTTATTAGAAAAGCAAGAAATAGTAAATGGAGCTTTTGACAGGGTCTGTTGGATTCTTACCAGGGCTTGATAAATAATTGGCATTCATATATTATTACACTCTAAACACATGGGTTTTGAGTTTATTGATATTCAATTTTCTTGATATGTCTTTGACTTTTAGCCACTACTTGCATTTTTATTGCATTTTAAGCCATTTGTTTATCATTTCAGCCATTATTGGCACAAATGCAAAGAATACATGAGGAGGTGCGGAGGAAAGAGAGAACCTAAGAGAATGACAATTCAAATAAGCCATGTCATTGTCTAATTCTGCACTATGAATTAAATTGGGTTATATGAACTGGCAATTTCTAAAACTGTGTCTCTGGGAGCATGTGTCCTGGGTTCCAAACAGATGAAACTACAGACAAGATTTGGAGTGTGGTTGTGGTGATGGAGGCTTTGTGAGGATGGGTGGCTCCTCTTACATTAATATTACTGTCAAGGCACTTGTCACACTGTCTAGTGATTGTTTACTTGATGCCATGCTTCACTAGACTGTTACCAACAGGGCTGTCTTGTTTTTTATGTCTTTGATGCCTAGTAGAGTGCCTGACACACAGTAGGCATGAATACTTGATTCCTAGATGAATAAATGATAGGAACAGAAAAATCTCTGCATCTAAAATAATGATGAAAATAATAACAATAATAATGCTAGCGATAAGGCTAATAGTTAATATTCATTGAGAGTTAACTATGGGCCTGCCAACTCTTTGAAGTACTTTATGTGTTAACTCATTGAAACCTCACAATAGTTAAATGCTATCATTATACCAGTTTTATAGATGAGGAAGCCAAGGCAGAGAGCTGCTAAGCAATTTACATAGGGTGTCACAGATGAAAAAACGCGCTGGAACCAGGATTTGAATCCTAACCGTCTAGCTCCAGAGACCATGCTTGTTCCCCACCACAATAAGCAGCAAGCTCAGTCCCCGGCTCTCACCCATTTGTTTCAGGTGGTTGTGATATAAGCAGACTCTACTGTAGGGGTGAGCTATGGGCAAGACTGCTGTAGAGCTGACTTATGAAGATGAAGCAAACATGGACAAAGGTAATTTACTATGGGAAGAATTTCAGTCATGTGGTAGAAGAGACACCTGGAGATAAGCAGCAAACTGTGGACCTGCATACTCCTGACCTGGTGAATTTCTCCCTGTAGCCAGGCTTCAATGACCATGGACATTCCCATGAGCCTCTAGGAAGAACAAGGAAGACAACAGGAGCCATATCACTTCTTTAATGCTCTTATCACATTTAATCTCTGCTAGTTTGGAAATAAGCTGAAGTGAAAGCCACTTTCAACTGAACTCAAGTTGTCATTGTCTTCACTCTTCCAAATGGAACCAGATTCTGTGTTATGATCAACTCTTTTCTGGACAATGCACTTAATATCTATTCCTTGTTTCCCTCTTTTGTAAACTAGAGATAATATTCTCCTTTCCTCGCAGGATTATTGTTGAGATTAAATGAATTAGTACATGTAGACCTTTAAAAAAGTGCTTGGCACATACTAAGTGCTCAAAAAATATTAGCTCTGGGGTGCCTGGGTAACTCAGTTGGTTAAGCATCTGACTCTTGATTTCAGCTCAGGTCATGATTTCATGGTTGAGAGATAAAGCCCTACATTAGGCTCCATGCTGAGCATGGGGCCTGTTTCAGATTCTCTCTCCATCTCTCTCTCTGTCCCTACCCTGCTCATGCTCTCTCTCTAAAAATAAATAAATAAACATTAAAACAAAATAAAGATGACTTTTAAATATGTAACAAATCCCTAAATAAGAGGATTGAACTGAAATGGTAGAATGACATAAAATCTGACCTTTTAGGTCAGAACACTATCTTCAAAAGTTTGTTCTTCTTTTCCTTTTTGTTTGAGCTGTGACACGATTTAATTATTTACATTTTAGTTCAGATCCTTTCCTAGGCACCTCTCACTCATATTTCTTGCACTCAGCATTCTATTTCTTTCAGATTCACCAATCTTTCACACTCTTAATTAGATTTAGTAATACCTGATAAACACCAAGTAGGGAATGAGTCTCAGTTTCCATCATGGATTCTTTTGAGATCTTGTGACTTGTAATTATGCTTTAACCACTGTATGTTTATAAGCTTTGTTTTCCTTTTTAAAGCCAGAAATAATTGGCCAATAGTCTTATTTGTAAATTATATTTGTGAAAATTGTAGAATTTTAGGGGCAAGTAAGAAATACATGTTATATTTAATATTTATATTATAGTGTTGCTATTTATTGATTCCTATAACTAATAACTTTAAAAAATAGTGAATAGTTTATAATTTTCCCATCAAGATAAATAAAAAATTGCCTAATACATTTTCCAAAAAATTTGCGAAACAGAATTCATAAGGAAGGATATGAAAATAAATACTGGTAATAAATAAATAGTGGTATCTTTTTTAAAAATTTTAATTCCAGTATAGTTAACATATAGTTTAGTATGTTTGGTGTAGTTTCAGGTGTACAATATAGTGAGTCGCTAACTCCATACATTACTCAGTGCTCATCACAAAAAATTCACTCCTAATCTCCATCATCTATTTCACCCATGCCTTCACCCACCTCACTTCTGGTAACCATCATCTTGTTCTCTATAGTTGAGTATGTTTCTTGGATTCTGTCACTGTCTCTCTTTTATTCCTTTGTTCCTTTGCTTTGTTTCTTAAATTCCACATGAGTGAAATCATATGGTATTTGTCTTTCTCTAACTCATTTCACTTAACATATACTCTCTAGCTCCATCCATGAGGTTGCAAATGACAAGATTTCATTCTTTTTAAATGACTGAATAATATTCATACATATATATATATAACATTTTCTTTATATATGTAAAGAAAATGTTATATATATGTGTATATATATATAGTCTTCTTTCTCCATTCATTTATCATTGGATAATTGTGCTTTTTCCATACCTGGCTATATATACCTTGGCTGTTGTAAATAATGCTGCTATATACATAGGGGTGTGTGTATCCATTTGAATTACTGTTTTTGTATTTTTTGGATAAATAACCAGTAGTGCAATTGCTGGATCATAGTGTAGTTCAATTTTTAACTTTTTGAGGAACTCCATACTGTTTTCCATAGTGACTGCACCAGTTTGCATTCCTACCAACAGTGCTAGAGGGTTCCTTTTTGTCTATAGCCTTTCCAATAGTTACTGGTTTTTGTGTTTTTGATTTAGCCATTATGACAGGTGTGAAGTCATATCTCATTGTAGTTTTGATTTCCATTTCCCTGATGATGAGTGATGTTGAGCATCTTTTCATGTGTCTGTAGGCCATCTGTATGTCTTCTTTGGAGAAATGTCTGTTCGTGCCTTCTGTCCATTTTTATCTTTTAAAAAATGTTTATTTATTTATTTTGAGAGAGAGAGAGGGAGGGAGAGGGAACATGAGGTGGGAATGAGAGAGAATCCCAAGAAGGCTCCATGCTGTCAGCACAGAGCCTGATGCAGGGCTCAACCCCACAAACTGTGAGATTATGACCTGAACTGAAATCAAGAGTCAGGCGTTTAAACAACCGAGCCACCCAGGCACCCCAGGCCATTTTTAAATTGGATTGCAGTAAAACCTTGGATTGTGAGTAATTTGTTGTGCAAGTGTTCTGCAGACAAGCAAACATTTCTAATAAATTTTAACTTGATAAATGAAGGATGTCTTGCAATACAAGTAGTATGTGATGCCAAATGTCACATGATCACAATGGAGCCAATGGTTCTTCTCTCTTTCTCTCTCCCCCACCCCGTCTCTCTCCCTGTGGGATTGTGGGTGATTGTCAATGCAATGTCACATTTCCGTGAAATCCTCAAAAGGAGGCAAAAGCAAGGGTCATTAGATAGGTTCCTTGTTAAAGTTTCATGAAAAGGAAAAGATTCCACTGAGCCAACAGATAGCAGTAGTTGTTAGTGATACTGAAAGTTGTCCTACACAATAACTCTCTTCTCTCGTCTCCTTCATAGCAGCTATGAAGGTTTTCAAAGGTAAGTGCAGGTTAATTTGTTTATTTTTCTTTATAGTTTGTATTTTCTTTATTATTTTGTATTAAAGTATTGTAATCAATTTTATATGAATATTTGGGGTTGTGGAATGAATCATCTGAGTGTCCTTTATTTCTTATGGGGATATACAAGTGCTTTGGATTGTAAGCATGTTTCTGGAATGAATTATGCTCACAAACCAAAGTTTTACTGTATTTGTTTTTTGGGTGTTCATACACACACACACACACACACACACACACACATACATACATACATACATATATCCTTTTTGACCTCACCTAATTTAGATGGCTCCCTATCACATGATGTTACATTTCAATAAGTTTTGGTTAGCAAACTTAACCATAAAAATCATTTTTATTTTATTCCTATTGACAAGAAAAAATATGACAGACTTAATAAGATTTCTGGCTCATTACAGGTGCTGCAACTCAACTCTTTGGAAGTGGTAAAACTTGTAAAACTCTTTTGTAAGCATAAATCCTCATGGATTTTATTATATGATGTTTAAACTGTATATTTTAAATGGCAATTTTAGTTTTTTAACATTAAAGATAAGTCATAAAAATAGAGGTAGGAGGATTACATTTCCAATAAGAGAATTACAATAAGATGAAGAATAGAAATAAAAATGTAAATTATTAGTAGATCTGTAGTATGCTACCATTTGAATACTTCCCATATTTCACTGTATTGTATTATGTACTATTCTATCAAATCGTATCTTCTTTTAATATAAATTTACTAAAACAGATAACATTGGAACCATAAGGCTTTTGTGGTTGTTTTAAAGTTGTGTTTTTCTTTCCAGAGCTAGTATGAATTTAGTTGCCAAATACGGAAGAAAACCTGATTCAGTTAACTTTGTATACATATGTTGTTATGTGGGAGGAAAAGTAACAATTAAGGACTCGTTTCATTGAACTAGAAACTTCTGTGAGGGAAAAGTGAGGGAAAAAATCAATCACACATTTGCGTTGTGGAAACAAACAGTTTTTAAGCATTAGATATGCCTTCCATACTTATTAAGTAGAAGGTTATATTTTCTAGTTCATTTGGTATATCTCCACAAATGTTTTCAGAGCTCATAGAGAAACAACTGTTAGAATCATTTAGTAATTTATTCTCCAAATATTTATTCACAACCAGTTGTCTAATGGCTAGAGATATACAATAAATAAAATAGGTAAAATATCTCTGCCCACATAGAATATGCACAATACTGAGGTGAGAACAATTAAGTATGTATGTGTGTGTGTTGTATATATGTATGTATGTATGTATATATATATATTTATTTATTTATTTATAAATAAAAAATATTTTTATTAAGTATTATGAGCATTAAAAAAGAGAGAATGTTTGTGTCCCCTCAAAATTCATATGTTGAAGTCCTAACCCCTAATGTGATGATATTTGGAGGTGGGGACTTTGGTAGTTAGGGTTAGATGAGGTTGTGAGAGTGAAGTCCCCATGATGGGATTAGTATCCATATGGGGGAAGACAGTCCAGAGCTCTTTCTCTCCCTCTTTCTGCCATATGAGACAGAGTAAGAAGGTGACTGTCTGCCAGCCAGGAAGAGTGTCTTACCAGTAACTGAATCAGCAGGCTTCCTGATCTTGGATTTTTCAGTCTCCAGTACTGTGAGAAATAAATTTATTTTTAATGCCATCGAGTTTATAGTATGTTGTTGCAGCAGCCCAAACAGACTAAGACAGAAAGGATGGGGGTGGAAAATGTTAGAGAATTCAGGGAAGACCTCACTGAAAAGATAATATTTAAGCAAACTTTAGAAGTTGAGTGTGTGAGCCATGTCTTGGTATGCATAAAGAATTGCAATACAAGGGTCTTGGGGAGGGAAAGTGCCTGGCTTGTTCCAAAACAGTGGAAAGCCGAAGTGAACAAAGCAACAAGAACAAGCACAAATATTAATAAATGAGGTCAAGGGGATAAATAGTGGCCTAATTTTGTGTAGGAAATGGAAGACCATTTTAAGGGCTTTGTGTTTGCTCTGAGGTGGAAAGTAATTGGAGGGTTATGAGCAGCAGAAGAAGATGCTCTGAGTTATGTTTTAATAGGATCATTCAAGTTCTATAGGGAGAACATATTGGGAGGACTGGAGCAAGAGAGGAAAATGAAAAAGGAATCAATACATGATGGTGGCTTTGACAGTGGAAATAATAGCAGTAGAAGCTGTGAGAAGAAGTTGGGTTGTGGATATTATAGTTTCAAGATAGAACCAATAGAATAGGCTGATAGATTGGATGTGGTAGGTAACAATAATAGAGGAATAAGCGATTACTTTAAATTTATTGATGTAGGCAACTGGAAGGAAAGAGATTTCATTAGGTGAAATGGGGAAGTCTCTAGAATGCAGATTTGGTGGAGAAGATTAGAAGTTTGTTTTAGGAGATACTATTTGAGAAACCTATTAGACAACCAGGTTGAGATATATAGAATAGGTTACTGAATATAGAATTCTGAAATTCAAGGGAAAGATTCAGAATTGGGATATAGATCTGTGAATCAGAAGCTTGTAGGTAATATGTAAAACATGAGATAGGTTGCAATCACTAAAGAAATGATTATCAAAGGAAAAGTCCCAGGCCTGTGCTTTGAGGGCACTTCAATATTAAGAAGTTAGGGAGAAAATGAGCAAAGAAGTAACCAGTAACCAGTGAGGTAGGAGGCAAGTGAGGTAGGAGGCAAGACAGGTAAGTGTGTTATCTATTTCTGGACTTTCTCTTCTGTTGCTTTGATCTAGAAGTTTGTCCTTTTTTTCCAGGATCATATTGTTTTTGATGACTTCTTTATACTTAATCTTAAAATCAATTATGATTCTAACTTTTTTTTCAAAATTGTTTGGCTCATCCATTATTTTGTTTTTCATATACTTTATATAATGAGATTTTAATTATTTTCAAAAATCCAGCTCAGATTTTGATTAAAATTGTATTTTATCTCTAGGTAAATTAAGAGAGAACTGACATATTTTATTATATTGAGTCTACCACTCTGCGAATGTGGTGTATTTGACCATTTATTTAGACCTACTTTGATATGTTTCATCAGTGTTTTTTTAGTTTTCAGAATACAGATCTGACACATATTTTGTTAGATTTTTGCCTAATTATTTAATTTTTGAGGCCATAATGAAGTTTTTTTCAACTTCCAAATATTTGTTGCTATATATTACATATTTTTTGTTACCTTCTTTGAGATTTTTTAATTAAACAATATTGTCTGTGAAAAAATGTTTTTGTTTTGTCCTTTCCAATTTGTATGTCTTTTATTTCTCTTTCTTTCCTAGTTGTGCTGGCTAGGACCTCCAGTCCCATGTTGAATCTAAATGGTTGGAGCATATTATGTTCCTGAGATGGTCTTGTCTTATTCCTGATTTTGGTGGGACAGTGGGCATTATTCAGACTTATATCATTAAGTATTACATTATAATATGATCATTGCTTTCTGAGCACTGCTTTAGTTTGACTCATCATTTCTTGATATGCTGTTTTATCATTTTAAATTCTTCCAAAATATTTTCTATTTTCCTTTCCTGTGATTTTTTTTCTTTGACCCATGACTTAGTGAAAAACATGTGTCCGGGGCACCTGGGTGCCTCACTTGGTTAAGGGTCCAACTCTTGGTTTTGGCTCAGGTCATGATCTCATGGCTCATGAGTTCAAGCCCTGCATCAGGCTCAGTGCTGCTGGTTTGGAGCCTCTTAGGATTCTCTCTGTCTCCCTCTCTCTCTGCCCCTCCCCTGCTCTCTCTCTTTCTCAAAATAAATATATAAACTAAAAAACAAAACGTGGTTTCCAAACATTTGGGGATTTTTGAGATATTATTCTGTTATTGATTTCTAGCTTCTTAATTTCATTGTATTCAGTGAACCTACTTTGTATTGTATAAGTTAAATTTTTTTAAATTTCTTGAAATATATTTTATGGCTCAGAATACAGTTTATACTGATGCATATGCACTTGGAAAGAATGGACATTCAGCTGTTGATTGGCAGATTTTAGATAAAATTGGATGAAAATATGGTTCAGGTCATCTATATCCTTACTGATGTTTTTCCTTTTCGTTCATTTACTGAGAGAGGAATATTGAAACCTCCATTTATATTAGTTAATTTATGTAATTCCATTTTATCCTCCACTATTGGCTTATTAGACAGCCTTCTTTTTATTTTATTTAATGGTTATGCTAGGGTTTTGGTACACATTTTAAACTTATAGTCTATCTTCAAATGATATTATACTACTTCACAGTTAGTATAGGAAACTTACAGGTATATACTTCCATTTCTGCCCTCCTATCCTTTGTACTATCATTGTCATATACATTACTTTTACATACATTATTAACCCTGAAATGTGCTTGTAGCTTTTTTTGCATTCAGTTATCAACTACCTTATAAAGGGTCAATAAATCAGAAAAAAATCTTTTATGTCTCTTCTTGTCTTTACTATTCTGGTACTCCTCATTTCTTTGTATAGGTCCAAGTTTTCTTCTAGTATCATACTCCTGCCCAAAGAAATTCTTTTAAACTTTCATTTGGGTCTAGGCTTTTGTTGGTTGGTAAGTCTTTCTTCAACATTCATTTTTGAAAGATAGTTTTGCTGTGTATAGAATTTCCTTATTTATCTGTGACCTTCCATATACTTTCCTTGCAGAAAAAATATATATATTTCATTGCTTTGTAGTTACTTCTTCTTTGTACCATGAAATACTAACTCAAGAATTGAAATGTTAAAATAAATTATCCACTTATTTGGCATCATGTGGAAAAAACTACAGAGATGTTCATGATTCCATCTATTTTTATATTATGTAAGTGTTGCCCCAGTATGACAAATCCCTCTGGTACCACTGGTACAAATTATTTGATGAATGAGAAAACAGGCAATAATTATGATTTATTGGCACTTCCAAATAATATGCTTAACTACTGTTATGGGAAATCCTTAGCAAATTCCCCAAATGAGATGACACTTCTGGAACAACACTGTAATATTATTTTCTTCTTATAGGAACCAAAGATGACAATAGATTGTAGCCACTTTTCTTTTTTTTTTTAATATGAAGTTTATTGCCAAACTGGTTTCCATACAACACCCGGTGCTCCTTCCAACAGGTGCCCTCCTCAGTGCCCATCACCCACCCTTCTCTCCCTCTCCCCATCACCCCTCAGTTTATTATCAGTTTTTAAGAGTCTCTTATGGTTTGTCTCTCTCCCTAACTTTTTTTTTCCCCTTCCCCTCCCCCATGGTCTTTTGTTAAGTTTCTCAGGATCCACATAAGAGTGAAAACATATGGTATCTGTCTTTCTCTGTATGACTTATTTCACTTAGCATAACACTCTCCAGTTCCATCCATGTTGCTACAAAAGGGCATATTTCATTCTTTTTCATTGCCAAGTAGTATTCCATTGTATATATAAACTACATTTTCTTTATCCATTCGTCAGTTGATGGACATTTTGGCTCTTTCCATAATTTGGCTATTGTTGAAAGTGCTGCTATAAACATTGGAGTACAAGTGCCCCTATGCATCAGCACTCCTGTATCCCTTGGGTAAATTCCTAGCAGTCCCACTTTTCTTAAGCAAAGTGTGGCAAGTTCAATGTTCCATTTTCTAATCTATAGAAATGCTTGTCTTTATTGAGGGAGGAGTAACATCTGCATATCATCTGCTCAGAGGCCTTCTGGTTAGGAATTCTCCTTTCTGTATTCTTCTTATTTTTTTGTGAAACCAGTGTCTCTGGGTAAATTGGTAAGATGAGAGATCTGTCCCTTTGTATCTGGCCAAATGAACATTATAATTGGATTTCACCATGGACCCAAAACATTGGTCCATAGAAAGTAATAAAAAGATCAGAATACTCCTGTAACATTCACTAGTGCTCCCTAAGGTTTCGAGCTGTGGGCTGTGTGCATGTGTGTGGGGGGACAGCCCACTGTCATCCTCCTGCAAGACATCAAGTGAACAATTCTGGCTGTCATTTTTATAATTAAAGATACCAACATTCAAGCAAATGCCTGAAGACAGCTAGATTAACATCTGGATATCGTTAAACATTGTATTTGGTAGGAGAAAAGGATTGAGAAAACTTTTGATTATTTCTTCCTCTCATTGACTTGGAATTTACATGTATGACTTTGAGAAGAATCAAAGTCAGGTTTTTTACAGACAAGGGAAGGGGTAATACCAAGTTTGGTGAAACCTAAAACATTGTACACAGCTAAACAGCTACGTTCTTTAGACATGCAAACACTTTTGAAAAAATATTGAATAAAAGTTCAGTAATTTGAAAAGATCAGCAAACATTTTAATTGCAGTGATTTTTGCATCATGACTAAGTTCTACCATGATTTAATCTCATGAGGCTCTCCACGAATAATGCATCAGATCACATTGTAGAGCTGACCTCCACACTCCAACCCCTGATCTCTTTCCACATCTCATGCTCTGTTGCTTCTTTGCTGGTGGGCAGCTTAATTCAGTCACTGGTCAGTCTCCTGAATGTACTATTGGTGCTAGCATTTTGCACTCACACTTCATTACTCTTAAGGGTGGATGGTATGGATTAAATGTTTGTATCTCTCCAAAATGCACACATTAAAGCCATAATATGATGGTATTTGAATGTGGGCATTTGGGAGGTAATTAGGTCATGAGGGTGGAGCTTCCATGATAGGATTAGTGTCCTGGTAGGAATAGGAAAAGAGCTAGCTCTCTTTCTCTCCACCATGTGAGGGTACAGTGAAGATGGCTGTCTATAAACCCTCACCAAGAACCTGACCTTGCAGGCACACTGATCTTGGACTTCTAGCCTTCAAAACTGTGAGAAATAAATGTTTGTTGTTTAAGCCACCCAGTCTATGGTATTCTGGTATAGCAGCCCAAACTAAGACAGTGGTTTCTTCTTGAATTCCTTTCTACTCTAGAATATGTTATATATACACATATCACTCCTGTATTACACTTTTCTCTTTCACTTCACTTTTATTTGAAGTCTCTACCCAGTATCCATACCAAATGAAAGGTCATATTATAAAATTAATTTCCAGATCTATTGATAGTTAAAGCTCAGAATTATATCCTTCTCTGGGATAGAAAGCGGCTAAAGACCATGAAATTATGGTTTCTGCTAAAATGAACCAAAATCTTGTCCTCAGGCACCTCAGGTCTTACATTCTACACATAATTGTTGACTCATTTCTCTCTATCTGACGTACTGTCTGTGTTCTGCCTGGCTCCTCGATGTCCATGTGAATTAGTCTCTGATCACCTGGTCATATGCAGGTTAAAACTCACCTCATCATCTCTTTCAGTTTTTCAGCCTAACCTGGAATCTCCTCATTTGTGTTGCCCCACCTGGACTTCTTTTAGGTAGTGCAACAATATCTCCTAGAAGTTACATTCTCAGAGGCATAACTACCAGGATTTGGTATGTAGATAAATAATTGCTTTCCAATTTATATCCATAAATCTTTAATTGTATTAATTTTAAAGTCTTTAGAGTTCTACAAATCTAGATTGAATTCTGGATCTGCCACTTGCCAGCTATGTGCCCTTGGGCAAATTGCTAATATTCTTTGGGCCTCATTCCCATCTTGTCTAGATGTTCTACTTGTGCATAGGATTATTTTGAGAATTAAAATATTTATGTAAACTGCTCAGTACAATATCTGGTACATAAGGCACACAGTATGTGCTGAATAAGTGTTAGCAACTATTAAAATTTTTGTTATGGTTCTTAATAAAGGCTGTTATGAGAACATGATGAAAATTAATGATATAAATATTGTAACTATCAAGGTGTGGTGGACATTAACAGTATCTACTAACACCTTGTTCTTTTCTCATTCTGGGTATACTGGAGGATTAAAATTTCTAGTCTCTTGAAGTTAAGCATGGCTATGCAACTTACTTTTAGTTAATAAAATATTTGAGAGCTGGTATGTGACTCTACATTATTCTCTTCTCTTTCTATCCCTGTCTGGATTATTGCATAATCATTTATTGATAAGTCTGGGCTAATGCACAGAGCACTGGAACGTTTGTTTAAGCCATTTAGATTTTGGTATTATTACCAAATAGTAATTATCTTACTGTCACTGATTTGTAAAATCAATGAAAGGAAAACTGATATCATAGGTGATTGTTTCTTGATGAGCTTGCCTGAAAGGAAAGTTAGAATCTCAGCACTGGCCAGAGGAACTAAATCTAGGGTTGGGCATTGAGTGATTTAAATCTATTCTAAGGGCTATAGTGACTGCATGATCAGTTGAACTGACTCTCATAGCAGAGAGTGACACAGATACTGAGCTAGGTCAGGTGCAGCCACCATCCCAATTCTAAGGAGAACGCTATCTAGTCACTGGAAGTATGATGAAGAGTTCCACCTCCTGGGAAGGACAAGCCCGCAACATGTAACCACTTATAGAAAGGGCTTCACTGAAGAATTTCAGCCCAGAAGGGGAACCAGAATACTGATAACAAAAATGAGGCAAACTCAGTTCTAGAACTTAGTAAGTTTTTGTAGGTTTGTGGCAAAGGGGGCAGAGTTTGATGGAATGGAAAAGAGAGAAGTGCTGAATTGTTCTCTCATTTGGAATAAAATAATAAAAATGTTTCCTTGTGTTTTAAAAACTTTAAACTCAAACTATGAGACAAATGAAACCCAAAGTGCCTGAGGAAGTAGTCATACAATTAAAAAGTCATAAATTAAACCTAGTATAGATTTCACTTTTGAAATTTCATTAGGGATTGAGAAAATTTTAGTAATTTAAAAATACTGTAATGCAATAATTAAACATGAAATAGTATAGCTTGAAAGGGAGAAACTTCACCCTGTCAGGAAATGATCAGGTCACAAAAATTATTAATTTTATATTGCAGCTATGCAGAAAGTTTAAAGAAAAAGAATCCTTAGGGATTTTTACTTGTCTGTCAGGAAGAATAAACTGATGGAGTGAACCATGCCATTTAAAGGTTTAGTGAGCTGTAGCAAGAATATTATCAGTAATGGCTGTGTGTTATGTGGGAATGCCACCTCCTTCAGATCTCTTATAAGTAGCTCCAGGTCTTGCTGCCATGTGGGTCCTGTTGATTTTTTCCCCTTTTCTCTGGTTCTCTATGGACAAATATGACATCTATTTTTCTGAAGTTTGCTGAAGAAACTTTTACTGCTGCTGCTGCCCATTGGTATAACTGCTGAGGTGCTAGGGACCAATGTTGTGAGACTGTAGCAGGTGCACAGAAGAGAATAATCCCCAAAGAACACAGCCTAAACAAGATACAAATTTATTTCTTTTCCTCACAACAACAGTCTAGGGCTGGAATGGTGGCTTCCTGGCCAAAAGGGACCCAGGATCCTCTGAGGTTAAGCTCTGCCATTTTAGTTGGCCTCATCTTCAAGGTCATCTCCTTTGTTACAGGCCATGTGTAGAAGAAAATGTGGACAGGCAAAAATATGCTTCTTCCACTCCATCAACCTTCATTAAGTGAAGCATTTCTACTCACATTCTGTTGGCTTTGACCTAGGCACATGGCCATGCCCAGGTACAAGGGAAGGTAGAAAATGCAGAACTTAACTCCAGGCAGCAGGTAGGGTTTCCTACTATTCTGCCAGTAGAAAGACAAAGACTAGATATGAGAAGGTAATTAGCTATCTTTGCCATAACTACCAAAGCCACTGTCATAAGTGCTATTGAGAATTTTTTATCTCAATGTCTGAGGTTTTTTTGTCCTAAATAAAAACAATATATACTTTTTATCAAAAAATATATATTCATTATATAGCACATGGAACAGTCACATAAAAAGAATATTAAATTTTTTCTCTAATTGTACCATTCAGAAGTAACACGATATGTTGGTATATATTCTTTCATTATTTCATATATATTTATGCACTTATATATCCATCTACATGAATTAATGAATATATATATATATATATATAGCATATTATAAATATGTACAAACACTGGTAAATGAATGTATATTTGGGCATATTATAATCTTACTTTATACATTTTTTTTTACTTATTAACATATCCTCATATCAAGTTATTCTTTGGAAAAGAATTCAAAACTTTTTATTGGTCTATAGTATTTTATTATATCAGAGTTACCTTTACTAATTTAAATGATACCCAAATATTCTGTAAATCTGTTATACTTGATGTACCTTATGTGATGATGAACATTGTGTTTTTGTTTGCGTCCATTTTGGATTCCTTAGTATCAATTGATTAGAATTGTTAAGGCAAAGATTTTATATTTTGCCAATTTAATATTATGTATCACACTTATATATTTGTATTTAGGTAACTTTTATGACTGAGGGTATTTAGCAAAACTAAACCTAAAACCAAATCTAAATTATACAGTTCCTTATAAAATAAAGGGGTATACACAGGCAATTTTTTAAAGGGTACTTTAGGGTGTTGGTGTTTATAAGTTTGCTCTAAAAACAACAGCACAGAGAAAAAAAGATGACGTATAGCAGACACTTCTGGCATCACTACCTTTCATAAGATGTAAGTGAATCATGAATGCTATCTTCTTAATATTTCTTTTTGATGCCAGCATTGAACAGATATTTTCTTTCTTGAGTAAGGAAATACTGACTGTGTTTATGTACACAGAAAATTATCACTTTCCAGTAATGCAACAGACAGCCTGGGAAATTAAGTGTATGACTGTGTAAGGGAAAATGACTCATTTACTGGGCATTGTTCTTAGCATGTGAGAAGACACCATTTTTTTTTTTTTTTCTGCATTCAATTCAGGCCTCTGTCACTAGCTTCCTGTTGATTGAGTGGGGCAATGCCAGAGACAAAAACACTTCATTTATAACGAATTCAAACCCTTTCTTAAGATACTTGAGAGCAAGACCAAACTTAGGAAAGTCATATATTTCAAAGTAGGCTGCTTATAATTGTCTTTGGTATATCTTATACATCTTCTTAATTAACAATTTGGAGAAAGCTAATCACCCAGGGATGCTCAGAATAGTTTAATTGTTCATTGAAGAACTGAAGCCCTGAAGGTCTTTCTAAAAAGAGAATGCTGAATGTGTGTATTTGACTAACAGGGGGTTGAAAGAATTTTTAAAGATGTGGTTGTTAATATGGACAAGGGGAGAAAAGGATCTGCTCAAAAATTATAATTAGAAATCTGCATTTGGGGAGAAATCTTTAAAATTTGCTTAGTATTCCCTTTGCTTAATGTCATCTTAAATGAGCAATTTAATAAATCTTATCCTTGAGAAGTTACTCATTGTTATGGATTTGAATATAGAGCATTTACTCCAGGAATCATCTCTTGATTTTTTTTTCTTTCAAAATTTGAAAGACTTACTTTATAGTAAAACTTCCAGTTGGGCCATTTGCATTTAAACACCCAGCGCCCTTTCTTTTTCTTAAGACACTACTGAGATAATAAAAGGGCTGTTTATTGAATTCTTATTCTGGATCAAATCCTTCATGTGTGTTGCTTTCAATCTTCACAACCAATATGCAAGGGAGGAATTATTATTACTCTTTTGTTAATGTTTATTTATTTATTTTTGAGAGAGAAAGAGAGAGAGTGAGCAGGGGTGGAACAGAGAGAGAGGTTGACACAGAATCTGAAGCAAGGTCCGTGCCATCAGTACGGAGCCTGGTGCCAGGCTCACCCACAAACCATGAGATCATGACCTGAGCCAAAACCGAGTCAGATGCTTAACTGACTCAGCCAACCGGGTGCCCCTATTACTCTTTTATTAATAAGGAAACTGAGTTTCAGAGAGGATGAAAATTTGTGTCAGGTCTCACAGCTACTAGGTGTCAGAGATAGAACTAGAATTTAGGGTATTTAGGCCAAAGGCACCAGAATGATTCCCTAAGGAAGGTATTGGCTGTTGGATGGAGAGGGTAAAATAAAAGGTACAACAGCATAGAATGACTGTATTAAAAGTACACAAGAATATTAAAAACCAAAAACCAACACCTTCAAAGAATTACTTCTGAGTTTGTTTTTTATTATTTAAAACAAAAATCTAGTGAAAAGGGTAAGTTTCAGAGTCAAATATCAGTCAATATATACACTATTGTGATTGAAAACGACGCCCAGGTTCTTAAATTTCTGGAAACTATATGGTCCGGAGCATTTATCCTGATTTGATCTATCTGTAAAATAGAGAGAAACATGTGTTGAGTTCACTAATGAGATAAGTGGTTAGTTTTCTTCTGAGGGCCTCATTATATGGCAAGGTTTATAGCAGCATCAGCTTACACTTAATGAAGGCTCCACATGTATCAAATGCTAAGTAGATAAGAACTTAGACAATTTAGGTAGGAATACTTTGAGCAAGATGGGAGTATAAATAGCGTTATATTTTCATGTAGGGCTTTTTATTCATTTGTAATGTTTAAATGCTTGCTGGGTATCCATAGTGTAGTGTTTAAGGAGTCTGAAATGTTTAGCTCTTGAGATGCAACATAGCTTAGTGCTTATGATGTCCTGAGCAAGATTTCCTGGGTAAAAATCCTGAAGTACTGAATCACCAGTTGTGTGTTCTTTATGAATAGTTTAACCCCTCCATGCCTCACTGTTTTAATGTTTATTTATTTATTTACTTTTCATTTTTTATTTTTAAGGTTTATTTATTTTGAGAGAGAGTGCGTGTATATGCATGAGGGAGTGGGGGAGGGGCAGAGAGAGAGGAAGAGAGAGAATCCCAAGGAACCTCCACATCCAGCGCAGAGCAGGACATGGTACTTGATCCCACGACCATGACCTCATGACCTGAGCTAAAACCAAGAGTTGGATGCTCAACTGACTGAGCCACCCAGGTTCCCCTCTTATCTTTAAAATGAAGTTATTAACAGTACTTTTTCACAGAGTTCTTAAGAGGATTATATGTGATAATATTTGTAAAGCATTTAGAATACTTAATAATATATAGTGAGTGCTATGTGAGTTTGATACTTGTTTTAGGAAACAATGTATAAAGCTGGATACATGGGTGAACAGGAACTTTACTCACAATACATAATTCTGAAAATGCAATTCAGCGATTTCTTCAATTTCTTTAGTGTTAAACAGGTGACATGATGTTTGTGTGGTGGTATGATTGTGTTTAAAAGAAATCATTCAAACACAATTTGGGAGGGATTATAAATCTTTGAGATTATTTGAAATTGATTTTCTATCTCAGCTTGTGATTCTTAAATTAAGGAGGAGGTACAGTGAGATTAAAACTTTGACTTTTAGAATATCAAGAGCAAAGAATAGATTCTAAATAATTCCAGAGAACATAACAAGGGAATTGAAACTGCATATACTTCTTAACAGGTACATATTGTGCTAGACAACAGGAGGTGAGTTTCAAAAATTCAAAGGAAAATTGTTTTAGCGTAGAATTCTTTACTTAGTCAAACTTAATCAAGTGTATAATGAGATACCATTTTCAAATAGTCAAAGGCTCAGAAAGCTTACCTACCATACTTCCTAAGCCTTAATTTAGAAGTTATGTAAAGATGGACTAGAGCAAAATGAGGAGTAAACTAAGAAAGAACAACATATGGCAGCTAGGAAACATTTGATCTCACTCAGGAGAGTAATGAAGCACCTTCCCATAATGATGGCTGGGCAGAAGTCTCTGAGAACCATTGGTTCAGGATAAGCAAGAGGATAGAGGACCAGAAGGGAGGAAACTGTGAAAAGGTATTTGAAGAAATTTGGTAATGATCTTGAGAGACTGGATGTGTTAAGGCAAACTATATAAGGAAGAAGGAAAGGCAACTAGGAAAAACTTTTAGAATGTATTCACTACTCTTTTGGTCCAAGGGCAACATTGTGTTTTTTTTTCTTTTCCATCACTTCTCTCTTGATTATGTTGCTGACTTCTATATGGTACATTCATTGAAATAAACCGCTTTAGCTCCTCACTTTTGTGAGGAGTGGGGTGGAGGTGAACTGCTCATATCCTCCTTCACTAAGTCTAGAAGAGTTGCGTTGCCTCTTATTCAAGCTGAGATGGACCAAATTCAATGTGTGGCCCCTACTGCAGCAGCCACCTGCCATAAACTTGACTGAACAGAACTGATGGGATAGTGAATATCCTGTGAAGAGGAAGGCAAACTGGTTAGTCTTTTGTTCAGGAAAGAACAACCTTTCTAAACCATATTAAGCAACTGCTTTATTGCAAAGTGTAGAATCTGTCATCACAATGAACTGAGGCTTTGTTTTAGATATGTGTTTTTCCATGTGCTTGCTTTGGATATGATGCTGTACCACATTCTTTCAGTACATACTTCCATTTTCATACTGCCATCTTGTTAGCAGCATGCATTGAAAAATTATAGTTTCATTATATTTTCATTAAGCTAAAAAATTTGGACTAAGTGCATCACTGTATTTGGGCTCTAAATAACGACAAAGTATTTCTTTATAAATAAAAAGAGAGTCATTATATCAAAGAACACATTCAATATGGGATACCAAAAGTGGCACTACATATAGAAATACCTTGAGTTCCAGTGATGGCTCATTCATTATCAGGCAATCAGTAATATATGATCATTTTGCAATCAGGAAGGTTCAGAAAGACTTCTAGAGGTGCATAATCTTGGAGTTTTAATTAATGTTTTCCTCATCATTTTTCCATAAGTTATTTTTCCAGGTAATAATAGCTTCTCTCAGAAACTGGCTTCACTCTATATTTCAAACTTCCATAGAAAAATGATATAATAATTCTTATGAACTATACCAACGCTGTCCCTGAGAAGCCATTTTATATGACAGAAAAGCTTCAGGTGATTAGTTCATGAAGAATCAATTAGTTTATCCATTTTCTCCCTTTAAAGGATTTGTATTACTTCTTGTTGCAGCTTTATAATTAATTTATAATTATTTTTAAAGAATCGGGAAGAGATTAATGTTCCAATCTATGTTAAAATGAGTAAGAGATATCTTCCCTGAGAGAATGAACTCTGCCAAACCACCTGATAGTCTCATTACTAGAGAAACATGATTGCTGACAGAAGTAATGATAAACTTATTTACTAAATGATTTTTCATTCACAAAAACAACAGCAATAAAAAACAGAAATAAACACCATATAGAAATTGAAAGCACACAAGAACAAACATACTACTAACCTACTCCAACAGAAAATCAATAGCAGTGATATATTTAGGTCAGTGGTCTAGCGGTGTAAAGGATAAAGGATAAAATTTAGTTATCATTTAGCCAGGGATAGAAAGAGTAAATTGTTCCACATAATCTTATATTTCTTTTCAGAAACTTTGTTTTTTATGAGAGAAGAGTTTCCCTATTTAAAAGGCATTTCTACACATGTATAGCATGCAGTGTTTTTCTGCCTTCTTAAAATAACCTTCTCAAATGCAATTAGTGTGACAGAGACCCAATTAGAGGCAAATGAAGTGAAGTGAAGGTCAGAATCTGGAGGACCTGTGATACATGGTTGATGAGATAATAACAAAGATTGGGAAGGATGACATGGCTTTTATGAGCATCAATTTACAGTTTTCTCACTTCGAGAATAGACAGAGATAAATTCTAAGCTGCCTTTAGGACTGACATCACCGACGTTTATCGAATATACAGTTCATCTGGCCCTGCCATATTCTCACTTCAAGTAGTAGCTACATTAAATTACATTTTAAGGATCAGGTGGTCACCATTTTCTGATTGAAGTCCAAGTAATTTATACTCTGAAACCTGTCAGATTGCCCTCCATTGAAACTTGGCTTTACATTTACCTAGAATCAGTAGTACAATGTTTAAAATATTGTGTCAACCAGCTTATGTCCTAAAATTGTTACTATTAAGTACTAAGATTTCTCTAAAGTAAAGTAGTGATATTTTATGGTATTTTATAGAAATTCACATTTTTTCTTTTTTTAATCAAAATGTTAAGATGCTAGTGCTGGAAGTGATTTTAAATCCAAATTAATCTTCTAAATATTTCATATTTCATGACGTTATAGTTCATGATGTTAGAACTTTTTGAATAAAATAGCTGTTTAATTTTTGCAATATTTTCTTCTTTCTGTAATGTACTTGTCCTTTTTTCTCTTGTTTTCAATAGAGCTTTTTTATCCTTATTGCATCAGATACTGTTGGCTTCCTATCAGGCATCCAAATTCCTTCTCTCTTCCTGATGATTAAATGCTGATTTCCCGAACATCAGAGAGAGGCACTCTATTTCTAGGCCATATCTAACCCTTATTAGTTTAGTGATGGTTATCTTACCTCCTTGCCGTTGGTTGGTTTATGAATGGGAATAAGATCTAGTTTGGGCCAACGAGATAAGAAGGGATGTCTTGTGAGAGCTTTCTAGGAAAGATCACCATATGGGATTCAGATATATGCCCAGAGAAGCATTTCTGTCTATGAGGATAGCTATGCAGTAGGCCCAGAGAGCTATAGGTGTAAATTTGAATAAGCAATGGAGGTTGAGAGGGAGGATACTAAGAAAAGTGGTTTGAAAGAATTTGGTAAAGTCCTTTAAAGATTGGTTGTTAAGGCAAACAGTAGAAGGAAAAAAGGGCAATTAGAAATTATTTGAAAAATGTATTCTGTGTTTAATGAACTTAAAGGCATCGAGACATCTCTTTTGAATCACTTCCTTCTTGATTATGTTGTCAACTTCTGTGTCACCCATTCACTGAAATAAATCTCTCTAGCTCCTCACTATTTCTAACTATTCTTTATATTCTTCTAATAAGTGATCTGTTTTTCTGTTCTTGGATATCTGGCTGTCAGGTCAGCTGTGACCATCTGGGTAGTTTCCTGAACTAAGCCAATGCAGGGAAGAGAGCAGCAGCAAGAGAATCACAGGGAGGCCTAGGTAAGCCCTGTGCCCTGCCCTGGGTCTGCTTTAGGTTTGTTGTTATGTGAGGTAAACAGTCATCTTCTCATTTGTTCCAATTTGAGTCTGGGCGTTTTGCTAATTTTGGCTAAAGGGCCCATTCACAAAAGCAAACCCTCATTGAACTTTACAGACTATGTTAATGTGTTATGTGGATGGGAGAGAAGTAAAATCATAAAGACAATCATGTGAGACTCATCTTTATCCCTGTTTCTCCAACTCTTTAGGCTAATTGAAAATAGGGATCATCTGGCTTTTTCTGAGACCCTCCCCTCAAGATAAATACACTTGTTTTGTGATAAATATACTTGTTTTAAGATGATTCCATGTTTCAAGTACCAGCTATGCACTAATATTTTCTAAATCGACCGTTCCAGCCTCAAACTCTCCCCTGAACTCTAGACTTCTGTCTTCTGGAATCACGTGATTCCTTGACATCTCTACTTGGGTTTCTAAGAGACAGCTCAAATTTAAGAAGTTCAGAAACCAAACTCTGACTCCCTTACCCCTCATAGAAATTTGTTCTGTCCATAATGTTCTTGCCTAATGCCAACTGTTTCCTTCAGTCTAAAAACCTTTGAGCCATCTTTGACTAATATACTTTCCTCATACCCCATACCTGATCCATCAATGTGTCCTGTTGCCTCTATCTTAAAAATATTCTTATAACCAGATTCCTTCTAACGACTGTATGCTACTGTTCTTGACCCCACTCACATTCTGGTAAGTCCAGATTGGCCCCACTCTCCATCCCGCTGTCTATTACCTTTCCCTTCTCATGCATCCTAACCTTGTAGCAGTTCTTGGGGCTTGAAAAGGCAGGGACATTTCCACCTCCGAGGCATTTTGTACACTGTTCCTTTTGCCTGTAGCTGTCTGCCCTCCCACCACGTAGCCACCCTTTTGGGTCACTTCCTTGAGGCTTTTGCACAAATGTCAATGGAGAGTGAGGCTTTCCCTGAGGTTTTTCCTTTTCCTCTATTTTTGAAATTACATTTTCTCTTTGTCCTCAGACTCTTTTTGTGTCTTTATGATTTTACTTCTAAACACTTATCACAATCTTGCATACTATATATTTTAGATGTATTGCTTTACCTTCTGTTTCCCTCTCTAGAATATAAATTCCATGAGGGTAGGGAGTTTTGGTTTTTGTTCTGTTTTTGGATATCACTGTATCTCCACTGACACACTATAGGCACTCAATAAATACGTGTTTAATTAGGAAACATTCTTACCTCTAGGCAGTAACTAACCTGATAAGTGAGTTTTTGCTAGTAGTTGTCATTGGTAACATAGTAAGATTTTAATATAAGAGATATGCCATGATATGCCTAAATATTTAATTTAAATACAGGCACTTGAAGTCAATATCTTAACAAAAATCAATGATTTTACTAGTGTATATTTCATTAGTTAAGAGAAAATGAGCCTCGCCTTAAACTTTTGTAGTTGATAGCATTATTTCAGTTGTAAGTAATAGAAACCCAATTCAAATTAAATTATATAAAACTATTAGCTCACTTAATGGAAATGTCTAGGTATAGGGTTTTGGTTAAGGTCTTATAATCTTGGCTTCATTTTTATTTCCCAGGAGTCTCTTGCCTAAGTCTTCCTCCATAGAGTGACTTCTTCCTCAGGCTGGTAAAATGTCTGTAGATATTATGGCTTCATATCCATGCATGGCAGTGTTCAGGAAAAGGGAGGTGAAGTTGTTTTAGAAGAATTCTTAGGAGAGACAGAAGGAGTTTTCCCAGGAGTTCCCAGAAAATCACTCCTCATGTACCACTTGTTCAGTGAAAGTCACATACTCATCCTGAATAAATTATTGGCAAGAGATTTGGGATTATATTTAGCTATTAAGTCCACTCCAAGAGCTGGAGGAAAGGAGGGCTCTTCTGAGGAACATCAGATTTGTGGGAAAAGGGGAGGGCTTAAGAGCTCCAGGTAATTTTAGTTTTATGAGGAAGGAAGTAGTGGGGAGACAACCAAATGTCAGCTGTACTTTTTTTGTATCTTATGGACCATTTATTACTATTTTTCCAGCTTTAGAAACACGTTTATGATCTTTAAGATAATAGCTACAAAGTATTCTCATCTTTAGATGTCCTCTGAAATTCATCTAAATTGCTGCTATGGGTAAAGAATTTAATTGTTTTTCCCCTAAATGAACTGAACTCAATGTCACCTAGGGAGAAAAAAAACCTTAATTTTTATTTTTTCAAGTGCTTTGAATTATGTACCTAGTGCTATATGAAGTGTGAAATGAATTCATTAGTTCTGAAAATTATACTTGGATTATTATATATGCTATTGATATGTTTTCATTTTATTATAATGACAAATGCATTTAAGGTTATAAAATGAAAATGAGATAAATGTGTATCTTCTCATCCTGAAAATTATATTATGCTTTTTAAAAAAGAGTATATTGAAAATATGTATTAGGATCAGTTTAAGGACTATTGACATAAAATAACACAAATCTGTCATTTGCATCCAAAAATGTAGGACATAAAAAGAATTCATAGAGAATTTTAGAGCATGTGATTTGGGTTCTCATTGTAAATCTAAAACCAGACCCAGGTTTCATGGGAATTTTCCAGGTATTTATGAATCATTTAAAGTCCCATGGTCTTCAATTAAGCATTATTTCATTATGTCTGCACATAAATTTGACAAGGTGTGTTCTTCTTGTTTCATACAGCAAGACCTAGAAAATTGGTCTTTGGGGAAAGAATTCTTCCTGACCATGTTGTCTATGGCTAAAGCTGTGACAAGACCATTATCATACCACTCATTGGGATCATCAGAAGTAAAACTGTAAGGCACTTTCATTGTAAGAGGGTGGAATGTTGTCAAAATAGAGCAGAAACATTCTCTCTGGAGCTTTCTCTGGAAAAGGGATTTGCATATCCCACAAATCCTATCTTCAGTTTATTGGTGAGCTATCCTCCTCTGTGCTAGATTTCTCTACAGAGAGTCAAATCTTTACAGAATGGAAGCAAAAGTTAGCTATCTTCAGTACACTAGAAGACTCCTTTGTGAGATTTATGTCTGTAAAATCTGAGAATGAAACTTTTGCCTTTTCTTTCTCCTCCTCCTCGTCTTTCCCCTTCCCTTTCCCCTTCTCCCTCCTCCTCGTCCTTTTTTTGAGGCTACTCTGAAATATTAGACCAGAGTGGATTGAGAATGATTCTGCCATTCAAAAGAAGAGTTACTTCAAGTCTAAAACCCATTTTGGAAATGAACCTGACCCTCTAGCTTATTATAGAGAAAGAAAGTCTTGCACTCTAAACCGAATGCTCATAAAATCATGTGTTCATATTAAAAGGAGCATTGTTTTGGAAATAGTCTAAGAAAATAGATTTCATTTGCCCTATCAACGACCACCTGTTGTGTCTCCTAAGAATTCTTATTGAGAGGTTTTGGAAGATTGATGCACAATTAATTGTGAAAGTTAAATTTTTGAAGAAAGCCATCTCCTGTATCTTGTGGTATAGGGGGTTGTTTGCATGGGCTGCTCAGCAGTCATTCCATAATGTTTTGTTGGAAGAAATGACTGAATTAAATATGATGAATAGATTGAATGGTACAAGGTACAAGGTACAAGATAACATCATTCTAATAATTCAAATCAGTTGATGCAAGAAGTGGGCTTTCTGTTACTCTTCAAGAGAACTTTGGCCTGTGGTACCACTGGATTGTTTAAGTATCAGGAAATTATCTTGTCAGTCAGTGGAGAGGATCTTTGTAGGAATAAATGCAGGGAAAATCCTTGCCTGATTAGGCCATAGTTTATCTTCACATGGGATTGCCAAATACCTCATGTTCAGCTTTATGAAAGTAAATTAAAAGGATATATATATGCCTCATAAACAAATAAATTGATAGCATAATAATATTTTAAAGTTTGCCAGTTTTTGAGTCTGTTGACCTTTTCATCCTTGTCTTGGCCAGAACATATTTTGATACTCATTAATTGCAAAGAGACTGATATTTTAAGATATTTAGAGGTATCAACAATTAAAAGAATCTTACAAATCTTGTAGTTCTTATTAAAAGTAATATTCCCTCCCATCAGTAACGTAGATACTATCTATAATACTTGTAGCCTTCCTTATGCCTAATATGGGACCCAGAGCTGGCGTTGCCTTTTGGTGGATTAAAAAGCAAATGGTAGAAAGGTTTTGATCCAAACTTCTCTGAAGAATAGTGAGATACTTTTAAAGTAAAATATTGGGGAGATTCCCCATGGCAGGATTGTGAATCAGTAAGGAAATGTATTTATGTCTTTCATTTGCCTTATTTGGAATACAAAAAGAAAAGTTATTTCTACATATGTTTATATGAAGTGTGTCTCCAAAGACCAAGCCTATATGATTCCTAAATGAAAGGTAATTTAAGTAGGTGATATGTGTATGATGCTCAATATTTCCCAAGTTAAACAGTGACTTAGGTCTATGTAATCTATTAGTTTCATGTGTTCCTGTGGTAAGAAGAAAAGGCAAATAAAATAACAAAAGGCAATAAAATTATAGGAAAGGATAAAGAGGATAAGAAAAATTATGATGATTAATGAAATTAAACATGAAATGAAAATAGTAGGGGATGTGTGATGATTAAAATAGCCAGACTTACATAAGAGCCAGACAGGCGGACACTAGGATGTAACTGTTGTGAAGGCAGAGAGTATATTCCTTTAGGTTGCCTTTACATCCTTGGCAATTAAACACGTATTTATGAGAGGAAAGAATGATATTATAGAATAAAATCCAAATGGATTAAAAGGGAAATAGTTAATGTAATGTCTTTATGTAAATGTATATCAACTTTTTTTTTTAAATCACCCTCCACTCCCAACCAATGAGCCTTCTTAGCATTTTTTTCTATTTGTCCCCACTCTCCATGAAATTTTAAAAGGGTCATATACTGTGACCCTTTGCAGGACCACAAACAACTGTCACAACTAAGAATTTTTTTTATCTCCCAAAGCCAATTTTTGCCCCTTAGTGGAGATTAAAATTTCATTACAATTCTATTCCATTAAAAATGCATGCTTTATGGAATTGTGTTTTATTATGAATATTGTTTAAAAGTCAGATTAGGCTTGAATCTGCTTCTTAACATGTGGGGAAGTTACTCAACCTCTCTGAATCCCAGGATAATAATATCTACTGTGGAAGTTTGTTGTCAATGTAAAAATGCCTGCCACTCTGGCATATGAATTGACATTTCATAAGTCATAGTTCTATTACACACTGCGGTATTTTTAAGAAAGTAGTGAAAACGTTTGGCAGATATGCCAATAAGTAATGTTCTCTAAAATATGGTACTTCCTGAGAAGACCTCTAAAGCGTACATTTTAATACCCATGAGCTGAAGAGCTTAAACAAAACCTTTGGGTTCCTGCCTTTTGCCTTTTCTCTGACCTTAATCTCAGTCTAAAGTGATGTCTGATATGGGTCCAAAGTGAAACAGCTAAAAATCCCCTTTCTTTCAATATTGAACTGAAGCCTAATATGTAAAACAGATTAGAGCTCAGTGACTGTGACTGAATGTGGTCGAAGAGTCCCACATACCACTGCACATGGCAAAGCTAGTCCTCAAGATCCTTCTCTGGAATCCCTGGGGCTCTATGAACAAACTGGAAAATGATTATGTTGCGTGATCCTTTCTAGTCTTAAGGTTAGAACACACTGATTCATGTACAGTTTGTATGTTGGGTTGAATTTCTAGTTGCCTCCATGTTGCTGTTTTTTAACACGGTTGATATGTTTAGAAACAAATGAGAAATCAGTGTTTGGTTTACCTTGTGAACATAGAAATTAACGTGTTGGGTTTTTTTCTTTTTTTTTGTCATGGATTAAATTAAAAGCTTTCTCTTTCTTTCTAATAAAACTGGGAGAATTTGATTATTTTTTCCATTCTCACATGGATAGCTGCAGAAAAAATCATATGGTGTGAAAAAGGGTGAAAATTGCAAGACAATGTAGGTGGAATAGATGTTGACATTGAAGTTGCTGGTGATAGGAGAGACATATAGCATTATGATACTCTCTTACTGGTACTTATTTTGCATCTTTCACTATGTGTTTTGCGTATGTTTAGTATACATTTGTTTGTGAAACTACCTCATAGTGAATATTATCTAGGAAAGCACCTTAGCCATGATGTATGGTGGAAAACAATCTTTACAACTAGTGATAAGATTATGCCAAGATTATTCTTCATTAAGAATAATGTAATAAGTGAAAGTCCTCACAAATGATTTCTTTCTTTATTGTTTCAAAGTATTATTCACTCCACGGCTTCCATGGATCTTTTAGGAAACTAATTCTAATAATAGTTGAATGGGTTTTCACAGGAGTAGCAAATAGCAGTAAATTTTATATAGGCATATAATTACATTAAAGATACATAAAACTGTTATAGAAAACAGACACTTGGGTAAATGCAGAACACTTTGAATAATTAACAGTGCATGAGTAATGGCCTCAGATATATAGACATTACAAAGGTGAAGAGAGCTTGTTGTTGAAACATTTTTATTAGTATAAACAACAGTCTTTTTCTTACCCACAGATGTGCCAAGTATAAGCATGAGCCAATGCATCACTGTCTTTCTTGAAGAAAAATTTGTTGTTGGTAAGTAACAATTTCTATCCAGTTTCCAACTTGTGAAATAAAATTTCTTGAATTCTACAAAATTTTTCCTTTTCTGCTATGTGAATCTTTTCGTTTTTGTTGAGGTTTTGTAATCTGAAAAACACAAAACATGTTTCTTTTAACATTATCAAGATGAAGAATGACTTCCATTATTCTAAAATGATGTGCTTCCTTTCACAACAACCATGATAACAAGACATGCCACTTGACTTTTAGGGAGATGAATATTCTTCCTTTGACATCAAAGATAGATAAACTGGCAAAAAACATCTCTACTTTCTCTTTGCTCACTGTCCCTTGAATAGAAAGTGTGTGTGTGTGTGTGTGTGTGTGTGTGTGTGTGTGTGTGTGTGTGTGTTTTCAAGATGTTGCTGAGAAACTCTTTTTGCTAGTTAGGAGCTTTCTGCAAATCAAGGTGCCATTAGAAAGACAGTGCCAAAATCTAGCAATCTGACATTCAGTAGACTAACCAATAAAATAATTTGAAATTAGTATTAGTGGGGGTGCCTGAGTGGCTCAGTCGGCTAAGCTTCTGACTCTTGATTTCAGCTCAGGTCATGATCTCATGGTTTGTGAGTTTGAGCCCTGCATTGGGCTCTGTGCTGACAGCGTGGAGCTTGCTTGGGATTCTCTCTCTCCGCTCCTTCCCTGCTTGCATTCTCTCTGTCTCTCTCAAAATAAACATTAAAATTTTTTTTTAATTAGCATTGACATCTTGACTCTCTTCTGTGCTATATCTTCATAACTGCTCAGCACTTTATTTTATTTTATTTTTAATGTTTATTTTTGAGAGAGAGAGAGAGAGAGAGTATGAGTGGGGGAGGGCAGAGAGAGAGAGGGAGATGCAGAATCTGAAGCAGGCTCCAGGCTCTAGGCTGTCAGTGCAGAGCCTGATATGGTGCTCAAACTCACAAACCATGAGATCATGACCTGAGCCAAAGTCCGACAGTTAACCGACTGAGCCACCCAGGTGCCCCTATATTCATTTTAAATAGTAGATTTTAAATAGATATGTTAATGGTGAAAGAGAGAATCAAGATCTAGGTAACAATGATGCTATGTCTCCAAATAGGCTGACAGTAAATGGAGACAGATGTTCTTGGGGTGGAAGAGGGGGCTGCTAATTACTATTCATAAGCATTTGGTATATGATCAGTTTGTAAAATACTTTTCCAATATTGCATGTTACATTGTAAACCCAGATTCCTGAACAAGAATGGAGAATAGAGAAATGTATAGACTTTTATACGAAGAAGCTTTTCTAGGAAAATATCTCAAAATCAAGAAAAGTGTAAACTTCCACATATACTTGAATGGAAGCACAAGTTCCATTTTATTTATTTTTTTAAATGTTTATGTATTTATTTTGAGAGAGACAAATACAGAGAGAGAGAGAGAGAGAGAGAGGGAGAGAGAGAGAGAGGGAGAGAGAGAGAGAGAGGGAGGGAGGGAGGGAGGGAGGGAGGGAGGGAGGGAGTGCCTGTGTGGAAGGGGCAGAGAAAGGGAGAGAGAGAATCCTAAGCAGGCTCCACACTGTCAGCACAGAGCCTGACATGCGGGCTCAGTCTCACAGATTATGAGACCATGACCTGATCCGAAACCAAGAGTCAGATGCTTAATTGACTAAGCCATCCAGGCACCCCACAAGTTCCATTCTAGTGGATTCTTTAGATTGATGACTTTAAGTCTGGAATGAAGATAAAAGTGGGGAAAACGATACCTATCCCTAGGTGTTCTTACTTTTGTCACATTGGTAATTTGGGATATTCAATGTAAATCCTCCAGTTTTTTTTTTTATTGAATTTGGGATCAGAGGGGTGGGAAGTCCAGACATTTAAGGTCACTGTAACGCAACAAAGATCTGGGAAATAGCCACTTTCCTACATGGCACTAGGTTGCTATGGCACTAGTTTGGACACAGGCCAAGAATGGATACCTGGAGGAGACAAAAACAGCTGCTATCTGATGAGCTGGGATGGGATGACCCTGAGAGGGCAGAGGGAACAACATATGGGCACAGTGCAACGTAACCCCAAACAAAGTAAAACAGGGAAATAATAGCTTCTAACAGAAAAACAAGATGTGTGCCTCTGACACAAGCCAAGTGGCTTTTGGAGACTCTGACTTCATCCAGAATAAAGAACTACATTCTTTATAAACCTCATCTTGAAAACTAGCTATAGATAAATTGGTGCATAATAAATCCAGAGCAAGGAGAAATTATGCGGTTTGGTGTTGTTATCCTGTGTACCTTCTGGCAGTCTTAGAGAAGTTCATTTCTGGAGTCTTTGATGAGATTCATATCAACTAATATACAAAGTAAACTAGTAGCATGTTGCATTTATTGTGAACTAGTGCAGGCAGCTGATTCATGAATAAGACATCAGGCTGGGAGTCACAAACTTGGTTGTACTTCTTCCATTACCTTGCAGGTAGGCTTGGGGTGACCACATTACCATGGCCATCATCATCATTGCCCCCATGAGTTGAAAATAGGTTTGTCAGTCTCTGCTCTAACACTTGAAACATAATATCTCATTTAACTCTTGCAAGTGATTTATTTGGTAGTTACTGTTATAATCTCCATCATATAAAGTAAGAAACACACCCAGAGAGATTAAATACTTGCTCCACTTTATTTAGCCACTAAGCTGAGTAAGCATTTAATTGTGGGACTTCAAAAGCATTAATCACTGTATTATACTCTCACACTGTTGCCTTCTGTGAGTTTCAGTTTATTTGTCTCTTAAACTAGGAAACTGTGCTAGACAGTCTCTAAATAGCTGCTCTCAAATCCTAATTCTGACCCTTAAATTACTTCTGGCTCCCCCAATACTACCCCACAACAGCCCTGAGGATATCTCCAACTCTGGAGATGACCATCATCCTTCCTCCTTCCTCCCCACTCTTTTTATAGGAGATATTTTTATTTCTTTGATATTATTTTTAGTTCCCACATATGTAGGACTTGTTGTAATTCATGTGACCACCTCCCCACCTCCAAGGAGGCCAAAATGAGATTACAAGATTTAAATTGTGTTAGCTCAGATCCTGGGAGCAAGTTGGACTCCTTGGAGGTTGTTAAAGCTCATGTGCTAACCCAGAGGTCCAGACCAGGAAGATGATGTCCCTGCCCTTGCCTGATTTGCAGCCGGGAGAAGGTGGAGCAGTGATTCATGATAATATTTGTAATGAAACTAATACATTGAATGAGCAAGTTATTCACCTACAGTGAGCTGAAGTCAAGGAAAGAATTTTATATTAAAGTGGTAAATGTAGAGATCAGCAAGAATATTCAGAAAAATCTAGACTAAGGAATTGGTTTTATAGTTTTACCTGCTTAGAGTAGCTGCCTTCACAGCACAAATGTCTTGAATATTAGTTTGACCCAATGTCATTTTTGCTGTGTAGACTTGACATGGGGAGTCTGGACAGTGTCATTTGTGTAGCTAATATGTGGTTATGCTATGAAACGATGGCTTGGGAAATCTCTTAAATTTAACTGTCCTTAAAACATATGGTACTATGTAATTTCATGATATTAGATATTGAAAAATACAGATGTGATAGTCTGTAAAGTTTGCCTGGGAATAATGAACACAAATAATTATAAAATAAGGTTTCTTAGTTATTGGATTAGACTCCAAATTGAAGATTGATTTCACCAGGGACTTATAATGGTCTTTACTAATCAGATAAGATCGCTGAGAAGTGGGATCAGATACTCCAGTTTAAAATCTACAGTGCTATCTGATAGAAAGTTCTGTGATCATGTACACTTTCTATATCCTGGCCACATGTGGCTATTGAGCACTTGATTTGTGGTTAGTGTGATTAGAACTGAATTTGAAATTTAATTTTAATTACTTTAAATTTAAATAGCCACATTTAAATAACCTGCTGGTAATTGTATTATACAGCACAGAATTAGAAGCTCATCCTAGATCTATTTCTGAATTATACTTTGGCTTCAAGTTGAGACAATTCATTATTATAGATATTACCCCATGGATAATATGAACAACAATCCTTAAAACAAATGAAAAGGAAGCATAAAACCTTTATGTGTCCAAGACTTAATTGCCTCATGCCAAAATAGTGAGTCTATTTGTTTACCTTCACGGTGGTCTTGGAAAGTCCATCTGTTCTCTGGAAAAAGCGTGTGGTTAAAAGACTTGGCTAACAAAACATTTCATACTTCCAACTGCTTGTGTTATGTCAAACTCAGAACTTTTTTTGGAAAATTATAATTTATTTCAAGAGAGAAGTAGAGTAGTATTCTTGAAAATATTAGATATTTAGAAAAATAACTCAGGCACTGTGGCTTCTGTGGCTAAGTTCTCAACTACTAGCCTATAGTACTTTTCATTTCATTGTGGCTGACTACTATTCTCTTTCACCCTCTTTCCTTCAAGCCCCTCCATCCTTGAGTTCTTCAAGTAGAGAATGAAGGCAATATGGCTAAATATTCTCATTCTTGCACTGACGATTCATTTACCATGTAGGTGACCTTGAATATGCATATTTCTACCTTTTTTATTTTTTTATATAGGACAATTAGGATGTACTTGGAGGTATCCTTGTTGCCAAGATGCCAGAGAGGATGTACTTGGGACTGCTCTGTCTAGAGTGCTGCAAGGTAAGGATATCACTATGTCTCCTTGAGGTGAATTAACCTGAACTGCTATCAAAGAGGTAGGTACATAAGCTGTAGGAACCACCAGTGTCATGACTCAGCTGAGATGGTCTTGACCGTGTTTAGTGTCTAGGTTCCATAGGCCAGGAAAAGCACATAACTATGGTTCTGCATAATGGCAACCTGCCCACAATGTCAGGGAAGCTTCTGGAAAATTTCACAGAGTTCATGATCACCAGCATCTCGAGATTGAAGGTTTATTCAGTGAACCATTTTATATGCCTTGTTCATAGTAGTCTGAGCGCACAGGCAGGAGTAGTTGAATGATAAGTCAGAAGAAAAATGCTCCCTCTGTTATTTCTTAAAAATAATTGGACTTAAAAATATCGTATTAAAGTGATTCTAATACCAAATGTTAATTACACATTTAATTAGAATGCACAATTAGAATAAGGTAAGTTAGGCAACATATTCATGAATGGTTTAGAGTTATTGAATGCCTGGGATTCTGGAGGCATTGGGAATTTGCTGCTGTATGGATATGTGCATGACATTTGTGATATGCCTCTCCTTGTTTCTCATCATTAATGCATCTAGAACAACAACCATGGGGTATTTAGGAACATCTTTATCACTTTATTGCTCTATTTATGTTACTGACTATCCCACTAGAATGTGAAACTTATCTTATTCATGATGCTTTCCTAGGCCCAGGTGTGTTGTATGTCACAAAGGTTTGAATGAATGACCGAAAGGGTAGTAGGAGGATTAGGCACAATATTACCAATATTTCTGATATTAATAGGGATTTTCAGTGGAGATAACTGGGGACTATAATAACAAAGGTGAAATTCCATCAAAATAATTTTTGGAGCATTTATACTCCAATTTTTTATACTAAATAGTATAGGTGAACCTGATGCCCCCCAATACCTCCTCTGCTTTCATTGTTTTGACTAAAGGATGAGGGGTTTTTTGACAACTTATAACACTCTTTATAATGCCAAATATGTCATAAAAATAAAAATGTGTGCATAATCATTGTGTTGGTAATCTATAGATTCTACTGGATGGTCTGTTGGAGAATAGACACTCTTATTTTGTGCTAAAGTCCCAGCCTGGTTTCTTCCTTTCCAAACCTTATTCCTTTCCTTGTTCTACTACACGGTGCAGAATCTCCAGTTCACTACTGAAAATAAATGCTGATGGTATGCATCCTTAGCTGGTTCAAAATTGTAGAGGAAATTTGTTCAATGTCATATGTTTAAGATGTTTGTTGAGGGGCGCCTGAGTGGCTTAATTGATTAAGTATTCTACTCTTAATTTCAGCCCAGGTCATGATCTTATGGTGTGTGAGTTGGAGCCACGCGTTGGGCTCTGTGCTGACAGTGGGGCTCTGTGCTGCTTGGGGGTCTGTCTCTCTCTCTCTCTCTCTCTCTCTCTCTCTCTCTCCTTCTCCCTCTCCCTCACCCTCTCCCTCTCCCTGCTTTTCCCCAGCTTGAGCTCTCTCTGTCTGTCTGTCTGTCTGTCTCTCTCTCAAGTAAATAAACTTAAAAAAAAGTTTAGGAAAAAAGATAATGTTTGCTGAAGTTTGCTATGCAAATTTCCTTCTATTCTTAATTTTTTTTTAATATTGTGAACTGATACTGAATTTTATAGGATGCATTTCTTGCATCTGTTGAGATTGTAATTGACTTTTTAATCTGTAATTGCTTATTTGTTGATTTTCTTATGCTAAACCAGCTTTGCATTTCTAGATAACCTTAAGTTACTTGTGCTCTAGTTGATATTTTTTTATATGGTGCTGCAGTCAATTTCCTGGTAGTTATACTGATATGTTTTTGGCCCAATAAAAGTATGTTTTGAAAGTTCACATGTAAGAAAAATCCCTAATTTTTTAATAATTTTTTTTATTGATTTCCAACTTCATTGCTTTGTAATGGTATCTATTGTTAATGTGTTGACAATTGCTTTCTGGCCTGGCATTTACTACATTTTAATAAATATATGATGTATGCTTAGAAAAAATTGTAATCTCAAACTGTGGGATGTAATGTTCTATATGCTTTTTAGAATAAACCTGTTTATTGAGGGTACAAATGTTACAGATTTTACCGATTATTTTTTTTCACCTTAATCTGTTAAATTCCAAGATATATCTAACCATTTTCCATAGTGATGTTGAAACTCATCTCTCCTTCTAGAGCTATCAATTTTGGATGATGTAATTTGAGAGTTTGTTATTAAATGCATAATGATTTAGAATTGTTTTATCTTTCTAATGAATTGAAACTTAAGCAGTTATTTTCCTTAGTTCTAGTAATATTTTGTCTGAAAATCTATTTTTAACAATATTTATAATACAATACCAGTTTTCTTTCATTTTGAACACAAATCTAGCATATATATTTTCCATCCTCAAATATACAAACTTTCTGTGTCCATGTATCTAATAGGTCTTTTGTAAATGACTTATAGCTAGATTTTTTAAAAACTTGGTGACATCTTCATTTTTTAACAGAAAAGTTTCTCTTTTGCAATTACTGATATACTTGGACTTATTTCTACATCTTAATTTTCACTTTGTATTTTTTGACCTTTTTAGTTTCATGTTTTACTTCCTTTCTTCATTTGAATTGTTTTATTTGGTTTGGGTTTGTTTCAATTTCTAGGTTTCTTTTTCTTATTGGTTCTCCATTATTAAACTTCACTATTTGGAAATTATACTCCATATAGCTATTTTTTAATGATTATCCTAGATAGTTTCACATGCATATTTAACTAAACAATGTCTGAAGTTATCAGTATCTTTACATATTTTGAAATATATTGGTATCAAAAGTGCTTTAACTCTCATAATAATTCCCCAGATAAATTATAACCAATTTGTGTCTAGTGGTTTTTCTTAATCTGTATTTCAATGCCATACACTTGTACTAGACATTATTATTTTTTAAAACAATGTTTTATAGATTTACTTAAATCATTACCAGTCATTCCCTATTTCTTTTTGAGTAGGAAAACTTTTAGAGTTTTATTCAGTGAGAATTTTTGGTAAACTTTCAGTTTTCATTTAGACAGAAAAAACCCAAAATTTCATCATTATACTTGAAAGATAGTTTTGCTGGTATAGAGTTCTAGGTTGACATTTATTTTCTTCTAGGTACATTAGAGAATCTTCCAGTGCTTCTGTTTCCCAGCTATCAGGTTAAAACCATCCCTTTGGCTCAGGCTTCTATAGGTATCACACTCCATTTAGTGCTCTAGTTTCATTTAAAATGTTGGATGACTGTGGCACTTGGGTGGCTCAGTTGGTTAAGCATGTGACTTCGGTTCAGGTCATGATCTCACGGTTCATGAATTTGAGTTCCTCTTTGGGTGAGGACGAGCCCTGCTTCAGGTGAGCCTCGCCTCTGTCTCTCCCATGAGGGATTCTCTCTCTCCCAATCTCTCTGCCCCTCACTCACTTGCGCCCTCTCTCTCTCTCTCTCAAAAAAAAAAAAGTCAGATGACTAATTATATAAATATAGTCATATATGTATTTGTTATTTAAGGCAATCAGTGGGTTTCTGGAATCAGATGTTTTGTGTCTTTCCATAATTTAGGAACATATATTTTCCATATTTTTGTATCTTTGGACTACTTTCAAGTTACTTCTCTGTATCTAGCTTTTAATTCAATAATTTGTTCTTCAGCCGTATCTAACGTTTACTTCAATCTGTCAACTGAGTTTTACATTCTGTTTTTCATTAAAAAAATTGTACTTAACTTATTTCAAACCTTGTATTCTCTGTCCCTTGCTTATAATTTTAATAAATACTTTACTGAAACATGAAAAGTACTCATTTTACATACTCTTTCTGATAAATTCTAATAGTTGAAGTATTTCCTAGTACCTTGTTTTTGCTGGCTGTCATTAACATCACCTTATTTCATAAGGTGATGTCATTAACATCACCTTATTTCATATATTTCATAATATGTTCACATATTTCATAATTGTCTTTGTGAGCTCATATTCCTTAGAACTTCAGCTGTGATAAATCTTTGATGTCTGGGTATGCTTGCATTCCTCTGGAGAGTATTTCCATTGGATTCTGCTACTTACCTGATATCATTGTCAATTTGGGACGACTTGAAAATCTGTAAATATAGTATGACCCTAGGCTGGAAAACCTTAGATTTTGAGAGCAAAACTGTGCTTACAAATTATCAGGGAGACTTGGAGAAGCATGCTTTAGTCTGTTAGATCTCATTCACCCTCCCAAATCTCAATTTTATGCAGAGATCTTCTATTAGACCCTTCACTTTGGATAGTCCTTGATTTTATTACTTATTTCCCATGGTCTGCACTGCTGTCAAAACAGAAGCTGAAATTATCATGGTTAAGCAGATGCTTCCTGGGGAAAAGCTGGCTTTAGGTCTTATTTACTTTCCAGCTGTCTTCCTTTTCTTCATTTTCAGCTTCTGAACATTCTTTACTTTCTCACTCTCAGGAAATCACTGAAAAAAGATGTTTTCAATACATTATTGAGTATTTTAAGTTATTTTTATTTTTCAGGATACGTGGAGTGGTTGTCACTGGAACTGAAATTCCTTTTCTGAAGTCTCTGGGAGAGAGGCATTCTCTCTCTGTGGCATTCTGTGACCAAATGCCTTAAGAACCACTCTGATGTACCATGAAAGGGTGAAGACAAAATACTAATGGGTTGACTGATAATCTTGAAAATCAATTCAGCAATGTTAAAGGTTTTTATTTAATTGGAGCAAAAATACCCTCAAGGAGGACACTATAAGACTACAACAGCGAGATGCAAGCATTAAATACAAGATCATAGCCTCAGCCTAAGTTGCTCAATCGTGTTTGTGGAACTGCACCCTTGACTGCGTTTAGTTATTCTTTTTGTGAATGAGAAATTATTTCAGTTAAAATATTATTTGAATACACTTAAATTTGTCTCATCAAAAACAGGTTTAACATGTAGTTTTTAGCCATGAAATTATATATTAACCAAACAAAATTATTGACCAAATAATATTGTATCAACTCAAATAATATTGACCACACAAAGTCCCTGGACAGTAATTTCACATGACATTATGGCCCAAGAAAACCTGAGATTTCACCTGGCAAGTTCCCAAACTCAGAATTATAATGTCGTTTTAATATTGTGGTGGTTGCTGTGGAAATTTGTTTTGTTTTGTTTTGTTTTTAACACTGAAAAGTGAATTTTCAATGGGACAGGGAAATAAGTGGCAGGTGCTTACGAGCTGCAAATATAAAAGATATTCTTTCAATAGAGTTAGACTGTCACTACTACCTCGTTATTATGAGTCAAATGGGAATGTTTGTTTCCATCAAGGGAAATCTGTCTTTGTTTATCCTCCCTACGTTAATTATTTTCATACAGAGAATCTATAATAGGTCTTCTCAGGCAGCTCCAGGGGCCAGACTCAGCTGTGGAGAGAACATTCCCAGAGACCTTGTAGGCATTTTGGGAGGTATGCTAGCTCTTTCATAATAGCAGAGTACTAGTTAGGGCATTTTCTCCATTGAAGACCTTGTTTTTCCACTGTGATAGTAACAGAAATATTCATTAACCTTCGTAGTTGTATAGGGCATTAAAATTACATAATCACCATTGTTACTGTATTATTATTAATGCATAGTTCTCAAATCTGTTTTGAAGCTGGTAGGATATAATTGTAGTAAATATGAATGATTTCTATGGAAATAGAACTTCTATTTCATGATAATATTAAATAATGAAATCCTTTCTCTAACTGGAAATATTAACTCCATTGATTCCATGACACAATTCTAGGAACACCATCTTCTTTGGATGAATGGGAAGTCCACAGCATGAGAAAATGGATAAGCAGTGTGAAAATATGACTATAATAGAGAAAACTTGGCTTGCACTCCTGGATCTGCAGTATGTTAATGGTGTGATTTTGCATAAATCAGTTAATCTCTCTAAATTTAGGTTTCTCACCTATAAAAAGTATTTGGGGAAGTTAGACATAGATTTGAGTTCTGAATCTGCCAGCAATGAACTGTGTAAATATGAACAAGTTGCTATCCTCCTCAGGAGTCAATGTTCTTATCTATAAAATGGAAATAGTGCAGTGTCTGGATCATTTGAAATAATAAGAGATTTGTTCCTTTTTTCCCGGGAAAATGCAAGTCCATCTTTTTGTTGTGGTTGTTGTTGTTGTTTTACCCCCAAATTTTTCCTCCTACATCGTAGGCTAGTCACCAGTTTGAGTGAAGCTAGAGAGAATGAGAGAATTGAAGATAATTTTACTGATCTAAGATCAGACAGGAGTCTTGTATCACATTCTGAGTAACATGGAAAAACAGGCCCCTTCACGCATTAAAAGCTCAGTTAGTGGTAACTTTTATCAGGCCATAAATTTGTTGAAGTCAGAGACTCCGTCATGCAAACTCACTCAATAAATAATTATGGAATGCCTACATTTCTGTCACTGGCATAACACAAAGGAGAAACCAGCCAAAGTCCCTGTTCAAATGAAGTCTATATCATAGGGTTCTTTATATTCATATCATTTTCTAGAAACTTCCATAATCTTGGCCCATAGAACACACAAAATAAATACTTGTTGAATGAATGGTAAAAGAATGAGGTTTCTTATACCCAGATAGAATTAGTAAGTCAGGAGACTTTCTCTTTCTAAGCTAATAAAGAGGAATGAGTTTATTTACATGAATGTTAATCTAAGAAATGGCATGAAATGTTTGCGATGAAATTAACAAATTCCATTTCCTGTTCCACTTCTACCTTCTAAATTGAGTATCTACTCCTCATTGACATAGTCTATGAATAGATATTCTACTTGGCTTTTTATGAATGACCAATCCTTACGCCATGGGAGACTTATGACTATGAATAAAGATTAACTTCAAAATTACATCAGCAATTCAAGCATCTTATGGTGTACTAAAAAATAGATTAAAGTAATTATCATCAATGTGCCATTTTAAGCTGTAAGAAAAATGGCCATACTGTCAGTTTGATAAATAATGCTGGTGTGAGAGAATGTGCATGTTTTAATTTTATCCTTTGGAGCTGCAAACCCACATCCATTTAAAAGTAGTCCAGGATGATACAGCAGGCTTGTTATTTGCCAGGGAATAAATCATTATCATCTCTTTTAATAAAAGTGCTGATGGCCATTGTTCAGTAACCCTTCTGCTTAAGTAACAGATCTGTGGCTTCAACAGAATGTTATAACTAGTTTTCAGCAATACACAGTTTTATTAGACAGAAATCTGTATTGAAAATAGTACTGAGATATAAGTTTAAGTATGTGGGAGATGAGGCCTGCCCACAATAAATAGTCCTTATACTTGGAAAATACCCCCAAGCAAATTTCTTGAGGACCTTAATGCATTCTTGATCAAGACTAAAATAGTGTCCATTTCAAATTATGCATCAATTTTTATATTGACATTAACTTTTGTCTGGAAAGAACTTTGAGATATCCATCTAGCCTGCTCTCTTCTAAAAAGGACCATACTTACAACTTTGGTATCAGGGAATTAATTTTGTGTTTAAAGTATCCAAGAAAAAGAGATTTTATAACTTTCTGGATCTGTAAATTACCAGACTGGGTAAAACAAGGTCACTGCATCTCATAGTTAATCCTGGAACGTTTGGCAGGTGGGAGAACCAGCAGGCCTCCCCTTTGGCAGACTCTCCTGCCTCCAGACCTGGGAGGCTGAACTGCCATTACCCAGATTTTTTGCAACATCTCTAGGTATGATACTGCTCTTGGCATATTGGATGTGCTTAGTAGATCTTAATAATACATAAAATTTCTCAGAGCTTTCCTTCTTGGAACCATGGTTGGCATTGAATAATATTGTATGGTTTTTTGTTTTTTTTTTATGAGAAATAGACTTGGAGACTCTGAGATTTGCATTCAGGTAGTTTATTTGGGAGTTTGTTTATAGGAGTTAATACCTATGAGAGATTAGGGAAGTATAACTGGGCAGACAGAGAGGTGAATTGAGATGCAATTGCAAACTGCATCTTAACTGGTTCTACAGGTTTCTCTGGAGCTGGCATGGACCTTCATTGTTGTCCTGAGTGCAGACAAGGGGGATCAGCCTTTATATCTATATGTGTACCAGTTATGGGAGGCTAACTTATCCTGGAAAGGGAGCAAATGTTGGGAAAGGCATCTACCTTCCCTAACAGAATTAGATTTCTGAACAGGTCACAGATGTGAATCATCAGCTGCCAACATATCTGGAAGCTGGCAGATTGAGTGCCTAAGTCCTAAAGAGAGATCTAGTGGTATACTATAGCATTTACTGCAAGTAAACATTTGTACCACAGTATCTACCACAAATAAACATTTGTTTAATTAATTAACTGTTACATTTTTTAAAAAGAGTTGCTTCCAACATGAAGATGGCAAGAAACAACAAAATACTAAAAAAATCATTGTGATTGGAAAGCAGGGGTGGGATGAGGAAGTAGCTTGATAGTGATACACAGGAAGAGTTTGGATTTTATGATATCATTACAACTGACAGTACAGGAAGGAGCAAGAATTGTATTCACAAGGGAGCAGGTAGAAGAGGCTTGCACAACCTTTTTAATACTCAAGACTGACCATGCCATTTTCTAAGACACAATGATCTGATTTTTGTTTTCCATCTCCATCTTGTGCCATGACTCCCTTTCTGGTATTTGTATATACACAACATACATCTTAGCATTTATACATTTCTCCTATAACTTATTTCATCCACGATGACTTCTCCATCCCTACAAACTGCCAAACATTTATTTATCATTAAATAAAGGTTTAGAATGAAGCCTACCCTTCTTGAAGCTTTTTCTGTTTACTCTCTTCCTGGTACTAGGTAAAATTTATAGCCTCCTCCTAATGGTGGTCTTTGCTTCATGTTGACTCCAGTCATTTTTTTGCTTCATGTTTGACTCCCCAGCTTAGATTCTAAACTCTCTGAGAATAAGCCAGTCATATATCTCTTTGAATAATTACCAATTGATATTATGTCTGACAAGTGGTGGCCACTCAGAACTGTCTTTTGGTTGAATTAATGAATTGCATAATACTTGGGTAGGATTCCAGTTGTTAGAGAGGATTAAGGGGATGTTGTAATTTAGCATAACATAGTTCTCAAGTGCAAAGAAAAAAGGAATATCTAAAGTAACTTTAGAAAATAGTTAGCAAGACCTGTCTAGCTGGGCCTGAGGTCTTATTATGTGGGCAAAGAGAGAGGTGAATGAGAGAGGACGTTGGACACCTGGATAAGAAGCTCACACTTAAGTATTTTTAGTTCATGGTTTTTCAATATGGGCAAGTACACAAAGTCTCATTTAAATACTGAAAGGGTGACTTATCAGGTACACTGAAGGAATGAGTGATTGAGATATCATACCAGTTGTGCAGTTACTGCAGTTACCTGGCATAAAGTAGGAGGCAACTTACCTCAAATGAGCAGTGTAGCAGACAGATACTCTAGAGTTACACTGAATATCCAGATAGGTCAAACTCAGGGCAAGTTAGAAATGAATCATGGCAGGATACAATAGGCAATGCAAGAAGGTAGTGAATAGGCGATAAGAAGACTGCATTATCTCATGGCGAGCCACCTACAGATTATCCTACACTTCACCATCTGGAAGGTCTGACTGCAGGTGGGTGTAATAAGAATTCAGAGAACTTGGCAGCAGGTGATAGGTAGATTCCATCAAGCCAGCTGGCAGTAGAGAAATCTGGCAGAAGTCAAGAGAAGCCAACCATAATATCAGGATTTAGAAGGTAGTCCATGGGATAACTGAAGAGAACAAAATAGATGTCTCATACTCTAGGAGTCTCACAACAGGTGAAGCACCAAGGCAGGGTGTCAGTTATTGAAATTAGCATACAGGGTGTGAGTGTGATCACAGTAATAGGCAGCATTAGAGTCTGCACTTTGTTCTTATCCATTCTAAGGAAGGAGTCACACCTGGTAACCCGTGGCAATGATGGTCTTCTTTGAAAGCTACTTGGAGAAGAAAACAGGAATACAGCCGTAGTGTTCCTAGTCTGACAGCAATACTAGTTACTCAATAAGAACTCTAATAATTGTCACCTCAGGAATGGTTATCATGGACCAGAGAGACTCAGCCACCTATTTCTTTTTCTCTTGTCATTACTGAAAAGTACCATTACATACTGCTTCCTGCTTTCTGTGTTTCTCATCTTCTGTCTTCCACTTCTGATTCTAAGCTCTTCTGAATGCCTCATATTCAAACTCCCCAAAAGAGCTCCAGTTGGCACAGTTAGTGTTACAACTAGTTTGCAGGACTGTCTCATAAATATACTTAATGGGCTACTTACTGACAGGCTGATAAACTGTCTACCCTTAGGTCAGATGCCATCATTGGTTGAGCCAGCTGTGGTGTTGGTGATTGGTTTGGATTACTTGGTGATCGGTGGTTAGCTTCCCTTTACCAAGGGTGGTGAAGGTAGCAGGCATTCAGTCATACTGGACTCCTCTAACCCACTGAAAGAGGAGTAGACGATCAAGACTATAGCAACAGGAAGGCTGATGGGATGTTGACCAAGGATTCCAAACATTCAAACCCAAGGTGGCAGTGACAGGCCACCAAGCAGGTAGTTTCAATGCGATATGTATGAGAAACATTATAAAGAAGACTTGGAAAGTTTGGTTGCTAAGTAATTTGGTTGACTTTTCTTATATCTCTCTTTCCTCCAGAAGAATCTCTGAACAGAGCCTTTTAAAAAGGTCTTATTCACTAGCAGAACTAAGAGAGCTCTGAGAATCAAAGTATATATTCCACCTCTTACCTTCTTTGCTATACAAAGGCCACAGTAAACAAAAGTTCATGACAAAATACAGTTTCCTTTAAGATTAAGATGATTAAGATGATGACAAATTTGGAGGGAAAAAAAAAATCCATGATCAACCAGTAAGATTCCAACTAGTATTTCATACAAAGCCAAAAGTAAATATAAGTTTTATTTACATAAAATAAACCACAAGGATTTTGAAATGCAATTTTTCTGTTAGAGTAAGCCAACATAGGCAGGTCTAAAGCTACTTGTTAATACCTTGTAAATCCTGTAGAGTGAAAAAGAATATCATCATATTTAAGAAAATGGAGGGGCTCCTGGGTGGCTCAGCCAGTTGAATGTCTGACTGTTGGTTTCAGCTCAGGTCATGATCTCTGGGTTCCTGACATCAAATCCTGCAACCGGCTCTGCACTGATAGTGTGGGGCCTGCTTGGGATTTTCTCTCTCTGCCCTTCCTCTGCTCCTGCTCTCCCTCGCTGCTTTCTCTCTCTCTCTCTGTCAAAATAAATAAATAAACTTAAAAAAAAAGAAAGGAAGAAAACGAAATTTGTTAAGTATGAAATGGGCCAAACAACTGAAAATTTTAGACAAGACCTTTAAGAAGAAATGGCAAAGGTTTTTTTCATTGTCCCCCAAAGAACAATACACCTAATTTTTCTACATCATTTTGTAATTAACACAACTCTTTGCATTCCTTAGATTATAAGATCTTTACCAAAGCCTTTTGCATGTAAGGAAACTGTAGGTCCAGGAAAGGTGATTTGCCCAAGTCCATATGGCTAACAAGCTGCTAGACCAGAACTTGAGCTCAGAACATCTTTAATCTGACTCACTGAGTTTCCCCGCCTTTCTCCAACCTAATCCTTTATTGTTCTCAGAAAGAGCTAGATAGAAGGAGAAATAAATGATACAGTATTAGCGGCACACTAAACTGTTTCTACTTCATTAATATGTATCAGATTTAATGGTATTCAGGGATTCTCCATAAGTGAAATTGTGTTTCCTTTAGCTCCGTGTGCTGCACAGCAACCACCTGCATTTTTGGGATTCTTTCTCAGGAGTACCAGGAATTTCAGCAATATCCAGATGCCAGCCTTGGATTATGGTCTTATAGCAAAAATAATATTCTTTAAAACGTGTTCTGTAATTTACAAAGCTTTTCATATACACACTGTATAAACACAAACAAATCCCTTCCTTACCCATGCTCTCCTCCTAAATGGTAGCATCTATTCATGCAAGCTAAAGCAAATAATAGGACAATACTATACACACATTGTCACTTAATACATTTTAAAATGTTTCATGATTATATGAGTATATTCCTTTCAGATTCAACTTCATTATGATGTTTGGAATATTCATATAAAATCTATATACTCATGATATATTGAGGTTAGAGTGAGTTAGAATCACTTTTAATGTTAAAATGATCCAATATTCAATCTGTAGTTATTGAGGACTCCTATAGGTCAGGTACTGTGCTGGCCACTGAGGCTATATAATAATGTACAAGACAGGTGTGGCTCTGTCCTCCTAGAACTCACACTCTGCAGGTGAATTAGGCATCAAATAAATAAGCAAATAGTTAAAAACATAGGTTTAGAGTTATGAATGCAATAAATTGATTTCCATATAGAAAATAAGCAGTTTAATAATGGGTGTTCAGGAAACTTCTCTTTAAGTGGATGTCAGTTAAGTTAGGCCCTGAAAGAAATGTCAAAAGTTCAGGAGAAAGAGATTCCAGGCTGAGGGAACAGCTAGTGTGTGCGTCTGAGTCAAGCATTGAGGGAACTAAGAGAAACCAGAACAGTGGCACTTACTGGGAGTGGGGTGGCAATGGTTGTGGGTGGAGAGAGGCCTGCAGAGTACTGTGAGCTAGGGTAAGACATTGGATTTTAAGTGGTGTTGGAATCTGCTGAAGGATTTGTAGGATGTTTAGAATCATGGTGTTCATTATATCATGAGGTGAGTTTCCGGAGGTCCTGAAAGTTCCAGGAATGGGCACCGGCTGGACAAAGTGGTGGAGTTTTCTGAGCTTTCAGAATCCTTAGCAGGTTGCCCTGGCAGATCCAAGTCTCCAAGTCCTCAGCCACAACAGGAGACCTCTTTGGACTTGAATCCAATCTCCTATTTCTCCTTGCTGTGCAGGGAGATCAAAGAAAGACCATTCATGTGGATTCCAGCAAGGGGACTCAGGACAGAAGTCTGGCTCAGGGGGCGCCTGAGTGGATCGGTCTGTTAAGTGTCCGACTTCAGCTCAGGTCACGATCTCACAGTTCGTGAGTTTAGGCCCTGTGTTGAGCTCTGTGCTGACAGCTCAGAGCCTGGAGCTGCTTCAGATTCTGTGTCTCCCTCTCAGTCCCTTCCCCGCTCGTGCTCTGTCTCTCTTTCTCTCTCTGTCTCAAAAATGAATAAACATTAAAAGAAAAAAAGAAGTCTGGCTCAGGGGAAAACCCAAATATATATAAACTTGAAACAACAGAATTTCTCCTTCAGAATCTGTAGTGTCACTATAAGCAAAGCAATATTTATATGAACTGTGTCCTTAGTCAAATAGAACTAAAAATTATTTCGATATTTGTTGAAAGTATTTTTTCTGGTTAACATCTGATAATGCCACAAATTTCTACTGAGATTTTTAATGAAAATTTACTTAAATGTTACAGGTGTATGGGAAATAATCACAGCAGCCAGGACATGCTAACCCTGCAGAAAGACATTTTTTTTTTCCAGATGCTCGTAACATTCAGATTCCAGAATTCCTCACAATGTATAATCCAGTGCAAGGACTCCCTTGTGCATCAGTTTGTTCTGAACAGCTGAAGTAAAGATTTGTAACTATGGAAACCAAAGTGCAAAAATAATTAGTGGGCCTTGCAAAGAAGTAACTCAGGTATTATCCATACTGACTTCAAGTGATTTACACACACAGTCTAATTGTCCAGGACAGTGTATGACTTTTAGTAGTCTCTGACGAAAGTTAACAGAATGAACACGAATTTGTGTTAATGAGCATGTATATTCAGAGTTACTTAATACATATATAGCTCTAAAAAGCTTTGTCAGTAGAAAAATGAAATGGCATACATGGATAAATGAAAGAAAACTACATTTTCACTCATAGTTGAAATTTACTTACCTCTTGTTAGCTCATCCCATCCTCAAAACAAAGGACATAAACAAAACCTCCAGACCTTTTGCCTTCACAAACCAGTTCTAGACTGATTCAAGTTTTCTTTTAAAGTTACTCCCAAATGTTTTTAGTGAAGGCTTAAACAGGCAATGAATCAGCCTGTCATTTAGAAAAAAGAGAAACCAGGGGCGTCGGGGTGGCTCGGTTAAGAGTCCAACTTTGGGTCAGGTCATGATCTCACCGTTCGCGAGTTTGAGCTCTGTGTCAGGTTCTGTGCTGACAGTGTGGAGCCTGGAGCCTACTTCAGGTTTTGTGTCTCCTTTCTCTGCCTCTCCCATGCTCATGCTTTCTCTCCCTCTCTCTCTCTCGCTCTCAAAAATAGACATTAAATTTTTAAATAAAAAAATTATTAATGTTTAGTTTTGAGAGTGAGAGAGAGAGAATGAATATGCAAGCTGGGGAGGGGCAGAGAGAGCGAGAGGGAGATAGAGAATCTAAAGCAGGCTCTAGGCTCCGAGCTGTCAGCACAGAGCCTGACACAGGGCTCGAACTTGCGAACTGTGAGATCATGACCTGAGCCAAAGTTGGATGGTTGACCAAATGAGCCACACAGATGCCCCCCAATTTTTTTAATGAAGAAAAAGAAAGAAAAAAAAACAAAGATGAAGGGGAGAAAGAAGGTTTTACTGTCTTTTAGGGGAGACTATGATAGCCAGCTTCTGGCATGGCTTTCAATGATTTATTCCTCCTGGTACTCACACTTCCATGTAATCCCCTTCGCTTGGTCATGATTTGGACCAGCCCTGTCTGGTACCTTAACTACAGCCCTGTGAGAAACCCTGAAACAAAGAACCTTAGGTGAGCTGTGTCCAAAGAACCTGTGTCCAGGTTCATAACCCATATAAATTATAGGATAATAAATGCAGGCTGTTTTAAGTGACTAAATTTGGGAGCAAATTGTTACATACCAATATATAATGAATATAAGAACTTTTAAAATTATTCTCATAAACATGCCCTTTGCCCACCCTCTATCCCAGTAATTTGGCATTGCACCATAGATTTTGAAATATTTGACCATTATTCCCCAGAAGATCTTGATATAATCACCTCTCCTATTCCCATCCTCTATCCACTTGAAAGCCACTGTCTCATCTTTACAGTTAAAAATAAGAACTTCAATAATTGAGAATATTTGGTAGAGGAAGGCCTCCATATTTGTGAATTGAGTTTTGTGGTTTTAAATGTTCTAATACGTGGCATAACTATTTACCCTCTGAATTGTTCACACTCTCTTAACAAGTGTGATGGAGGAATAGTAATTTCCAGGTGGTGGAAGAGGCCAGTAAGAAGTGGGGAAATGGGAGAAAAGACTGGCAAAATGATGAAAAGTAGCAATTTTGGAATTAGAAAACTCGAGTTTCAGCATGTAATATGCCATGTGCAAGCTCTATGATTTAGGAGGAAATTATTCAACCTTCAAGGCCTTCTCTTTTTCTCATTTATATAAATGGGGAAATAATTAATGTAAGCTAAAGAGCCCAGCACATGGGGAGCACCCAGTGAATGGTGTTTTATGTTGTTACTTCCTTGCAATGATGCAGAGCAAGCATATGAGTAGGGGAAACTCTCTCTTCACCAATTGACATTTTTTCCTTTGGCCATCTCATAATATGCTCTTTTTTATGTGGATTCTGAAGCTCACTTCTAGTTTTCTCACTTCTCAGGTCAGCATGATCTAGTGATCAATGGATTCTGCATTCATTACATTCAAATTTAATCTCCAATGGATGGAAAATATAAACCATATCTGATTTTATGAAGACAACTGTATTCACTCCCTTAGCACATCAAATTTATGGAACCTTCATCAGTTTCTTATCTATGTATTGTACCTCTCTCTCACTTTCTCTATGCTTGTATCTTGGAGGAAAGGCAGACATATAGAAAGAGCTAACATAGCCTGGTCTGGTTCAGCTATGCTGAACACTAAAGCTAAATATCTGGAACAGAGCTGTGATTAAGGGCAAGCAAACCTTAATGTATTCAGGTAGGAATAGGATTTAGCTTGGATAAAGGAGCTTTCTTCCCATTATATCTTAGTTAATATCAGGCAAACAGTGGATTTGAAAATTGGGCTCTTCTGAGCAAAACATTGCCAAACCTGTCTTCCAGCGACATTCAATGTGTAAGTGGATAGGAATGTACTTTAGAGCTTTTGTCAGACCTCTCTTTTATATCAGTGAGTAAATCTTCTCACAAAATGGAACAAACTGAATAGAAATACAACCAGGTTCTCAAAGTCAGCTATTTCTAGTTAATTTAGGAAATCCTTCACTGCAGAGATCTTGAGTTAATGCAAGGGTTCTTGCACCTGCAAGGGCACGTACTCCTGAACAGGGGCTCATTAGTCTTCATTTAAAGATACCTTTGTCTTTGGATTTGTTTCCAAACATCGCCCACATCCCTCCAAGTAGTTCCGTTCCACAGGGCTAGTTTTCTGGTACCAACCCTTCCTTTTAATGTCTGATTTTGCTGTGCATTTATTCAGAGAAAGTTGATATTCAGCTTCCCATATCCCCTTTACCTAGTTAATTCCACCAGGTCCCCTTTTCCCTTTGCTTCCCCCATTCTCTGATTACAGGCCATCACTGCCAGTCCCAGACCCAGTTTGGGCCTACTTTCCCTTGGCAGGACAGAGCTGGTAAAAAATGGAAGCATTAACCAGCTGGCCAACTTAACCAATTCAGCAGGGAAAAGGTATTTATTGCATGTCTTTAGACCAAAAGGTTTATTTACCTTTTAAAAAGATGGTGTACATTTTTAACTTCCCCATTTGGTCTGTAAACTTCTTGAGATCACATTGCATTTATGTTTGTATCTCCTAGGGGGCTCACTATAGTGTTTTAGTTGTGTAGTGTTAAATACATGTTTTTCTTGAATGGGACTAAGAAAAGGAAAAGGAATTGGCATTAATAGAAACTTAATTTATCCAAGTCCAGGTATCTAGTGAGTAACAGAGCAGACATCAGAACCTACGGTTGTCTATGCTTTCTTTTACAAACCTCTATGCTTTCTTTTACAACATGCTGCCTTACCATTGTGGCTTCACTGCTGCAGTCATGCAAGATGCTTCTTTCTGCAATTTTTATCATCAAAACCTATATGGACATTGCTCACTAGGGAAAGGTGGCAGTCTGAAGAAAATTGCTGAAAGATTAAAAAAACAGATTTTTAAAAAGTGAATTGGAGGAAACAACAAATGTGTTGTATTGAAGTCACTCATTTTGCATTTTCTCAGTCTTTGATCCCTTATTCACTTCATGAAGAATTCTTTGTCAAATTTTGGAGAGAACACTGATGATGTGTTAGTGTAAATAGGATGTAAGATGTAATGATGCTTGAGTAAAGGATTTTGATGATCTACACAGATTCTCATTTTATTTTATATTCTCATGTAAAATAGTAGTATTTAAAATCTTATTACTCTTTTAGGAAAACATGACAAAAATAGCCATTTTCCTTACTATGTATGTTTATTTTTTTTATAAGGAATGCTGCTTATTTGTAAATGAAGCATAATCAGAAATGACAAAAACATTGGTAAATAGTTAAAGTTGGCATCACTAGAAAATGAATTTAAAATAAAAATGGAGGGGCACTTGAACCCTATGTTTATAGCAGCACTCTCAACAATAGCCAAATTATGGAAAGAGCCTAAATGTCCATCAACTGATGAATGGATAAAGAAATTGTGGTTTATATACACAATGGAGTACTACATGACAATGAGAAAGAATGAAATATGGCCTTTGTAGCAACATGGATGGAAACTGGAGAGTGTTATGCTAAGTGAAATAAGCCATACAGAGAAAGACAGATACGATATGGTTTCACTCTTATGTGGATCCTGAGAAACTTAACAGAAACCCATGGGGGAGGGGAAGGAAAAAAAAAAAAAAAGAGGTTAGAGTGGAAGAGAGCCAAAGCATAAGAGACTCTTAAAAACTGAGAACAAACTGAGGGTTGATGGGGGGGTGGGAGGGAGGGGAAGGTGGGTGACGGGTATTGAGGAGGGCACCTTTTGGGATGAGCACTGGGTGTTGTATGGAAACCAATTTGACAATAAGCTTCATATATTGAAACAAAATAAATAAAATAAAAATGGAAAATGAATGGTAAACATATTTTTAAATGTTTTATAAATTATAAAAGTACTCCTGTGTCCAGAAAGTTACTAATACATTAACCAGTAGTTGAAAACATTGACTAAAATCTGAAGAAAAAAAATTTTAAATTCGTGAAGGCATTGCCAAATGAGCAGAGTTGGAGAATGAATTATAAATTTAAAATACTGTTTGAAAAGAAAGCAAAAGAAGTGCAAAAAGATTTAGAAAACAACACATTTTTTTTGCGAAAAATTATAACATGAAAAAAATACTTAACACTGTAAACGAAACTCAGAGACCGTGTTATAGTGTGTGAAGTTTCCTGTAGACCTAAAAACTCACTGAGCAAAAAGAGCCTCTTGAAATCTATCAACTGTTTGGAACACTTCAGGTGCATGGTTTGCTTCCTGTGTGGAACCTGAGCGTTCATAGAGTGCCCCTTTCATACTCCTCTGAACCTTCCTCTTTGAAGTGAACATATCTAATTGCTGAGGATCTGGTATTGCTAGTTAGGTTGGAGTTATCTTCCCTGGTTTTGTTCCCAATAATCCACTATTTTTTCTTTCAATCTGCTTAAACTCCATTTCAAGGTAATTATGATGAAATTAATTTTTCCTTTTAATCTTCTTATTGGTTAGGAACTTCTGTCCTCCATGACTGTTTTGTACATGTGGCTGAAATAGTCTTAGTCCTAAAACTTTGTACACGTGTACATGTTTTGTGCATGTGGCTGAAATAGTCCTAGTCCTAGAACTTTGTTCTCTCAGACATAATTCCATATGACCTGTTCATTGTAATCCTAGAAAGCTTCTTTCTGTTTGGCAAACGCCATGTTTTTGCAGCTGTCCATTTTTTTTTCATTTTTTTTTTTAAAGTTTTTTTTTTTTATGTTTATTTATTTCTGAGACAGAGAGAGACAGAGCATGAGTGGGGGAGGGGCAGAGAGAGAGGGAGACACAGAATCAGAAGCAGGCTCCAGACTCTGAGCTGTCAGCACAGAGCCTGACGCGAGGCTGGAACTCACAAACCGTGAGATCATGACCTGAGCCGAAGTCGGTCGCTCAACCGACTGAGCCACCCAGGCGCCCCCATTTTTTTTTTTTAAGGAGTCTTTTAAGCTTCCTCTCACCCTCTTGAATAACACCCTACTTGCAGACCAGGAATCACAGAGAAGAGAAATCATGTGATTTTTATCTGATAACTGAATAAAGCTTGTTTTCAGACTGTGATTTCCCTTGGTAACTCCCTAGCAGTATGTGACTTTTGTAACTTCCATTGTTTAAATATTTTGAAAAATTATGATAATTTTGGGGGCACCTGGGTTTCTCAGTTGGTTAAACGTCCAACTTGGACTCAAGTTATGGTCTGACCACTCGTTATTTTGAGCCCCGCATTGGGCTCTGTGCTGAACAGCTCAGAGCCTGGACCTTGCTTTGTATTCTGTGTCTCCCTTTCTCTCTGCCCCTTGCCCACTCATGTCTGTCTCTCTGTCTCTCTCTCTCTCTCTCTCTCTCTCAAAAATAAACATTAAAAAAAATTATGATCATTTTTACTGCTGAGTATTATAATATGAATATTTTTAAATGAAAACTGATCTGATTTAAGCTGTATGGATTAAAATAAAGGTAGTCGAAGGATGTGATAATGATATACAAACAGTTTAAAGATGTAAAATTTAGTGAATAATGCCCCCAAACAGTTCTATTTTCCTTCCTATTATCTCTCATGATGATGATGGAGCAAGGAACTTTTAAAAGAAATCTTATACAACTTCCCATTGTTAACATCCCCAATGTAAATCTTACTGGAACAGGTACTGAGGGGCAGTATTAGGGCATGTGGAGGGTGGGGAAAGAACAATTCATCTTCCCTCCTTAAGAGGAAGAATTCATAAGCAGCCCAATCTGCCTGAGATGGAAAATGGAACTTATTGATGCTGAATGACAATTACAGTCTAGTCTTTTGGTTTAAGTAATTCATGAGTCAATATTATCCTGCTAATCAACTTGTTAAAATAAATAACAAAGGAATGAGTAATTAGGCCACTAATTTGTCAAACATAATACCAACCTGGTTATTATGTACCTTGAAATAGACAATGCATTTTAAGCAGTCATTCCAGATATTCCATAAGCTGGGTTATAGCAACTCTTGGCCACTGAATTTTCAGAATTTTTAGAAAAAATATTTGGGTAAATAAATGGACATGGATAATTGGGTTAAATTTCATATCCAACTTTTAACTTAGTAAAAGCTTTGGATAAGCCAAGTAAGATTATGCACTGAGTTTATTACATAAGCACAACATAAATTCAGTTAGGCTAAAAATACTCCCCTTTAAAAAATTTTTTTAATGTTTATATTTGAAAGAGAGAAAGAGAGAGAGCACAAGAGGCAGAGGGGCAGAGAGAGAAGGAGACGGAATCTGAAGCAGGATCCAGGTTCTGAGCCATCAGCACAGAGCCCAATGCCGGGCTGGAACCCACAAACCTTGAGATTATGATCTGAGCCAAGCCAAAGTTGGATGCTTAACCGACTGAGCCACCCAGGTGCCCCTCCCCGCCTTTTTTTTTTTTTTTAATAGAATGAAAGTTTCTAGAACCTGAAAAACAGTATGGAGAATATGTTGATATCTGCTGTTTTTTATGTTGTTTACCATGCTACTGCTTTCTTGCAGTGCTAACCACAGTTCAGGTACAATTTTTGAGTGAATGCCTAACAGTAAAGATTCATTAATAGCTCTAAAACATAGTGTACTCATCAGGTGTCCAAAAATTGCAGTTCAGTTTTACCTAGAAAGCAGGGAATGATTATATGAAAACTATAGTTAATTGAATTTAGTTTAAATGTATAGTATTACATAATCATTTTCTTCACAGATTCAAAATAATGTTGGTTGGCACATCATTATTATTAATAGTTAGAAATTCAAACAGTTCTTGGTTTCCTTTTACTGTAGACATCATGAAAGGAAAAAGCTATCTCCTTAAATAAGAGTGCTAGGTGAAATATGTATGGCAAGTATCTCTTAAGGAGAGCCTTAATCAACAGATGATTATCTTAGAAGAGTTAGGGAATTTATCTGGAGACTTAACTTGGAGTAGTAAATACTAATTTTGATCTGAATTTTCAGCTTTTCTGAAACTAACACAGGATTTATTATGTCATAAAATTCAGAATATTTTGTTCTGTCAGTCAAGATAGGTTAAGTTTTATACTCCGGTAAGAAACAATACACACATTTCAGTGGTTTAAAGTAACAAGGTTTAAGTCTCACTTATGTTACATATCAATCACACAATCCAGTGAGTGTTCTGCTACATGTTGTCCTTAATTTGGGCCTGGTGTCATAGACATGATCTGGAACATTACCGTTCTCTGGCAGTGGGAAAGAGAACGTGGTGAATGGAATACTGACTCTTCCTTATATCTTCTGTTTGCTGAGACTACTTTACATTTATTTCAAAAGTGTTCATGATTTTTCACTCAAGCATTTTAATAAAAATCACCTTAAAGTCCTTGCTAGATAATTCTAACATCTGTGTCATCTTGGCCTTGGTTCCTGCTAACTGTCTTTTTTTCCATATGAACTTTTTATGATTCTTTGTATGCTGAATAATTTTGGATTTTATACTGGATGTTTTGAATGTTAAATTGTAAGGCTTGGGTCTTGTTTAAGTCCTACAGAGAAGGTAGAATTTTTATGTTGGAAGAGTTGTTAGGTTCAGGCCATAAGTTCTGTTTTATCTTCTGAAGGCTATGGCTCCAATTTAAGTTTTCAAAGCTGTTGTAGTGCTCTTCAGATATGTCCATATTGTTCCCCACCCCACGTTCAGTCAGTGACCTGGGTGATAGTTTACCCCTTAGTTCAGTTCACAAAGTCTTGGCATGCTAATTAAGATCAGGTCCTTGGGCACCTGGGTGGGTCAATCGGTTAAGCGTCTGACTTTGGCTCAGGTCATGATCTTGTAGTCCATGGGTTCGATCCCTGCATCGGACTCTGTGCTGACAGCTCAGAGCCTGGAGCCTGATTCTGATTCTCTGTCTCTTTCTTTCATGGCCCCTCCCCCACTGACACTCTGTCTCTCTCTCAAAAATAAATAAATATTAAAAAAATAAAAAGATGAGGTCCTGTGTAAGAGGCTCTGAGATAAGCCCTGGGGCACATAAACAGCTTTATGGGATTGCTTTCATGAACTCCATCCTCTCTGCTACCTCCTTAACATTTTCTGGCTCCCTTGATCTCCTCTTTTCAGGATTCTGGCCAAAATCCTGGGGCACCTGTTGCCCCAGTTTGCTGAACATTTTTGTGTTTGGGCTTACCTCTGTGACTAACCCACAAAAGGCAGAGAAAAAACAAATAATGGGTGGCCCTGCATTCTTGATAACTCAGCTTCTCCAATTGGAGAGGAAGGTTATCCCTCACTCAGAGATTTGACTCCTTCTAGCTCCCCTCACTGGTCACCATAGTGGCATTGCTGGCAGCATAGAGTGTGAGAGAATGGAAAAAAGAGAGGAGTAACAGGGAGGGTTTCTATGTTCTCTCTGGGTGTTAGAAGTTCCCCTTTTTGCTTCTCAAGTCAGAATTAGAGGGTTTTTCCTGGAACTCTCTTTGTGACACAGTGCTTATTACATTTACTCTGGGGTGATAGTGTGGGAGAAATGATAAGCCCAGTGTGAATTCAGTGGTACTTCAAATTCTTTGTTCTTCTCCAATATGCTGAGTATAATTTACTTTATAGAGTTTACAAATAGGTACTGCATGATTTCTGTCCAGGTTTTATAATTGTATCAGAGGTGAGAGATGGGTGCATTTTGCTTACTCCATTCTTAACTGCTACTAAAAGTGATAATTAGGTCTTAAGGCTTTCACTGGAAATGATACATGTTATTTCTGTTCACATTTTGTTGGACATAGGAAGTCAAATGGCCACAACTATCTTCAAAGAGGAAGAGAAATGCAACACTACTCTTTGCCCTGAAAGAGAGTCATAGTATTTGCTAAATAGCACCCATGGCTACCCACATTGCAATAGTTTGGACCTCTAGGATGAACTTCATCTTGAACCAAACCCAAGCACCAGTTGACTATACCTAAGCTAGAAGTATAGTGATTCTCTTAAAGGCATACTTGTGGGATTCTATGCCATCAAAATCTATGGCTGTCTTTGTGGGACTATCTATAGTCCAACTACTTAAAAGAGGAATCAATGATGGTATGCTCCACTCATATAATCTTGAATTTATACATTGGTACAAAGTAAAGAAACAATATGTTTTTAAAACTCCAAAGGTGGTAATAGTGAGGAAAATATCTATATGATTGAATACTAACTAGAAATAAAATATAACTGATAGAAGAAAGCAGAGTTTACCAGAAGAAACACTTAAAAGGAAGTCATATAGATCTGTTGATACTATATATTTTGTCAAACTAGTCAATATTACAGTCTCATTAAAATTGTTTCCAGAACCTCCAAAGGAGTTTTTGGGACAGCTTTATCTATGATGTTTCATATCAATCTGTACCTATCCCACTAATATTAATTAACTTTCTCCACTTTTCCCTAAAGTAATGTATTTGCTCCCACAAAAATAGAACTTTCATTTTATTTGACTTAGGCATAGAGTTTATTTTTTTTTATTTTTTTTTCAATATATGAAATTTATTGTCAAATTGGTTTCCATACAACACCCAGTGCTCATCCCAAAAGGTGCCCTCCTCAATACCCATCACCCACCCTCCCCTCCCTCCCACCCCCCATCAACCCTCAGTTTGTTCTCAGTTTTTAACAGTCTCCTATAGGCATAGAGTTTAATTCCAAAGTTCTGCTCCACTGGAAAACAACTTAGAATCAGAAAGTTGTTGCATAATTTCTCAACAGCCTGGAAAAGGTGCTGGGCAAGGGTTTAGATCTAGTTTACAAGTAGTACAAAGGAAATATGTAATTCAGCAAGTAATTCTCAGTGAACTTATAGTAACATGACTCACAACAAGAAAATCGGTGAATAAAATATGCTGAATGGGAAATGATTCAGTGAAAATATTATTCAGAATTAGCAATTACCGAGTGAAAGTATTACCCACAGCAGACAATTACTCAGTGAAAATATTACAGGGAGCAGGCAAATATTCAATCAAACATTTGACAAGGGGAGCAATTATTCAATAAACAATCATATAATTGTACCCAATGGAGCATGCTTGCCATACGGCATACAAATCATTTGCAGACACTCAGGATGATGTTCTGACTGTTGCAAATGTGGATAATTTATGGTTCTCATTTGTCATTTTTGAGATAATTTCATTTCAGTTTTACTTTCAAGTAAACACCATTAAAATGTGTAAAACCATACTAAAAATCAATTTTTCAAATAATCCTATTTCAGATTTTTTTTTTTTTTTTTGCTTCCTCTCATATCATTCTCTCCCAGTCCTTTCTCCTTCTTTCCCTTATTTCCTCCTTCTCTGGCTGTTTCTTCCTCTATCTCACTGTTTTCCTTTCTCTTAATATATTTTAAAGAGTAAGTCTGAATATTAAGAAGCCCACATTTATTATTATTCTCTCTATAAATCACTCATGAATGTGTTTTCTGGAAGGAAATATCACTAGAAGTTATTTATCACACATTGATGGATTGCAGGTATAATCTGCAATGTGAGACCCAGTGAGAATGTAACTGTATTTTCAGGAAGTTCATAGGCTAAAATGGTAACAGTGAATGAATCAATGAATACATATTTCAATCAGCAACACTATTGACTATTCCCTGTCAGTCACTGTACTGATACATATGACAGTTCCTGTTCTGAAGGAGTGTATAGACTAGTGGTAGAGACTGTTCCACAAACCAAAAATGTCAACAAAATATAGTAATTGCTGAGAGAGGTGTGCATAAAGGGATAGTGGGGCAAAGGATGAGTTCAAGATAAGCTACCTGGAGGTATTGGAGACTCAGCTACATGTGAGAGAAACATGAATATTTAGCCAGGTAAAGACAGTTGTGAAAAGGAGTCTTTTGCTAATCAAACCTGTGGTAAGTGTGGGGACTCCAAGCAGTTCAGTGTTGTAGCATGTGACATGACACTGGGTCAGTGGTGGGAAAGGATGCTGGCAAAATGATCCCATCAGAAGATCAACATACATAGGGCGCTTGGGTGGCTCAGTGGGCTGAGCATCCGACTTCGGCTCAGGTCATGATCTCACAGGGGTCATGGGTTTGAGCCCCACATCGGGTTCTGTGCTGACAGCTCAGAGCCTGGAGCCTGCTTTGGATTCTGTGTCTTCCTCTCTCTCTGCCCCTCCCTGGCTCATACTCTGTCTCTCTCAGTCTCTCAAAAATAAATTTAAAAATGTTTAAAAAGAAAACTAAAAGAAGATCAACATAAAGCAAATTAATATTCCTCCTTTACTTGTCTTTAAAAGGCTCTTGGTATATAATTTCTTCTCCATTTTCCAGTTTCTAAAGGAGAATTAAATATAGTTGTTGCTCCTCGTCTACATTCAGTTACAGAGGGGATTGAAAAGTAGTGTGTATTCATGAAGGAAAAATGCTTGCTTCAAACAGGGATGGCCATCATTCAGCTTGCTTGGTGATGCAAACAGCTTGAAGAGGGTATATGGTCACTGACTGTTTTTGCATCTAGTATTCATTTGCCTTTTCTTAGTAACTGCATCCCTAGTGCCCTGCTAGGGATCAGTTCTCCCCCAGGCTCACTGTGTGATTTGAGCAGCACTGATTCCCATTCCTAGTTCTAGAGGCTCAAGACAGTCAGGGTTTCTATTCTTCAATGGTGTCAGTGACTTCTCTTTTTCCATGGGAAGCATATATCCCCTTTAATGGCCACGGTGAGCTATTTTCTGGAGCTTTGAAGAAAGGAAGCTTTCACTTATCTTCTGGGTTGGCTAGAGTGCTGGAGTGAGACAGAAGTGCTGAGCTGTCTTCCTATGGTGGGGTGGCTAGCCTGAGAAGAATGTCTACACAGGACTTCCACACAAGGGCACAGCATGTGGGTATGCATTGTAGTTTAGTGCCCTGATTAAGCCATTAGGCAGTCATCTGTCTGTTCCTTGAGCTTTTCAGACTATGCCAGTTAATGTGTTTCCTTTTTTCTGCTTAAGCCTGAGTTGAATTTTCTGTCTTTGGAAACCAGAACAACCTTGACACAAAGGTTGAAAAATTGAAATGGTTTGCCAGGTGGCTGGTGCATATTTGTTTAGTTACATAATAAACTAATTAAACTAAATGAATCTGCTAAATTCTCTCTCATTTCTCAGTTCCTTATCTATGAATGGTTTTTACAGTTGCAAAGCATTTTGCCTACATTCTCTGGCTTAATCTTTGTAATAAAAATTGAAGTAGATACTATTTATACCTTTTGTCTTTAAGGAATTTTTGCAGGATTATACAAAGCATGAATGTCTCGGGCACAGTGTCAAGCTTTCGTACTCTAACTTGAAGGATTTTGCCAAGTTACTTTTACATCTTTAACTACTATCATGTGCACATCAAAGACTCACATTATACTTCACATTATTGTAGCTTTTAAGAGATGAGCATTAAGAAGGGGTTTGTTTCAGATTTCTTATTTATAACCATGGAGTTTAGAGATTGATCGAATAGAATGATAGGGAGGAGAGGATTGCTTTTTTTTTTTAAGAGATTTTTTAAAATGTTTATTTATTTTTCAGAGGGAGGGGAAGGGCAGAGAGAGAGGGAGACAGAGGATCTGAAGCAAGCCCCGCGCTGATGGCAGAGAGCCTGATGCGGGGCTCGAACTCACAAACCATGAGATCATGACCTGACCCTAGCTGACTGAGCCACCCATGCGGTCCAGGATTGCTTTTAAAGTGCAATTTTAAAGTAGAACTTTAAATAAAATTCTCAAAAAAATTTTTTTGAAGTGACTAATCAATCTTAAATAAAGATAATTTACTAGAAATATGAAATTCCCTTAGCAAATTTCAAATTTGCACATCAAGTGTATTATAACACATTGTGCTGTTATGGTATTGAATAAAGGCCTTTATTTTCTAGGTCACCATTTTTGTGACTTTAGAATTGCTTGTTTGTTGATTGATTGATTTGAATCTGTTTAATTGTCTTCCTTTTTAGAGAAAAAAAATACCAGAAAAAAAATTTTTAAATAAATACTGTACATTCCTTTTTTAGAATTGCCAAAGAAGTATTTGGAGTTTTTGCCTTTGTTGTTTCTCCTGCTGTTTTTTCTCTTGAGATGTAATGGAAATATAACATTATATTAATTGATATAACATTTATATTAATTTTAGGTGTAGAACGGTATACGGTATTTGTATACATTGCAAAATGATCACCACAATAAGTTTAGTTAACATCCATCACTATACAGAGTTACAAAAATGTCTTTTTCTTGTGATGAGAACTTTTAAAATCTATTCTCTTAACAATTTTCAAATATGCGATACGGTATCATTATAGTCGCTGTGCTGTACACTACGTTTTTATGGCTTATTTATAATTATTTTATAATTGGAAATTTGTACCTTTAGGTTAACTTTTTTCTATTGCAGTATTTGGTTTTTAATTCCCCAAATGTTCTTGATATAAATCATTTCTTGGGGGAATCGTTAGGCTCTTGAACTCTCTCTGCCACTCACAGATAGCTTCCCCCTACCAGGAGGCCCTGGCTGGAGTTATAAGAGAGCTAAACAAGTCTGACTGGAACCTCCCATCATCAATTTAAATTCTGGGTCTGTTTTTGTTGAAATAAAAGCCCTGGAGAAGTAGTGCATGAAACTTTACAGTTAAAAAATAAGTATTTTCCTTTTGGGTAAAGTACAGTTGCTGCACATTACTCTGTGTTATTTAATCATACCCTTAGGGACTAGAAAGAGGTTCCTTGAAGAGTTGCTCCTGTCTTATGTCATCAAATTAATAGCAAAATAAAATGCCCCTGCAGAAACAGAATAAGAGGTCCTACTCTTTTCTCACTTGAACTTCATCTAAGTATATCAAATACAATATATAATACTTCTACTTGAACTTTAATAGTGCCCTCTGTGAAATTTTGATAAAATTTATTCACCCTTTGCCCTGCCAGTTAATTACTCATTTATGCATCATTTCTGCTCAGAATAACTTGTGACCTTATTGAAGGCATAGATGACGCTTTTTAAAATCCCATTATCCTATACCTCCCATCTGAATACATAGTATAATCCATCATATTATTAGATGTTCAGTGTATGTCTGGTGACTGTGTTAAAAGTAGATCTGCACCATATTGGTCCAAAGCATTGCATTTGCAATTTGATTTAAAGAGAAGAAATGAAGATTAAGTTCTGATGAGATGATAATAAAACAGATAAATTTATATTGCTAGTGAAAAAATAAAATAATATGAACCTACACTGAGTGAAAGGAGGATCTTTCAGGATCCATAAAAGTATCAAAGCTGTTTGGCCCTACCATTATATTAATAAAGATTTTATTCTAAGGAAATAATTACTCAGCAGAAAATAACATTAATTTATTCAACAAACAATTATTGAGTGATAGCTATATGCAGATACTGTTGTAGATACTTGACCTCTATCATTCAACAAAATGGATCTTATATTCTAATAGACAGTGACAAATAATAAATGTAATAATTATAAATGATGAAAGTATAAAGGATATTAGGTAGTAATGAGTGCTTCGGAAAAAAGGGCAGAGTAAGGATCAAGGATTTGGAATTAGGGATTAAAATTTTAAGTGAAGTTTTGGGGTAGGTCTTATTGAGAAACCATATATAAGCATTGAAGAGAAAGGGTTACCACATGATATCTGTGGCAAAGATGATAAGCAGAAAAAGCAATAGTCCTAAATTAGGAGAGTGCTTGGCATGTTCCAGGAAGAGCTAAGAGGGCAGTTGGGGGTTGGGGAGTGAGCGAAGAAGAGAAAGTAGTAGGAGGTGAAGTTTGGGAGAAATGGAAGCCCAGATCATGCAGGGCCTTGTTGGCCTTGTAAGGAATTTGGCTTTTATGCTGAGTGAACTGAGGATCCATCGCAAGTTTCTGAGGAGGAAAAAAAAAAAAGTGGCCAAGATCTAACTGGCATTTTATTTTTTTTTATTTAAAAAAAATTTTTTGACGTTTATTTATTTTTGAGAGAGAAAGAGAGAGAGAGAGAGAGAGAGCGAGTGAGCATGGGGGAAGGGCAGAGAGCAAGGGAGACACAGAATCTTAAACAGGCTCCAGGCTCTGAGCCGTCATACAAAGGCTCGGAGAGCCATGAGAGATCATGACCTGAGCCAAAGTCAGCCACCCAACTGACTGAGCCACCCAGGCTCCCCTATCTAACTGACATTTTAAAAGGATCACTCTTGTTGCTGTGCTGAGACTAGCTCATGAAGAGGGAATGATTGAGGTTGGGTGACTGGTTAGGAAATTTGGTAGGCTGAATAATGCCTCCCCAAATGATATCCACATACTAATTCCTGAAACCTGTGAGTGGTGGCTTTTGTGGCAAAAGAAACCCAAAACAGAACAAAACAAAAAACTAAACTCAAATAAAAATCCTCTGGATGTGATCAAATTAAGGATATTGAGATGGGGAGATTATCTGGGATTATCCTGGTGGGCACTTTAAATGCAACCACATGTATTTTTCTAAGAGGGAGGCAGAGGAAGATTTGACCACAGGTAAGAAGAGCAATGATGGAAGCAGAGTCAGAGACAGAAGATATTATAACATTGATTTTGAAGATGGAGAAAGAGGCCATGAGCCAAGGACCACAGGGAGTGCAGCTGTAGTTGCTGGAAATGGCAAGGAAACAGAAAAGGTAAGGAAATGAATTCCCCCCCACAGCTCTCGAGGGAGTGTGGCCCTGTCAATACCTTGATTTTGGCTCAGTGATAGTGGTGTTGGACCTAAGGCTTCCAAAACTGTAAGAGAATAAATTTCTGCTGTTCTAAGCCACCAAATTTGTGGCCATTTGTTATAGTAGCCATAGAAAACTATTGCTCTTATCCAAGAAAGAGATGATGGTAGTTCAGATGACAATGATAAAATGGAGATGATGAGAAGAACTGCATTTTGAGTAAGTTTTATACATAGAATAAATAGGATTTTCAGTCAGATCAAAAGTGGGATTTGAAATAAAAGAGAATCAAGAAAAGCACCAATGTTTTTGCCTAAGTAACTGAAATGATTTTGCATTAGATAAAAAAAAAAGTTGCATGTAGAAACGGTTTTTCAAGGGACAACCAGGAATTCTGTTTGGAACATACTGGATTTGAGAATTTTTTTAAGAGATCTAAATGGAGGTTTGATTAGGCAGTTGGATATAAAAGCATGGAGTTTAGAAGAGAGATCTTTGGCTACTGATGCAAGTTTGGGAGTTATTGACACATATTTGTAGAATTGTATTATACTTCTTAGTTGAAATGCTGAAAGTCTGCCTTAAAAGGATCAAAATTCAACTTTCTTGACATTCATATGCACTTTAAGTTGGAATGCTTTTGTGACATTATCCTCTAAACTACTGCATTTTCCCCCTATCCTGTTGGTGTAGAGACTATTATAGTTTAATAAAAACCGTCTTATTTGTAAAAGGAGGAAACAGGAAGAAAAAATATCAATATAAGCATTAAACAAGGAATGTAACCTATTAATATGGGTTTATATTAATTATATTAATGAGGGTTTAATAATAGAGATTTTCAAGAAAGATGATCTACTTATTTCTGATTTCTCAGAAATATGAATTTAGGCTATGGTAGCCATGAATTGATTTCTGTCATATTAGCCTTATGGCAGAAATTTGACACTATATGGAGATACATTTAGTGTTAAATTTTTATAGTGTTAGAATAACTCATCAAAGAGAGAAAAGGAGTCCCTTAACTGTTAAATATTTTAGTGTCAAAACCCACTTTATTGATTTTTCACTGATATACTTTCATTAACATTTAAAATTTTCCATTGCTTGAATTTTACTTTTCCCTCAAGCTGATTTGTAATATGTGGACATAGGCTTGTGTTGAAAGGGTGGCTGGAACAAAAGTTCTTAGAGATCATATAGAAAGAAATTATGTTATCTGTAAGGAAAACACACATGATTTAGAATTTTTTATAGTATTATAATGCATCATCCAAAAGCTTAGAAGACTTTTGTAAATTTGAAAAGCAATGTTGGGGTTTCCATTTCTGGCTCTGATGGAGTTTCTTGTGGAAGTTCTGCCAAAATCAACTAAGAGAGCTAAATAAAATATAATAAATAACATTTCTTTGAAGGCATCAGAAGGCTTCTAGAATAATAACACTTCAGGGGGGAAAGTATGGGGAAGTAGGATTCATACACAAATGTGAGCTGATATGCTATAGCCACTTTTATCTGTAGGATATTTCTGATATTTGATGTGGACCAAGAGGCTGGGAGTCCCAACTAAAGGTGCAGAGGACTACTAGTGAAAGGCAGTGCAAAAGCAGAGATACTGGCAGAATAGAGATTTAAAATATTAGAGACTTGAGATTCTAGGATCTCAGTGAGAAGAGATGGGTAAAGAATTGACACAAATACCACTGATTTTTCTCAGTACATCTGTCTAATTCTAAAACTGTGTATGGTAACCTGAGCAGAATAAGAAGCTAAGCAGAAAGCCCCTGAGATGCAGAGCAGAGCTGATAGCAGTCCTGGTGATAAGGGTTAGAATTCAAGATATTTCAGAGGGAGAGACTCTGGTGAATACCACACAGACTCTTCATGGAAAACACTAGAGAGTCACTTTCTATGAATGAACTCAAGGTACTGGCAATCATACCTCAAGACAGCTAAGTCTCAGTGGGATTAAGGGGATTGACATCACACTATTAACTACCAAAGGAAAAGTTAAACCTTCTGTAGAGGAAGACAACATGGTTCACAATTTTTATAATTTTTCATACATAATGTTTTCCATTTAGTTACAAAATTACCATGTATGCAAAATGACAGGATCACATGACTAGAAACCAAGAGAAGAGAAAAACAACATACCCGATGATGATCCAGACATTGGTCAAGGACTTTAAAATTCTTACTATTAATTTATGGGGGAATACATGGAGAGGTAAAAATGAAGAATTCACCGGAGAACTGGTGTTTTTAAAAAGGACAAAATATCTGTTTGAAATTCTAGAGGTGAATAACACAATAACTTAAGAACTCAGTAGTTGGGCAATAGCAGACTTCACCAGAGAAGAAGATAGGGTTAGTGAACCGGAAGGTAGGTTAATAGAAAAACAGAACAAAAAGGATGAAAAATACAGAAAACTTGTCAGAGTCTTATGGGACACAGTGAAAAGATCTAACACACTTAATGGAGTCTCAGAAGAGAGGAGAAGAAAACTAGTGCAGAATTAATATTCAAAATAGCTGAGAACAGTGGCGCCTGGGCGACTCAGTTGGATAAGCGACCAACACTTGATTTCAGCTCAAGGTTGTTGGTATTGAGCCCTGTGTCCAGCTCTGTGCTGATGAGTGTGAAACCTGCTTGGGATTCTCTCTCTCCATCTCTCTCTCTCTGCCCCTGACTCCCCCTACCTCTCTCTCAAAATAAACAAAGAAACATTAAGAAAAAAAAAAAGAAATAGCTGAGAACAATCCAATATGGGTGGAGGATATAAAGCTACTGATTCAGGAAGTTCTGCAAACCTCAAGTTTGAAGAACACAAAGAAAACCATCACACTTAGACACACCATAGTCAAACTGCTGAAAACCAAAAAAAAAAAAAAAAAAAAAAAAAATCCTAAAAGCAGCTCAGGCAGTCAGAGCTTTAATTCAGAGTTTAAAAAAACAAACAAATAAACAAACAACCCCCTTCCAAGAGTCTTTATGAAACAAAAGGAGGATAGTTTATTTTTCAGCAGAGATTGTGGAAGCCAGAAAAAAAATGGAATAAATACTCAAAGTACGGAAAGGATACAACTGGCGATTAAGAGCTTTCTAGTCAGAAAAAAAAATACCCTTTAAATACAAAGAACAAACAGGGTTGATGAGGGGTGGGGAAGAGGGTAAAGTGGGTGATGGGCATTGAGGAGGGCACTTGTTGGGATGAGCACCGGGTGTTGTATGTAAGCCAATTTGACAATAAGTTATATTTAAAAATCAAAACAAAACAAAACAAAAAAATTTCAGTTGAAATCTTCAGACAAACCAAAATTGAGAGGTATCATCGTCAGGAGACCCATACTAAAAGAAATACTAAAGTTGATTTGTAAAACAAAAACAGTAAAGTCTTACACAGTTTTGAATAAGTAATATTAAAATACACAATAATAATTCAAAAGAGTCAGGAGGAGGTAAAAGGAATTAAGATGTTGTAAGTTCCTGGTCATAAATTAATAATTGTATTAGAGAATTGTAAGTCAAAGACAGTGTAATCTCTAGGGTAGCCACTAAATGAAAAATAAAGCAGTGTGGGTAATTTGCCTTTGCCCTGGTCCCTTCCTTGGAAGAAGGAATGACAATCTGTTGGTGATCTCACATGGGGAGCTGTCTGATAAATCACTGGATTTTTAGTAATTCATTCAAGATCAAAATAATCATGATTAGACAGCTTTGAAAGACATAATTGGTGAATCCAGAATATAAACTTTAAAGAACACTGAGATGAGCTAGACCTGGGAGGAGAGAACCTGGATTTGACATTCATTATAAGACTTTGAGTTTGTAGGATAACATGGTATGGCAGGCATGGCTAGTTGCATATGTAATGTCCATTTTTTCATTTTTATGTATTTTATACAACTAGGATGCACATAGTTCAAAATATTCACTTTTCCAGTTTCCTTCACTTGAAGGTGGTCAGTTCTGACCTTCAGATTTAAAACAAAACTCTACCTAGGAATTTTGAGAAAGTTTCTTCCTGATATCCATGTTACCTCTTCCTCCTTCTTCCAAACCCCTCTCTTCAAGGCTGGGTTGGCCATCTTGAGAGTAGCAGCCATCTTGAGATCATGAGACATGCTAAGGATGTCAGAACAGAAAAACAAAGGGAGCCTGAGTCTTTACTGATATCTTTGAGCAGTTAGCTGTAGAAGACATAAACTAATTGCTTGAAGGATTTTTTTGTTTGTTTGTTTGTTTTGTTTTTGTTTTTAATTTGAGCACAGTTGACACAATGGTACATTAGTTTCAGGTGTACAGCTTCAGGTGATTTGACATTTTATGCATTATGCTATGTTTACTACAAGTATAGCTATCCTCTGTCCCATTACATCACCATTACAATATCACTGACTGTATTCCTTATGGTGTACTTTTTGTTCCTGTGACTTAGAAATTCCATAACTGCAGACCTGTATCTTCTCCCCTTCACCTGTTTTGCCCAGCTGCCCCCATTCCCTCTGGCAACCATTAGTTTGTTCTCTGTACTTTTAGTTCTGATTCTGTTTTTTGTTCATTCATTTTTTTTAGATTCCATTTATAAGTGGAATCATATGCCATTTGTCTTTCTCAGTCTGATTTGTGTCACTTAGCATAATAACCTCTAGGTCCATCCATGTTACTTCAAATGACACAATCTCATCTTTTGTGATAGCTGTGTAATATTCCATAGTATATATATACCATATATTCCCTATCCGTTTGTCTATTGTTGGACACTTAGTTTGCTTCCATGCCTTGGATATTGTAAATAATGCTGAAATAAACATGGGGTGCATATATCTTTTCAAGTTAGTATTTTCCTTTTCCGTAGGTAAATACCCAATACTGGAATAACTGGATCATATGATATTTCCATTTTTAATTTTTTTTAGGAACCTTCATGTTGTATTCCACAGTGGCTGCACCAGTTTGCATTCTCACCGATACTGCTTGAGAGTTCCTTTTTCTCTATATCCTTGCCAGTACTTGTTTCTTTTCTTTTTGATTTTGGCCATTCTGAGAGGTGTGAGGTGACATCTGATTGTGCTTGTGATTTCATTTCCCTGATGATTAGCGATGTTGAGCATTTTTTTCATTTGTCTGTTGGCCATCTGTATGTCTTCTTTGGAAAAATGTCCATTCAGATCCCCTGCCCATTTTTTAGTTGGACTGTTTTTTTGGTGTTGATTTCAATAAGTTCTTTATATATTTTGGATATTAACCCCTTATTTATATATATCATTTGCAAAAATCTTCTCCCATTCAGTAGTTTGTGTTCTTGTTTTGTTGATGGTTTCATTTGCTGTGCAGAAGCTTTTTATTTTGATGTAGTACCAGTAGTTTATTTTGGCTTTTGTTTCCCTTACCTTAGGAGACATATCTAGAAAAAATGTTGCTATGGCTGGATGGCAGAGAAATTACTGCCTGTGTTATCTTCTATAATTTTTATGGTTTCAGGTCTGTTTAGGTCTTTAATCCGTTTCAAATTTATTTTTGTGTATGGTGTTAGAAAGTAGTCCAGTTTCACTCTTTTACATGTAGCTGTTCAGTTTTCCCAATGACATTTATTGAAAAGACTTTCTTATTGTATATTCTTGCCTCCTTTGTCATAGATTTATTGACTGTGTATAAATGTAGATTTATTTCTGGGGTCTCTATTCTGTTCCATCAATCTATGTGTCTATTTTTATGCCAATACTATACTGTTTTGATGACTACAGCTTTGTAGTATATCCTTAAATCTGGAATTGTGACACTTCCTGCTTTATCCTTCTTTCTCAGGATTGCTTTGGCTATTTTGGGTCTTCTGTGGTTCCATACAAATTTTTGTATTATTTGTTCTCGTTATGTGAAAAATGCTGTTGGCATTTTGATAGGAATTGCATCGAATCTGTAGATGCTTTGGGTAATATGGACATGTTGACAATATTTACTCCAATCCATGAGCATGAAATATCTTTCCATTTGTTTATGTCATCTTTAATTTCTTTCATCAGTGTTTTACAATTTTCAGAGTACAGGTCTTTTACTTCTTCAGTTAAGTTTATTCCTAGGTATTTTATTCTTTTTGGTGCAGTTGTAAATGGTGTTTTCTAAATTTCTCTTTCTGTGACTTTGTCATTGATGTATAGAAACACTGCTGATTTCTGGGTATTATTTTTGTATCCTGTCACTTTATTGAATTTATTACTTCTAGCAAATTTTTAGTGGAGCTTTGGGATTTTCTATGTATAGTATCATGTTGTCTGCAAATAGTGACAGTTTAACTTCTTCATTACCAACATAGATGCTTCTTATTTCTTTTTAATTGACTTATTGTTGTGGCTAAGATTTCGAGTACCATGTTGAATAAAGTGGTGAGAGTGAACATCCTTGTTTTGTTTCCAACCTTAGAGGGAAAGCTCTGTTTTTCACCATTGAGTATGATGTTTTTCATATTTGGCCTTTATTATGTTGAGGTACTTTCCCTCTAATTCCATTATGTTGAGTTTTTATGCTGAGTGGATGTTGAATCTTTTCAAATGCTTTTTCTGCATCTATTGAGATGACCATATGATTTTTTTAATTTTCCATTTTGTTGACGTGGTATATGACATTGATTGATTTGCAAATATTGAACCATCCTTGCATCCGAGGAATAAATCCTACCTGATCATGGTGAATGATCTTTTAATGTATTGTGTGTTATTTGATAAGATTTTGTTCAGGATTTTTGCATCTTTGTTCATCAGAAATATTGGCCTGTAGTTTTCCTTTTTTGTGGGGTCTTTGTCTGGTTTTGGTATCAGGGTAATGCTGATCTTTTCTTCCTCTTCTATTTTTTGGAAAAGTTTGAGGAGGATAGATGTTAAGTCTTCCTTAAATGTCTGATAGAATTCACTTGTGAATCCATTTGGCACTGGACTTTTATTTTTTGGTAGGTTTTGATTACCAATTCAATTTTTTTACTTATACTAAGTCTTTTCAGATTTTTTATTTCTCCCTGGTTTAGTTTTTGGAGATTGTATGTTTCTAGGAATTTATCTCTTTCTTCAATGTTGGCCAGTTTGTTGGCATATAATTTTTTATTGTATTCTTTTATAATCCTTTGTATTTCTATTGTGTCAGTTATTACTTCTTCCTTGTTTCTGATTTTGTTTGAGTCCTATTTTTCTCTTGATGAGTCTGGCTAAGGGTGTGTCAATTTTGTTTATCTTTTTAAAGAACCAGCTCTTTGTTTCATTGATTTTTTGTTGTTGTTGTTTTATTTGTTCATTTAGTCATTTATTACTTCTCTGACCTCTATCATTTCTTTCTTATACTCAGCTTGGGTTTTGTTTGTTCTTTTTTAGTTCTTTTGGGGTAAGGTGAGAATGTTTGAGTTTTTTCTTTTTTCTTGGGATAAGCCTATATTTCTATATCTGTTCCTCTTAGAACTGCTTTTGCTGTGTCCCAAAGATTTTGGACCATTGTGTTTTCATTTTTATTTATGTCCATATATTATTTCATATCCTCTTTGATTCATTGACCCTTTGGTTGTTTAATATTATGTAGTTTAGTCTCCACGTGTTTGTGTTTTTCCAAGTTTTTTGGTTGTGATTTGTTTTTAGTTTCATACCATTTTTGGAAAAGATGCATAGTATTATTTCAATTTTCTTAAATTTGTTGAGGCTTGTTTTATGGCCTAACATGTGATCTATTCTGGAGAACGTTCCATGTGCACTTTAAAGCAATGTATATTCTGTTGTTTTTGGATGGAATGTTCTGTATATATCTGTTATGTTAATCTGGACCAATATGTCATTCAAAGATATTGTTTCCTTATTAATTTTTTGTTTGAATGATCTATTCATTGTTGTAGGAGGAGTGTTAATGTCTCTTCCTATAATTGTATTGCCATCAATTTTTTTCTTTAGGTCCATTAATATTTGCTTTAGATATTTAGGTGTTCAGTGATGTGTGCATGGATATTTATGATCATTATTTACTCCTGTTGGACAGATTCCTTTATCAGTATGTAATGCCCTTCTTTGTTTTTTGTTGGTCTTTGTTTTAAAGTCTATTTTGTCTAGTACAAAGTATTGCTAAGTATTGCCTCTGGCTTTTCTTTTTCTTTTTTTTTTCACTTCCATTTGCATGGCACATGTTTTTCCACCCCTCCACTTTCTGTCTGTATGTGTCTTTAGGTCTGAGGTGAGTCTCTTATTTTTTTTTATCCATTCCACCACTCTTTATCTTTTGATTGGAGCATTTAGTTCTTTTACATTTAAAGTAATTATTGATAGGTATGTACTTATTCCCATTTAAATTTTTTTTCTGTTTTTTTTTTTTGTTTGTTTTTTATTCATTTACTTTTTTGGTTTGTTATTTTGTTTTTTGTTTTTGCAGTTCTGTGTTTCTTTCTTCTTCTCTTGCTTTCTTTTGGCCAGTTAGTATCTATAATGTTTCACTCTATTTTCTTTCTCTTTATTTTTTGTGTATCAATCATAGGTTTTGGGTTCTGGGTTATCATGAGGCTCATACATAACATCCTAAGTAAATAGCAGTCCAAATTAATTTGAGTGTCACTTAAGTTCAAACACATTAAAAAAATAGAAAAAGAAAAAAATCCTTTTTTCCTGTTCTCTTCCATTTTTACCTCCTTCTCCACATTTTAGGTATATATTGTCATATTTTACATCTTTTTATTAAACTTTTCTTATATCCAATTCTGGTCATTTCTTTTCCACCTGAAACCCTTTAACATTTCTTGTAAAACTGATTTAGTGGTGATAAATGCCTTCATCTTTTGTGTTTCTGAAAAAGTTTATCTCTCCATCAAATCTGAATGATAATCTTGCTGGGTGGAGTATTCTTGGTTGCAGTTTTTTTTTTCCTTTCAGCACTTTGAATATATTATGCCACTCCCTTCTGGCCTGTAAAATTTCTGCTGAAAAATTAGCTGAGAGCCTTATAGGTTTCTCTTTGTAGGTATTTTTTTGTTTGTTTGTTTCTATCTTTCTACTTTTAAGATTTTCTCTTTATGTTTAACCTCTGACTTTTTTTTTTAACGTTTATTTATTTTTGAGACAAGAGAGACAGAGCATGAATGGGGGAGGGGCAGAGAGAGAGAGGGAGACACAGAATCCAAAGCAGGCTCCAGGCTCTGAGCCATCAGCCCAGAGCCCAACGTGGGGCTCGAACTCACGGACCGCGAGATCGTGACCTGAGCTGAAGTTGGATGCTTAACTAACTGAGCCACCCAGGCGCCCCAACCTCTGACTTTTTAATTATTATGTACCATGGTGTGGACCTCCTGGGGTTCATCTTGTTTGGAACTCTCCATGCTTCTTGTGTGGAGACTTGTATGTCTTCTATTTCCTTCCCTAGGTTAAGGAGGTTTTTAGTCATTATTTCTTCAAATAAGTTTTCTATATCTTTCTCTTTTCTTGTGGGACTTCTATAATGTAAATATTTGTTTGCTTAATGTTGTGCAAGAGATAGCTTAATTTATTTTTATTTTCAAAATTCCTTTTCTCTTTTTGCTGTTTAACTTTAGTGCTTTTCATTACCCTGTCTTGCAGATTGCTGATTTGTTCTTCTGCATCCTCTAATCTACTGTTGAGTCTCTCTAATGTGTTTTTTATTTCAGTTATTGTATTCTTCAACTCTTTTTTTTTTTTTATATATTTTCTGTCTCTTTATTGAAGGTCTCACTCAGGTCTTGCATTTTTTTCTCAAGCCCAGTGAATATCTTTATCATTTCTTTAAATTATTTATCAGGCATAATGCTTACCTCCTTTTCACTTAGTTCTTCTTCTAGTGTTCTGTGTGTGTGTGTGTGTGTGTGTGTGTGTGTGTGTGTGTGTGTTCTTTCTTTTGGAGCATATTCCTCTATCTTCCCATTTTGCTTGACTTTGTGTGTTTGTTTCTATGGATTAGGTGAAGCATCTACTTTTTCTAGACTTTAAGGAGGGGTATTATGTATGTTGTTCCCTATGTAGACTTTGTGCTTAGTGACTTTTGCTGGCTGGCTGGAGCTGTGACTGTACATGCTACTCTTAAACCATGGCGTTTCTGTCTCTCCTGCTATTCTCTTGCCATTCTTTTTATCTTATGGTTGTTCAGTAGCTGTTCATTCAGCCCTTATTTCTTCTTCAGGAGGAATTCTTCTATTAATAGATGTAATTCAGGTGTTTCACAGAGGAAGTGAGTTCAGAGTCTTCCTACATCACCATTTTGAGTCCTGCATGAAGAGTGTTTATTATAAGAGAAAAATACATCACTATTTATTTAACCCACTGTAGTCTAGTGTTGTGTTGCTTAATGTTAAATGCCTCATAATTCATGTACAAGTTTCCTTTATTAAGGCCAACTTTTTACCCTGACACCCAAGTCTGGTCTACTTTAGTTATCTCTTCTGGCACTTCTCTGCTCCTTCTAACTTTCTTCACTTTTTTTTGTGGCCCTCTTCGTTGAAGAACAAAAAGACACAGCTGTCCCTCTTTTTACAAATTATATCTATAATTATAGGTTTCCAATATTCATCCAATACTTTTCTGTTTCTGTATCTTGGCTCAGACTTTCAAAATCTTAACCAATATTTGATTATTGTATACACAATGAAGAGTATTAAAATTGTTTTAATGTTTATATTTTTTTGAGAGAGAGAGAGAGAGAGACAGAGTGTGAATGGGGGAGGGGCAGAGAGAGGAAGACACAGAATCTGAAGCAGGCTCTAGGCTCTGAGCTGTCAGCACAGAGCCCAATGCAGGGCTCAAACCCACAAGCCATGAGATCATGACTTGAGCTGAAGTCAGACACTTAACTGACTCAGGCACCCAGGAGTCCCAATGATTAGTATAAAAATCCCCAAAATGAAAATGGCCTTCATATCTGCTTTTTGGAGCAGGAAAGAAGTGGAAGTCTTTGGTAATGGTTTCTCACATTTCACATTAAAAGCTTCAAATTAATTCTACTAGATTAGATTATGATGGAATAGCAAATCAATCCCAATATGCCACCTATTTAGAATATAAAGGTTTAATTCTCTCCTAGGCTGCATGTCAATTGTGAGTTTGTTGGGGCCTCTGCTCCATATGATCACTTAGCTCAGGCTGACGGAGATTGCTCAATGTAGATCATAGCAGTCGAAGTAGAGGAATGAGAATGCAGGACTCATGTACCATCACTTCTGTGCTTTGACTTGGAAATGACACATATCCTCACCTCTCTCAGGCCATTGGTCACAACTAGTCACATGACTCTACCAAACTACCAGGGCTGGGAATCTAGGATAGCAGAAAAATCTTTGGTGAGCCTTCTATAAGCTCCACCAAGCAGAATGAGCGCTGGAGGCATGAAAGAGGAAAAGATTGTGTCCTAGGTATCTGTGGAAAAGAGGAGAACCCGTCAAGTCAGTCAGTCTGTGTTGAGAGGTGACCTCAGTTTAGCTGTTGGTAATCCTAAGTGGTTCTCCAGTGTATGTCCACAGAGCTAATTACTGGAAATAAAGGCCTAATGTTTATAGACCTAGGGCTCAGGTTGTCAGCAACAGAGATGACATTCAGCTCATACCAAGAGTTAGCCAGAGGGCTGGGGCTTAGATGGAGCTAGTTGTTGCTCAGTAGTAAGGTTAATTCTTGTGCCTTAACTTCTCTCTGTGACTTTCCTTTCACAGGCAACAATATGTCCAAATGTTGAAAAAGTAGAACCTAGGAATAAAAGGGTCCTGAGAATGCTGAGAATAATCAGTGAATAATCTACTTTCTTCCTAGAACCATTATGTTCTACCTGGAACAATTATACTGAATGTAAAGTTTCCTGTTTCACATGAAATATTTCAACCATAACACTACATTGAAGTTTCAGTTTCAATTCTACATTGAACTTTCTTTATTTTAGAAACACATTATAGGATTTCATTTTATCCTCATAACCCACTCTATTTAGTAGGTAGCATTACACTCGTTTTACAGATGAAAAACCAGAGGCCCAAGGAGATTGTTCAAGTTTGAAAGACTTAACTTTCTAGCTCACACATTTCAATCCAGGCCTGTCTACTTCCTTCATATTGAGAGAGTTTTCAAATTAGGCTATAAATCCTCATGTCTCTTTATACTGATGAGACAAAACACTTGACTTTTTCAGCTAATTTTAAAAATGAGTGATTGCTCACATATCTCTCATCGTGTGTGCCTTTTGGCCATCTTAGCCTTCAGCACGTTTTGGTGGCTAAGTGCTGGCTGGCAGTTGCAAAGTTCCCTGGGATCTTATCTTTAGGCGCGAAAATGATTATACCACTTGACAAATGTGATATCTGAACTTAGCACCCAGCAAAAATTAGTGTTCACAGTGGCAGGGCAATTTGAATATTACGTAGATGTTCTTGTGGGTTGCAAACACTTTATTACTAGCACCAAATTACTAACATATATGCATGTAGTGGCGTAGAGATTGCAAAGCAGTTAAAAAATGGAAGCTTCCTCCATTGCTAACAAATCAAATGTAATGAGGAAAAATTGACAAAATGAAAATGGAAATTACTTTCCCTGTAGCAAGTTAAGAAATTGAAAGTTTTCTTTCTCCCTTATTTCTTTCTCAAACTTAATTTTATAGCAGTTTTACTCTGCATTAACAAAATACTCTTCACTTAATATGTAATTATTTCCACTGAAAATACTACTAGAAACTGGAATACTTTCTTTTATAATCATGATACAAAGGAGATAGTAAAAAGCCAGATCCTATGTATTTAAACTTTATTCTTTTATTCTTACACTTTTATATGCCTCACTGTATCATGTAAGATGCTTTTAGTTACAAATAAGAGAGGACAGAAAACAAACTAGCTTAAATTACTTGGAAATGCAATTCAGAGCTACAACAGTCTTCAGGTATAGTTTGATAAGGGCTTCAGTTCCATTTCTCTGCTATAGTTTGTTCATTACTTTCTCCATGTGATGGCTTTACCCTCAGACTGACTTCCTTGCTGGTAGTAAAATGTCCTTACCTTACATGTACAAATCTGTAAATTAAAAGCAAGAGAGAAATATTTTCTTTTTCCAAACATGGGACAGAAGATTTTGTGTTTCTCTCTATCCTAGGATAATGCATTATACTAATTAGCCCAGTCCTGAATAATTTCTTGTCTTTGATCCTATCACTGTGATAAAGAGGACATATTTACCCCTAGAGGAAAGAGTAAAGTAAATAACCCTTGAAACATAGCTACAATTCAGACAAAGAGGGATGGCTTTCTAGAGCAACAGTCTGGGGTTTTCTGGGAAGAGAAAAGGAAGGAATAGACACTGCTTGCATAATGAATATATGACCATTACATCCACTGATGGTACTTTTTAGGGTCAATAAATTTTCTTTCTACTGAGATAAAATACTGTCAGGAAACCTCTCATGTGGTAAACTCATTTCTAGAATAAAAGGCAAATGCCAAAAATACTTTATAAAATATTTGTCTGAGCTGAGGATAGTCAGGGCTTCTTTACCTATGTTGTATCAAATGTAAGCTATTGGTGTACCTGTGAAAAACAGAGGCAGACAGGGAGGAAGGCTCATTCCTGGTCATTACAGCATTCTGTAGCTTCTGATTTCAGCCCCCTTCTTGGGTCACACCTCTCAGAATGTCTTTAGTGGTTTCTGTTCAGGTCATCCACTCGTGAAATATTAGTAACAGCTCTTGTGATCTCCTACAGATTCTGTTTCTTAGAGCAAGATTGCAACTGCTTTGGCTATTTGAATATTCTGAATGAACTGACTATTCATGTCTTGTGGCTTAGTTTCTACCTCTCTCCAGCTTTTATTGATGGCAGTAACTTGGCTATCCAACAGTGATTAAATTCTAATATTGTATATGACATTGAATATATATGTTCTTGTTTAATATAGAAATATTTTGTGCCCTAATCCCTGGAACCTGTGAATACTATGAGCCATCTTTCCTCTAATTGTTATGTTATATGGCATGGTTGACCTTTAGATAGAGAGATTATCTGGGTGAGCCAGATCTGATACACAAGCCCTTAAAAGCAGAAGTAAAGAGCTTTCTCTGGCTTATGGCAAGGAGGAAGGCAGAAAAATCAGAGAGATTTGAAGCATGATAGGATTTGACACACTGTGGCTGGCTTGAAGGTGGAGGGGGCCTCATGCAAGAAACATTGAGTGAGTGTAACAGTTATGAAGAGATTTCAGTCAGGCGGCAGGGAAGCAAAACCTTCAGTCCAACAACTGCAAGGAACTGAATTCTGCCAAAAACCTGAATGAGCCTGGAAGCAAATTCCTCCCTATAGCCTCCAGGTAAGATCTCCATCCAACTAATATCTAGATTTTGGCCTTGTGATACCTGAGCAGAGAACCAGGCTTACTATAGTCAGACATCTACCTACAGAACTGTAAGCTCATAAGTGGATATTGATTTAAAGGTGTTAAGTATGTGGTAATATGTTATAAATCATATAGTTAGACTGAACCTTCAATGAGGACAAAAGCCATGAGTAACCTCATGATTTGAAAAAGTAAATGGAGCTTTCATTAAGGTGAGTTGTTTGGTTCCCATATATGGATTGACATATTCCAGAGGAGATGGTCAAATAACAGGAGGAGATGGTCCAAGTGAGAATGGGACTTAGTCATGGAGAATGGCCAGTCATGAGCAGGTAGACCACAGCATCTCTGGGCTTTGGTTTTAGAATATTCATCTTATTTTCTACATCTAATCCAAGGGCATTGTTCTTGTACCATCATATTTTTTCCCCTGATTTGAATTGTCCTCTAAATACAAAGGGTCTGTTATTTTCCCTTCCAGTTGTTTCCCCCATAGAGTTCCTGGCCCAGTATACATGAGTGGTGTTGATGCATTTTAGCTTCACTTCGCAGCTTAAGGTAACTACGATCCCAACAAATCATTCCAATAGCCTCCCTTTAAGGTTGAATCTAACACTTTTTATAACACTTTATTTTTATTCCATTTCACACTCTATTAGAACAATCCAACCCCTCAAGAATATTATTTTAATGCAAGCTCTCAGAAACTCCTGACATTTGTAGTTTTATTTTATTAGTAAGTTAACCATCTTGATTAATTTACTCTAAACACACCAAAATATTTCTTACTAGGCATTTGGGAGAAATGGGAGCTAAAAGTAAAACCTTGAAATTAGACATGCTAACTATGCCAGCATACATCATAATGCTGAAGCTGCCATGATAAAAGAATAGAGATAGGGCACTTTGCATTTACTTCTTAGAACTCTGAGTTTAAGGATCCTTGCATTTCATTATTTCATTTTTGTGTATTCTTATTCTTATACTTTGAGCTTTAAGCTTATCTCCCACAAGGACACTAGAATTTCTTTCCAACTTATTATTGGAAATTTACATTCTTGTCTCCATCTTCAAAACTGAATGTATTAGTGGATCTATTATAAGGATATAGATAGTCACAGGTAAGTATCTTTTGGGAGTTCGTTATGCATGCAGGGGTAGTTTACATTAATTGTGGTTTGAGGAATAAAATATAATGGACAGAAATTTCCTTTCATACCAGTCATGTGGAGACTGGTAGAGACTGGTACCAGACTTTTTTTTTTTTTTTTTTTTACCTTTATTTAATTATTGAGGAAAGTGAAGCACAAATACCTTACAGAGCTTACCCAAAACTCACTATTAGGACTCAGATCTGGGCAATCTGATTTTGACATGTTCTGAGAGCTAAGGTTTGAAATGATTCTGCCATTCTAAGTAGGCAGAGGGGAGGGCCTCTGTGGCAATAAATGTGGCCGTCTGTGGCAATAAAAAGCCGTCTGTGGCAATAAATGTCTTCTCTGTCTAAACAAATCCTACCTTGTTTGAATGTAATTAAGTAACAACAAAAACAAAGAAAACAACTTAGAGAATATGAAAAAGGAACAACAAAAACAATGTAACAAAAGCTATTGGGGGTAGCATCTGGAAAACTCAAGCAAATATTCCTTAAGAGGATCTAATGAAGGATTAAAGAAGCATTTCAGAAGACTGGTATCCTTCACAACATGAAATAAGTTATGAAAATGGAACAGAAAGCCAAAGACATGAAATGGACTGGTATAAAAAATATTAAAAATGAGATACATGAAATAAAAAGTACCAAAATGAAAATTTAGATGCCAAACCAGAATTGAACCCTTATTTCAGTCAGTTAGGAGCCTAATTGTTCCTGTAAAAAATTGAATTAATGATATGGAGGTTAAGTTGACAATTTTTCACAGGATTCACAGTGCTACAATGGAATCAATTCTCTTATCTAAACACCATTCTCAAGCATTTCTTTCAGTATGTATGGCAGGATTTCAGAGAAGTAGATTTGGAACACTGTAGCCAGGGAATGGGAGAGGAGGTCAGTAGGGGAGAGCTGAATCCCAGAGGTATTAACAAAAACACTTGAGAAGACCACATTCTAAGACCCAGGCCCACTAGAAAACAGAGACATAATCAGAGGATAAAAAGCTGCACTTCTCTCCCACCCACCACCACACAAACAAGCCTCTACTATTAAAACAGTGGGTTATAGCTGAAAGACAAAGACTCAGAAGAATAGAACAAAGGAAGTCCCACAGCTAATAGAGGAAGGAAAAAACGAGTTCATTAGAGGAATTTCAGGCCTCTGATGTTCATAGCCTTAACAAACCTCAAACACAACCCAACTCCTGGCCAGATTAACTAAATCTTTACACAAAAGGCTGATGTAAACGTGGTACATATTAAAGATACAACATGTTCAATTTTCAACAAAACAGTTAGAAAAAAAATGCCCAAGAGAAGAAAAAAATACTATCTGAAGAGACAAATAAGTTATCAGAATCAGATCCAGATATGACATAGGTGTTGGGATTATCAGCAAAGAACTTAAAATAATGATGGCTAGTATGCTAAGGATTTTAATGGGAAAAATAGACAATTTTTAAAACCAAATGGGTATGGTGCACAGAGGGATGGAAATTATAACAACTGAAATTCTAGATATCAAAACCCAGTAACAGAAATGAAGAATGCCTTTAATGGCTCATCAGTAGACTGATACCACAAAATCTCTCATAGAATCAGTTTTAAAGGTAGAGGTTGATAACACATTCATGATGAATGTGGAATCCATGGAATCCATCCATTCTGATCCATGTTCAGAATATATCCCTTCTTACCATGGGCAAATCATATGGAGTTTGGTTTATTTCCTTGATTTTGACTCAGCTAATATTTGAAAAAAAATTTTTTTAATGTTTATTTATTTTTGACAGAGAGAGAGAGAGAGAGCGAGCGAGCATGAGTGGGGGAGGGGCAGAGAGAGAGGGAGACACAGAATCCAACGCAGGCTCCAGGCTCTGAGCTGTCAGCACAGAGCCCAACGCAGGGCTTGAACTTATGGACTGTGAGATCATGACCTGAGCTGAAGTCAGACGCTCAACCGACTGAGCCACCCAGGCGCCCCCTCAGCTAATATTTTGATGGAAAATCAAGTCAGAGAGAAAACTTGGGTCCCAAATATTGATACTACAAATTTGTTAATTTTTTTTTCTCTCCTAATAGAGTTGAGTAGGTAGACTGCTATGCTCATTGTAGCCAAAATTTAAGATACAAGTTCAGAACCATATAGGACAGATCAAAAATCTTTCTCTAAAAATATTAAACTGTGCACTTTCAAAAGGAATAATATTGTCCTCAAAGTGGCAAAAATTTGGTTTTGGGAAAAGGCAAAAAAATCTTGCTCTTTTTATGTATAAACTCAGGAATACATACAGTACATAAATATATATACAGCATATTTCTGGTATTAAAATTTTTGGAGGGGAGTTATGATTAAGGGGAAGGTCTAAAAATGTTCCTTGGAGGGTCAATAATGAAAGAAGGCAAAAGTGTCTCAAACCAGTGACTTTTCTTCCTCCCCTACTCTCAGCTTATCTATAATAGAGTCTGTGCCTACATGTGTACACACCCAGATATTTGAAAAAATTTTAAAAATGACCAATCATCTTGTATTTTACTTTCAAAATATCAATTGGTATCAGGAGATTGAGAAAGACAAGCCAAAAATTAGAGAAAGTATTTGTAGAAGACGTAGATGATAAAGGACTGTTATTCAAAATATATAACAAAATGAAAAGGCAAACTACTGAATGGAGAAAATATTAGCAAATCATGTCTTATAAGGGCCAACATTCAAAATATATGAAGAACTCATGCAATTCAAGAGCAAAAAAAATCTGATTAAAAATTGGGTGGAAGACCTGAATAGAAATTTTTCCAAAGATATATAGATGTTCAACAGGTACATGAAAAGATACTCTGTATCATTAATCATCAGGGAAATGCAAATCAAAACCACAATGAGATATAATCTCACACCTGTTAGAATGGCTACCATCAAAAAAGAAGACTAGAATAACAAGTGTTGGTGAGGATGTGGAGAAAAGTGTACCCTTGTACACTTTTGGTGAATGTAAATTGGTGGGGCCACTGTAGAAAACAATATGGAGATTTCTCAAAAAATTAAAAATAGAACTACCGTATTATCCAGCAATTCCACTTTTAGGTATTTATCAGAAGAAAACAAAAACACTAGTTCAAAAAGATATATGCACCCCCATATTAATTGCAGCATTATTTACAATAGCTAAGGTATGGATATTACATAAGTGCCCATTGACACAAGATTGGATAAAGAAATTGTGATATGGAATATTATTCAGCCAGAGAAAAGAATGAACTCTTGCCATTTGCAACAACACGGATGGACCCTGAGGTTGTTATGTAAGTTAAATAAGTCAGACAGAGAAAGACAAATACCACATGATCTCTCTTACACGTGGAATCTGAAAATAAAAATAAAAATAATTAAAATTAATGAAATTAGTGAAAATAAAAAAATAAAAAATAAAAATTTATAGATACAGAGAACAGATTGATGGTTGCCAGAGGAGTGAGGGGTGAGAAAAATGGGTGAACTGTTTTTGTTTGTTTGTTTGTTTGCTTTAGTTTAAATAAATGGAATTTTTTGAAAAGGAGAGAAAATGGAAAGAAAGAATGAGCAAAAATGAGAAGCTATATGTATATTTTAACACTGATTTCAGTGTTTCAGCTTTTCCTCTCTCTTCTTTTTCTTTAGTCAGAGCAGGCAATATAATAGTACAATGTTTTAAGAAGATGTTTTTCCATGATTGCATTTTCTAGGCATTTCTATATTTTGGGATAATTCTATCTCAAAACACATATCTCAGGAGCAGCAGAACTAGTACATTGTATTAAAGAGAAAAGGACCTCTGTTTTTACTAATTTATTGCTGTGTGACAAATTACCTCAGAACAGTGACTTAAGGCAACCATTTATTTTACTAATGTTTTGTGGATTAGGAATTTGGAAAGTACTCGGCCATATAGTTAGTCTCAAATCCAGATGGCATTAACTGTGGTGGTTGGAACTACCTGTTCAAAATGGCTTCTCCACTTGTGTTTGGTCTTAGCTTCTTTCTTTCTCTCTACATCGCATCTCATCTTCCACACTTTAAGTGGCTTGACCTTGACATAGCATTTTCATAGTTTTTGGATTTCTCTTTTTTTAAAATGTTTTTTATGCATTTATTTTTGAGAGAGAACAAGCGGGAGAGGGGCAGAGAGAGCGAGAGAGAGGGAGACACAGAATCTGAAGCAGGTACCAGGCTCCCAGCTTTGAGTACAGAGCCCCACACTGGGCTTGAACCCACAAACTGTGAGATCATGACCTAAGCTGAACTCAGGTGCTTAATCAACTGAGCCACTCAGGCACCCCATGGTTGTTGGATTTCTTAATTGGCTGGCTTCTTCTAGTATGAGCCAGAGCAAGTGTTTCAAGGGATTCAAAAGGAAGCTGCAAGACTTCTTATGACTTGGCCTTAGAAGTTCCAGAACATTTATTTTGCTGTGTTCTATTGGTCAAAATATTTACCAATATCAGGATAGATGGAAAAATAGACTGAACCTCTTAAGGGAGGAGGGAGAGATAACACACACACACACACACGCACACACACACCCAAGGACAACAAAAATTGATGGCAGCAATCTTGCAGATATATGACAACAATTATTTTCTATACAATTTGTCACTTATAATTAAAGCAAGGGGGAGTCTGATTAAAAGTTATTATTATATTCAACATGAATGATAATATGAATCCCAAAATCATGACATATCTAGGATACAGATAACATGAGGTTATCAGATTTTTCATGGGGTTTCAGCTATGAAATAGCTCTGTTACCTTAAACTTTTGAAGGCTGTAAATTCCCAAGCTGGTATCAATTCAAGGTGAATATTTGTTTGAAAATCAAATGAATTTTATTGTTAGTCTCAAAGACATCAAGGGACCCAAGGTCAAGCAATTCTGGACTGTAGATTTTCCGGGACACACATATTACCCAGAGTAAATTATATAAGGATAGTTTGTTAAATGCTCATTAAATTATGCATAAGTAACTCCTATTTAATAAAAGAGTTCATATCTAGATATAATAATCCCATCATTTAATTAAGGATCTGATACCATAAAAATGATTTTCTTTAGAGCAAAATAATCCTGTTTCTCTATGTTCACAGCAAAAGCATCAGTATCAATTACAACATAACCTAGCAATTGAAAACAGGATACTTATTGTTCTCTTGGGTTTTAAAATAAACCAACTGATGTTTATGTAGCCTTGGTCCATCAAAAACAACAAAGGCTATCTGGGGGTGGGGATGAATGGTTGAAAGGTAAATATATTCCAGAAATATACAGGAAGTTCAATTTTTATCATGTGCAGGCCTGTGTAAACTCATCTGAACCTTTTATGTGCATCCTGCTGTGTACCTCAATTCCTACTGGTATTATGCCAACCCTATAAAACACTCATCTGCTCCAAGTTACTACTAACAGGGAATCTCTACTTTAAAAAAACCAACAGAAAAAACCCCACCAAAACCAAAAACCCTGATTATCCCCAAAGAAAGCTATTTTAGTATTTGAGAAACTGATTTACTTATTGATCATGGAAAGATTCAGGAAGACTAGTGAATACAGATGAACTTCCTTTTAGCACTGAAAGTTTACATTTCATTAAAAAGTTATTTCAATACTACATCTAAAAAAGATAGTGTGATATAATGCAGAGAATCAGAACTAAAGAATATAAATGCTGAAATTCAGTTCTGGTTGCTCACCTTACTAGTTCTATGGTTTTGGTCAAATACTACAACCTTTAAAGTTATCAGCATTATCATTTATGAGTGAAATATTACCCGCTGTTTATTTTTCTCTTTCTGTCCCAATGTTTGTGAGCAGAAAAAAGATGAAGAATATTATATTTTTTGCCAGGTGTAATAGGAACACCTCACAAGGAGAAAATTACCTTTGTTGGGAAGATGACTTGATAAATTCATCTGAAATGGCCGTATGCTGGGGTCACAGCTTTTGAGAAAGTCTTGAAATAGTTGGTAACATGGTAGGAGATTGCATGGTATTTGATGGGCTCCTACACTTACACTTTTTCACAATCATGAGTGTGAATAAGAGTGAAAATTACTAAAATTTAAGATGTTTTATCTAAGTGTATTTATTTATTTGATTGGTAGAGAACAGAGAAGATTTGGTTTGCTGTACAAGTTGCTATGGGCAAAATCAAGATAGCATATGTACACGGAAGTCAAAGAGATGATGAGAAACCAAGTTCTGGGGGGCTTGCAGAAAGTATATACAAATATATCATATCCGTGGTATTACAATTTGATGAGGATTATGATTAGCAGAATTCCAATACCTTTAGTATATGTGCATTGGTGTCTATGCATATTTGTGTGTATTTTAATATAACTCTGCTCTAATTCCTAGGAATCTTGAAAAACAAATAGCATATAGGCATAGCCTAAAATATCATTTATTTCTTTAACTGATACTTCTTGGTTAATCTACTGACATAAAGGGTTTATATATCCTCTAGTTCTTGGATTACTTAGTATTAACTTGGGACATTTGGGGCAATTATTTCAAATGAGAAAAAATATTCTACTTCAGTCTGGCATGCCCAGTAATTAATTTTCTAAGAATCTTTAGAATTTCATATTAATACTTTTGGAAGCTGGTGATAGCTTGATGCATGTCCTTAGAATTCTTCATGAATTTTGACTTTTGTGATGTGGAAAGAGAATGGAAAAGAAATCAACCAGATTGAATAGGAATTCATGGTTCTGGTTTGATCTAGTTATGTAAGCAGATGAAGCCGCACACACAAAAATATATTCTCAAAAACTAGGAAAGTATACTCTGGTATAGTTTAGTGCAATGTTTGTTGGCCTTGAGGAGAGGTGGAAACTGCTTAATATACAAGCAATAGCTCATCATGATAATTTTTCTTTCTGTAAGTTATTTCATAAGATAACACAAAGATGAGGTCAAAGAAGTTGAGATTGGTATATTACAGATATAAAGGAGACAAAGCAAATTACTTCTTTTAGACAAATACACAAGCCAGATGAATAGGGAATAACAGTTAAGTTACCTTTGTTTTTTTGAAATCATGCTCTTTTTTTCTCCCAGTGGGGAAAAATTTGACTGTAGAAATATTAATTACATACCATCTCTCTTTAGTGCACATAAAACTTTATACTCTCATTCTTACTGTTTCATAACAAACATATTCTAAGCTGAATAGAACTGTATCTTTAGATTGATCTTCACACTATCCAAACAACCTGTTTCAAACTAATAATGTTAGCAGATAAGTTCTTTAAAACTTTCTGATAACTGCAGAACTAACAGAAATAGGCTTCTGAGACTTTAGTAACTGTATAGATAAATTTAACTTGAATGGAATTTTTCTAGGACTCTTCATCTGAAGAATGTACACACCCAGTTTTAGGTTAATAAGAATAGTAACAAGTAATTATAACAGTGGAGGACAAAACTTTTTGCATTTAGTAATCAAAGGACACGTATTGGTAACACTGAAGATATGCAATCTTATGTAGGGGCAATTAAGATTCATGACTTATTTAAACTGAAGTTGGGGATGTGCATTCCTATTTTACACATGAAGGCAAGGAAATGTTTATCATACTGTTTGAAATAGCAAAAATTTGTGTAAATGTAATTAAATTCTCAAAAGGAGGGAGAATGGGTAAATACTTTTGATATATTCATAAAATAGATGTTCTTCTCAAAAAGGATATAATGAATGCTACATATGTAAACATGACGACATTCCAAACTATAATGTTAGGCCCACAAATATTTTTTTTAGGCCACAAATATTTTTCAAACAAATATAGATTACATATTTATGTAAGATAAATTTATTTATATTTTAAAACAAAAATTTATATAAATTTTAAAACTTAACAGTAGTGTATGTAGCTGAATGGATATATTTGGTTTATTTTTATGTAGTAAAATTGTTAAAATACGCATTGAAATTATACTCACCATGGTCAAGGTGGTGACGGCCCTGGGATTGTATACTGGGGTTCAGGGGATTTTTCTTTTCTTTTTATTTTTTATTAATTAATTAATTTTTTTAACTTTATTTTTTATTTTTTATAATTTACATCCACATTAGTTAGCATATAGTGCAACAATGATTTCAGGAGTAGATTCCTTAATGCCCCTACGCAGTTAGCCCATCCCCCCTCCTACAACACCTCCAGCAACCCTCAGTTTGTTCTCCATATTTATGAGTCTCTTCTGTTTTGTCCTCCTCCCTGTTGTTATATTATTTTTGTTTCCCTTCCCTTATGTTCATCTGTTTTGTCTCTTAAAGTCCTCATATGAGTTAAGTCATATGATTTTTGTCTTTCTCTGACTAATTTCACTTAGCATAGTACCCTCCAGTTCCATCTATGTAGTTGCAAATGGCAGGATTTCATTCTTTTTGATTGCCCAGTAATAGTCCATTGTATATATATACCACATCTTATTCATCCATTCATCCATCGATGGGCATTTGGGCTCTTTCCATAGTTTGGCTATTGTTGATAGTGTTGCTATAAACATAGGGGTGCACGTGTCCCTTCAAAACACCACACCTGTATCCCATGGATAAATGCCTAGTAGTGCAATTGCTGGGTCATAGGGTAGTTCTATTTTTAGTTTTTTTGAGGAACATCCATACTGTTTTCCAGAGTGGCTGCACCAGCTTGCATTCCCACCAACAATGCAAAAGAGATCCTCTTTCTCCACATCCTCACCAACATCTCTTGTTGCCTGAATTGTTAAAGTTAGCCATTGTGACAGGTGTGAAGTGGTATCTCATTGTGGTTTTGACTTGTATTTCCCTGATGATGAGTGATGTTAAGCATTTTTTCATGTGTCGGTTGGCCACCTGGATGACTTCTTTGGAGAGGGGTCTATTCATGTCTTTTGCCCATTTCTTCACTGGATTATTTGTTTTTTGGGTGTTGAGTTTGATAAATTCTTTGTAGATTTTGGATACTAACCCTTTATCTGATATGTTATTTGCAAATATCTTCTCCCATTCTGTCAGTTGCCTTTTAGTTTTGCTGATTGTTTCCTTTGCTGTGCAAAAGCTTTTTATTTTGATGAGGTCCCAGTAGTTGATTTTTGCTTTAGTTTCCCTTGCCTCCAGAGTTGTGTTAAGATGTTGCTGCGGCCAAGATCAAAGAGGTTTTGCCTGCTTTCTCCTTGAGGATTTTGATGGTTTCCTATCTTACATTTAGGTCTTTCATCTATGTTGTATTTATCTTTGTGTATGGTGTAAGAAAGTGGTCCAGGTTCATTCTTCTGCATGTCGCTCTCCAGTTTTCCCAGCACCACTTACTGAAGAGACTGTCTTTATTCCATTGGATATTCTTTCCTGCTTTGTCAAAGATTAGTTGGCCATAGGTTTGTGGGTGCATTTCTGGGTTCTCTATTCAGTTCCATTGATCTGAGTGTCTGTTCTTGTGCCAGTACCATACTGTCTTGATGATTACAGCTTTGTAGTGTATCTTGAAGTCTGGGATTGTGATGTCTCTTGCTTTGGTTTTCTTTTTCAAGATTGCTTTGGCTATTCAGGGTCTTTTCTTATCCCATACAAATTTTAGGATTATTTGTTCTAGTTCTGTGAAAAATGCTGGTGTTACTTTGATAGGGATTGCACTGAATATGTAGATTGGTTTGGGTAGTATCGAGATTTTAACGATATTTGTTCTTCCTATTCAGCAGCATGGAATCTTTTTCCATTTCTTTGTGTCATCTTCAGTTTCTTTCATAAGCTTTCTATAGTTTTCAGTGCATAGCTTTTTCATCTCTTTGGTTAGATTTATTCCTAGGTATCTTATGGTTTTTGGTGCAACTGTAAATGGGATTTATTCCTTGATTTCTGTTTCTGTTGCTTCATTGTTGGCGTATAGGAATGCAACTGATTTCTGTGCATTGATTTTATATCCTGCAACTTTGCTGAATTCATTAATCAGTTCTAGCAGTTTTTTGGTGGAATCTTTTGGGTTTTCCATATAGTGTATCATGTCATCTGCGAAGAGTGAAAGTTTGACCTCCTCCTGGCTGATTTGGACGCCTTTTATTTCTTTGTGTTGTGTGATTGCAGAGGCTAAGACTTCCAATACTATGTTGAATAACAATGGCGAGAGTAGATATTCCTGTCTTGTTCCTGACCTTAGGGGGAAAGCTCTCAGTTTTTCCCCCATTGAGGATGATATTAGCATTGGGTCGTTCATATATGGTTTTTATGATCTCAAGGTATGATCCTTCTGTCCCTACTTTCTTGAGGGTTTTTATCAAGAAAGGATGATGTATTTTGTCAAATGCTTTGTCTGCATCTATTGAGAGGATCATCTGGTTCTTGTCCTTTCTTTTATTGATATGATGAATCACATTGATTGTTTTATGGATATTGAACCAGCCCTGGATCCCAGGTATAAATCCCACCTGGTCGTGGTCAATAATTTTTTAATTTTTTGTTGGATCCAGTTGGCTAATATCTTGAGGATTTTTACATCCATGTTCATGAGGGAAATTGGTCTATAGTTCTTTTTAGTGGGGTCTCTGTCTGGTTTTGGAATCAAGGTAACGCTGGCTTCATAGAAAGAGTTTGGAAGTTTCCTTCCATTTCTATTTTTGGGAACAGTTTCAAGAGAATCGGTATTAACTCTTCCTTAAGTGTTTGGTAGAATTCTCCTGGAAAGCTGTCTGGCCCTGGGCTCTGGTTTTTTGGGAGATTATTGTTTACTAATTCGATTTCCTTACTGGTTATAGGCCTGTTCAAATTTTCTATTTCTTCCTGTTTCAATTTTGGTAGTGTATATGTTTCTAGGAATTTGTCCATTTCCTCCAGATTGCCCATTTTTTTTGGCATATAATTGCTTATAATATTCTCTTATTATTGTTTTTATTTCTGTTGTGTTGGTTGTGATCTCTCCTCTTTCATTCTTGAATTTACTTAATTAGGTCCTTTCCTTTTTCTTCTTGATCAAACTGGCTAGTGGTTTATCAATTTTGTTAATTCTTTCAAAGAACCAGCTTCTGGTTTCATTGATCTGTTCTACTGTTGTTTTGTTTCTGTTTTTTTTGTTTTTCTTGTTTGTTTGTTTGTTTGTTTGTTTTTTGGTTTCGATAGCATTAGTTTCTGCTGTAATCTTTATTATTTCCTGTCTTCTGCTGGTTTGGAGTTTTATTTGCTGTTGTTTTTCCAGCTCCTTAAGGCATAAGGTTAGGTTGTGTATCTGAGATCTTTCTTCCTTCTTTAGGAAGGTGCAGAATACTATATACTTTCCTCTTATGACTGCCTTTCCTGCATCCCAGAGGTTTTGGGTTGTGGTGCTATCATTTTCATTGACTTCCATATACATTTTAATTTCCTCTTTAACTTCTTGGTTAGCCCATTCATTCTTTAGTAGGATGTACTTCAGTCTCCAAGTATTTGTTACCTTTCCAAATTTTTTCTTGTGGTTGATTTCGAGTTTCATAGCATTGTGGTCTGAAAATATGCACGTTATGATCTTGATCTCTTTGTACTTAATAGGGCTAATTTGTTTCCCAGTATATGGTCTACTTTGGAGAATATTCCATGTGCACTGGAGAAGAATGTATATTCTGCTGCTTTAGGATGAAATGTTTTGAATATATCTGTTAAGTCCATCTGGTCCAATGTGTCATTCAAAGCCATTGTTTCCTTGTTGATTTTTTGATTAGATGATCTGTCCATTGCTGTGAGTGGGGTGTTGAAGTCCCATATGCATGCGCGGGAGTGGTGAAAATGGTGCCACACAGCTACCCAGTTTCTTCTCCTGGATCAGCAATTGTGCACCTGTCTTCAGCTCTCATCCACTCCCCACTTTTTCACTCTCCGTGACCAGGCCCCAGGCCATACCTCTCTCCTGAGTTTTGTCTCAGATCTGGCTGTTTTCCCCGGCCCCTTACTGCCAAAGGACTGCGGCTATAGCCCCTTCCGCCCCTCTGTGGGAGGGTCTCACTGAGCAATGGCCGAATGAGCAATGGCCGAATGTTGGCTGCACCTAGGAAGGCCCGCTGGACCCTGTCGTTGCCAGTGCCCCGAGACTGTGGCCAGGTGCCAGCCTGCCCTCCAAAAAGTTCACGAGACAGTGTAGCATCAGGGTTTCAGGGATTATGGAAAATCACAACACACATCTGGCACCAGGCTTCATCCTCAATGACCTTGCCCCAGCACCAGCGAATGTGGCTGTCTTCTGGGATCTGCTGAGACCAGGTGGCTTCAACAGTCTCACCAAATGTCCTTCCAGCAGTGGAACCACTTTTCCCCGTGTGGCCTGAGAACCTCCCGGACCCCACTCTGTTCCTGGGGATTCACATTTCCCTCCAGAGCACTGCCAGGTATTGAGCTGAGGAGTTGCAGCCTTTGTGCTCCCCTTGTTTACAGTCTTAATGGAGTTTAAACCCTCTCTTTTCTCCTTTTTCCTTTCTCCCTTTGTAGTTTAGTTCCCGCAGCTATCTCCAACTTTCCACTTTCTCTCCAGCTGCTTTTGGGGAGGGGTGCTTTTCCCGTATGCTCCCCCCTCCCCACTCTCCATCCTCTCTCCGCCCGCAAAAGGGGTTCCCTACTTTTTGCGGCTTCTTGCTCCCCAAGTTCAGCTCTCCGTACCTGCTGAATTCTGTGGTTCAGGTTGTGCAGTTTGTTGTGTCAATCTTCCAATCCGTTTTTTAGGCATGTAGGATGGTGTAGTGTTGGTCTGGCTGTATTTCATGGACGCAAGACACAGAAAAAGCTTCCATGCTGTTCTGCCATCTTGGCTCCTCTTCCAGGGGATTTTTCTTTTAAATGTGATATTTTGTTTCTGTATTAAAAAACAGATATAAATATGGCAAAATATTAAAATTTGATGAAGCTCAATGGTAGAGATACGTGTGTTTATTATCTACTGAACTGTATTCTACCATGAAATATAACCTAATGTTGATGACATTTAAAATAAATTCTTAACTATATTTTTCTACTTTTTAATTTTTCAGAGAATTCTTTAGTGCTGTGAGTTTTTCTCTCTGAATCATCAGCTTTTAGTCTTTCCCTGAATCATGTCATGTTACAGTGATAGATTTTAAGGTGATAATTGCATTTAAGATCTTATTTTTTAAACTACTACAGCTGTCATAGTAGCATATATACAAATATAATGTACAGCATATTATAGTATATACTACAGAAATATAGTACTTATATATGGTAATATACTCTATACATGTAACAACATAAATCTGCTCTAGTAATAGTGTGTATTTTATGGTCTATTTCCATTTTATGGAAGATAACAGTTTTCTATTCTTCCCAGCAACTTAAAAATCTTTTTAATTGGGGGAAAAACCCCACGTGCAGAAAATTTACTGCCATTATACAAAGAACAATTATCTGCAAGAGGGTTGAACCATTAAGCATCTGTAGCCTTAGTGGCTGCTTGCATGACCCTTTATAAGCCCCATTTTAGTTACAAAGATAACTCTTAGCCTGACTTTTATGTTAATAATCCCTTCATATTTATTTATCTTTTATAGCATTTAAGTATGCAACAATAAACATCATAGTTTTTACCTGCTTTTGAACTTCACATAAATGAAGTGAATTTTTGTTCTTCTGAGTATGCCTCTTTTTTATTGTAAGGTTTATCCATGTGATTTTATGTAGCTTTAGTTCATGCACTTTTGTTCAGGAATATAATACATTATGTGAATATATAAAAATTTAAAGTCTCCTGTTGATAGTCTTTGGGTTTAATATAGCCCAATATCCCTACTAATGCTTAGCATGTCAGACTTACAGTTAATATTTTTGTGACTGCTGAAGTACCTTACTGTATTGTATATGTTTATGTTTGAGGTTTAAGTTACTTTGATGTGCCCTGAACTTTTACATATGGATAAGCCTTTGTAAGTGCCATCCAGATCAACATAGAGATTATTTCCAGCATCCCTGTAAAGATTCTCACAAATGCCCCCAAAGGTAACCACTAATCTGAACTCTGTCACAATAGAATGTTTTGCTATGTTTGACCTTCATATTCACATAAACTACACTATACAGTTTGCATTTTTTTTTGCAACTGCCTTTTTTTGGTTCACCATTTTGTCTTATACATTTTTGCATGAAGCAGTTGTTCATTCTCTTAATTTCTGAATTCCACAATTTACCCACTTTACTATTGATGGACATCTGAGTTGCTTCTAGTTTTTATCTCTTATGAATAAAGCTCTGTACACATTTTGGTGCATTTCTTCTAGTGAATATAACTAATCATTTATTTGTATATACAGCTAGGAGTGGAAAGGCTGGGTCACAGACTAACCTATGTGTAGCTTTAGCAAATAGTGACAGTTTTCCAAAGAGGTTTTACCAATTCACACCTCCACCAGCAATTTATGTGAGGTCCACTTCCTGCACATGGTTGGAAAGTCTTGGTATTGTCAGTCTTTATAATTTTAGTTACTCTGGTAGGGATATGGTGATATCTCATTATATTCTTAATTTGCATTTTCTATTTCATATATTCATTGTCCATTTGTATATCCTCTTTCTGCTTCTTAAAGTGCTGTTTCAAGCCTTGACTTCTTAAAAACATTTGGTTAGCAGGTGACTTCTTATATACTTTAAGAATATTTTGTATATTTGGTAAAATGAATCCCTTATCAAAGATGTGTGATGCAAAACAGTCTATGGTTTGTGGATTTACTCCCCTAATATCTTTTGATAAATATATATTCCTAATTCTAATAGAAGCCAACATATTAAACTTTCCTTTAATACTTTTTATTCCTTTACAAAAATATTTGCCTACTCCAAGATCATGAAAGTGTTTTCCTATGTTTTTTTTTCCCTAAAAGTTTCATGGTTTTAGGATTCACATTTAGACCTGGAATTACTTTTGTGTATGGTGTAAGGGCCCAGATTCACTTTTTTCCCTCTATGGATATCCACTTGACTCAGCACCATCACTAAATTGAAGTGTGACATTTGTCATAAATCACTGTTACTAATTTAATTGCTGTAGCTTTTAATAAATTTTGAATCCCGTTGTTTAAGTCTTGTAGCATTTTCATCTTTTTCTTCAAGATTGCCAAACCTATTTTTGGCCCTTTACATTTATATAGAACTTTGAATATCAGCCTGTCAGTTTCCACAAAAACTTTTTTTTGAGATTTAAATTAGAATTTCCTCAAATTAGAGATGAATTCACAGACAACTGACATCTTTACAATATTGCATCTTTCAATGTGCAAAGGTGGCATAATCCTTTATTTGTCTATGTCTTATTAAGTTCCTCAATAGTATTTTACAGTTTTTGGTTTAAGATATATTTTTAATTAGATCTGTTCCTAAGCATTTGATAGTTTTAGTGCTGATATAAATTATTTTATTTTCTCATTATTATTGCTGGCATAAAGACATAAAAATAATAACTCTACTAATCTTATACCCAGAGAGGTTGCTAGATTATTTGATTAATTCTAATAATTTGACTTTATATTTTTGACATACCCTATGTACCTAATCATGACATCTGCAAATAACCATTATTTTATAACTTCCTTTTAAAACTTTATACTTTTTTTTTAATTTTGTTACAATAGCTGGGACCTCCTGTGCCATGTTTAATCAATTGATATTGGTGGACAAATATTTCTCATTCTAGATCTCAGGGTTAAACCTTTTAATATTTCAACTTTAAGTATGATGTTTACTGCAGACATTTTGTGGATACTCTTCCCCTGCAGTATCTACAAATAAACTGTTGCTTGCTTAGCAATTTTTTAATCATGAATACATATTGAAATTATTATATATAGGGTTTTTTTTCTCTATGGAGGTATGCATGTTTCCTCTTTCTTTTAATTAGTGTGGAAATTTGCATTGATTGATTTTGAATGTAGGAATGAACTTAACTTTATCATGATATGCTTTCCTTGTATATCACAGACTGGATTTGATTAAAAAATATGTTTAGAATTTTATGCATTTATGTTCCTGAAAGAAATTGTGTATAATTTGCGTTTTTGGTGATTTATTTGTCATATTTTGCTACTAAGGTATGACTTTTTCATAAAATAAATGTAATTACTTTTACCCTAGTTTATGAGAATTCACCATTGAAGTAATATGGGTCTAGAGATTCATTGTAAGAAGGTCTTTAACTATGGCTTTAATTTCTTTAATAGATATTTCAGTGTCTTGAAATGAAACTTTAGATAATTGATATTAGCCTTTTTTCCTTCTCTATGTATTCATAAATTATATATGATATTTATAAGTCTTTCAACCACAGCTTTAGATGCTTCCCACATATTTTAGTGTATCTCTTCCATTTTTATTTATTTTAAAATATCTTCCATTATTAAGTTAATTTCTTTGATTCTTGGGATATTTACAAGTACAGTGGTTAATTTATTGATATTTGGACATTTCCACTTTTATCTTAACAATTTTTAGCTTAACAGTACTTAATTCTATGCTATTAGAGAACTTACATAATTTAAAACTTCTGAATGTTTTGAGATATATGATCTAGCAGATGGCTAAGTCCAGTTAAATATTCCATGAGCAGTTGAAAGTACTGTAGAGTCAGCTAAAAATCAAAGTCACAAGACTCAAATAAGCCCTACCTGATTTCTAGGGGAATGGTACTAGAAAATTAATCAAGATGAAATTCTCATGCAGGAAGAATTAGCCTATTTTTTTTTTTTTATAGGAGACCAATGTTAAGTCCTTAGAACACTAGCTCTATTTACCATTCCATATCTTTGTGAACATTTTCTTGCTTTTTAATTATCCCCTCCACTTCCTTTTACATACCACACACATTTGTAAAATATTTGTATATATGATTTCCAACTTACAGAGAAGTATGAGGACGTCTCATGTACACCCACACATAAATTTACCAACTGTTTCCATTCTTGCCCCATTCTCTTTATCATTTTTTTCTCTCTCTATATTGTAAGTCTCAATTTACCTATGGCCCTTCTATGGTGGAATTTTCCAGGGCTCCTAACTGAGACCTGTGGTATTCCCTAAGCCATCTCCTTGAATCCTGAGCCCACTTGTCTCTCTTCTTAGAGATGTGAGGTTGCTGAAAATTCTCCTGACACTTGTTGCTTGACTTCTTGACTGCTTGACTTAAGCAGTTTAATTAGAACATGTCTTTACTGGAAAATGAGTTCCAGGAGTAATTCTGACTTCACAGTGCCTCCCCTTGATAAAGGGTCTTAGCCCTTCATGTCTTATTTGGTATGGGAGCACCAAACTCCATCCAAATCTCTGCAGATTTCTCTGATCTCAGCAACCACCCTCAGTCCAGCTTCTATACTCTTGCTTTGCAGTATGGATTGGCCAATGACCCAAGTAGAAAAGCTGATTTATGAATAGAGTTCGCACAGTTTCTTTCTCTTCAGTCAGACTGCTCAGGTCTGGCTGCCTTGGCATCTTCTGATGTCATCAAACACATGTTTTTGTGTTTTGTATTGCTTTAAAATTTTTTTTCCAGTGGCAGCATTAGCCTGTTACATAGCTGAAATCCGAATCTGTACCTTCATATTTCTTTTTTTTTTTTGTTAACGTTTATTTATTTTTGAGACAGAGAGAGACAGAGCATGAACGGGGGAGGGTCAGAGAGAGGGAGACACAGAATCTGAAACAGGCTTCAGGCTCTGAGCTGTCAGCACAGAGCCTGATGCGGGGCTCAAACTCACAGACCGCGAGATCATGACCTGAGCGGAAGTTCGGCCGCTCAACCGATTGAGCCACCCAGGCGCCCCTCTACCTTCATATTTCTAATAAACATGCTCAGTGCTGTTTTTTTAAATCATATATGTAGTCTATTTTCTTTCCATTACACAAAGTGAAGATTTATTTTTTATACCTTCCCCTTAGAAAAATGTACACACTTCCCTATTCCTAACACTCCAAATATATACATAATTATTTAAAAATAATATTTAATAAATATTTAGATTTTATTGTAAATACAAGAATATTTTCTTTTGATCCATGTACAATGATTACATTTCTTTTCAAGAAATGATTTTCCTGGACTTGATAATATGTCTACTCATTTTTATTTCCTTTTGGTCACTGTTTCAATTCCCTGTGGTTGCTATAACATACAACCACAAACCTAGTGGCTTAATATAACAGAAATTTATTCTCTTAGAGGTCGGGAGGCCAGATGTATAAAATCAGTTTCACTGAGCTAAAGTCTAGATGTCAGTAGGGCTGATTCTTTCTGGAAGACCTAGGGGGAAATAATTTCCTTGCCTTTTCTAGCTCCTGGATAAGATCTTCATTTCTTGTCTCATGACTCCTTCTGTCATTCCAACTTCTTGCTTCCATTGTCATATCTCCTACTTCCTCCACTGACCATCTCTATTTCCTTTTATAAGGACTTGTGTGATTATATTTAGGGCCCATCCTAATTAACCCAGAATAATCTCTCCATCTTAAGACTATCAGTTTATTCATATCTGTAAGTCTCTTTGGCCATAAAAACTAACAACATACTCACAAATTCCAGGAATTAGAAGTAGATATCTTTCGAGGGTCCATTATTCAGTCTCGCACACTAATTCAACCTCAAACTACCTCATAAATATAGGATTCTTAGTAATACCAATCATATCTGGAAGGTTTTCAATTCATTTTATTCTTGCATACATACTCCTTGAAGTCCCCTGTTTACCTGCTGCATTCTCTAATCTGGCTATGGTATTCCTGGCCCGTTTTCCACCTTTTCTATCATTTTGTAAACATCATTTGCTTTTCTGTTTCCTGGACCCCATGCCTTCTCTTCCTTGATTAACTCCCTTATTTTGGTGAAACAAATATTTCAGCAACTTCCTGAGAAAGAATCCATGGAGGTAATTTTTTTTTGTGCCCATACATATCTGAAAACGTCTTTATTTTTTCTTTCCACTTGATTGACAATGTTGTGTAGAGACTTCTGGTCTCCATGTCTAGTTCTCTTCTGTTACCTCAGATGACAATAAGGTGATCCCAATCCCTTTGCATTAGGTAGGACCTTGCTATCAGTTTTGGAGGTGATATGTCACTTCTGATCCAAAGAATTTAAGAACCAGTGCAATCTGTTGACTTTCTTTCATCTTTTGCAAAAGCTACACTGAATGCCATGGATTGATATAATGGAGCCACAGATGAAACAGCTCATCCTTGTACCACTGAGTCACTGCTTGTAAGAAAGCCGCTTGAGAGAGCTGCCCAACTTGAGGAAGTCTTTGTATGAGTAAGAAATAAATTATGTATTTAACTTCTAAGATTTGGAAATTAGTTGCTACTACCAAATAACCTAGCCTATTGTAAGCAGGTATGTAAGCAGGTATGAAATTTTAGATTTCATGTATTTTTTCCTGGTCATTTTGAAAGTATATCTCCATTGTCTTCTAGCTTTCAATGTTCTGCTAAGGAGTTTAAGATTCTTAAGATTTCTGATTCCTTATTACATTTGTTTTCTTCCCATCAGAATAATTTAGAATCTTCTCTTTATTCTCAGTTTTCAGAAATCCATGAGAATATGCCTTGTGAGTTTTTTACTTCAGCTTGTGGGCACTTTATAGTCTCTTCATCCTAGAAAATATGTTTTTTTCAGTTGTAACAAATTGTGCTATATTTGAAAAATATTTCCCTTTCATCTTTGTCTTATCTTTCTGGAACTTCACATAGCTGGATATTACGCCTCCTAGATTAGTCCTTTAATATTCTTTTCTGTGTTACTCAGTTTCCATTATTTAATATTTTCTTCTGAGATATTTTTTCAACTTGATGTTCCAAATATTTTATTAATTTTTAAAAATTACTTTTCATATTTTAATTTCCAAGAACACTCTTCCTGTTTTATGAGTATATCTTTTTTGAATAGCACTCTTTTTATTTTATGGATGCAATATGTATCTTTCTGAGGGCGTTATAGAGTTTTATAATATTCTCATCTGCTCTATATAATCTCTGTTCTCTAATTAGATTTTTGTTATTTGTTTACGTTTTGTTTTTGAGGAGAAGCTATTTGCCTTTATATTACAGCTGTTCATCAAATACTGGTTGCCCATTTATATTTGTGAGTAAGGCGCTGAAGCTGATAAGTTACTTGCGTTTAGGTAGGACTTAATGAGTGACTGGATCCAGTTATAAGTGGTGAAACAAGGCTAGATACTTAGTTTAGCAAAAAATAAACTATTATTTCCTGCTTTGGTGCTATAAACTGGCTATTAGTTTTTTGAGACCAAAGTATGGAAATATTGTAGAGCAGAGAATATTGAAGAGAGTAATTAGAATTACTTTGTCTTTTTTTTAAGTAAGACATTTATTTGTCAAGTGTTGCCAAGTCCAGAGTCTCCCTGATGCAACTTCTCAGAGAATAAACATCTAGGATTTTTGTGGGAATGAAGGAGTAATTATCTGTTGCCCCAGGGCAGGAAGGATATCTGGGATTCTATCCTTTTAAACTGAGTTGGAACCAGTCCTCTTGTTTTTAATCCTATTTGCATTCTTTAAACATAGCTGATGCCTCCAGTTTCCCAGCATGTTTGGGATTCTGTTGTGAGAATAAATGTTTCTTGGCCTCCTCACCTTCACATGTATTTATACCCTCTCCACCCCAAATCTATACTTTTGGCTTTCCACTTTCCAAGCTTAACTAAGTCAGCTACTGCTACTTTCAATTTATTTTCTAGGTTCCATAATTTTGTTGACATCACTCCTTGGCTCTAATGTCTTCTCCCATTAGCTTGTGTGTGTTCAGATTGATATGCTTTAATTGAAGTCACCTGCCTCGAATTATTCACTGTACCTTTTGTGAATTTGACCATGGTATCCTCTATCCTTCATTATTCTCTATTTCTTATTCTAGGTGAAAACATATTTTTAAATGTTAGAATTAAACAATAAAATCTTACTTTCCTTTTGCCATAAGATATATTTGCCAATTAAAAAGTGATAGATTTCCAGGACTCTGATTAGTCCCTGTGATTTCCCACAAGATGACCTTGTAGTTAGCAAGTAGATCAATATACAATGATGGGCAGGAGTCAGGCGTGTTCTCATAAATTCAGAGACATAATGTGATGTCTATTGCTTACCATATTGCTCTGAAAAATAGGCATCTTCTAGTTGTAGTGATTTTGCTGTTTGTTTTTCTTAAATACTCCAACTCCCTATTTACTTCTCCCCGCGTATACACAGAATAAATCCATAATGGCTAATGTATCTGTATAATTGAGATTTGATTGCCCTGGGATAGATTAGAGAGCATCTAGGAATGAGGGTGAAAATGTGATGAAGGTTTATCTGTCATGCTCTGGTCTAAATAGATTCTGTCATCTCTGAGGTGCGAGCCAGCAGCATGTCTGGATGATTATTTCTAACCACCTTCATGCTTGCTATTCTGTTGGCAGTTCATTATTTTTTATTGTTTTGTGGACATTTTCTTTTGGGATCTGGTTTCTACTGCCTTTTCAACTTTGTTTTAATAAGTAACTCAAAAGGAAGGAAACTTTAATCTGGAAAATCTCCATTATGTTTGTGCTAATAAAGAATATCTTAAGAGACTCTTAAATACAGAGAACAAACTGAGGGTGGCTGGGGGCAATGGGGGTGGGTATTGGGTGAGGGAATGGGATAAATGGGTGATGGGCATTAAGTAGGGCACTTGATGGGATGAGCACTGGGTGTTATATGTAAGTGATGAATCACTAAATTCTACTCCTGAAACCACTACTACACTATGTTAGCTAACTTGGATTTAAGTTAAAAAACAAAAACAAAAACAAAAACAAACAACTTTGTTAACAAATATGGATTCTTAAGTAGCTTTCAAAATAAAATAAATTATTACTTGTTAGAGCTAAGGCCCTTTGTTTTTCTAAGTTCTGTCTAATTCCACACAAAGATCATATTAATTCTGATTAGGTGATCATTTATTTTCTGATAATCTTCCTTTTAGCTTCTTAAACATCAAGATAAATTTTTATTTAAAATACATTAGTATCTATTAGTATTATTAGTATTATTTCTGTATTCATGATTAAAAAGAAGATGCCATGTTACTTGTATTGTAAATGATGTTCTCTTGAATGGAATGGAAACATTTGATTAAAGATCTAAAGGAGAATTGCAGGGGTGCCTGGGTGGCTCATTGAGTTGAGCGGCCAACTTAGGCTTAAGTCATGATCTTCTGGTTTGTGAGTTTGAGCCCCACATGGGGCTCTGGGCTGACAGCTTGGAGCCTGGAGCCTGCTTTGGATTCTGTGTCTCCCTCTTCCTCTGCCCCTCCCCCACTCATGTTCTGTCTCTTTCTGTCTCTCAAAAATGAATACACATTAAAAAATTAAAAAAAAAGTGAATTGCAAGTGTTTGTTCCAAATCAAATTGAAGATTAGCAGATGATAGATTTAAAATGCTTGTGTTGCCCAGATTTACCATTTTATATGTGTAATTTTCTTAGCTCTGACTTAAAGTAGCTATAATGACACTTTGCTGACTATGTGGCATGTAATGTCAGTAACTTGCTCCATCTTCTGAAGCTTCAATTACATAACAGTTGATGAAATTCATGAGAAAAATAATAGAAGTTGTTATTCATTTTATCCAAAGATAAACATTCAGGTCTCCTGTCATGTAATAATGGTCTCCACGTGTCTTCTTAGAGTCATGGACAAATCACCCCAAAGTTACATATTTTTTTTTAGATGAGAGAGTAACAAACCAAATCAACCACATTCTTTTGATTTCAAATTTTATATTCTTAAATAAAATTCTTATAGAAGTAGAGAATTTATGGATAATATATAAAATTTCTGTTTGACCTTTAATCAGAGCTTACATTGCCTCATAAAGTAAGAAAGATTCCAGTATTAGGCACTTAGGCTATTTCCATATCGTCGTTATTGTAAATAATGCTGCAAGAAACAGTAATGCATATATCTTTTGAAATGAATCTTTAAGTTTTGTTTAGGTAAATACCCAGCAGTGAAATTATTGGATAGTGTGGTATTTCTTTTTTTTTTTTGAGGAAACTTAGCTCCACCAAGTACAAGTACATTCCCACCAACATTGCCATTCTGGCAGATGTGAACTGATATCTCATTGCGGTTTTGATTTGCATTTCCCTTATGATTACTGATGTAATCAGTAACAAGCACATGAAAAGATGCTCAACATCAGCACAGGGGGTTCCCTTTTCTTCACATCCTCCAAACACTTGTTTGGAGTTATTTCTTGTTGTTCTGAGAGTACTATATCTTAACAGTAACTTGATAATTGTGCTCTTTATTTTTCTTATTCAGAATATTTATGACTACTCCTCTCCCCTATCTTCTATAGGAATTTTGGGATCAGTTTTCAAGTTCCATGAACAATCTTTTTAGCATATTGATTAGAATTACATTAGCATGGGGGCATCTGGGTGGCTCATTCTAAGCATCTGACTCTTGATTTCAGGTCAGGTCATGGTCTCACAGTTCCTGAATTTGAGCCGCAAATTAGACTCTGCACTGTCAGTGTGGAGCCTACTTGGAATTCTCAACTCTCTCCCTTTCTCTCTGCCCCTCCTCCACTTGCTCTCTCTCTCTCTCTCTCTCACACTTTCTCTCTCTCTCTCTCAAAATAAATAAATAAAGTTAAAAAAAAACATAGAATTACATTAGTATGGAGAATTGATAATGACTTCTCTAATTTCAAAGTAGTGAACTTGTCAATGATCTTTTGTAATACATGTAAAAACTGTTATTTGACATGGAAATAGCTATACTTTCTAGTCTTTCTGTTGAAAAAACCTGCAGGCACTGCTAGCTCTACCCTAGTTTGTACACTATGGAAAGATTGTTAAGTTTTATTAGAGGTAAACTCTTTCTCTCATCCAACTTCATGGACATCCCTAACATCCCATGGACAACCCTAGGGTTAAGAACTCCTGTTTGAATGGCCTATCTCCCCACAATTGATCTTTTGTCCTATATTTCCTCTCTGGGGTTGGGGGAGAGAGGTTCAAGTGAGTTTAGAAGTCATAGAAGTCGCTGGCCAAATTAGTGATTTTCCAGATGGACTTGGTAACTCCTCCAAGAATTCAGAAGAAAATGATAAAGACATGAAATTATAAATGAAAGGATATAAGACTTAAAGAATAGAGAAATAAACTACATATACAAATGCAATGTTTACAACCTTACATAAAACTTTTATCATGTAAAAAGAACAAGAGATCTAAAGTACATACACATGATATGAAGAGAAGGCAATGAAAAGATATATGACCTCATGGAAAGAAGCAATGTTCAAATAAGTTACAAGAAAATTCTAAGCAACTTAAGTTTCCACATTGAAGGGACTCTCCAAATATAATACTGACATAATTATATTCACAGATTGACATTTTTACCATTTATCCCCAGGATTAAAAAATAACCTCATAAGAATACAAGAAGAAATAGATAGGCTATTTGCCATGGAGATATAAAATTATAGCATGATATTTCTCTGTTAAAAATATACATATATTCGGGGCGCCTGGGTGGCTCTGTGGGTTGAGCATCCAACTTCGGCTCAGGTCATGATTTCGCAGTTCGTGAGTTCGATCCCTGCATCGGGCTCTGTGCTAACAGCCCAGAGCCTGGAGCCTGCTTCAGATTTTGTGTCTCCCTCTCTCTCTCTGCCCCTCCCATGCTCATGCTCTGTCTCTCTCTGTCTCAAAATTACATAAACATTAAAAAAAATAATATATATACACACATATTCGTATAGATATATATTTCCAGATTACAATGATGCAATGTCTGTAAAATTTTTAGGGAAAAAATTATAAAAAATTTCTGCATACAATGGAGCTATAAAATTAGAGTGTAAGGAAGGATAAAGACAAAGTATCTTTTGGAACTTTAGGAGGTAAAAGCTTCACGATCAATCATATCTTCAAATTCAGACCTCTTATTATATACCAGACCTCCACCTTTATTCTTTCAGTGTGTCTTTTTAGATCTCCAGGTACATTGTTTTTCCTGAGCGTATCAACCATTCAAGTGATTGGTTGTCTGATTTTTCTCACTACACTGTATCAGTACAAAGTCTAGACACTGGATTCTCTGTGGAAAGCTTATGGTAGTTTTAATTGGCACTGCAGATAGAATCTCTAGAAATTATCTTTTTAATGAAAGATTATGGCAATACATATCCTCTCATCTTTCCCACAAATGTTGACAATTGCCATGTGTATAGACTCTAGGCCATTTATGTGAGTTTGGGTTACCCAGAATCAGTCCTTTAGATAAAAATTGAAATTAAAACAAATCCCCAAATAGGGATAATCTCAAGACTGGTATAAGGTAAGTAAATCAAAAGAACAAGGGCAGCCAGTAAGGGGTCATTATCAAGCTAGTGCTGCTGTTGGTAATCAGAGCTTAAGGTTTTTGGAGAACTCTGGAATTCCTTATATAACATGTGTCTCATTCATGAGGTAGGAACTTGGGACTTTTTTATACCTACTCCCATCAGGTATTATTGAGGTCTGTTCCTGGGTGGTAAGGGGAGCTTAATTTTTCTGGTACCTCTGACCTACTCTGAGGCAGGGAAGAGAGCCCTCTTCTCTGAGGGAAGTTACTCAGTTGAAAGGCTTCTGTGTAAGGCTCAAGGGGATATAGTTAGGACTTCAATGGCATTTATTACAACATACTTTGGGTAATTGGTGAGTGGACATATTAATTAGGTATATTAGGTGCTTCTAGCAAAATGTGAATGTCAGTATAAATTTATAGTTTCTATTAGCAGGATTGAAGATTTAGGATACCAGAGATGGTGAGAGAAATAAAAACAATGGTATAACTACAGCCATGGCTTATAATGCCAAAGCCAGATAACACTTTATTATAATAGCGAGTAAGGCTAGTCAAAAAGATCAAATGAACTAATAATCATATAATAATAATTAATTAATTAATCAGCTAAAATGCCACCTCAGATGAAACTACATATTGTAATACATGGTAACAAAAATAATAAAATTTTATTTTAGAGGCTTGGAAAAGAAGAAGACTGTGTTTTAAAATGAATCATTTAAATTAATTTTCAGATATACAGAGAAAGAGAAGTTTATGATAGAAGAGAGCAAATAAGATAAGTCTGAACAAAATTCTGCCTATGGAAGTTATATGATTCACAAAGGTGCAGTTGTACAAGGTAGTGAGACTGTTGGGAAAGTTACAATGTCAAAATAGGGCTGAAAGAAATGTCAGGTGATTTTTTTTACCCTTCTAACTTATTGTATTAAATCTATAGTCATGCATTGCAGACTGTAAAAACACCTGATTTTTCATGGATCATGGACAATAGAGGAAAAGGCTGGACAGTTCTAAGAGTGAATCAAAAATTGTGTATGGCAACTGAATTAAAGCAACTGATCCTTTTTGAGGACCACATCTGTTAAGATACGGGGTCCTGATTAATAGTATTTCATTTTATCATTAACTGAAGAAGGAGTGCACTCTAATACAACTCCTTAGTGTTTGGGTCACTGATAATTAGGGCCACAAACATCATTCTTGGGTCCTAGTAGTAGAGGAGAATTTGGATTCTGTTCAGTTTTTGATCATTTTATTTTGAATAGAGCTAAAATTAAACATTCTTTCCTGGCAAGAAGTAAAAAGCTAATTAAAACTAGAGAAGCTTAGAGTTTGAAATTAAGCTCAACCCCAAGCCAAAAATATTATGTAAATCAGTAACCTATTGAAATACAACTTGTGAGTGGTATTTTCTGAGCTGTTGGGGTGAATGTACCCAGCCCTGGAAACTGGGACCCTTGTCATTTTTACACTGAATGGCATTATTTTACTGGGACTATGATCTTGTCAAACCAGATGAACATTCTTCTTTGTCGAATGCAGGAATTTAATATGACCTCAAGGGCTCCTGCAGCCATCACCTAGTAAGGACTGAGGTGGGGATGTGTCCGGAGGTCTTTGGCTTTAGTTAAACTAATTTCACTAAAGCAAAGAATTGAATGAATGAAGTTGTGTTTATTCCATGTAGTTCCTACTATATTGTGAGAATTTTTGTATACTTACTACTTTATAGTACTTTTTAATTAAAGGACTGATGTAGATAGTCTTCTGGCATCCCAAATAGGAAAATTTGTGATTGAATGACATTACTCTCAATTATTGAGGATGTAAAAGATGCAGAGGTGATTTTGTAAGGAGGAAGCACAGTCCTGACTGTGACTGTGGAAGCTGTGCATACAGAGCTCTTCTGCCCTCCCCTGCGATGGGAACATGTGCTTTGGTGTGTGGTGAGTGAGGGTCTCCAATTCTGCTCAGATGTGTGGAACAATCAGGGAATAAAATCACATGAGTAGAGGGCTAAGAAAACAGTGTGGTTAGTATCTGATTATTAGTTAATATTATCTTAAAAAATAAACTTGGTCAAAAATCCTTATGATTCATGCTTTTCTTTTGGAGTTTCGAGACTTTTTAAAATTCTCTGCTTTTTAAAATTAAACAATTTATCAATTTAGGGAAGAGAAAAAGAACAAACCCCTGTTCTGATTTTTGACCAAGAATTTCTGCTAAATGATGTGCAATAATAAAATTGTAGTCAGTTCTGTAATATATGCTCATACTTTCATTTTCCCTGTTCTCCAATTTGCTGAGAACCTGCTTAGAAAAAACGTTTCATATGAATTATTTTATACATGCTGAAAAAGTCATTTTTAAATAATTTACATGAAATATGGGTGATGTAGGAGAAAAATTGAATGATAAGATTTCTAAAACTCCCACATTGTTTTTGAGAAAAGCAATCAACTCTGCAGATATTTTGAAAATAAGGGAAAAATATGAAACCAAGAGGAGTGTGTTTTAAAATAGCATATCCTGCAAATGATGTGACATATTTGCTTGAACCTAGCTAAGGACATATCAAAACAATGAGACAAAATGGATTACAAATAAAGAAACCACGAGGAAATAAAAACTATATTCTAAAATTATACTTTCTTTTTAAAAATAAAGATTGTCATATGTATTAGGGCTGTCCAGAGAAACAGAACGAATAGAACATATATACGTGTGTGTGTGTGTGTGTGTGTGTGTGTGTGTGTGTGTGTGTGTGTGTGTGTAATTCCTTTGATATATATAATCACAGAAATTGACTCATAGAGTTTTAGAGACCAAGAACCCTATGATCTGCTGACTGCAAACTGGAGAACCAGGAAAATAGGTGGTATAAATTCAATCTGAGTCCAAAGGTCTGAGAAGGACAGGTTGAGAAGGAAAGCAATGGCCTAGGTCTTGGTCTGAGGCCAAAAGCCTGAGAACCAGGAACAGTCATGTCTGAGGCAGGAGAAGGTGAATGTTCCAGCTCAAGTAAGGAAGCAAATTCCTTTTCCTCCACCTTTTTGTTCTATTCAGATGCTCAGTGGCTTGAATGATGCCCAGCCATGTCTTTGTTACTCAATCTACTATTCCAACTGACGATCTCTTCTGGATATGCTCATGGAGACACTCTAAGAAATAATGTTTTACCAGCTATCTGGGCATCCCTTGGCCCAGTCAGAGTGACACATAAAATTAACCATCACATTTGAGATCATTCTGAGATCAAAGTTTTAAAATACTGGATATAGAAAGAAAATAAAAGTTACTTTGGGAATCTTATGTTTATATCCTATACTGAGAACAGAAGTTTCCAATTCAAAAACATACACTAAAATATACTTATTGTTATGACATTATTGGATGGAAGCTTAAGGAAGCAGGGTTATAGTACAGTAGCACTCATGAGGTGGAAGTGGAGGTTTTAAGAGGACAATTTGACCAAAGAGTCACTAGGGGATGAAAGGAGGACATGCCCTAATTCAGACAGGTTTGTTTCAAGTGGGGCTATTCCCTAAATAAAGCCCAACTGATGAGAATAATTTAGAGGCTGCTCTGTCATCTACAGCAGAAGCTCAAACAGAACTCAAGACATTTCTACTTGTCTGGTTTCATAGGAAACTGTAGGGAATTTATCTTTCACCTGCTCATGGAGACATACAGTGACGTGGTGACTGGAGCAGGGCTTAGCCAGGCAAAAATTTGATTCTACCCCTCCTCCCCCACCTCTCCCACCTCCTCAGGCTTAGCCTCAGACCAAGACCATAGAAAACACAAACTAACATTTCTTACTTTTGCTTTTGACCTAGCTGGATCTTATCTGCTTAGAACTACTATAGGCTTATAAATTCAATTGGGATATCCAAGTCTCCAACATCCTTTATTCTCCTTGGAAACTTGCACAGGAATCCTGACATGATATGGGCAACTGTATGCCCAGACAGGGTAGCAGAATATGCCACCCCTAAATATGCTTCTTCTATACCTGCAACAAATATGCTGGCATGGGCAGGATGCTTGGAGGTTTCAGGAAAGCAAGAATTCTCTAAAACCTGCAATCATTTCAAGATTACTTAGGAATATTTTTTGGTAACTGTGACAGAAATTCAACTAAATCTAGATAATAGATAGATGATAGATAGATAGATAGATAGATAGATAGATAGATAGATAGATGGTTTTTTACAGTGATAACTGGAGTATATTCTGTAATCCAGGATCCAGGGTAAGACCAACAAAGGAAAGGGAGCAATGTGTGGGCCCCAGAATGGTTATTGCTTTCAACTTCTTTTTTCTTAATGTCTCTTTGCATATCAATATATCATATTTGTTAAGTATATACACTTAATAAAAATTGCAAACACTAAAAAGTTATAGGAAATATTTTATCAGACAGCTATATGCCCTTTACTATGAATGGACTTATATTAACGTTTTGTGGTACTTGCTATAGCCCTTCTGCACCTCTATTTTGAATAATCACTATTTTAATTTTTTTTTTTTTTGAGAACTGGCAGAGGTCATTTATTCAGAACTTGCTAAACAGTCAGCCCCCATCACCTGTGTTTTGTCAGAAACTCAAAGGCAGGAAGGAGGAGTAGGAAAGCTTTATGTTGGAAAAAAGGGAAAACTTTAGCTATGCCCTGATTGGAACCTGTTGGCGTGGGGAAGCTACAGGTAGACAAGTTACCTATAAGTGGGGTGTTCTTTGTGATTCGTTAAGTATAGATAGTTGGCTCTCTCTGGATGATTCTGCACTTGATCTTAGCCAAAAGGCCAAGAAGTGATCTCTCTGTATGATTCTAAATCAGAAATGGAGGGTGAATATTTTTATATCATTCTAACATACATATCTGTACTTTTCTACATAGAATTTTATAGATACTAAACAACATTTGGGGAAACTTAAGTATTACGTAACTTGTATCGTTGGGATACACATGGTTTTCCATTTCTTTTTTCTCTCCACATGCCTTTGAGTTCTGTTTATGTTGACATGCATATCTATAGTTTATATATTTTAAATTATCAATAGTATCTGTTGCAGGAATAACCTTTAGTGCATGCTCAGTTGTGTGCTATTCCTATTTTTTGTGTTTACAGAGGGCTGTTTGTGGCAAACATCTTTGTTTATCTGTGTGAATGTGTTCTCTAGGGCATATTTTAGAATTGGAACTGCACACTCATAGATTTTGTGCCTCTCACCTTCAGCTTTATTAGGTGTTTCTAAATTGTTCTCTGAAATGACTCATCAGTTTGCCTTTCCACCAGTAGTGTACAAATTTCTCCATCTTCATGTCCCCATCCAAGCTATTTTTTTGCTCATTAGAAGGAAATTAGGTGATACCTTGTGTTTATTTTCTCCTCCCTGATTTTTAATGAAGTTGAATGTTTTCTTGTGTTTAAGAAATAATTCATGGGCCAAAGAATATACCATATTGGAAACTGGAAAATGTTAGAGCCAGATCAAAATGAAAACCTTACATTTTAAAATACGTAGGGGTCAAAGTATCAGGGAAAGGTAACTTTTTGGCTTTCGCTCTGGTGGAACAAAGAGATTCTCCCCTGAGAATTCTATCTGCAGGTCTGTGCCTCACATGGATTCAAGTTCACAATATGTGCTAAGTATATTGTCCAGGAGGTCTGTAAGTGCTAAACATGGGGGCTGGGGGTTGGGACAGTCTCCAGGAAACTTTGGGAACTTTATTTTCCTCTCCTTCTTGTTTTTGTTATTGTTGTTTTCCAACTTTATGGAAAGACATATAACATCGTGTAGGTGTACATCTGGGTTGATTTAACACACTTGTGTATTTCAGAATAATTGTTAGCTATCACCTCCATCATGTCATATAATTACCATTTCTTTTTTGTGGTGAGAAATCTTAAATAGCGCATTATAAACCGCCTTGCCCTTATCATGGCTAAGAGTGAAATTACCAGATGTCCAGGTGTGCCTAGAGATAAAGCTTGTGCTTTCCTGTCTAGCTGTCAATTGTTCTAATTCCACTCCTGGTATGTCCCATAATGGGAGAGTGGGGAATTAAGTATGGGGGAAATGGGCAAATTCCCAGAAGAGGAGGAGCTTCTTGGCACACACAATAGATGAACAGTGACTTTCCAAACTTACATTTATTCTTTAGGCAGCTGCACCCAGTCTTAGCTTTTAAGAAGAATAGAATGCAAGGGCCAGAAAAGAATTCCATATATGCAATCAGAAGAAATTCCTATCATTCTCTTTTTCTTTGTCAGAAAGACTAATAACTTCAAAAGGCAGCATCAGCCTCTTCCTCTGTGCATATGTCCTATTGATAATGGTTGACGGTGTCTGAGTCTATACAGAGGAACTTTAAGGCTTATAGAAAATATAAAGGGAGGACTGTATTCCTATGATGCCATGTTCCCTACCAGAACTCCCCTAGGCCCTGAGTCCCTGGGCCAGTTTCTATAGTTCTAGGTTTGCTCTGTAGCTCCTGGAAATAGTTTGTTTACCTTCTCCCTGACCTCACAGACTGTTTCTGCTGAAGCCTTTTTTTTCCCACCTCAGGCTCATTTTTAAATCAGAACAAAACTCTTGGAACACTGATTATAGCCTGCTGTGTCCTTCAAGCTATTATACAACTACTTTGGCTTTTCCAAGCTTTTAAAGTTAGCTAAAAAATGTAGAAAGCAAACGGTGTGAAATAAGGAGGAGGTGTAAAATTTTTAATAGTTCCCGAAAAGACAAAGAATAGGATTGATGCATGGGTTGCAACTTTAGTACTGGAGTAGATCAACTGATAATGTCACATGCAGCAGTGGAAAGAGCACAAATATTGATGAGCAGAGTGCAGTAGCACTCAACAACAATAATAATTGTTGGACACGAGAAAGATAAGAATAATATCTTCATGTCTTATTTATTTAGTATGGGTCTGGCATGCTACTAGCTACTCTAATACATCATTTCTTTCACTCTTCACAACAATCTTGTGATATAGATACTCTTACAAGATGAGAAAACAGAGGCTTACTTACTAAAGTTAAATAGCTTGTTCAAAATCATACAGACATTTTGTTATATGACAGGGAGGGATGGTAGCACAAATGTCATGCATTTGAGGTGATCTTTGGATTTTAAATTTATTATAAAATGAGCTATAGGGGCGCCTGGGTAGCTCATTTGGTTGAGCGTCCGACTTCGGCTCAGGTCATGATCTTGCAGTTCGTGAGTTCAAGCCCTGCGTCAGGCTCTGTGCTGACAGCTCAGAGCCTGGAGCCTGCTTCCGATTCTGTGTCTCCCTCTCTCTGTCCCTTCCCAGCTCATGTTCTGTCTATCAAAGATGAATAAACGTTAAAAAAACATTTTTTTAAAAAATGAGCTATACTTATTACAGGGGTTGGCAAATTACAACCAGTGGTCCAGATATGGCTATTTTTGCAAAAAAAGAAAAGTTATTGATACATAGCTGTACCCGTTGATGTAGATATTCTTTGTGGTTGCTTTCACACTACAATGGTAGTGATGAGTAGTTGGGACAGAGACCCTGTTGTCTGCAAAGCCTAAAATTTACTGCCTAGCCCTTACAGAAAGTTTGCCTAGCCCTGCTCTGTTGTGTACTTTTTTAGAGCATTTTGGAGACATCTTGCTTTTGTGTTCTACTTTTCTTTCCTTCATATTGTGTTCTAATATCCAGCCTATGTTGGAGGTTGAGTATTTTTTCTAGATGATTCTCCAGCCACTTTTAGATTCTCCATCCTACTCAAGAAGGTTCAAATTTTGCAGTTGCCCTTTTTCCATCTGTGTGATAAAGTCCCCAATATAGCCCTGTACTTTTCCCCTAAGGCTTCAAGTAGAAGTTTATTTTTTCTTCAGCCTTCCAACATGGGGTTCTTGCATGATTCCAAGGCCTTTGAAGGAGAAAGATTCTTAAAAATCTAGGTTTCCATGTTATATGCTTTTTATTCACATAATTTTATATCTCTTCCTCATTTTTTTCATGGTGGCCGTGACAGAAATCAGTATTCATGTTATGAAATTATACTTTTATCTCCGTATATAATCTTCCTTGTTTGAGTGCATGTTTGTTGTCTACACTCTGTTTTACTGTTTTAGCATGCATAGATAACTCAGCTCCCAATGAGAAAAAAATGAGGAGAATATTCCTTCCAGAGAAAGATGTCATGCTAGCTCAAAAGGAGCATGACTCACACAGCTCCTTGAGGTCATGAATCTTAGCTATCTGATTCTTAGCTCTGGCTCTAGTATTCAGCAGCCTGGTTCACTAAGTGCTTATTGAATAAATGAATGAGTAACTGTAAAAGAACATCTCAAGTAGGGAAATGACCGAATTGATTCTTTGTCTATGGTTCCACTATTTCCCAGACTTCTTGTTTAGTATCTCTCTGGGTTCTGGGACCAATCAAACCTCTAGGCAGAAGAAATATATGGAGCCCTGCTTGTAGAGTTCTATAGCTTGGCACCATCTCAGTTTTGCTCCTGGTCCCACTTAAAATTTCTAGACCTTTACCTTGTAATCAATTACCATCTTGAATCTTATCAAGGTTATGACTTTCAGAATTATAAGATAATAAATTGTATTGTTTTAAGCTATCGAGTTTGTAGTAATTTTCTACAGCAGCAATGGGAAACTAATATGAATGGATATACACCTGGCCTTACAAACATGGTTCTGAAGGTCAGAAGTTCAAAATAGGTCTCACTGGGCTAAAATCAAGATGTCAGCAGAGTTGTATTTCTTCTAGAGGCTCTAGGGAAAAATCTGCTTCCTTATTTTTTTAGGTTCTAGAAGCCACCTGTATTCCTTCCTCCAAAGCTAGCAGCCTAACATGTTCAAATCAATCTGTCTTTTCCTCTGACTTCTGCTTCCTTCAGCACATATCTTCTGACTCAAAACCTCCTGTTTTCTCTTATAAAGACCCTTGTGATTACATTGGGCCCACTGGGACAAACCAGGACAATCTCCTCAAGATCCTTAACTTAATCACATGTATGAAGTCCGTTTTGCCATTGAAAGTAACATATTCACAGGTCCTAGGGATTTGTAGGTGGGCATCTTTTGGAGTAGAATTATTCAGCTACCACACTCTTCCTCCTTATTTGAACTGGCCCTTGGCTACCTACCTAGTAACCTGAAGCTAGCCTGAGGAAGGAATGTCACAAAAGGAGACCTGCCTGAACATCTGCCAGTAGCTTGCTGCAACACTCCCTGAGACCTTCATGCACATTCTGGACCCTGTATTCTGTCTAGTTCTAAATCTCCCTGATGCCTATCTGTGTCTCTGCCTGGAGTTTTCCACGTTGCTACTCCTGAGATCTACATCAAGTCCACGTTTAAGGTACACTCCTAGTTCTCCCCACTCCTGACTCTGACAAGAGGCTTGACAGCAGAGACTGTCAAGTAGCAAATAATCCTGGGACAGAGCTCTGCAAAACTGCTTGGGTCAATCCAAATGGCTAGGAATGGAGATAATAGAAAACAATAGAAATTCTATTTGATGTAGTCTGTGCTTCAACCTCCTTCCTGGTTTTCTTTTTGGTGATGTCTGGATAGCTTCATTGTTTTCACCTTGACTTTACTTCTGGATATTGGATTTCTGGCTTTTTCTCTACCCACAGTGTAGTTTCCAGGACCCCACTAAAGCACAGTTCTTGAATGTGTACAGTCATTACCAGCCAACTTTGGCCATGACTCCATTTATCTCATCTAGCTGCCTCACTCCAATCAAACATGGGTTTGAAGAGGAGCTGGCAAAATTAATAAAAGTATTATTGGGACCTCAAATGATTGTGTTAGTTACAATTCTATTGTCTGCAAGTGTTAAAGATGGAAAACAAAAGTAAACAAAACTGAAACTGAATTAAAATTTTTGCCACCTTTCTTTTAATGAAATTTATCAGAGAAATCTTTGACAGGAAGAGTAACAAGTGAGATCACTCATTTTAATCACTCGGAGATAAACAGAGTTTTTATAGTTGGGAAATAAAGGCTTATATACAGAAACTTATCATGTGTTTTGCTGATTTCTTCACCAATTGATTCAAAGTTTGACCCATCATTAATTATTTTCTTGCTATTCATTTTTTAAACTTTATGTCATTATTTTAAAATATTTCAAAATCCTTGAAACATAGAGGGTTTTGTTGAGGAAACTGAAGCTAATGACCTGAAGGCACACACCAAGCCTTCTGGAAGAGTGTTTATTAGGAGAAACTGATAGGAAAGAAGTGAATATTCCCCCACTGCTGATTACATTCTAGGCAGTGAACTGGGATATAGCCAGGCCAGATGTTAGACTTTGGGAGAAAAACCCGACTGGGGTGGTTGATTGGAAAAGTACTAGCTCCTCCACGGTATGACCAGGGGCTGGGTACAGGTCTTGTGGTCATAACCTCAGCTATGTGCCTAGACTGCTTGCCTTTAACACTTGGCTGTAACAGATTTCTCTAGATCTCTGCAGGAGGACAACTCCCTCTCTGGGATGTCTATGTTTAGTAAATCAGAGCATCAACTGGAACAAGTAGACCTTTACCTGTCAGTCCACTCCCTTGACTTCAAAGAGCATGTGTTACAGGCCGGAAAACATCAGGTCTGGCCAAGAAGTTGGCCAAGCAATGGTTAGCAAGAGTGGTGTGGACAGGCTGGCAACTGCAGCTAGAGCATGAGGTCAGGAAAATGCAAAACAAGGTAGAATTATATGGAACAAGGTAAAAGTAATGTTTTCAGCTCTGGTGTTAAAATCCCTCAACTACTCAGAGCATCATAGTAGAGGATATAAAAAGAAATGTGGGAAGGATATGTAGAATGAAGGACATTTCATTGGCTGATTGGCTAATACTTAGATATGCCAGTAGTAAGTTTTATCACCCCTGTAATACTTCAGTTGGGCAGGAGACAGATGGAGGATTGGGTGAAGGGGGAGGTTGCCATTTTTCAGTCAAAATATCTTCTTTACTACTTTTCTGGGAGTAATCCTGCACTTGCTACCTTGATAACATGAGAAGGATATACAGTTTTGCAATCTGGCTCTGGTCATCCTCATCTTCTGGATCTTCTCTATCATATATACTGCAAGCTTAGTCTGATTGTTTCTTTCCCATCAGTGGTCATTGAGTACACCTCCAATATCCTGTCATTATTATTTTTTAATAAAACTGGGCTTAAGACATCATCAATCTCATTACATGTGACTTTTCATTGTGAAACCTGTGACCATGTAGCCTACAAGAATTCATTGAGGAAGCTCACAGGATAGTTCTAACAATACTTTGGTTCTCCTTTGCTCTTACTTCCTTCCCAAGAAAAACAGGTTGTCACATTTGATATATGTCTTAGCTTTCCTATACCCTACTGCATGTAACTGGGCATGTAGTAGTTCTATACCATCTTGAGCTCTCCACTGTGTCTTAGGAGAGAGTCAGAGAGGCCCTACTGGGTTAAAATCCTCTAATATTTCTACTGTAAGGGATTTGTTGATATGAGTTACTTTCTACCATCCTGTGTGGTTGCTTATATTCTCCCTTAGTGAAATCTGACCCATCATGAGCAAATTCCTCCAAGCTTGTTAATAACCAGAGATATTTTCCCAGGTGACAATCTCTTGCTTAACTCCTCCCTCCAAGTCTCCTGTTCATAGCGGATCCCTGAATAGGAGATCCTCAGGAATTTCATCAAGCATTCTCATTTTTTTCTTTCTGTCAGAGAAGTCCTTCCCATTCAGGGATATATTCTCTAAAGCCACTGATAAGAGCCATAAAGTATCAGTTATCATCAGGAGAAAGTGTTGACTAGCAGATGCATGTGCCAACCCAACCATGAATGTGATGTTCGATTTGGAACATTTCCAGTTGAAAATCTTGGAAGTAAGAGGTAAGGCTCTTTAAAGCACGTACTCTTCACTCTTTTTTCATTTCAAATCCATTTGCAGTGAAGGAAATATCAGAAATGACTCTGGTTCTTTGGAGGAAGATTCTGTACAACTGAAAGGCAAATTAATTTGCTTTTCCCTTTTTTCTGTTCTTAAATGAAATATTTTTGAGTTTAGTTTCTTCCTCCCTCCCTTCCTCCCTTCCTTTCTTGCCTCCATCCCTCTTCTCTCTATTTTAAACTGAAACTGACATAGCTTCTAGGAAGATAAAATGACTTTCTCAAGATCACATAGCTTATCAGGAATATAACTGAAACTAGAATCCAACTATAGGAGTTGCATTTATCTTATATCACATATTCAGCATATATGATCTGTGTAGTATATAGTCTTCAGTCAATTTCTTATTCCTCATTCCTCTGTTCATTCTTGCTAACCAATTCTATTTCAGACTTTCCTTAACTTCTCTTTATAGAGTTGCAAGAGCTTCCTGTGGGGTCACATTACGTCTAATTGCTCTTCCCTTCAATCCATCATGCCTCTGATCCCAAATTAACTTCCCTAGAGCACCACTTTGATTCCAGACTCTTTTGGTTAAAAATCAAAGTGACTCACTGTTTTACACCAAACTCCTTAATCTTCATTCAAAATTTTTCACATTCTATATATAGAGAGGGTATGTCTATGTATACAATAACAGTTGACTCATAGCTTGTTGTTAGACAGTTACTGCATGCCCATGACAGCAAGTAGGTATTTGGAGCAGGGCGGCGGGGAGTGGGAGACAATGCATTTGGATGTAGGCAGTGATATCTTAGTGTTTTTATTAGCTGCTGCTGTTTGTTGTTGTTGTTGTTGTTCTTTTTCTTCTTCTAAAATAAAATAACTTACTTCCAACCTTGTTTCAAGAGGTTGTGTTTTTCGCACTGAGGGGAATTTTCAAGACCAACCCCTTCTGCCAATAGGATAGGCAGACTGATAATGAAGCATGTGGGAGTTCCACCTTGTTTTATAAGTCACATATTTATTTTTTATGAGTATTTTCTATGATTAAAAGTTATTATAGGAAATTTTAAAATAATGTAGATAGTAGATCCATGAAATTTAAAAAAATGACTCATTTTTCACAATCTCAATGCCTATAAATGTCCTTAACCATAATCATTGTTAGAGTTTTGGTTATATTACATTTGGATATATTTCCAAACTTCCTCAAATACTCTAAGAAGTGCAAGACCAACAGATACCAATAAGTTCATATTAATAGTTATGCTCAATTTTTGTAGCATCTCTCTAACCTATACAGCTACAGGGACTAAACCCTCAACTCAGCAGGACTTGTGTTTCTAGTATTCTGGGGAGTTTCCAAAGCTGAGAGAGTGAGCTCTGAGAATGATCATGAGTCACTGCCCTCGCTGCCCTGGATTACTAGTGAGAGTCTTTGGGGTGATGCCCCAAGTTATTATGTTCAACAGCTTTAACAGTTGAAGTTTCCACCATTCTGGAGGAGTCTCAAAGCAGAGTTCTTTGGAGTATAATTTATTAAACAGGTGAGTCAACTTGATTTATTTGGAAAAGGACAGATTTGATAAATGACCTTTTCTATTCCATGACAATGAGGCCAGCTCGTTGCTCCATTTGGAACAGAATCAATTAACATCCATCACTCAAAATTCAAAATCTCTTCAGGCTGGTGTTCACCCCTCTTGTCTAAATCTGATTTTTATTGATTTAATATGAAAACTATTTGATCTTAGTGGCCATAACTTTGATTTCCTGATGTTTAGTTGCTTAGATGTGCATCTGCTTCCACAAGCTAGATGCTAATTGCTTTGATTAAACATTATGAATTCCTACATGAAGAAACTCCTATTGTGAAGGAAGTATGAGAAAATGACAACAAACAAAGGCACAAGGCAGTTCTGGTTGAATGATAAAATTAACAAAATTGGATGTGTGCAGAAACTGGATAGAGCTTTCTGTACTTACTTGCCACAATCCATTATGAATGAAACAAATACATGTGGGTTGGATAAAGTACCAGATAGGATTAGGATTCAAGATTGGTTGATGACTAGGATGCTGTTGGTGAGGCCATTACCAACTTCGAGAGAAATGTGTGTATTGCTAAAGGACTCTGTGACTGGCTGGGCCTTCTCATTGAGAATAAGGACACTGGGGAACATAGGTCAAATTTCTATATGCTGTGAAAATTTGATGGGTGGTTGATCCATATCCAAAAGGATGTTTCAATAATCAAATAAATAAACATAAATAACTGTGAAAATCTAATAGGATAACAGTGAATAAGAATAAAGTTCTTAGCATATGTGCCAAAGAGCTATTTCACAGGTGTGGGTCAAAAGAGGCATAGTTTACCAGCAGGGCTTAAAGAGAAAGCCTGGGATTTGGGTTGGCTCAAATATTTGTGGAGAGTAAAATGCTGCACCAACTGTCATAAAAATCTCAGGTGTTATCAATGAAAGTGTTTTCAGATCAAAGGAGATTACAGTCAACTTTGTGCTAGACAGATCATACCTAGAATAATTATGTTCTGATCTAGTCACTGCACTTCATGTGGGATGATGAAAGGCTAAACAGACAAGGATCATAAACTAGCTTAAAACCAAGAAATATTAGAAAAACAATAAATGGATGGATCTGAGTTTATAATAGAAAAAATATTAGTGAAGACATTATAGCTGTCTTCAAGTATCAATATATAGTTATTGATATAAATGTAGTTACGTTTACTCTATATCATTCCTGAGAGAACAGTGAAAAAAATAACGAACATGTTTTCAGTACTTACCAAGTGCCCAGTCTGAGGTAGATTATCACATGTGTATGTATATAATTTCATTGAAATTTCATAGCAATTTACAGTGCCTGGATGCCTCAGTTGGTAGAGCATGTGACTCTTGATCTTGGAGTTGAGTTTGAGCCCCACATTGGGTGTGAAGATTACTTAAAATCTTTAAAAATATTTTTTCACGTAACTTTATAAGGTAAGGTATCTTATAATTTAGAATTCTAAGACTCAGAGAACTTTATAAACTTCTTTAAGGTAACATGCATAGTTATGAGATATAAAATTAGAATTGTAGAGTGGATTCCATGGTAGACACCTGATTATCCGGAGAAACAACTCCTCTTGTTCTCAGTCCATGAAGTCTGGGAGGCTCTGTGTTGCCTTCCTGAATTCAGGGTAGGGCAAGTCCTCCTGTTCTGCTCAATCAGAGCATAGGATCTCTGGTTCTGAATGACTTAATCCATGCATATGGTATCAATTCTAGGGCCTTTGATTATTGGGGAAGAGTCATTCTTTCTTCTCAATGGGATTCTTAAAGACTAAGACATAAAACATAAGCTGCTGGCAGACATTTTGCCAACATGAGACAAAGATTGGTGCCTGACAATGGGCCAACACAAAGGAAAGCAGAGCAGCTTATAGTGCCATGCTAAGCACTTGAAATGTATTTTAAATTTATTTTTTACTATGCATGTGAGGATGATTCCATCATCTTAATTTTGCAAGAGAAAAAACAAGTTTATTGACAATTCTGAGTTCACAGTATTATTCCTAGCAGAGCCAGGATTCATATCCAGCTTTGTCACACATTTCTTAGATATCATTGATTATTACCATCTCTATTTTCATCTCAATTTTGCAGATCAAAATAAAACTATGTATATTATTATTATTATTATATTAGTATATTATTATACTATATATAATAATATATTATTATTATATTAGTATATTACTATACTGCAGCTCTTAACTTCATCATATAGATGAGAATATATGTCATCTCTCTACATGAAATTATTGAATTTCATGTTTAGGGGATAGATTAATATACTAACAAATTTAGGGGGGAATGCAAATTTAAATAGCTGTTCAGAGAAGGTCATTCATATTTGCTTCCCTCTTGTGCCTGCCAAATCCAATGCATAGGAGAATATTGTCAATTGTCCAATTGTATTTGAAGTGCAACTACTTTTTCTAAATCCCTATTGCCCTATTTCCAACACTCAGCAGCTTTTGGCTAGGCTGCTATCATAGTCTTCAAACTAGTCTCCCACCTTCTTCAATGGACCTCCTATATTTCATTCTTCTTACAGTAGCCAGAGTGATGTTTTTAAAAAATAAGTCAGGTTGTATCAAATCCCTGTTTATAATCTTTGGGGGCTCCCTATGACACTTGTGATAAAATCCCAGGTCTCTTTACCCTGTCTTCAAGGTCCTGTATGGTCTTGACTCTTTCTGACTTTCCAACCACACAGCATGCTTCTCTTCTCCTTGCTCAGCATGTTCCAGCCTTAATTGCGTCTTTTTGCTTCTCAAAAAGATCAAGTTTATTAATGCCTTGGGGCATTTCCATCTTCTGCCTTTTCCTCCTGGGATGCTCTTGTTTTAGATCTTTTCATGTCTGAATCCTTGTCATTCAGCTTACAACTTCTACAACCATCTCATGAGCAACAGCTTTCCTGACTGTCCAGCCAAAACAACCAGTTTCAGTCCCAGCACCGTGTTTAGTTTTGTAGCAATCATACTTCTGTACTTTCTCATTTATTATTTTATTGCTAAAATATAAGTTCTAACATCACTATAATGTAAATTTACTAGAACGTAAATTCCTCAATAACTTAGGAGAGTGTCTAATATGAGGCTTGCAACATATGTTTGATAGGTGAGTTTAATTATATTTCATTTAGGGGACCAATACTTGGAAATACTACAAATAGAAGTACAATATAAATATTGTGTATTATTTCAAAGATGTATAATACTATAATTGTGGTAAAAAAGATTAGAAAAGATTATAATAAAATATTATCCTTGGTTAGTTCTAAAGTAAGATTTTTTTCTTGTTAATTTTAAGTTCATAATTTCAACATTTTTCATAAATGTTATTAGAAAATATTCAAAGCTGGAAATAAGAGTTTAAGTTATTTCTAGGTTAAGTAGGAATGTTGCATTCTTCTTTAAAGTCAGTTTTGATGTTCAAAATATTTTAATAAAATAGTTGTATGCAAGTAAAACAAGGAGAAATTAGTCCATCAAAGCCATAGAACTTTAGGTAAAACAAAAAAGAATATATCGAGGACCTCCACTTCTATCTGAAAAAGTGAGGAAGGTAAGAGTCAATTAAAACCAAAGCAAGCAAAAAGAAGTAACAAAGATCAGAGAAGAAATTAATGAAATATAAAATAGGGAAAATTCAAAAAGACAAAAGGGAATATAAATGGCACCAAAAGCTGATTCTTTGAGAAATTCAAATTGATGAACCTCTACAAAGACCTATCAGAAAAAAAGATAGTGGCGTGATAAAGATAGAGAGAGGGATAGAGATGAACGAATGAGAGAGAACAGAGAGATAGAAGTGGAAGAAAGAGGGAAGGAAGGAGGGGAGAGGCAGAGAAGGAATGAGAGAGGGAGAAATAGGGGGTAGGAAACAAATTCCCAAAATCAGAAAGGAGAGAGGTGACATCAGTACAGATTATACAAATATTAAAAGGATAATAAGAGAATACTATGAACAACTGTTTGTCTATAAATTTAAGCAACTTAGATAAAATGTACAAACTACCAAAATTAATTCAATAAAAAATGAATAATATTGTCATATATATTAATAAAATTAAATTTGTAGTTAAAATCCTTCCTGAAATAGCAAAAAACCAAAACAAACAAACAAACAAAAAAAAAACAAAACTCTAGGCTCAGAAGATTTCACAGGTAAACCAAATATTTAAATGGAAATAATGTTAATTCTACTCAAAATCCCCCAGAAAATTAAAGATGGAATACTTCCCAATTCATTCCATGGGTTCAGAATTTCTCTGATATACAAAGAAAGAGATATGTAGGAAAAATGCAGAACAATTTTCCTCATGAATATAGATGCAAAATGTTGTAACAAAAATTTGACAAGTCAAATTTAACATTATGTAAATAACATGTCATGACCAAATGGGTTTTATCCAGGATTGTAAGGTTAATTTAACATTTGCAAATAAATTAATGTAACTCAGCATACCGAGAAACTACAAAAAAAATCAATATGATTACTTCACATTGTTTAATAAAATAATTTATCAAAATCCAACATCTACTGTGATTGAAACCCTGCAGGAAACTGGGAGTAGGAGGGAACTTTCTCAACCTGGTAAAGAACATCTATGAAACCCACAACTAACACCATACTTAATAGTGAAAAATTGTATGCTTTCCCTCCCTACAATTAAAAGGTAAAGAAGTCCTCTCTCACCAACATTTTACTGTAGGTTCTATCTAGGGAAAAAAAAAATCAGAGAAATTAAATAAAGGGAATTCAGACTGTAAAGGAAGAGGTAAAACTCTATTCCCAGATGACATGATCAACTAAGTAGAAAAGCCAGTGGAATCTACAAACAAAACAGAACACAAGTACTTCAACGAATAATAAGTGAGTTTAGCAATGTTGTAGGATAATCGATCACTATACAAAAATTTTATTGTATTTTTAATATACAAGAAGCAAACAAAACTCGAAACAAAAAATATGATTTTACCATTAAACAATGTGTAATACCTATACACTGAAAGCTGCAAAGCATTGCTGAAAGAATCGGAAGACCTAAATAAAAGGAAAGATTATAACATCATCATGGGTAGGAAGACTCAATATTTTCAAAATGTCAAGTATCCCGTAATTAATCAAAAAATGAATATAATCTGATTCAAAATCTTGGAAGCTTTTTCTTTTTGTAAAATAGAAATTGTTCTAAAATTCATATGAAATTAAAAAGGACCAGGAGTAACCCAAATAATTTTGAAAAAGAAAAAAGTTTGAATATTAAAATTACCTGATTTCAAGACTTATTTAAAAACTACAGTAATCAAGACATTGTGGTAATGGTATAAAAATAGGTAGATAAATAAAACAGAATAGAAAATCTAGTAATAGATTCACACTCATGGACAGATGGGTTTCAAAATAGTTTGCAAGAGCAATGATAGAGAAAGGATACTTTTTCCAACAAATGATATTGGAACAATTGGATATCCATATGCAAATAGATCAACTTTGACCAATGCCTTACATCATGTTACAAATATGAATGAAACATATATCATAAAGGAAAAAAAAAAACATATGAACTATGCAATTGGTGCAGAAAACAATTTGAGAAAATTTAAAAGATAAAAACACTCTTGATAAAAACACTCAAAGGGGGGGGGGGGCAGCAGGTGGTGCCTGGGTGGCTCAATCAGTTAAGCCTCCGACTTCCTCTCAGGTCATGATCTCACAGCTTGTGAGTTCCAGCCCCGCATCAGGCTCTGTGCTGACAGCTCGGAGCCTGGAGCCTGCTTCAGATTCCGTGCCTCGCTCTCTCTCTGTTCCAACCCACTCACATTCTGTCTCTCTCTCTCTCAAAAATAAATAAACATTTAAAAAATTTTTTAAAAACCCACTCAACTGGGAACATAAGGGAACCTTTTCAACATAATAAAGGCCATGAGAGTGATATCAGCATCATGGCAACATAAGACAGCTTTCCTTTAAAAATAGAAGTCGTATATAAAAAGCCAACAGCTAACATCATACTTAATGGTGAAAGACTGAAACTTTTTCCCTAAGATCAGGAATAAGAGAAGCATGCCGACTTTTACCACTGTCTTTCAATATACAACTGAAAATTTTAGCCAGAGCAATTAGGCAAGAAAAAGAAACAAAAGGCATCCATATTGGAAAGAAATAAGATTTTATCTTTTCACAGATGACATAATCCTATATGTAGAAAATCCTAAAAATTCTGCCAAAAAAAAAGTCTGTAAAATTAATAAATAAATTAAGCAACATTGTAGGATATAAAATCAAAACTCAAAACTCAGCTATGTATCTATGCAATAACAATGAATGATTTTTAAAAATTTTAATTTGAAAAAATTTTTTAAAAGTCCCATATACAAATGTTCATAGCAGCTTTATTTTTAATAACCGAAGACTAGACATAGTTCAAATCTTCACTGCTGCATTAAATATAATCTTTCTAAAAATAGAAACTCAATCTAATGTTAAGGGATCTTGTTTATGATTTTGTGACTGTGTTGTAAATGGTCTTATTAATGCATTTTGAGTTCATGGGAAGAAAATTTATTCAAGAATCAGTTTCTTTGCCTGGGATAAAATTTGGGAAATAAATCTACCTAAGAATCAATTTCTTACTTTGTTCTGGATCCCAAGAAAAATATCAAAGCCTCCAGGCTTCCTTTCCAATTGCATTGCTACAGATATGTTTTTTGTCTTTCCTCCTTATAACAATATAATAAATTTATTTTCCATAATAACATAATAATAAACTATAAATCAGCTGTTCTGTATCATTTAGTTTTAAAGTAATCACAACTATTTATATAATGTAGTGTTAAATGCTTATCTTAAATATACTTTATGGTTTTCTATCCTAAAACATATATTTTTATAGAAACAGCCATATATTTCAGAATACTAATACATCAGAGCTAGCATACATGGAATAGGGGAACTCTTTTGCTCACCCTGTTCTCATTACTGTGTCATGGTTAGTATTTTTTTTTTCTGATACACTGTATACTAAATACATTGTAAACAATAAGATTTTGATTAGATCATTCATTTGAAATCAGTTTCTTCTGCTTTTTGTTCAGTACAACATGGCCCTAGCAAAACAGACCATCTTCTCTCTCTTTTATCTCCTTTGTTCCCTTCCTTTTCTAGATCGAATGAATGATATAAAGACTTATACAATTTTATTCCATATTTTATATTTTAAAAATGAGTTTTACTTGACAAAAAGGTAGATAGCTAAACCCTACCACCCAGTATGTAGGGTTTGAAGCTCATTAAAGTCTGGTGGCTTCTGAATTAACTTGTGAGTCCCTACAGTGATGGAAATTGCTTCTTTCCAGTATTATTGACTGACTGAGCAGGTGATAACTTGTTTGCATCTTTTGAACAAGTTCATTTGTTTCCCATAAAGGCTGTTTCAGGTAAACACTCCAATATTTAATTAGCAGATTTTCTTTGGTGAGCTTATCAACAATTATAGGACCTTTTCTCTTCCATTTGCATTTAAGGCTCAAATGTTTTTTATGGCCAGTCTCACTCATCTCCAGTCAATAGGTGTATGCCTGACAGCTGCCATTAATAACTATTAAAGCAACTGCCTACTTTTTTTTTAATCTAAAAATAAGATTCCATCAATCTTCAAGATTAACTGCCTGGGCAGCAAAAGTTTTAAGCCTCTTCAATCCATGTCTTCAAGTTGACACCACTTACCCAGAATCTTCTGTGTCATTGCCTAATAAATTGAAGCAACATATAAGTGTTGAAAATCTCTACATTAAGCACATACATATGTTCCTAACAATAACCTAGTGCAAGCAGACATTCAGTTTCAACATATGTTGACTACTTGCCATCAGCTTGTCCCTAGGGATACAAAGGGTACTAAAACATATTCTCTGCCTTAATATAATTCCCATTTAGTGGAGGAAATAGGTAAGCATTTAACTACAGTATGTTTTTAAAATTTTTTAATTTTGTCATGAGATTCAGAGGAGTGAGAATAAGAGAGATGTTGTATATTGAATAGTGCAGCTTTGAAGTAATTTCTGTCTACTACTTGTGAAAGGAATGATGTAAACAAGAGAGCCACATAGCATTGAAAACAGGGCTTGAAGAAAGAAGATAGCAGTACTTAAAAGTGGCTCTTTGTATGTACCTCTAGTAAAATGGAGAGATATCTAAACAGGATTTTAAGAAAGTTTTCTTTATGATGCTTTCTCCCAAAAAAATGAAACCCATGGGGCGCCTAGGTGACTCAGTCGTTTGAGGGTCTGACTTCAGCTCAGGTCCTGATCTCACAGCTGGTGAGTTTGAGCCCCGCGTCGGGCACTGTGCTGACAGCTCAGAGCCTAGAGCCTGCTTTGGATTCTGTGTCTCCCTCTCTTTCTGCCCCTAACCACTTGCATTCTGTCTCTGTCTCTCTCAAAAATAAACAAACATTTTTAAAAAAAATTAAAAAATGATTTTTGAATAAAATCGTTACCCTAGAAACTGAGCTAAAAGAATGCGTTTACAATGACCACTCAAATGTTGGAATTACAGTGCAAGAGATTGAGTATTAACAGGAAAAGAGATATAGTTTTTGAAATAACTCAAATCAATGGAAATGGCATAGAACTCTCTGGGAGTAGAATTTCAATACTGGAGGATTTTTTTTTTTTTTTCAAGATTTGGTTGTACTAGAATTTTTCCAGAGTTATATTAGCTCACTAAATTAAGGGAATCTATGAAACTTCTTTACAAAGTTGTACATTTAAAAGTGTTTTTTTACCCAATAATCTTAGACACAAGATTTCCTAGTAAATTAAGTCTTGGACAGAGAGTAAAGGGCAGTATTTCAGTTGAAGAATTTTACTTGTTCAACCATCAGCACATGAATCTTCAGGAACTGGCAACTACTGGGAGATTTTAAGCAAAGCAGGATTTGGAATTACTGTATAGATTATTTGCTATCGGAGAAAAATAAGACTATTCTAAACACCTTTAAAGCATGGATCTCAAACTCAACGTCAAACATAAGTTATGCAGCAGGTGGGTATTTCAAGAGATAGAACTGGAAAGCACAAGCCCTGCCCCACCAACGGGTTTAGCCACTCTTCGGGTCTAGTGATTATTGCTGCCATACTGGAGCTAGGGCCTAATTGTTGTCTCATCTTCAAGATTTTAAAGAGAAGCTGAAATATAGCCTTTAAAAAATATTAAATCTTCCATTTTTAAATATTATATTTGAAGAATACCATTTATTTTTAGCATTTTATAGATAATCATTCTTAAAACCAAAAAAAGGACATAGACCAAATCTTGAAGATAGTTAGTATACACAGTCAATAATTATTATTTGTGGAAATATATTTGGGAATTCATCTACTTACCAAAAGTTATTTGTAGCTCAAATTTAATACTAATGCACTTTCATGGTCATTTGTGAACATGAACAGCATATTAAAAAATTTGAGTTGCCACATATAACAAGGCAAAGCTCTGTCTTCTTTTTTCAGCTCTCATAATTTAAATGTGTCCTTTTTGTGGTCTATTTAGTGCCACAGTTTTCATATTTTGGTGCTTTTTGTTGGGGATTTTGCTGTTAAACTGGCTCTCAAACATAGTGTTTAGAGTACTGTAGTGTACCTAAGTGCAATAAGGCTGTGGCGCAGAAAATACTTGTGTTTGATAAGCTTCGTTCAGGCATGAATTACGGTGTTGTTATTTGTGAGTTAAATATTAATGAATCAACAATATATGTTTAAAAAGATATCTTTAAGTAGAAACACATAAAGCCAGGTTATGTATTGATTGATTCATGAAAATGTTGTGACCAGAAGCTTCCAGGAACCTAACTGTGTATCTTTTCTTAGAGCACTGATTCAGTGTTTGCTAATTGAATACTTGTGACTTTATAGGACATAACTATAGGACATAACTGAATAACAAGAACTCAGTATACTTTCTTGTTACTGCCATGAGTTACTAAACGAAACCAGACTTCACAAAAAACCCAAGGAGTGACAGTTGGTGCAGCCAGTTAGCACTAAGAATAAATAATGGATCAATAAGTGGAGCTCTGACCCAAGTTACTCAGGCAGCAGTGAGGAGCTCTGTGTGACACAAGTGTCCCTCACACTCCTACAGTCAATTCTCCTTCTTTCCATGATCCTGCTGAGAATAGGAGAGAAAAGTTTGGGGCATGTTTTTCACCATCAGGTACTCCCCAGAGCTAGACAGGGCTCAAGTCAACATCCTAAGTTTGTTTCTAGAGTGACTGATTGGTAACGTGTAGTCACTGTGTCCTTCTGGGTGTAAGTCTCTGGTGCTTCCCAGTTCTGATCAGTACATTGAAAGGTGAGGGAATCTCCCATCATTGCATCTGTGAGGCAATGAAGGAAAGTATATTTGGGTCAGCCACACTAACAAGGCCAAGAACAGGGTGAATCCTCCATTTTTTCTCCAGGCTGGTGACATAGACAGTGAGGAGCTGGACTAAAATTGAATTCTAATAATAATGAGTTTGCTCTTCTGGCAAACACAAATACTTCAACTGCAAGATTTATTAGAAGAAAGATCACAGCAAGATTGAGATAAGTGTCACCATCCACAGAGATAATGGGCTAGTATGTGAAGAAAAAAAGGGAAGTTTGGTGGTCAGTCAGAAAAACTCAGATATTTCAAATCGGTATGGAGGTTCCTCTTCTCATCTATTCATCTGAAAGAGAGTTGTATCATAGCTTTGTCTGGGATCAACAAATTTTTCAGGGCACAAGATAATGAAATGATTTTATTTTCCAAAATTCCAAACTCTTTCTCTTGAGAAGCAGATAGATCAGAAGGTAAATCACCTTTTTTTAGAGACTGAGTATAGATTCCACAAGGACAAGAATCATGCTTGTTTTTGTTTACTATTGAATCACTAGTACAATGCCCAGGACATAGGAAATTGTTAACAAATGCTTATTAAATAAATAAATACAAATATTGATTATCTTGATAATATTAAGAGTTTCTGTTAATTGAATATATGTTATGTGTCAGGAATGGTACTAAGCAACAGTTTATGTACATTATTCCATTTAGTCTATAAATGGAGGTATAATCCCTGAATTCCATATAAAGAAACAAAGGTTAACTTATATGGACAGATGGTAAGAGGTAGAGCTAGAATTTAAAGTAAGATATGACTCTAAAATCTATGCTTTAAACCACTGCTCTATAATACACCTACGAGTGTGACTTATCACCTGTGCATGGTGCATGGCAGGAGGGGAGAAAATGTATCTTAGATGGTAGCTGTGAATTATGGGATGAGGCGCAGAAAGTTGATGGAGACAAAGGGGAGACATTACTAGCCAAAACTAAACTCTGAGATTAGCTAGAGCTTTGGTATGACACTATAGAGATGCACCTAGCGACTTCCCATCATCTGAGTCGGATATAACTAGCCTGCCATCTGCAAAGAATAGTCACTCTTCCTGTTTAGAAATGAAAAGGGCAATCAAGAAAATAATCCAAACAACAGTTTTTAAGGCTTCATATGACTCGAATTTGATGTTTAAAAAAATAAATAATTTACTCTTGATTCATCAATTCAGTCTTACTTAGATCAATAATCAGAATCACTCAGGTATACTTGAATGCCTATGAAAAATACCTGCTTAGTTTAAGTCCCATTATGCAGACATCTCTATCACTTTTACTTTTATTTAAATTTCTTTTCAAATCCCATATTGTAGTATTTGTTCCAGCCCCAGTTATGCCTTGATATATCCTTTGGTTTATCAGAGATTTGCCTGGTTCTACCAGGCATTGACTTAAACTTATAAACCAAGGCATGCATCGTAAGGTGAGCTTCCTTGGATAGGACATCCCTTCCATCCTTTTTTTTTTTTTAATGTTTATTTATTTTTGGAGACAGAGACAGAGACAGAGAGAGAGACAGAGCATGAATGAGGGAAGGGCAGAGAGAGAGGGAGACACAGAATCTGAAGCAGGACCTAGGCTCTGAGCTGTCAACACAGAGCCCGACGTAGGGCTTGAACTTGTGAACACCGAGATCATGACCTGAGCCAAAGTCAGATGCTTAACAGACTGAGCCACCCAGCTGCCCCATCCCTCCCCTCCCTTGAACTGAGTTGTCTTCAGAGCCTGGTTTTACTTGTCATTTTAGAGTCCCTGGTGGCCTCCTGCTTGAGAACATCTGAACAACAACTCCCACCAACATTCTGCTTGGATTCCTGAAACAGAAATGGAAACTTCTGAACAATGTGTTCATTACTGCTGACCTTGTTATGCTCTACACTTGGGATTTGCCTCCCTCTGACTATAAAGTAGGTCAATTAACTCTGCCATACTTCTCATCTTGTCATGTTATGGTAGCAATAATAATTTAAGGTCTGCGATGAATTCAGTTATAGTTGTCTTTGTATTATGTGTTTTCTCCACTCCTATCTTTTTCCAAGTTTTGCTTTCCCTCCAAACTTATTTTACTATGCCCCCTATGATTAACAAATAGCCCATTATAAATAAATACATCTGTTTTCTTAGTTCTCCTCTTTTCCCATTAATCCTTTGGCAGAAAGGATCATTAATGCTCTCATGTCCTCCAGGCACAACCCCCTAGGCAGCCACTACTCCTGATTGTTGGCTTAGTAATTCTCCATACTTGGTCCCAGGAAAAGAGGCAACTCTTCCTCTTGCATAATGTCATTGACTTTAGATTTTCATTCCTTCTGTGCAAAATCTTATCCTTTTATGAGACCTATGCCATGCAGCCATACTTCTGTCTTCCACTCTGTCTTTGTTGTCTACTGATTTAATAGCTATTTTCATAAATCATTGAGGCTCTTGGCCTTTGGTTCCTTGTCTTCCCCCTATTCCAACCACTGCTGTCTTCTTCATGTCTTCATATATTCAAGTGGAAGATCCATCTAATGTTATAGCTTCAAAGTTTTGTGGTCTCCTCAGTATATGCTATTGTATCTTATTTAACAAATCCTTCTCTCTCCCAAGATCATAGAACTTTTTCTTCTATTGTTTTAAAATATTTTGGGGCGCCTGGGTGGCTCAGTCAGTTAAGCATCCGACTTCAGCTCAGGTTATGATCTCATAGTCCGTGAGTTTGAGCCCCGCGTCGGGCTCTGTGCTGACAGCTCAGAGCCTGGAGCCTGCTTCGGATTCTGTGTCTCCCCCTCTCTCTGGCCCTCCCCCATTCATGCTCTGCCTCTCTCTGTCTCAAAAATAAACATTTAAAAAAATTTTTTTAAATATTTTATAATTTTTCCTTTCACATTTAGATATTAATGACAATGGAATTGAAGTTTATGTATTGCGAGAGATAGGAGTCTAATTACCCTTTTTTTTTTTTTCTTTTGAGAGAGAGCATGGGCGGGGGAGAGAGAGAAAGAGAGAGAGAGAGAGGGAGAGAGAGAGGGAGAGAGAGAAAGAGAATCTTAAGCAGGCTCCATGCTCAGTGCAGAGCCTGATGTGGGGCACGATCCCACAACCCCGGGATTATGGCCTGAGCCGAAATCAAGAGTTGCACACTCAGCCAACTGAGCCATCCAGGTGCCCCTCACACTTTCTTATAGGTAGATTCCTAATTGTTGCTCCGTTTATCTTTGGGGAAAGACTTTGCTGAAATTCCAGCTCTGTGGTAAAGCAAGTTCCATTGTCTATGGGTCAATCTGTTTCTAGGATCTTTGTTTTTTTCTATTGTCCAATTTATCTATGCTTGTTACTATCCAGTGATCTAATTATCACAGCTTTATGTCAATTGTTGATATTTGTTAAGGAAATTCTCACTCCTTTGTTAGTTTACAAACCTTTGGTGGGGAATCATAGGCCTTTTCTTCTACTCTACCAATTTTAAAATCAGCCTTCCAAACTTCATAAACAACCTGTTTATCCCAGGCCTGTAGGGATTTTACTGGAATGGCATTGAAACTACACATTAATTTGGGGAGAATTGACCAATATACTGAAACTATTAATCCATAAGCATGGTATATCTCTCCATTAATTTATGTTCTTTCTCTCTCTCTTTCTCTCTCTTTTTAGAAAGAGCGTGTGCACAAGAGGGGAGAGGGGCAGGGGGGCAAAGGAAGAGAAAGAGAGAGAGAGAGAGAGAGAGAGAGAGAGAGAGAGAGAATGAATCTTAAGCAGGCTCCATGCTCAGTGTGGAGCCAAATGCTGGGGCTTGATCCCAGAACCCTGGGATCATGACCTGAGCTGAAATCAAGAGTCAGGCACTCAACTGACTGAATCACCAATGTACCCCTTAGGTTGTCTTAAATGCCTACCAGTAAAGTTTTATAACTTTCTCTGTGTACTCTAGATTCTAGAAATCTGCTTGATTAATTTCTATGTTGTTTATAGACTTTGATGCTATAGTAAATGGTATATTTTTAATTTTTATTTTCTAATTATTTGTCCCTGGCATATAAATATATAATTAATTTTTATATATAAATTATAATCCAGAAAATTTAGTGAACTGAAATAATTCAGTAATTCAAATAATAATTAATTATTTGAAGATAATGACAGTATTGTTTCTTTTCTTCCTAACCTTATAACTTTTATTTGTTTTTTGGCCTTAGTGTCCCGACTGAGATTTCCACTATAATATTCGTTAGATTGTCATTCCTTCTGTGCACAATCTTATCCTTTCATGAGGCCCATGCCATGCAGCCATACGTACATCTTCCACTCTTTGTTGCTTACTGATTTAATAGCTATTTTCATAATTTACTGAGCCTCTTGGAAAATGGTGATAGTTGATTCCCTTGTTTTGTTTCCTATATTTAAAGAACTATTTTGAACTTTGCACTTATTTTAAGAGAAATGTATGTTGTAGGTTTTATATAGATATTCTTTATCAGCTTAAGGTTGTTATCTGATTTTGGTGCTTTGTTAACAATTTTTACTGTAAAAGAATCACATCATGTTCTCTTTGAAATATGCTAATGAGTTAAATTAATAGAGTTTCTGATGTTTACCTGTCTGTGTATTCTTTGGTTAAGAGGTTTATCTGATTCACATCGTTGGATTTGGTTACTAATTTGCACAGTTATTTAGGATTTTTCATCTATTTTTATGAGTGTGATTGGCAGACAACTTTTTTTTTTAATGTCTTTACCTGATTTTGATATTGAACACTTTCTAGAGTCAAAGATGATATGGAGTGTTTCCTTTTATTCTATACACTGGAGTAATTTGTATAAGACTGGAATTACTCAGTTTTTCTTTTTCATAAAAAAGAAATCCCCCTAGTCATGGGTTTAACCGACTGAGCCAACCAGGCACCCTATTCCTTTTATTTCTTAATAACATTTGTTTTCTCTGCCTCTTCAATTCCTCTTCCTCTTCCTCTTTCTCTTTCTTCTTCTTTCTCTGTTTCTTTTTATCCTTTTTCTTTCTTTTTATCTCTTTCCCAAGACTTGCCATAGATTTGTCAAATTTATTAGTGTTTTTATAGAATCAACTTTTGCTTTGATGATTTTATTTATTCCATGTTTATTTACTGTTAATCCAATGACTGTAGAATACACAGGGCATTGAACATCCTTGTTGCATTTTCATTTCCCTATTGAAAAAATTTTTAAGAGCAGATTTTTAGAAATTTAGATTCAGATCACGTTACCAGTTATTGTGAAGGTTTTGCTTCTTTTTACTTAGCTAAGAAATGTTTGTTTACTCCAAGATTGAAAGATTTTTTTTAAGTATTCTCCTAAATGTTTGGGAGTTTTAGCTTTTGGTTTAGGTCTATGATACATTGTGATTTAATTTTATGTTCAAAATTTATTTATTTTTCTATATGGATAATCATTTATTCTGAGATATGTGTTAAAAAAGACTGTGATTTCCCAGTGTTGAGTAGTGTTGACAACTTTGTTGAAAACCAACCAACCATGTGTGTCTGGGTATATTCTAGTCTCATTATAATATTCCATTTATTTCTATATTTATCCTTATAACAATACTGTATAGTATTGTTTAGTATAGTTTTAAATCTTGATGTCAGGTTCAAACTTTTTTTTTTCATTTGCAAAATTCCAATTTTTCAACGTTCCAAATTTTCAAAATTGATTTAGCTATTTTTATGTCCTTTGCATTTCAAGTTAAATTTTAGAATTAGTTTGTTACCATCTATAAAAACTTCTTCAGATTTTGATTGGAATTGTTTCAAATCTATAGATCAATTTTGGAAAATAGTACAAAAGTGGAATTACTAATTACGCTTTCTTTTTTATGTCTGTTCCTTTAAATCATTAAACATATTAAATACTACCATTTTAAATTCTTTGTATTTGCTACTAGGATTGGTACAAGTGAATGTGCTTGCTCTTGGGCATTTCTAGAGTGTGAGTGTTTAGCCATCGAACACCAGTTGACTATGTGGCCTGTTCCCAATCATGAACTGATGTCATCTTACTCAGTAAGCCATATATGTAGGTGTAAGTAGCAGTAATTTATCGCTATGGAAAGACAATGGGCTTAGGCAAGTATAGAAGCTACAACTAAGTTGTATGAGTGGGCATCTCAGACACCTTTAGCACCTGTTACATTGCCTCCTCTCTCTCTCAATTCATCATGGGGAGTGTCTTAAAACCAAGTGACAGAAGAAGAAAAAACTCAAGTGTACAGATAAGTATCTCTGCAAGAAATACTTGTATCAGTGGAGAGTGCGTGATTGTAGCATTATAGCTTGACTGAGAGGTAACCCTGAAGGATAGCAGTGAAAGAAAATTTTCTCAGTGGGTAAAGTTTGTTTAGTTTGTCTGGAGTGAATTGCCAGAAGTATATATCTACAGTTTTTGAGTATATATCTACAGTTACTAACAGTTTGATTGGATTGTCAGGGACTTGAAAGAAACAGGATTATAAGATGGATGACAAGGAAGTCTGAGGGGAAGGATCACCTGGAGCTGGCACACTGTGAAGACATATGTGTCTCACGTGAATACTTAAAGAGGGCATCTTACTAAGGAGATGATAATAATTAGAAGGACAAAATGAAGAATTCTGAGGATGTCAGTTTCTTTCATTGACCACCCCAGTGTTTGCACAGCAGGCCCATGAATGAATGTCACAGTGGCAGTGATGAAGGCTGTGCATGAGATCTATCTACAACATGGACTTCCCTTTACTTTATCTGACCTGGCTATTGCTACTGATGAGTGTCTCATATGCCCGTAGTAAATACCATTGAGCCCCTAATATGGCATCATTCTCTGGGAAGACCAGCCAGCCACCTGGTAGGTTATTGATTACATTGACTTCTACTTTGGAGGAGGCAAAATTTCATCCTCACTAGGATAGACAATATTGTGCAAATGCATTTGCCTTCTCTGCCGTATGCTTCTGCCAGCATGACTGTCCCTGTACTCACAGACTGCCCTAGGCAATATCATGGTATTCCATGTAGCATTGTTACTGATCAAGGGATTTATATCACAGCAAAGAAAGTGCCTTGGTCATAGTTTAGTTAAATGGCAATTTTTTTCTGTCTCAAAGGTTCATACAATGTACTCTGAAATCATGGCACATTCTATGGCTATGGTGGGACTCATATGACAAGGGAACGTGTTACTACCACAGATTGCCTGGGCAGACATGAGGAAAGACATCAGAGTTTAGAGTTATACAGGATTTATTTCTGTCATTTGTTTGGTCTCCTGAAGCAATTCATTTAACTGCTCTGGGATTAATGTCAATTTTCTCATGGCCAAAATTAGGTAAATAATGTCTACATTCACAATAAATGAAATGAAATGGACAACACAGTAGTTGCTGGCTGAGTAGAGAATGTAAGCTTTATAACCTTCAGTCTATGATACTATTGCTGCCTATAACAGAGGGTATTTCCTGTGGAATCAATATGTTACTGACATCAGATGCCATCCTGCTTGCTGTCCAACCCTAGGAAATGCCCTCATCTGATTCATTACTGCTTTGTATTAAGTATATTGTTCACTTTAGGGGACAGAAAAAACAATATTAATTCAAAATTCTTAATTCTCTGTGTGTGTGTATGTGTGTGTGTGTATTTTATTCTGGAAAGAATTTTTCCTATAATTGGTACCAGACTATACCTTACAACAAAAGAATGATTTAACCACTCCTTGGGAAGCTCTAAATTCAGGTATTCTCTGTTAGATTTCTCTTTGGGCCTCGTTGCAAATATTGCCTAGTTGCTATTTTATAGACATTTAATACTGATCAAGAATATTTTGGCTCTTGGCATTTCTCTTTTTCTTAGTACTATGGAGATATATTTTGCGCCGCTTAAGAACTATAGGTGAAAACAAAAATACAAAACCCCTAACAAGTTAATTCATAAGGAACATAGAAACAAAAGAAGTATTATGTAGTGGCAGTATTTAATATGGAGAGCAAACAAAATGTGTGTATAACATGATACTGGCCCTTTTTTAAAGCTCTGATGTCTTTTGGACAGGTAACATATCCTTAACTTGTGTGTATTAGGTTAAATATTTTTATGATTATTGATACAATTATAAGCACACTTGAATTTCACTACTTTTTTACCCCTAACCTAAATATCTGAAGTAATTTCTAAATATGTGTCTTTTTATACCATTTTGGAGAGTATAAAACAGAGAATAAGTATAAATATACTTACTAATATATAAGTTATACTATGTAAGTATAAATATATGTAGAAATTAAGTATAAATATGTGTAATTAGGTTGAAACCTATAAAACATGAATTAATTAAAATTATTTTAAAATAGTTCAATAAATTGGTAAATATACAAATGATGATTTAAAAATAAATTTATATTAAAAATAAAAATCCTTTAATACCAATTTTGTTCATGTTTGCTTATAATCATATTTTATATAAAATGAGAAAATCATTTTAATGAGGTGTCTTTGCTACTTGACAAAGATATTTCAGCATTTGGTGGTCTACCTTAAATACTGTATGTCTGATTTTTACCAACAGAAAAAGCTTTCAGACTTCAGTTTAGAGATTTATTTCTACTTCTGGGGTTATCAGAACACTTGGACAAATAATAATTGCCTTAGACCTCATTATTCTTATTTAAAAGCTGAAGGAGTTACATTAAATGAGTTTCAAAGTCCCATTTGTCTCTAAAAACTAAAATCATCTAATAAAAATGAATTTCAAAGCTATTTAGATCAATCTAGGAAAATTATTCTCAGGAAAATATTATTTATTTGCCTATCTATATCCCTCACTAGCTTGTAAATTTCACCAGTGCAAGATTGTGACATATTTATTCTAGTAAGCCAGTGACAAACATGATGTCTCATACATATCCAGTGCTCAGTGAATGTGGAATAAGTAATTAGTGTCATCGCAGAAAAATTAAAACCAGAAAATAGTGTTCTGTATACCTTTCTAAAAGCCTAATCTTTTTACTTTAGAAAGCAAATCTAGTGGAAACACGCACACGCGCGCACACACACACACACGCTTGAACCTTAAGTCTTACAAGATAACATGAGAACTTTCAGTTGCCAATTGTTAAGTTAAATCTTAAAGACTGTGACATTATAAGTGGGGCAAACATTCAATTAAAACTATAAAACCCCAAATTATAAGATCATGTGTAATTTATTTAAACTACCAGTGTCTTCTAGCTTAATGCAGATTCTTCTTCTATTATTAATGAACTAGACCTTTAAAATCACTTGGTAAGACAGTTTTATTGCTTGCTAATTAGGATCCACATTTTAAAGGCATACTTTTATATAAAATAGAAAAACCGAACAACTTTTCTGGTATTTGAAGAACAAAGTCTGATATTTGCCCATTTAATTGATTGTTTTCTTATTCTTCCTATTTCAAGTTAGTTTTCTTCCATTTAAGATATGTAGCTAACACTAAAAATGAACTCTGAATTATTTCTTATAAAGAACTCTAATTTGGGCCTTTCATCATGAATTTGTGTAGTCATTTTTTTTTCTACAAAACTTTTTGAACAAATTGAATTTTCAGGCTAATTTTTTAAGTCATCAAAATTAATAAGGTTTGAGAAAAGAGTACCTTGCTTGGTATATATGATGTGATTATTTCCAAATAATGCTAATTCTCTTGTCAAGTCCATCATGGAGTCAGTGACTACAACAAAACAGAACAACATAGAAATATTTACTCATGAGTCCACTCAGTTGAAGTTATTGGGGAAGTCCCATTGGAATAGATGACATGTTACTGAAAATATGTAGTATACTTCCTGTTCTGTTGGAAAGTTGAACACCCAAAGATTCATTATTTTTATAGGAAAATATGTTTCATGATTTTAGGATCAATTATGAATTTGATCTTGCTGTCTTTTCAGCTGTTATCATAATTTGAATGATTTTTTTTCTTTCAGGGAACATGTCATCTATTCCATATGGGACAGATTAATGAATACAATACAAATGAATAGAATACAAATTACAGAAATAGACTTAATGACATATAAAATTATAGTATATTATCAAGGTATTCTCTTCCATGTATATCTCTGTAAAAAATGCATATTCTACAGTTGTTGGAAGCCATGTCTTATGGCATCATTTATATCTTTTTTTCCAATTATGTTGTTGGATCTCTGTATATCTTTGCTGATTTTTTGCCTCCTTAATCTATCAATTATGGGTATAATCATCTTGAAATTTCCCCTATGGCAGAACATTTGTTAATTTTCTTGTATTTCTTAAAATTTTTGATGTAGCTGAGAGCTTTGTCATTGGTTGCATCCAAATTTAGAATTGTTGTATACGCCAGATAAACTGAGCGTTTTATTAACATTTAACAATCTTCCTTAACAATCTTCCTTAACTCTAGTGATACTTTTTGCTTTAGACTCCTTTTTTTTTTCTTTTTTTTTTGGTATTTATGTAAGCTACATGATTTTGGTTTAGTTTTGTTTCTTTTTAAACATTTTTTTAAATTTATTTATTTTGAGAGAGAAAGAGACAGTGTGAGCATGGGAGGGGCAGAAAGAGAGAGAATCCCAAACAGGTTCTACACTACCAGTGCAGAACCTGATACAGGCCTTGAATTCATAAAACTGTAAGATCATGATCTGAGCCAAAACTAAGAGTCAGTTGCTTAACCAACTGAGGCACCCAGGTGCCCCAGTTTTGTTTTGTTTCTTATGAACAACATAAAGCTATATATATTACCCAGTGTGCCTTTTAATAGGAGAGTTTGGTTTATTTACACTTTTACAATTGATTACAAATTTACAATGCACCACAATCTAGTTTCATTTCTGCTATATACATTTTTTTTTTAACTTTTTACTTAAATTCCGGTTATCACACAGTACAGTATTAGGTTCAGGAGTAGAATTTAGTGATTCAACCCTTCCATACAATAGCCAGTGCTCATCACAACAAGTGTACACCTTAATCATCATCACCTATTTAACTCACCCCCCACCCCCATCCATCTCCTTTCTGCTCTACCATATACTTTTAACTTCTCTATTTTCTACATTTTTTAGTTTTCTGTTTCTCCTCTTTTTTTCCTTCCTTTTAGTGAAACACATTACTCACTTATATACCATTCTGTTTTAAATTGTTACACTAAAATTTTAATATGCATATTTAACTTAGATTCTAGTTTTAGTAACTATATTTGCTCTCTTCTCAAATACTACAAAGGTGTGTTTTGCTAATTATGGACATGGGTGGTTTGTTTATTGAGAAAATCAGAATTGCTAAACTGTTTTGAACAATCCCCAGTTCAGCATCGCTAACTGATAATGACAACAGGGGAATCAGGAGAGGTCAAACTGGTGCCTGAAATTCTCCATTGGCAGTTGGATCTGTGGTTGAAGGTTTTACTCTCTATTAGTTTGTGAAAATTTAAGGAGTTTCTTCATTATTCCAACTACATATGAAAAAGATTTATAAACAAAGATTTTGAAAATGTTCTGAGGCAGAGTCAGAATATATAAACAATGACAGTTTGAGAGTAATGAACCAGAGACACCCCCCTCCCCCCCAGGTGTGATAAACACACAATTGGAAAGTGAAGGCCAACACAAAATGGACTTGATTGGCATCACACTTTGCCTAAGTTGTCTTTACAGAGAGTTTGGAGTCAAAAGCTTGTGGACCACTTTCTTACATCAAACACAAAAATAAGCTCAAAATGGATTAAAGACCTAAATGTGAGACCTAAACCATAAAAATCCTAGAGGACATAGGTAGTAACCTCTTTGAGTTCAGACATGGCAACTTTTTTTCTAGATATGTCTCTTGAGGCAGGGAAATCAAAGCAAAAATAAAACTCTAGGGACTGCATCTAAATAAAAAGCTTCTGCACAGCAAAGGAAATGATTATCAAAACTAAAAGGCAACCTATGAAATGGGAGAAGATATTTGAAAATGACAAATATGATAAAGGGTTAATGTCCATTAAGAAATGAGCAGAATATATTAATAGGTGTTTTTGCAAAGAAGACAGATGGCCAACAGACACTTGAAAAGATGCTGATCAATAGGTAAATACAAATCAAAACTACAATGAGATATCACCTCACACCTGTCAGAATGGATAAATCAATAATACAAGAATCAACAGGTGTCAGCAAGAATATGGCAAAAGGGGAATGCTCTTGCACTGTTGGTTTGAATGCAAACTGGTGCAGACACTATGGAAAAGAGTATGGAGGTTTCTCAAAAAGTTAAAAATAAAACTATCCTATGATCCAGCAATTGTACTAGTAGGTATTTACCCAAAGAATACAAAAATACTAATTAAAAGGGATACATGCACCCCAATGTTTATAGCAGTTTTATCTACGATAGCCAAATTATGGAAGCAGCCCATGTCCATTGACTGATGAATGGATAAAGAAGTGGTGTATATATACATGTATATGTATCTGTATGTCTCTCTCTCTCTCTCTCTCTCTGTATATATATATATGTATATATACTCAGCAATCAAAAAGAATGAAATCTTGCCATTTGCAATGACATGTATGAAGCTGGAGAGTATTTTACTAAGTGAAATAAGTCAGTCAGAGAAGAGACAAATACCATATGATTTCACTCATATGTGGAATTTAAGAAACAAAACAGATAAGCAAAGAGAAAAAAAGGGAGAGAGAAGCAAATCAGGAAACAGATGCTTAACTATAGAGAGTATACTGATGGTTACCAGAGGGGATGTAGGTGGGGGGATGGGTTAAATAAGTGATGGAGATTAAGGAGTGCACTTATTGTGATGAACATTGGCTATTGTATGAAAGTATTGAACTACTATATTGTACATCTGAAACTAATATAACATGGTATGTTAACTAATTGGAATTTAAGTAAAAGCTTTTTTAAAAAGCTTGGGGAAGAATTAATTTTTAGAAACAGTTAATGTTTTCTTGACTTAACACCATCTTAGGAATTTCAAAAAATTAATTTTTTTCTTGCATTTGTTGAATCCAACTGATGTGAAACTATCACTGATTACAGGCATATCTGGCCATCAATTTGATTGAGGTCACTCATGGCTTGCTTTTTGGTTCAGAAGTTCTGGAAATGGATGCAGAGGAAATATCCAGCTATGGGTACAATTAGAAAATAAAAGCACTATCTGTTAAAGATGAAAAATAAAATAAAATAAAATAAATTGAAAAATGTTCCCACTGCAACTGGCAGAGCCTGTAAAAGTAAACTACTTGAAATTAATTCGGTCTCTCAGGTAGAAGCTAAGGATGATCATTCACAGAAATGAGCAGGAGATATTTTTTGGTGGATGTGATTGTGAATTACACTTGCATTATTTATTTTTTAAATTTACATCCAAATTAGTTAGCATATAGTGCAACAGTGATTTCAGGAGTATATTCCTTAATGCCCCTTACCCATTTTTTTTCTGAAGTATTTATTTCTTATTAAAAATAAAAATACATAACAAACTGGTTTATAGGTTATTATAAGGGTTAGTAAGGACAATTATCTTCTTTTGAATACTAAATTTAAAATAAAAGTTCATTTTAAATTCAGTCATTAAAGGAGACACAGAATAAATGATTTTTAAGTTAATATTCAGGAATAGAACTCCATAAATCAATTCCCTAAACATAATTAGCTCTTTTTTATTATTTTAATTATCCTAATGGAAGATTAGAATAGGATTTGAATAAAACCAATATATTATATTTTCTATACCCACCAAAAAATGATCTAGTTACAGTGACAGTTTTTAGGATTCAATGTAAATTTCTATTAAATTTTAAAAAGAGGGTTCTTTTAAATCTGTTTAATTAATCAAACTTTAATGTATAATTAGTTCACTGTTAGAAGGAATGTGTCTTGAAAACTTTTAAGGAGATGTAGTATATGAAATTTATATGAATTGTCCAAAAACTAAACTACTTTTAAAATGTCTTACTAAAGTCAAAACTGTTCAGTTTAAAACTGTGAGTAACTAGAAAACAATATCTATCACTTAAAATTAATAGAAATTATAATAAAATTAAAAATATACACAACATATGATATTTATGTATTTTTGAAATGTAAAATGTAGATGCTAAAATGAATTGAAATAACATTTGATAAAATTGTTTAAAAAAGAAAATAGAAATGAGCTTTAACTTCAAAATGTTGTACATTAAAATAATGTGTTTTATGTTATATATCAACATTCTAAACAACCTTTTTATTTCTTATTTAACTTTATTTTTTATTTTTTTAAATTTACATCCAAATTAGTATACAGTGAAGCAATGATTTCAGTAGATTCCTTAATGCCCCTTACCCATTTAGCCCATCCTCCCTCCCACAACCCCTCCAGCAACCCTCAGTTTGTTCTCCATATTTATGAGTCTCTTTTGTTTTGTCCCCCTCCCTATTGTTATATTATTTTTGTTTCCCTTCCCTTATGTTCATCTGTTTTGTCTCTTAAAGTCCTCATATGAGTGAAGTCATATAATATTTGTCTTTCTCTGACTAATTTCACTTAGCATTATCCCCTCCAGTTCCATCCATGTAGTTGCAAATGGCAAGATTTCATTCTTTTTGATTGCTGAGTAATACTCCAGTGTGTGTGTGTGTGTGTGTGTGTGTGTGTGTGTATCACATCTTCTTTATCCACTCATCCATCGATGGACATTTGGGCTCTTTCCATACTTTGGCTATTGTTGATAGTGCTGCTATAAACATGGGGGTGCATGTGTCCCTTCAAAACAGCACACCTGTATCCCATGGATAAATGCCTAGTAGGGTAGTTGTATTTTTAGTTTTTTGAGGAACCTCCATACTGTTTTCCAGAGTGGCTGAACGAGCTTGCATTCCCACCAACAATGCAAAAGAGATCCTCTTTCTCCACATCCTCACCAACATCTGTTGTTGCCTGAATTGTTAATGTTAGCCATTGTGACAGGTGTGAAGTGGTATCTCATTGTGGTTTTCATTTGTATTTCCCTGGTGATGAGTGATGTTGAGCATTTTTTCATGTGTCGGATGGCCATCTGGATGTCTTCTTTGGAGAAGTGTCTTTCATGTCTTTTGCCCATTTCTTCACTGGATTATTTGTTTTTTGGGTGTTGAGTTTGAAAAGTGCTTTATAGATTTTGGATACTAACCCTTTATCTGACATGTCATTTGCAAATATCTTCTTCCATTCTGTCAGTTGCCTTTTAGTTTTGCTAATTGTTTCCTTTGCTGTGCAGAAGCTTTTTATTTTGATGAGGTCCCAATAGTTCATTTTTGCTTTAGTTTCCCTTGCCTCCAGAGACGTGTTGAGTAAGAAGTTGCTGCGCACAAGATCAAAGAGGTTTTTGCCTGCTTCCTCCTTGAGGATTTTGATGGCTTCCTGTCTTACATTTAGGTCTTTTATCCATTTGGAGTTTATTTTTGTGTATGGTGTAAGAAAGTGGTCTAGGTTCTTTCTTTTGCATGTCGCTGTCCAGTTTTTCCAGCATCACTTGTTGAAGAGACTGTCTTTATTCCATTGGATATTCTTTCCTACTTTGTCAAAGATTAGTTGGCCATATGTTTATGGGTCCATTTCTGGGTTCTCTATTCTGTTCTATTGATCTGTGTGTCTGTTCTTGTGCCAGTACCATACTATATTGATGATTACAGCTTTGTAATACAGCTTGAAGTCTGGAATTGTGATGCCTCCAGCTTTGGTTTTCTTTTTCAAGATTGCTATGCTATTCGGGGTCTTTTCTAGTTCCATACAAATTTTAGGATTGTTGTTCTAGCTCTGTGAAGAGTGCTGGTGTTATTCTGATAGGGATTGCATTGAATATGTAGATTGCTTTGGGTAGTATCGACATTTTAACAATATTTGTTCTTCCTATCCAGGAGCGTGGAATCTTTTCCATTTTTTGGTGTGTTCTTCAATTTCTTTCATAAGCTTTCTATAGTTTTCAGTGTATAGCTTTTTCACCTCTTTGGTTAGATTTATTCCTAGGTATTTTATGCAGTTTTTGTTGCAGTTGTAAATGGGATCTATTCCTTGATTTCTCTGTCGCTTCATTGTTTATTATAACAAAACCTATTCCTTTATACTTTATAGAATCTGCTTTATAGAAACCTCTACCAGAAGTTTAAAGGTTTCTAGTCACACATAACTTCCTTCTCTCAAATTTATCCTTAGGTCAAACGCATGCAAGTGTTGGGGGGACCCAAAATGGCAGAACAGCATGGAAGTTTTTTGTGTGTCTTGTATCCATGAAGTATAGTCAGACCAACACTAGACCATCCTGCACACCTAGAAAACTGCTTATATATATATATATATATATATATATATATATATATATATATATATATAGTCTTTACAAAACATGTAGGGATGCCTTACTGAACGCTGGGGTGACTCTCCCCCTCAGGAACAGGAATGTTGTACTTTGGAGCACCTTCCTGGAAATTGTCTTAGCCCACTTCAGATGCTTGGTACCTGCTGGACTGACAATGCTGTTTAGACAGGGCTATCTGACCCTGCAGACCCACAGGAGGGTAGGATATGGGGAGTGAGAGCATTAATCTCATTAACTCCCCTATGGCTCTCTCCTTCTCTCTTACCACTTATCTCAAGTATGGGATCAATCAGATACCCCAAAGAGCTCTTAGCTTCACATCTATGGCATTGTTGGTCTCCCCAGTTCCAGGGGGGCTGCCAGGCAAAAATATCTCTTCTAGGCAGAACTGTATTATTTCCTGGGATCATATGAGATTGGGCCTCCAGAATGATGCTAGTTTGCTGATCTTGGTGACTCAAATAATTTATATAGACATCGTTTCTAAGAAAGATATTTGCCAGAGGTCCCATATACTCTAGGGGTGACCCAGCTGTTAAGCCTCTTGATTGACTCCTTACTTTTAGATCAATCTTATTGTCTTGAACATGAACTGCATAAAAAAAAAGAGAAGGGAAAAAACATTCTTTGACAATAAAACTTGCAATAGAAAACTACTTTTATTCTTAAGAAGTGAACAATAAATTAAGTTCTTGTTTTTAAGCAGAAGAAATTTGGCTTTTCTCTCCAGGTAGTGGAATGATGACTCCCTTGCAACATGTCATCAGGCAAAAGCTGTGTCTTCCTGAATGGAAATAAATTCTGATAACAAAGTCATGTCAGCTTATCCAGAAGGATCCTCTTAGAGGATATCAATTGCAGCATCTTTATGAAAAAAATTAATATTCCTTTGAGTTTGTATTCTTTAGAAATAACCTTGTTTATACAATTTTCTCAAAAGAGGTTTCCAAATGGATAAATTGTGAAGGATAAAGCACATTCTCAGCTGCACTGTAATTGTTTTTGGTGATATATATATATATATATATATACACACACACACACACACACACACACACACAAATTTGCTTTATATCCCTTAAGAAATTATACACTGTAATTGTTTTTGGTGATAAATAAATATATATACATTTGCTTTATATCCCTTAAGAAATTATAAGCCTTGGGAAATCAAATGGAATTTCTGGATGCACTTGTCATAAATAACTAAGATTTCAAAAATTATCACAAAATTTATAAAAAGCAGCTCTGAAGAAAGGGTCAGCAAAGTCACTGCTTAGGAGAGGCAGGAGTGGTTCCTGATAGAAAACATTTCCTGATGGTTTTGCCAAAAGTTGAAGCTCCTTTTACCCTTCAGGACCTTGGATCATGCCCCTATTCCCAAAACAAAACAAAACAAAACAAAACAAAACAAAACACAAAGCTCTTCAAGTCTTCTTGTTTGGTGGGACATTCTAAAATTCATTCTAACCAAATTAGAATTTAAGAGAGAGAGAGAGCGTGAGCACACAGTTACCAGAAAAGCAATGTGGAAAGCATGCTTTTCATTTCAATGTGGAAACTGCAGAAATCACCAGCATGCATTTGCCAGCAATATCTGTAATATAATCTTTCAATTCCTGCTTTCTGAGTCATAAACAGCTAATCCTCTGTACATATAAAAGGAAGGTTTTATGCCCCATACTCCTCTCTCCCTGTACCCTCAGCATGCTGACCTTGTCTGAGGATCACTTTTGCAGTAGGGATTAGTCACATGACTCTGGCTAGTTGGGACAGTGTACACAAGGAATATTCTTTTTCTCGTTAGTTCCTTCATCTTTTCTCAGGCAAGTACTGTCCAGTAGAATATTCTGTGATGATGGAAGTGTTCTTCAATGTGTGGCTATTGAGCACTTCAAATAGGTTCATGTGAATGAGGAAATGAATGTTTAATTTTATTCAATTTAAATTTAAATTAAATTTAATAGATAATGAAAATTTAATTGAAATGTAATTTTTTATTAAACTTTAATTTTAATTAAAGTTGAATCAAAATTTATTTAATAGTTACATGTGGCCTAATTGCTACCTGGTCTAACATCCTGAAAGGTAAGTGGAACATGTGGTCAAGGCTCTACCCTATTATCTCCTCAGTCTTAGCATTCTCCCTTATAATTTACTGCAGCCCACAAGGGCTTCATTCTTCATACTGGTGATCCTAGGACTATTGGGAAAGTTAGGGCATCTTCCAGGTCAGTCCCTTTTCTTTTTTTCTCTGTATCTCATCCATCAAACATTATTAGCAGGACACCCACTCAGTTGCAAAACTGAGTCAATTCTCTTTGGAGATTTATACTTCTTTATGTACATCTTTATCTCTTCTAAACCACTTTAGTCAGCTTAGCCTTAAGGGAAACTTTCAGACATTCCAATCTTTAGTTTGTCTTAACAGTTTGTTTATTTTTTTTCTGTTGCAGTGAAATGTCTTCTCATGCCTACCTTCCTCTTGGTTGGAGGGCCTTCTAATTCTCTTCACTTTCTTTTATGTTTTCTCAGGTAGTGGTCTACACATAACTGGAAATGGCACCAGCACCATACAGGTGACCGGGCAGCCACAGATGTGGATGTGTGGTCTTGTCACCTAGTATTTGACTCTTCTCTCCTGTTTCCAGTTTATAAGCTATTCACAACTGGAAGTGAGACCAGTCCTAAAAGGTAAGATTACTGGTTTTTATTGACACTAATAAATCCAAATATGCAAGTATGTTTTAATCCCATAGGTAACCAATAAGAGCATGGTAAAAAAAAATGTATAAATTGTATTCAAATAGAGGGGAAAAGTGAAATAATTCAAAATACATGATCAACATACTAGCAGGTAAGAAGATAAAACCGTTGACACAAAAAGAAAACAAATAGTGAGATGGTAAATTTAAATCCAAATATATACGTAATTATATTGAATATTAACTAAGCTAATCTTGGGGTGCCTGGGTGGCTCAGGTGGGGAAGCAGACAACTTCAGCTCAGGTTGCGATCTCGCAGTTCATGAGTGTAAGCCCCGCATCAGGCTCTCTGCTGTGAGTGCAGAACCTGCTTTGGATCCTCTGTCCCCCTCTCCCTATCCCTCCCCTGCTCACACTCTCTCTGTCTCAAAATTAAACAAATGTTAAAAAAAAAAAAAAAGTAGGCTAATCTATCATTTCTTACAAACACTGTACATGTTTTCATTAAAAAGAAAAGAAAACAATAGGAATAGCATAAACTACTTAAGTGAATTTAGTAAGATTACTAGATATAAGGTCAACATGAAAAGTCATATGCTAGCCACAAACAACATCTGAATTAAAAATAAATATCTTTTACCATGACCTCAAAGAACAACAAATACTGAAGAAGAATAAAATATGTGTAAGATCTTGTGGTAGTTTAAAAACATGTCTGAAATCCTTTGACATTTCTACTATTGAAAAATAACGCTTATTTCTCCTTCCCTTGTATCTGGGCTGGATTTTTTTACTGGCTTGTTACCAATCAGAAAGCAGTGGAAGGGACAGTCACTATGAGAATTCTGAAGCTGGGCCACCAGGGCCCCCAATTTCCACCTAGCTCACTTGAGATCCCTTCTTTCTGGATGTTCTGCGATATGATGCCTCTGCTCAGAAACCACTTCCCAAGCTGTGAAAAGCCCAAGCCATGAGAGGTTACATGTAGGTGCTGGAGCCAACAGCTCTAGCCAAGCCCTGATTTTTAATCTCATCAGGCTAGGTATGAGATATACAAGTAAAGATGATTCCAGAGTCTTCCATCTGACGCTTTAGATGGCCAGGCAGAGACAAGCCATCCCTAATGTGCCCTTTCTGAAATTCCTGAGCTACAGGATCCATGAATATAAAAACATGATTGTTTTATGCCATTAAATTCTGCTTTGTTTAGCAGGAGCAGATAGCCAGAACTGACATTTGAATTGAAATTTATGAAACATTATTAGGAAAAAATTTTTTTGAAGTCCTTATTGATGCATTGGAAGACCCAATACTGTGGGGTGCCTGGGTGGCTCAGTTGCTTGGGCATCTAACTTTGTCTCAGGTCATGGTCTCACAGTTCATGAGTTTGGGCGCCATGTCAGGCTCTGTGATGATAGCACAGAGCCTGGAGCCTGCTTTGGATTCTGTGTCTCCCTCTCTTTCTCTGCCCCTCCCCCACTCATGCTCTGTCTCTCTGCCCCTGTCTCTTTCTGTCTCTCAAAAATAAACATTAAAAAAAGTTTTTAAAAAAAAGAATACTCAATATTGTAAACATGTCATTTTTTTCAATGTAGATTGATAGTGTCAACACATTTCCAATAAAAATTCCAGATAGATATTTGTGGAAGTTGACAAGTTGGTTTTAACATTTATATGAAATGCAAGTCCTAAGAATAACCAAAATAATCTTGAGAAGAAAAAATATGATGATTCTACACTACCAGATATTAAGACTCACTGTAAACCTACAGTAATTAAACTGGTTTTAGCTATATGGATAGACAGACCAATGAAACAGATTCAGAAGGTTGAGAAAACAATCATACCTATAGGGTTTTCTTTCTCATATTGATGAGGTTTTGGGGTGATGGAGTTCATGGGGTTTGGAGCTGACAGCCAAAAAAGAATCCTTGAAGAGGTCTTTGGTGCAAAAGGTGATTTTATTAAAACATGGGAACAGGACCCATGGGCAGAAAGAGCTGCCCTGGGGTTGTGAAAACTGGCTCATTATATACTATGTGGCTGAGGGAGATAAAGTCAAAAGGGAAGTTTCCATGGTTTTCATATGCTAAAGACTCAGATTACTAGAGGCCTAGCTATTGTCTAGCTAAGGTTGTTTTTCCCTCTAGCAAAGCATTAACATTAAGACAGTAGGGAGTTCCTAGGCTTTAGGCTATTGATGGGATTGTCTTTTTCTTGTAAACTGGTGGAGACTCTTATCAGTTTAACCATTTGGTTTTTTGTCCTTACCTATTTTTGGGGTGTCCAAGGAATATCACCCATATCCCACCTGGGGGTGGGGGTGTGCTAGCTTGTACTTTGCCCTCAGCCTGCCTTATGCTTCCTCATCAATATGATAAAGGTGACCCTGCACAGCAGTAGTGAAAGGTTGGTCTTCCAATAAATGATGCTTGGTTAATTGGATATCTAGAGCTATAATCTCTAAATATGTAAGGGACAGGATGGGGCTTACCAAAAACTCAATGTTTTGTTGTTGTTGTTGTTGTTGTTGTTTTTAAACACACTTTAATGAGGTGTGATTACTGTAGAAAAACCTGAATCTATTTACAGTCAGTTATTGGTAAGTTTGACATATGGATACATCTGTAAAACCATCTTCACAATCTAGATAAATTCTCAATGTTAAAAAAGAAGAAAGCAAAGAGAACTAGAGAAAAGACAGTACAATGGAAAATACAAAATGATAGAAATAAACTCAAATATATACTGGACATTAAAATCATTACAAATGAACTGAATTTAGCAATTACAGGAATAGGTGAGACAAAGTCATGATAACAGCCGTGTGCTATGTTCTAGGGTTATGTATAAAACAAGAAAGCAGAAAGACTGAAAGTAGGTAGATGAAAAGAAACTATGCCAGACAACTATTAATTAAAAGAAAATTATTCAAAATATAGACTTTGAAGCAAAAAGTATTATATAAGGAACACATAGATATTACAAATAATAAATAGGAAACTTCAGCGGGAATTTACTCCAAATCGACACTGATACATAGCAATAAAATAGACCCAAGTACACAAAACTTAACTTGACAAATTTTGAGAAAAATTATACACCTCCAAAATCATAATGGGAGATGTCATTATGTCATTTTCTGTAATTGGTAATGAATCAGACAAAAAATTAGTAAGGGTATTTATCACTTGGACAACATAATTAAGTTTGATAATATTGGCAAAATGTAGACTTTAGCAAACTCTAATTAGAGAATCTACATTCCTCTCAAACACACATTAATCAGTTGCCAAAATTGGTAACATATAAAGCCATAGGACAAGTTTCAACATATTCAATAAATCAAATATCACATAGACCATATAATCTCAACACAATGTAATTAAGTTAGAGATCAAAAATGCAAAGATACCAAAAAAAATTATGTTTGGAAACTTATAAACAGGCATCTAAAGAACTGATCAAAGAATTCATGCTGGGAATTATTAGTATTTTATTTTTTACTTCTAGCCCCAAATCTATTTTGATTTCTGTCACATTTCTGCAAGTCTTAGGGCTTGCTCTTTAGCTTTATGAAAGCATTTGTATAGTGGCCTAAGTGATGCGAGCATAGCATACATTACGTATCCCTGTAAAGATTTCTAGAGGTTTCTTTTGGTGCATCTGGCTTCTCTCTGACATATTTTTATGCAAATCCAGCTGCTTCAGCCACTCCCAACAGTCACTGACCTCTCTTTCAGCAGCTCAGGGTGATAGCTTCCTTTGCTTCGGCTGCTGTCCTTTGCTCCTTGCTGGATGGAAAATGCCCCGAGGCTGAAAACTATTGTTGGTTCAGCTAGTTCTTTTCCCTTCTCTTAGGGAATACAATCCTGTGTTACCTCTGGTAAAATATCTAAAAAATGTTGGAATTTATATTTCTATGTACTATATTATATATTAATGTTTATGTAAAAAATATATTTTATCCTGTTTCCTGGCAGTTTGTGGTGAGAAGGCTCATCTCTATACCATTATATTCCTGTTTAAGACCTTGAAGTTCTTGGTGTTGTTTCTGGTCTTGGGCAGCCTTTCTTCCTGCTCCCTTTTTGGGCTCATACACCTTTTCCCTCTCTCCTCAGATCATGGGCAATCTAACATAGTCTCTTCAATGTGCTTAGTCTTTTACAGAGGAGAAAAAAAAGCCAAAAATTATTTCAAAGTGTTTTTGCTATCTGTCCAAAATTTGCTGAGTGAAGATCTTTCAAAATGTGTGTATGTGTGTGCCTGTGTATGTGTTGTCAGAGGGCCATATAAAGAGAGAAAAACATAAATTGAGATTTTAATAAAATGTTCCAGCTAAAAATCCTTTGTAAATGCAGAATTAGTAACTATATATAGTGTGTGTGTACATACGTGTGTATATACGTATGTGTATACACACACACACACACACACACATATATATATATATATATATATATATATATATATATATATATATACACTTTTTTTTCTTTTGGTTTGGGCATAAGGATTGTTGAATATGATGTGCCCATGATTATTAATTTTATGTGTCAACTTGAGTGGACCAGAGAATGCCCAGATATTTGGTTAAAAGTTATTCTGGGTGTGTCTGTGAGGGTGTTTCTAAAGGAGGTTAACATCTGATTCAGCAGACAGAATAAAGCAAATTGCCCTCCTCACTGTGGTACACTGTATACGATTCATTGAAGGTCTGAATAGAACAAAAAGGCTGAATAAGAGAGAGTTTATTCTCTCTTTGTCTGACTGTCTTGGAGCTGGGATATTGGTCATCTTCTGTCTTTGTACACAGATTGGATCTATGCCATTGGTTCTCCAGCTTGCTAACTGCAGACCTTTGGACTCTCAATGTCCATAATCCTGTGAGCCAATGCCTTATAAAAAATCTCAGATGTAAGTATAAATATATAAAATCTCCTATTTCTATTGGTTCTCTGGAGAACCCAGACTAGTACAGAGTCTTATTGAGTGATTTCAATTTCATGAAGGTTTTTTGGCCAACTTACTTTGGTGTATGCCTAGCAATTTCCACAATCTTTTGGTGAATGCTCTGATTTTGCTTCACTTGCCACTGGAACTACTTTTGAGAATAGGGGGAAAAAGAGAGGAAGACAATTATAAAAGGAGGAGAGCCAGGTTTACAGACTGTCATATAGACGAGGACTGAGCGCTATCAAAATTGGGATATCTAAAGTCATAGTTAGGGGAGAAAAAGGGCATGTGGTTAGAAATCAAACTTCATTCTAGCTATTTAATGGAGAAAATAATTTCCCAGACCAAGGTTTTAAGAATTTTTGATAGGCCACATTTTCTTTGCATGTGACATTTTAATACATTTTGTAAATGCATGAGATTACATTTTGTGATCTTCATTTGTAAATGTGATAGTTTTCTGAGATATCGCTTTAATTTCCTGAAATGTTACCTGTCTTCCCCTGTGTTTATTAAAATCATCTGAGGCAAATCTTAAATTGTACTTCCTCTTTGTAGCCAAACTTGACTTTGAACTTCTGTTTCCATTATAATGATTGCTTTCCTGAGGAATCAGTTTTCCCTATATTAATTTCATGTAAGTACTTATGTCCTATGTAGAGAGAATATGAGAGTGCAACACAGCAGGGAGAAAAGAAAGGAAATTAGAAAACAGAATACTTAACACATAGGAGGATTGAGGGAAGAACACAATGGACTGGTAGTATGGTTTGAATTTTGTCCCTCAAAAGTTATATGCTAGAGTTCTAACCCCTAGCATCTCAGAATGTAACCTTATTTGGACATAGGGTCATTGCAGATGTAATTAGTTAAGATGAGAATAGGCTGGAGTAAGGTGGACCCTCAATTCAGTATGACTAGTGTCCCTATAAAAGAGGAAAACTTGTACACAGATATGCTCACAGGGAGAGCACCAGGTGAACATGAAGGCAGGGATGAGGGTGATACATGTAAAGGCTGAGGAATGCCAAGGATTCCTGGCAAACCCCAGAAGCTAGGAGAGAATCCTAAACAGATACCCCCTACAGCTCTCAGAAAGAACCAATCCTGCCCACACCCTGATCTCTGACTTCTGGCCTCCAGACTGTGAGACAATCCATTTCTGTTGTTTAAGCCACCAGTTTGTGGTACTTTGTTAGGACAGGCTCAGGGAAGCTAATATAACCAGAATTCAGAAAACCTTGATTTTGAACTGTCATTTATCCTAATTTTGTGACTTGAGTAGTGTTGGTCATATCTTTGTGTTTTGATTTCCATAGCTAAAAAATGAAGGAATGTACTAAATGAGCATATCTGTTAATTTTTTTAATATAGATACCCTTTTATTTTCAAAATGTATTGAGAACCCCAAAAAAGCTTATGTGTATGTGGCTATATAGATATATCCATTTTGCTATATTAAAAATTAAACTTAGAAATTTTATAAAATATTTCTGAATTTATTTTAAAATAAATTCAGTACATGTTAAAATAATATATTTATACGTTTTTATGACAACCATATTTTACTAAACGAAAACTTAGGAGAGTGATATTGTCTTACATTTTTGCAAATCTCTTCATTGTCTAGCTTATAGTAAAGCTGGGCTCTTGAATATAGCTGGGTTCTTATATCTGTTTCTGCATTCAACCATTAGTAATGTTTTGTTTTCATTTACGTACATAGGGAAAATTCAAGTTCATATACGCTTATAGTAGGAAAAGTGAGGAGTATTTTAATTGCTTTTTGAAAGTGTGTGGATATTCTTTGATTTTACACCAAAACTCATGTTTGTTTTCTTAAAAGTAAGGCCCACTATGGAATCTGAAAGCTTGTCAGTGACATTTTTGTTCTCTGTTATATAGAATCTCCTGATCTATCTTATATATTGAATGACTGTCTTGCCTGTTGCAAGATTTTGTGTCATGATGCTTTGGTCATTTGGAAAATATTGACTCACTGATTTATGCAGATCTACCAAATGTTGACACATTGTCACTATTTTAAAAAAATATTTATTTATTTATTTATTTATTTATTTATTTATTTATTTATCTATTTATTTACTTACTTACTTACTTACTTACTTAGAGAGAGAGAAAGGCAGAGAGAGGCAGAGAGAATCCCAAGCACAAGGAGCAGCACATGGAACTTGATTCTACAAACCATGAGATCTTGACCTGAGCCAAAATTAAGAGTTGGTCACCCAACTGACTGAGCCACACAGGCACCCTGACACATTTCACTATTTAATATCAAAACATCACATTTGGAAAAAGCCTGTTAAAACTTGTGGTTGCAGATGTAAGTTTTCCAAAATTCTAATTTTTGCTTGAAAGCTCAAATTCTGTTGATACCCAAAATTAACATCAATTATTTTTCTTAAAATGACAAGCTTACTTTGTTCATTTTCAAGAAAGTGACTGTTACATTACCAAGTCTGAAAATTGTATTTTCTCTGTCATTGTTTGTTGTTTGTTCAAACTGATTTCCAATTGCTCTTCCGTGGGGAAAAAGGAAAAGCTAGATCAGTTCTCAATTTGGATAATGGCACAAGTCATTTTCCTCCAGATAGCCCTTATACTTTGGTATGGTCAAGAAGTGCTCTATGTGTATCTCCCATTTCATCACACAGAAGATTCAAAATTTCATGGATTCTGGTGCAGACATTTAATAAAATTAATAGTTTTCACTGTATCATCAAGGACAGTCTTTAGTGAAGCTGACTTTTTTTGTCTGTAAGCGGGCGATGGCAAAAAAAAAAAAAAGTCTATTAGTACAGTTTGGAGCCTTGATATGTGCTGAGGAGCTAGTAGAGTTTTACCCACCATTGTTTTTTGCATCACTGGTATGTCAGGGAGTAAGAATTGCTGTCCCTTTCAAGGTCTTTCTAGCTAGACTGAGAATCAAATTAACATAAGACAGTTTAACAGGAGAAAATCAAATTTAATAGCGAACATAAGGGGAACCCACAACAGACATGGAAATTCCTAAAGCAGTAAGGCAAAATGAGGTATATGTATCATCCTGAAGTAAGGAAAGGGGGTAGGGGTCTGGGACTTCAGAGGAAAGGAATGCAATTTACAAAAAGATGAAAGAGTAAGTGTTTGATAAGCAAATGTTTGCTGGGCTACTCAGAAGCAATAGGACAAAGAGAGGACTTTGATCAAAGTGGCCTTGCTTGGCTCCTCCCTGTCTACCATGTCTACCATACCTAGTTCATATCATAGTGTAGTGATCTATGGTGATAATGCTCTTCCTGGAGCAAGTCCCGTTAATTATTTTTATGCAATTGAGGGAGAAGCAAAGAGCTTTTCCTGAATCTGCTGGGTTTTGATCACGTTTTGAACTCATGGCAAAGTGGCCCAACTTGTGGCAGCCTAGTTTTGGCTCCTACAAGTGCACATGTTGATCCAGGAAAAAGTCAAATAAAGTCTTTTTATTATTGTAAAAATAGATTCTGTCTCATGAGCACTGGGGTAGATGATTTGGGGTTTCTTTTTTTTTTTTCTTTTTTATTATTATTTTTTACATGTATTTATTTTTGAGAGACAGAGCACAAGTAGGGGAGGGGCAGAAAGAGAATGAGACAAAGAATCTGAAGCAGGCTCAAGGCTCTGAGCTGTCAGCACAGAGCCCAACGTGGGGCTCGAACCCACTAACTGTGAGATCACTACCTGAGCCAAAGTTGGACGCTCAGACAACTGAGCCACCCAGGCACCCCTTGGGGATTCTTAACATGCATCTCTTTTATGTTACCTATGAAATTATTCTATGAGTCATTTTGTAATATGTAAAACACATTGATCACATTTCTAATGTACTCAATATCCAAGAAGGGAGATACTTTGTGAGCAAAAAGAAAAGTCACCATTGAACTCCATGGGGCACTGTTGTCCTGGGAGAGTTGGAGAGACACCCCTCAAAAGTCAATGTTGTCGGCATAGGAGAGGTACAGGACTGAATTGGCAACCCTAGCCATCATACAGGTGATCAGATGAACATTTACTTTCTCTTAGTGGGAGGGCACCCCAAATTGTCCTGGCTACACAAGATCACAAAAAAGATAAGACCAACTTAGTACACATTTTCTCAGCATAGAAATCTTCTGTTATTTATGAACTTGAGCCAGTGTATATTTTGAATTATATTCTCAATAAAAAGAAAAAATGTTTTGAGAAACCAAATTCCTGGGTTTGAATACAAAAAACTTAAAAAACTTTGTGGCTTGTTACTTTTCATATCTGAATAATTAGCAGTATTCACAATTTTTCAGCATTAACATTTAACTCAAAGAAGCAAGTTACAATTACTGTGAAATATTTAATGGATATTTTAATAAAAACATTTACATTTCAAAGTGGATGAAAATGGTTTTCAGACTGACTCATACATTGAGATTTACTAGGCCTGTGCCCTAAAGACATAATTGTAAAATTCCATTACCTTGTATCTATCTATATCCATATATGTCAGAAGACATTAACTGTTGGTAATAAAATAATTTAATGATGCATATAGAGATTTTTAATGGTGTTTGCTTAGAAAAATAAATTAGTATCAAATACAATAAAATCCCATTTGCTTTTTGTAGGTAGTGTGAATGCTGAATAGCTTTTGTTCTAAGGTCACAACTGAAGATAATTAAGGAGAAAAACAGAATTGATCCTACAGAAAACTTGTTTCCTCTTATTGCTTCGATTTTATTGCTTATTCATTTACATGCATTTAACAGAGCATAGTTGATGGAATCATTTTTCCTGATTAATGTTTTAAAGGATTGCTAAATAAATGCAATGTAAAGAAGAATCTACTGCAGAAGGCACTACTTAGGAAGAAAATGTTTCTCTCTTAGTCATCTTAAAAGTGAAATAACTTATTTACATGAAGCAGAGGTCTGAATTACTAAGAGTGTACTATCTTAGAAGCAAGGAAGGAAAGAGGAAAGGAAGAGAGGCAAGAAGAGAGGAAGGATTTAAGAGGACTTGTTTCATACTTCTTCCCATCTTTCACAATGTCTACTGTAGTTCATTGCACATAGTAGGTGCTGAAATGTTTCTGCATCTCTCAATCGTTCAAAGACAATATCAAGACATTATGATCTAGCCCATTGGCTATATCTGTAGTTTATTTAAAAATATGATTACTATTTATGATTATAATACAACTCTATCACTAACCTAGAGCTTAGAATCAGAGGACTGGTTTGGAATACAGTCAGTGATCGTTTGGGGAATTAAAAAGCAACTCTCAAAAAAAAAAAAATCGACAGAGAAAAGATAGTGAGAGTCAAAGAAACATTAATTAATGACTTCTTATGCTTTGAGAAAATACAGTGTTTGCAGGAATCCTGAAATTTGAACAAAAGCATTAAAGCAAAGTTGATGCTTACAGATTGTGGGAGGGCAGAAAGTAAGGCAAAGAATAGTTCACTTGTCCAGGTTGAGGGAGCAGTAACAAGACGCTTCAAGTGTAATCCTCTACTTGTCAGATGAAGAAGTGATATTTATAGTTGGGAATGTGGTAGTAAAGGAACTAAGCAACGGACAGTTATCAGTTTCATATATCAACCGCCAAGTTAATTATTTTTTTTTACTTTGAGTATAGTTGACACAATATTACATTAGATTCTGGTGTACACATAGTGATTCAACAACTCTCTCATGCTATGCTCACCACAAGTGTAGTTACCATTTGTTATCATACATGAGTTAATTTTTTTTTTAAGTTTTATTGTTAAGCAAACTCATTAACAGTCTTCTGTGTCCATAGTGCTAAGCAAAGTATGCTGGTATGTTGAGTAAGATCACCACCTGAGTGAGGGGAATCATTACTACAGGTTATGACATATAATAAACAAGGTATGGCATATAATAAAGGAGGAATTTGAGAAATTCTTAATTTTAAATACTGGCCAGGAACTGGCTGTATTTATTTCATATTTAAATAATTGTGTTGCGTTTCAAGATATTTACAGTATCATCTCATTTTACATATTATCTAAAAGTTTTTTGTGTTCTATCCCAGAATACCAAAGGTTTCTAAATCACTCTGAACAAGTGCAAAGTAGGCTCCCAGCAGTAGTGATATTCAGGATGTAAAGAGTGGCATGAACCCTTTGTGGAGAGTCCACTTTGAAAACTGAGACAGAATCACTGCTAACATTTTTGGACCCATCAGGTAAAAGTACAAATAGAGGTCCACACTTCCAATGTTTAAAATTTTAGAAATGATCAATCATGTTACAAAACTCCTAAATAAAATATGTTCAGTTCTTATAAGTTGACAAATACACCTCTATTATGTATTCATAATAATATTTGTAAAAATCCATGGTTCTAACATGATTAAAAATCAGGAAAATATTTTAAAAAATCACTGTTTATTCTTGCCCATGCCTGAAGATTATCTCTACAGAAAAGTGATTTGGGAGAGTAATAAAATAAAGGCATACATAGTTTATGAGTTATTACACATTTATTTCCTTAAATGTGTTTCCTTGAGAACATATCAGCAAAACCATGACTTATAGTGTCATAATAAAAATTTTTCACAGTTTGTAGTCTATTGATAGAAATTCCATGCTATTCAATTTTTTTAAGTTATTACTATTCTTAGACAATTTTTCATTAATTTCATTTTGCAGGAACTTTGATCTGCTAAGATAGTAGCAACTCGAATTGCCAATAAGATTTTTAAAGCAATATTTAGATTTGGAAATAAGCCATTATTTTTCATGTCCTGTTCAAAACACTGTGACATGTCAAATATGACATATCATCATCACCAGAGAAATTACTACAAGTTATTTTAATTTTATCATGTAAATTTTTGTACTTACATGGTGATTTTTACTATTTCTTAAAGCAATACCCACAAAATATTCTTTACGTTTTTATTCTTTTTTAAAAATATTTTTGATGTTTATTCATGTTTGAACAAGAGAGAAACAGAGTACCAGTGGGGGAGGGGCAGAGAGAGAGAGGGAGACAGAATCTGAAGCAGGCTCCAGGCTTTGAACTGTCGGCACAGAACCCGACTCCATGCTGTGTTCAAACTCATGAACCATGAGATCATGACCTGAGCTGAAGTTGAATGCTTAACTGACTAAGCCACTCAGTGTCACTAAGTTTTTATTCTTTAAAATATTATAATGCTAAGATAGTAAAAATAAAACAAAAATGGCATTTTGTAGCTCAAATCTTTTTGTTCAAATCTTTATTTCAATTTAAGTCTTCTTTAAAAGTTGAAACTATATTTGTCTATAATTGCTGGAAAATAGCCTTTATAGATTCTAGGTTATATGCACATAAATCTTCTACTTAGTAGTTATGAAATAATTTTGTTTCATTTTTTTATAGTTTCTATATTTGATTGGGATGTCAGTTTGGTTGCATTGCTGATATATAGTTTTTTTTTTTTTTTTTTTTCATTTAGAAAAATTTTGTGGCTAAAACTTAAATGGCATTTAAAAAACCATATTAAAAGTTAAAGAGTAAACCTTGAATCCATTTGACTGTTTTGGTATGCTTTGTAAATATATTAGTAACAAGAAATTTTTTATAAAAATAACTCTGGATAGCACAAATTCAGTAATTTCATTTTTTGGCCAAAGACCACAACTTTTCTTTATTTGAGGATCTTTTATTATTTTGTGAAACTATTTTCATGCATCTAATTTTATTGTAATGTATTTTGTCAGGATGTTCTTATTTTTCAAAATTGTATTGGCTAGTATTTCTTAAAGAAATAGCCACAAAATATTCTCTAAGTTTTTATTCTTTAAAACATTACAATGCTAATATAATAAAAATAAAGCAAAAACAGCATTTTGTAGCTCAAATCTTTTTGTTCAAATCTTTATTTCAATTTAAGTCTTAGGCTTTTCAATCAGTTTGTAAATTTCCGTCAAAAAAGCCTTTGGAAGTGTTGGTTTTGACTGCATTAAATTTAGAGAACAATTTGGGGAGAATTACTGTCTTTATAATCTATGAGCAAATTGTGTTTATCCACTAATAGAGGTTTGTTTTGTTTTGTTTTTTATTTCAGTAACTTTATATATTTCTCTCCATAGAGGTAATACACATCATTTGTTGAATTGATTCCCAGGTATTTGACTTTTTGGATTCAATCATAAATGGTATAATTTTAATATTTATTTTTCTATTCCTTTTTTTTTTAAGTTTATTCATTTATTTGGAGAGAGAGAGCACACAAGAGAATGTGAACGGGGGAGAGGCATAGAGAAAGAGGGAAAGAGAGAATCCCAATCAGACTCCATGCTGTCAGGATAGAACCCTACATGGGGCTCCATCTCCTGAACCATGAGATCATGACCTGAGCTGAAACCAAGGGTCAGATGATTGACTATGCCACCTAGGTACCCCTATTTTTCTATTTATTTATTGCTATTAAATAAGAGTTCAATTTATTTTTGAATACTGAAGTAATATCAAGCATTCTTCCAAAATTTATTCATTAATTCAAACATTTGAATAGAACTCATGGTAGCAGACACCCTGTGGTTTTAGTAACCACAGGGGAATGATTTCTGTATTTTATTAATAGGTATGTTTTCCAGTTTTTTGGAAGATATATACTACCTTAGGAATGTAATATTCTATTTTTAGTTTAAGAGATTTAAAAAGATCAGCAGCAGGTATTGAATTTTGTGACATGTGTTCTATATGCATTTGACATTATCATAAGATACTTATCTTTTGTTTTGTTAATGGCATGAGTCACAATGATTTTCAAACGCTAAAGGAACTTTTCAGACCTGACCAAGAAAATAAACAAGAAACAAACAAACCAAAACCAAATTTGGTCATACTGTGTTAACATTTTTATATACTTAACTATATTTAGTTTGCTCATATTTTATTTCGAGATTTTTGATTCCATGTTTATGAGAGAGTTTGGTATGTGCTTTTCCTTTCTTGTAATGTCCTTGTTAGATTTTTGGCATCAAGGTAATGTCAGCTTCATAACATGAGCTGGAAGGTATTTTCTCTTTTTTTGTAGTCCAAGAGATCTTGTATTAGACTGTGGGTTTCTTTTTTTCCCCCCTTATATGTTTGGGAGAATTTGCCAGTGTCTGGGCCTGAAGTTTTCTTTTGTAAAGGTTGATTACAGATTCTTTATTAGATATCAGACTCTTTTATTTTCACCTAGAGTAAGCTAGAAATGTGTTTTACTAGATTTTGGTATTTTATCTAAATTTTAAAATTGGTTGACATAATTATACACACACACACACATAATTCTTTAAAGTAGCTGTCCCATCTTTAGTGATATTCCCTTTTTAAACTTTTGGTATTGATTATTAGTGCCTTCTCATTTTTTTTCCCTTGATTAGCCATGTGAGGAGTTTATCAAGAAGCCAACTCTGTTGATTTATTTTTTGTTGATTTCCATTTTATTGATTTATTTTCTTTATTTTCTTTCTCAACTTTCTTTGGATAGAATTTTCCATTCTCTTTCTCCCTCCTTGAAATTAACCTTCACATAATTGATTTTCAATTTTTCTTATTTAATACCATAAATATTTTCCTGAATACAACTTTAGTTTTATCCCACACATTTTGACTTGCTATATATACATTATCTTTAAATTCAACATTTTAAATTTCATTCTGATTTCTTCCCTGACCCTTAGGAAGAAATATTACATAATTTCCATAGATTTGAGGGTTTTCTAGTTTCCTTTCTATTATTAATTTCTTGCTTAAACCCACTGACTTCTGAAATATCAGTTTTGTTTCACTCCTTTGAAATTTAGTATATGCACAATTTGGCTTTTTGGCTTAGTATATGGACAATTTTTGCAAATGTTCCATGTGTACTTGATAGTAATATATACTGTGCAGTTATTGGATTCTATGTTTTATATATAAATTATATCATGTTTAAAATTTTTATGTCATTTTATCAGTTACCATGTCAAAATTCCCTTCTATGCTTATGGATTTATCTTTATCTCCTTTAAAATTTTTGCTTTATGCAATTTGAGGCTCTATGTGTAGATGTATAAATGTGTATCTTACTATTCAATACACATTTTTACAATTTTGCTTTCTTTATCTGTCATAGTAAAACTGGTAGTTGTGGCAGAACTGATACTAGAAATGCAATCCACAGCAATAATTAAGTATTTACTTAGTACTGTCTATGGTTGACAGTAGGTCTGGATTTGATCTGAGTTGATTCAAGTCTGATAATGTTTTGATCTCAAAGAACACCAGGCCTACCATTAGGGGACATTCTTTTTTGATAGGAATTTTTCCTATTCTTATAAAGTGAAAAAGGTAACCAAGATTAACTCATCTTAATTATTAACAATTTAGTAGAGATGAGTTAGCCTAAGTTTAAAAGGTGTGCCTTATCTACTTATTGAATGAACCACTTACATTTATTTTACTATATACATTTATGTTTTCTCTTATTCTAGAAATATCAGAGTAATCATAAAAAAAGAGAGAGAGAGAGCTTTGAATTAACAACTGGACAATACATTGAGTTGTAAATACAAGCTTGCATATTTCTTTTAAATTTTTTAATGTTTATTTTGAGGGAGGGAGAGAGAGAGAGACCGACAAATAGAATGTGAGTGGGGGAGGGACAGAGAGAGAGGAAAACACAGAATCTGAAGCAGGCTCCAGGCTCTGAGCTATCAGCACAGAGCCCAACACGGGGCTAGAACTCATGAGGTGTAAGATTATGACCTGAGCCGAAGTCAGACACCCAACCAACTGAGCCACTCAGGTGCCCCAGTACAGGCTTGCATATTAAATTGTAGGTAAATTTTTATTCCAACTATAATTTTCTTTTTCTTATGGAAAATATCTTAAATATTTAATCTTTTGATAATTGCATATTGTTTTGTAGTGAAGGTTTTAACCACTCATTCACGTGTTGAGCACTTACTCATATCAGGTTATCCTATGATCCCTTTCTCTCCAAGTATAAACAATCCTATTGACTTTATGCTTATTTTAAGTCATAGAAAGATTGTGGGTTGAATTTTACAGCCATAAAAGATAAGATGAAAACACTCAGATATTATAAAATTGACTTGGCAAAAACTTCCTTCATTTGAAGACAAAAATAGTCAATTTCTCATCCCTGTAGGGAAGAAAGAGTAAGATATCTAGAATGAGAAAAAATAGGTGGCTCCCAATTACATTTAGACTCTTAACTGTATGTATGAACAGAACAAAGAATAGACCCAGCAAAGCTAGTTATAGGCACACTATTAGAAATAGAATATTTTTGGGGGGGGGTGGTAGCAAAAATATTTAGAAATATGCAAAAATGCAAACAAAAATCTATATTTTTGAAAAAAAGCATAGGATCTCTAATTCAGCTAATGGTATGACAGCAGATATTGAGCAGAAGTAACACACAAAAAAAGGCAACTGTTAATTTACAGATGGCCTTATCTCTAGTTGGCTGAAACCTTTGTGACTTGGGAAGAAGAGTGTAAGTCCAAATGCTGGAAGCCATTCCAGATGGCACAACAAATCTACTAGAGAATACATTTCAATAATCACTTATATTGTAAGAGGAACATTTAAGGAATTTGAGATTCATTTTCATTTCCATGTACCAGTACCATTCTCTCATGTGGCATTTAAGGCATATCAAAGAGCCAAGATTTAGAGAAACAAATTCCACTAGATTCTCTTTTTGAAACTAGGTATCTAAGCATAAAGGCTGTAGAGTCATCTGTTTAAGACCACGACTTAAATAAAATGAACAAATACACACTGAACACATTTCTAGGCATCTCAGGAGAAAAATAAGGTTTAAATGCATGGTACATGTTGCCATATTCTGGTAATCAACCATTACCAGAGAAAACCATACAATAGTACATATATGTGTACAAATGTATGGTTTACAACCTCATTTTGGTCCTCAGTGCAACATGGAGATGATTTATATATTTCTATTTCACTTGCTCTCTTTTTCTCACATAAGCACGTCCTTATGAATAGCAATCCTTTATATGGTACCCAAATTATCCCAACTCTTCTTCCTCTCAGGAGGTGATTATTCATTCACTTCATAGAGAAAGTAGAGGGTTCATCCACATTATCAAATTGCAGTATTATTTGTCTTTACATCATTTCCTTCCTTTTCAGCAGAAAAACTTGACTTTCTTCTTCTTGTGTCATATCCTCATTCCTCTAAACTCCTATACAACTTAAAATGATCTCTTTTGTAAGCCATTAATTGCTTCTGCACTGTCTTCTCATTTTCTATTTTAAAAGTACTCTCCCATTATCCACCACAGTTTTCATAGTCATGCTTCCTAAAAGCATAACCAAAGTCTACTTTCTTCAGTTCCTTCAGTCCATTGATTCCTTCACCCAGTATATTCTGCATTTTGCCAACACTGTTCTACCCATACCATCCCTGCCAGTGTTCATTTCATCTATCCCCTTTCTCACCTTTAGACCTGTTGAGTCATTCTCTATGCTTCAAACTTTCTACTGTTTGGCCCAGTTTCTTCTCCCACATCTCTGTGTAAATCTCCTGTGCAGTTTCCTCATGCATCTGCCTCTGAGTGAGAATGTTCTTCCAAGCACCAATCTTAACTGTGTTCTCCTCTTAATCTTTACTTGATTATCTCTTCTACCTTGATGGCATTGAGAGTCACAGTTATAGAACTTTGCACCTTCTTGAGGCTCAGATGTATCCAGCCTTATAGGATGCTCCAGTGAGTATTCTGTAAACTTTTCAAATCCACTCTGTGAATTTATTATTTTGCATCTGAGACTCAAAACTGATCCTGCTTCTCAATATTAATATTAATGAATAAGATCTCTTGAAAACTATCCTAAATCATTAATATACATTAACACTTTTAGCGCCATTTTCAGACAAGCACAATGAGACAGAAAAATATTGGTTTATCCAAGATTACGTGGCTAGTAAGTGAATGTATAGCCCGTGGGACCATGCTCTTAAACATGACACCCATGGTTCACAAGTCTGCCTCTGCCAATTTCTAGACTAGATTTTCATTATTTCTTACCTGATCCAGTCTACTATCTTTCTAATTTGTTATCTTAACTCTAGTTTCATCTCCCTCAAATCTACTCTCCACATGGCTGCCAGAGTTATCTTTCTAGAAGATAAATATGATCTCATTAAAATGTTTCAATGGCTTCCTGTGACCCATGATAAAGTACCAGATATTTTACATGGATTACAAGATGTTTCAAAATGTGCCACTGGCTGTCATGTCTCATCTTCAGCTGATGGCTCGCTGATCTTTGCTTCTGTAATTTTACTTTTGTTCTTACTGCCGAGCTGTCCTTCTCCTGTGTCTCCCTAGAAAGCATCTCCTTATTTTCAAAGTGTTTGCTCAAATGTAAACTTTATGACCCCCATACTATATTATGCATTTCTTACAGTTTGTACATATTTTTATTATAATGTATTCTAAATTGCTATACTCGTTGTTAACATGTCTTTCTTACATGAATCTATTAAACTCTGATTTGTTTGTGTATGTCTTTTTAGCACCAAGCATGTTGCCTAGAATACAGTGGAAATTAAATGCACTTTTTATGTATATATGGAAGGAAGGAAGCAAAGAACAAATGAACTGAATTTTGGAAATATAAATCAATGTCTTTAATATTGACTATAGCAGAGTTTTAGAGGAGGTTATTAAATATGTTTCTAAATATTAAAAAAATACATGACCATTAAAATAAATCAGAATACACTTGTTGACTTTTACTTTTTTTGTTTGCTTTATTTATTTATTTATTTATTTATTTATTTATTTATTTATTTATTTTGAGAGAGAGAGAGAGAGCACACATAAGTGAGGGAGAAGTAGAGAAAGAGGGAGAGAGAGGATCCCAAGCAGGGCAGAGCCCAACATGGGGCTCAAACTCACAAACCATGAGATCATGACATGAGCTAAAACCAAGAGTTGGATGCATAACTGACTGAGCCACCCAGGTGCCCTGAAACTATTACTTAAAAATTAAAAGCCACCGCCTGGGTGGCTCAATTGGTTAAGTGTTTGACTCTTGATTTCAGCTCAGGTCATGATCTCACAGTTGGTGGGATCAAGCCCCGCTTTGTACTCTGTGATGACAGTGTGAGGCCTGCTTGGGATTCTCTCTCTCCCTCTCCCTCTACCCCTCTCTCCTCCCCCTCTCAAAAATAAACACATAAACTTTATAAAAAGAGTAATACTTTCATAGAGCTAAAAAATAATTAAAATGAATTGAGATTCTATAAGGCATTTGACCAAGACTACTATTATATCCTTGTAAGTAAGATCAATAAAGCTGAACAAAATAATACTGCTAAGTGGATTCATAGCTGATTCTATTGTCTATATGGTGAAGATTTTGGTTTCTACACTTTTTCCACCTTACAGAAGTTCTTTACTTGCATTTTATTCTTTTCACGTTTTATCATGTGTCAAACGCTGGAGTGACATAAAACTGTAGAAGACTGTACAATACTCAAAAGAACTAAGATTTTAGAATCAGAAACACACCTGGGTTTAAATCTAAATGAAACAAGTGCTTGCTTTGTGGGATCTTTAACTGACTCTAGTTTTCCTTGTATGTTAAAAGAGAATAATACCTAATTTGTAGGGCTTATGTAGGCATTCATTAGCTAAGACTTATAATGCCTGAGAAATTACAGACTTATTCAATGTATCTCTTAGTCATTATTAAGGATTATGATTTTAAAGAATCATAATCTTTTTAAAATGCTAAGTTAGTACTATAACTAACACTATGTAATCTAAACAGGATAATTGTTAACTCCCATGTCTTAGTTTAAATATTAACTGTCACACACTGCTCTGACTTATTAGCTATTTATATGAGATTAGGGGTTTTAATTGAGTCCAAACTTATTATAAATGAGTCAACAATGTGGCATGATTGACATATAGAAAAATATTGAACTTAATTTTAGCCTATATAAACAGAAATATAGCATCTAGAACAATTTGTGAGAAATCCCCCCCCACCCTCATTAGTCAGTCCACAGCTGGTGTATTATGTTCCTTTATGGATGCCAGAGAAGTGTGACTGGAAACCATGTCATGGAGAGCCATTTAAAGATGCAGCATTAATCCCACCCAAAGGCAGACTTTGGGAAACATTATCACCATCTTTCCATTTTGCAGGGATCATTATGTGAACTAAGTACTAATTTTTTTCAGTATGACCTGAGACTAGAAAAGATAGACATTTAACAGAGGGATATTTTTGTTCAATGTGAATAAAAAGCTTTCTTACATTGGGAATTTCCAAACATTGAATGGACTATCTTATAACACAATGTGTTCTTTGTCACTGTGCCCCCAGGAGTGTTCAAAGATTGAGCAATCACCTGCCAGGTCATCACAGAAGAGTTTATTCCACTGAGATACAGGGAAAAAAGATGAGCTGGAAGGTCTAATATGTTTTGAGAGTCTGTAAATTTCCGTAGCCCTACAGAGGTTGCATTTTTTTTTCTTTAACTTCTTTTGTACCTTAAAAACAACAACAAAGGGGCACCTGGGTGACTTAGATGGTTAAGTACCGAACTTTGGCTCAGGTCATGATCTCACGGTTCATGGGTTCGAGCCCCACATCAGGCTCTGTGCTGTCAGCTTGGAGCCTGGAGCCTGCTTCAGATTCTGTGTTTCCCTCTCTTTTTGCCCCTCCTCCACCTGCACTCTGTCTCTCTTTCTTTTTCTTAAAAATAGACATTAAATTTCTTTTAAAAAAACAACAAAAAGATTCATTAGGATATATGTCATAAAACTCTAGGAAGTAGTTGTAGCACAGAGAGAGTTTTTCTCTGGGTTTATAAGCCTTGGGTTTGATTCCTAGCTCTGTCCCTTGCCAGTTTGTGACCTTGATCAATTTACTACCTCTGAATAGTTTCTTATTTGAAAAGGAAGACACTGAAAAGGAGTCATTTCAATGAATATTTCTGGAACATATTAGTTCTTAATACAGATCTTTGTTTTGCTTTTAGCCTAGGTGTCGTGGGTGTATGTGAAAATTAAATTGTAACATTGGAGAAAATTTCCTGCCAAATTATTCATTGACAGGTGGCAAATCAGTAAGAGTCTGTCACATACATTTTAATACCGGGTGGGCTGCTGAAGACAGCTTTGTTTTCATGGCTAATATTGTTGGCCTGGGCAAAGAATCTGAATTCTCTGAATTCAGATCTGAATTTATCTTATTGGGGGCTGATATACCATTGACATGGACTGCAATAGATGTGGTCAGAGGCTACATTTACATTTATATATCATCCCAGCCTGGAGAGTGAACACAGACTAAGTTGGCAGAGTAAATCAAGGCAAAGCAGTTGAGGGATTTTCCAATACTGTTGCTCACATTCAAAGGCAGGTAGTGCTTAGGTAACCACTCAACTGGTGACATTTGCTTTGACAGAGTGCATGGCAGTAGTAACAACACTGTGCAAGCAGTATCTCTGAGAGGCTTGAAATGAAGACATCTGTTTCCCTTTGGAAAGTGTGAGACAATGTGGTTGATATAGAGGCGCTGTTTAAATCTCAGGCATGCACATTCTTGAGCTCACTCAATTGTATATAATCATAGGGCATTACTTCATGCTCTTCTCAGTAGTGGTTCCCTCCCCCTCCCCCCTGTAGACATGAGTCTGAGCAAGATTAAATGACTTTAGAGGAATAGTTACTCCTTTCTCTTTTCTGTGGTGGCATAGTGTGTAGCATAAGTTCTTCAGAAGTTGAGCGGTAGGTCAAAGGAATAAGCATATAGAATTTTGTGTCATTTTCTTAATAATAAAGGCTAACGATGTCTTTTGAAAGCTACCAAGGTTCTGCTTAATTGCTGATTGAATTTGTAGATAGCGGTAATCTCTTTACGTCTCAGTCTTCTCATCTTTGGACTGGAACTCACTTGTCACTGTGATTGTGAGATAAATTATGAGCACATAAGCACTGCTTGGCTCCTGTGATTCCCTGTACAAATCCATGATCTCAAAAGAGAGATTCCTCCTCTCCAAGATTCTATATTGTGCCTGATCAAAGATTTTTGCTCTGGGGTATGACTAGCCCTGGACCTATCAGTGCATCTCCAGGTTATGGGACATCACGTGACCCAGGCTGGTTTTATAAGGCATGGAAGCTAGCATGTGATTGACAGTCTTACTATGTGGGAGAAGAGCATTTCCAGGTTACAGAAAAAGCCTTTGTTATCAGAGATAAAGGGAAGTGAGACTGAACAAGTTAGACAGCAGATAACCACAGTGATATTGCTATTACAGCAAGTACTTGGTGCCCAGGAAGAGGCAAGCCACATGCACTCAGGGAATCAGAAAAGACTGTTTATTGCACACTGGTGCTGGCACAGTGCAGTTACCTCCAAAGGCTAAGCCCCAAACCTTGGCATCGGCCTTCTTTTATGGCTGGGGTGGTAGGGGGAAGTTGGTGGAGGCAGGAGGCAAACAACATTACAGAAGGCGAAAGTATTTAAGGGGAGTATCTAGCCTCAGGCATCTGGTTGGCCCCTTTTATCTTGTTTTCACTAGCTTTTCTTCTCATTGTGATTTATAAGAATATATGTATTTGGGCATTCAGATGACAAAAATATATTTCTCATGTGTATTTGGTTTTCATTCAAGGTTCCTGGCTCACAGCTCAGATAACCCCTGGAATTTCAAGTGATAAAGGAGTTTATGTTAAGAAAGGTAACTTTTGGACCCCCACCCACAAGTCTGGCTGGTTGCCAGGAGAACCAACCATGTGATCGGAGGGTTGGGACTTCCAGTCCCACACCCAGAGGAGGAGAGGGGCTGGAGGTTGAATCAACCAATGGCCAATTATTTAATCAACCATGCCTAGATAATGCTGCCTCCATGAAAACCCAAAAAGAAGTTGGAGAACTTCTTGGTCAGTGAACACATGGATGTGTGGGAAGAGTGGCATGGAGAGGGCATGGAAGGTCCGTGCTTTTTGCCTTATACCTCACCCAAAGCGTCTCCATCTGGCTCTTATCTTTTATCATATTCTTTAATAAATTGGTAAGCCTAAGTGTTTCCTTGAGTTCTGTGAGTTGCTCAAGCAAATTAATCGAACTTATGGAGGGTATTGTTGGAACCTCCAATCTGTGGCCGGTTGGCAGAAGCACAGGTATCGGCCTGAGGCTTTCAACTGGCATCTAAGGTAGGAGATTGGCAGGGTTGGGGGCAGTTTTATAGGACTGAACCCTTAACCTGCGAAAGCTGATGCTCTCTCTGGGTAGATAGTCAGAATAGTCAGAATTGAGTTGAATTCTAGGATAATCTATGGGTATCTGAGAATTGCTTGTAAACCACTCCCATATTAGAATTGGGTCTAGGAACACTAGAAGATCCACTTAAAAAACAAAATAACACAACCTTCATTCTGTCTTTTTATTGCCCTAAATTCCTTCCTTTTTATTTCTTTGGCTTTTAAAGTACACATTTTCTAAGAATCTCTTGTGTCAAAACTAGGAGATCAAGCTCAGAAATGTATTCTTTCTTGTGGATCTGAAATGATGTTTATTTCTTTTTGTGTTCAGTATATTTATCAGATCTCATATTGGGTTTTTTTTCCTGTTTATTCATTGTCCAATGTTATCAGACAGATAAACTATATGAATTGTCTTAAACCCATTTTCCACTCAGTTGGGTCTGTCCTAGTATTCTTTACACATTGAAAACTTAATCAGAAGTTGATATGTACAGCTACTGGAACCTTCCAGAACATTCCAGATAATGCATATCTGGAATCATCATTTCCTTTTTACTTCATGTCTTTTTGATATTTTCAACAGATGAAATATGAAAAACTTACAACCCCCAGATCTCTTGCTCATAGAGCTCTTACTTTTTAACTGCCCCCTACCTCCTCTGAGGATGCTTGCCCTGGAGGGGTGATGGTTCCCAGAATTTGATGCGCCACTACCACAGCCATTTTCTCCACTACCACCTCCACCACCATCTCCTAAATCACCACTGCAAAAAAGTGATATTTACATCCAATTGCTTCCTCCAGTCCTGATCTCTAACAAGAACAAAGAGAAGAATTAGGGGCATAGAGGAGGCAACTTTCAAAAGCACCTCCCAACACCAGCCCCCCCTACCCCCTAAGAAGAAGAACCAGTGTTTAATTTCCTGTCTACTAATCCAAGGACAGACTGGAGGAATGGAATAAAAACCTTATATTTAGTGGGCTGCCTCATCAGTACAATAGCAAAATAAGTAGAAAGCAGTTTTAAATCTCTGTTATTTGCATTCCAAGTAATCCTTCCTTTCTTCATTTTTTTTGGTCAAAATGTTGATTCTCTATAGTAATTTACCTCATTAAAGTTTTTATATCTGGGGTGAGGATTTGGGATAGTTGCATTAAGAGCAGTTAGTATGACTCAATTTTAAACCAGAAGACTAATCCTCCCAGAATTTGTAATTAATAAATGATTTAGAACTTAATGATGTTAATGATCTATGTGTAGTTTATTCTATAAAATGTAAAAAACCATCGGAGGTTTTTGAAGTTTTCTTCAAAATATTAAGAACCTAATTGATGGATTTGACTTTTGAGTGGTTTTCTCACATTTTTTATTCATTCAATTCTCTCTCATCTCCAGACACAAAATGATCCTTTAAAATACTTCCTTTAATCTTTTTCGTGTATGTGTGTGTGTATAAATACACATATAATTACAAATGTATACATAAATATATACATACATTAACTCCTTAAAATTCTTAATTCCTACTAATTCCTACCTTTCTCAACTTCCACTGACTTAATATTGCATCTCATAAATTTTTATCTTTAATTTTAATGCTTTTAATCTTTTATCTCACCAGAAATTAGCTTTTTTTTATTTTTTGAAAAATCACACTTTGCAATAATTATTGATTTAAAGAATATTTGAAAAGATAGTACTGAGAATTCCCATATTCCCTTCACTTTGCTTCACCTAATGGAAGACCTTAATGATAGTCTCTTATGTAACATGGTACATTTGTCAAAACTAAGTATTAACACTGGTAAATCATATTAACTAAATTGCAGACTTTATTGGAATTATACCAGGTTTTCTTCTACTGTCTTTTTTCTGTTTTAGAATCTTGTCTAGGATATCACATTGCATTTAGTTTTCATGTCTCCTTTGTCTCCTCCAATCTATGACAGATTTGCAGTCTTTGTATTTTTAAATTTTTACTTAATTTATTTTTATTTTGAGAGAGACAGAGTACAAGCGGGAGAGGGGCAGAGAGAGAGGGCAAGAGACAATATGTGCTGACAGCACGGAGCCTGACTCTGAGCACGATCTCATGAACCATGAGATCATGACCTGAGTCAAAATCAAGAGTTGGTCGCTCAACCTACTGAGCCACCCAGGTGCCCCAATCTCTGTGTTTTTTAAAACTTTAATCATTTTCAATATTACTGGTCAGTTGTTTGCAGGATATTCCTTAATCTAGGTTTGACTGATATTTCTTCATCATAGACTGGCCTTATGGGTTTCTAGGGAGAACATCGCAGAGGTGAAGTGTCTCCACATCTCATCATATCAGGGGCTGCAGGAGATCTGCAAACCAGTGTTTATCGTGATCACTTACTTAAGATTCTGCCTTCCAGCTTTCTTCACTATAAAATTAAACTCTTTCCATTTCCATACTTTATTCATTTTTTAAGTAGACTTTAATTTTTAGAATAGTTTTTTTTTAATTTTTTTTTTTTTTACGTTTATTTATTTTTGAGACAGAGAGAGACAGAGCATGAATGGGGGAGGGTCAGAGAGAGAGGGAGACACAGAATCTGAAACAGGCTCCAGGCTCTGAGTGGTCAGCACAGAGCCCCATGCGGGGCTCAAACTCACGGATAGCGAGATCATGACCTGAGCCGAAGTCAGACACTTAACCGACTGAGCCACCCAGGTGCCCCTAGAATAGTTTTAGATTCACAGCAGTATTGAGCAGAAGGTACAGAGATTTTCCCATAAACTCCCACACATGCACATCCTCCCCTATTATCAACAACCCCAACTGGAGTGGTACATTTGTTACAATCAATGAACCTATATTGGTTCAGTATTGTCACCTAGAGTCCATATTTTACATTATGGTTCACTTTTGGTGGTGTATGTTCTATGGGTTTGGATAAATATATAATGATGTGTATCTACCATTATAGTATTATACAGAATATTTTCACCACCTTAAAAATCCTCTGCTCTGCCTATTCATCTTTGCTTCCTTCCACCCCTACCTCAATCCCTGGCAGCCACTGCTCTTTTCACTGTCTCCATAATTTTGCCTCTTCCATAATGCCATTTAGTTGGAATCATACAATATGTATCCTTTATTCTTTGGAAATGAGTCACTAAGTCCAGGCCACATTTAAGGAGAAGAGACTTAAGGAACACCTCCTGATGGGGCAGTATCGATATAATATTTGAAAATTTTCTATAATGATGATTGTCCCTCCTCTCCCATTCATTTATTTAATCATTTTATTTATTCAGTCATCACTTGTTAGTATCAATATCACTAATGGATATTTTATATTATGATGTGGGATGAGAGCCAATACATTAAAACAATGTATTGCTCAAATTATTCTAACTGTTGCCATTGAGAGCTCTTTCAAGTTGGCTTCTGTTTCTTTTAGAGCTTCATTCTTTGTTTCTGGAATACATAAAAATGTATTTTGGAGTAATTTTTGCTTCATAAACATGAAACAAAAGGATTGCTATTTCACAGGACTCATGTCAGGCCCTTGACTTACATTTAGTCTTTTAATCTTTAAAAAATAATTCTCCAAAGAAGAAAGTATATTCAATTGTAGATAAGGAGACTGAGACTTAACTGTGCAAAAGTCATATGATAATAAGTACTAAATTCAGGATATAACCTTAGGTCTGTCTGAATTCCTGACAATCTGTTACTTCAATAAGTTGAGAGAAGCATGATTAAAACTTAAACACAGGTGACTTAGGATCTATTCCCTTTATCTTTGAAGCAAATTTAGAACTTCATTTTTGGCCTTTTAACATTTGGGGAATTTCTCTTTAGCTATTGTGATTTATATGTTTTATGGCAATGTGGCAGCTAGATTAACTAAAGTCATCCCTGTTCTTTCATCATATGCTCTGAACTCTTCAGTTCATCTATTAGCCTCTATTCCTGCTACTGGCTGTTTTCTTCATCATTATTTATTATAGCTATACTTCATCATTATTTATTGTGGCTAACCTTGGTATTGTGGATTTGTTCTGCTTTACTGCTTTCAATATTTATCTTTCTAAAATAAGAAGACTATGGACAACATATTAACTACTCCAAATCTCAGGGTCTATTTTAGCACATTTTTAGATTGAGAGAAAAAAAAAATTACTAGATAATTCAGTTTCAAGATAATTCTTATATATCCCATATCCAGTTATTAACATTTTACATGAGTGTGGTAAATGAAATCTAATTATTAAACCAATATTGATACATTATTATTAATTAAAATCCAAACTTTTTTGCAGATTTCTTTAGTTTTTACATAATGTCTTTTCCCTGTTCAGAGTCCCATCTGGGATATCACATTACATTTAGTTGTCCTGTCTCCTTCAGTTTTCTTTTCATTGTTAGTTTCCCAACTTGCCTTATTTTGGATGACCTTGAGAGTTTTGAAGAGTTAGATATTTTTTAGACTATACCTAATTTGGAATTTGTCTAATTTTTTTAAAGATTATGCTAGAGTCATTTATGTTTGTGAGGAAAACCACACAGTTGAAGTACCCTTTTTCATTGCATCATATCAAGTGTACATACTTATCAGCATGATATTGCTATTGATAGTAATCTTGATCACCAGACTGATAGAGTTTGTCCAATTTCTCCACTTTAAAGTTACTCTTTTACTCTTCCCCCACCCCTTTCCTTTCTCTATTCTTGGAAGGAAATCACTATGTGCCCCCCCCCCCATACTTAACAAATGAGGACTTTTGCTTGAGGGCAAAGTATCTACATAAATTATTTGAAATTCTGCCACACTAGAGATTTGTTTCCACTTATTTATTTAATCATTTGTTTATAACAATATGGACTCAAGAATATTTTATTTTATGCTTTGGATAATAATCGAATACTGCTTTATTCTGTTACTGAAATTTTTTCAGGATTGGCCATTTGGAGATCTTTCAGTTGACATCTGGACCCCTTTGATATATCCCGTTATTGTGAATTTTTTAAAGCATTTTCCTACATTTTTGGTACTACAAAAATGTTTTACATTCATCTTTTATATTTCTTGCCCTGATTCTAGAATCAGCTATTTCTCTCAGAACCCCTGGTTCCTTTGATTGGGGAATGGTGTTAGCAATCAAGATCTGGGCATTGGATGTTCTCATTGTTACTGGGATGTTACTGTTTCTAGACACCCTCTGCAGATTAGATCAAGGAAATATCTGTATATTAACCTGTGTGTATACACATATCTGTAAAATATTACTATATATAGCCATCTGTGTATCTGTATTAAGCTAACATGAGTTCATACCAACATCTACAGTTGTAATCCATTACCACATAGATTATTCTAGACTGTCATTCAAGCCTCCCCTAATCAGTTATTTCTAAATTCTAACTCACAGCCCCTGGTGGCTCAGTTTGTTGAGCATCTGACTCTTGATTTTGGCTCAGGTCATGATCTCATGTTTCCTGGGTTTGAGACTTCTATCAGGCTCTATGCTGACAGTGTGGAGCCTGCTTGGGATTCTCTCTCTCTCTCTCTCTCTCTCTCTCTCTCTCTGTATCCCTCTCCTTGTTTGTCTCATGTGCGTGTGTGCATGCTCTCTCTCTCTCTCAAAATAAATTTTAAAAATATAAATTCCAACTCAAAAAGTAAGAAACGTGGCTACCATCATCTGGCATTCATTTTCTAAATTACTCAATTCCAGTGTACCTGTAAAGCCATATCAGAATTGTTCATCCATACTCCCATGGGAGCTCAATTCCAAAGTATAGATTAGCACTTTTCCCCTGAAACCTATCAGTTAGGTTGTTTCATACATTTATTATTATTATTATTATTTTAATGTTTATTCATTTTTGAGAGAGAGAAAGGGTGAGCGAACATAAGTGGGGGAGGGGTAGACACACACACACACACACACACACACACACACACACACACACAGAATCTGAAGCAGGCCCCAGGCTCTGAGCTGTCAGCACAGAGCCTGACACAGGACTCGAACTTATGAACTGTTGAGATCATGACCTGAGCCAAAGTTGAATGCTTAACAAACTGAGCCACCCAGGTGCCCCTCTTTCATACATTTATAAAACAGCTAAATTCTTTCATCACATTCTACATTCTGTTATGAGATCCCTCAAACTCGTAAATTATTTTTAAAATTTGCATTCATTAAGGTTCATTATATATAGTGTAAAGTTTAGTGGATTTTGACAAATGCAGTGTCATATATCCACCATTATATGATTCCACAGAGTAGTTTCATTGTTTTTAAAAATTTGACTGAGCTTCATACAAATAACTCTCTCACTCTATCCTTGAGCCCCTGGAAACCTAAGTTTCTCTAGGTCTTTTAATTTTTTTTTTTTTTTTTTTGCATTTTACTTTTAATTCCATAACATGTCTTGATTTAATTTTTGTGAAAGCTGTAATGTCTGAGTCTAGACTCAGTTTTTGTATATGGAAGTCCAATTGTTCCAGCACCATTTGCTGATATAATAATACTTTGTCCATTGAATTACCTTTGCTCCTTTTTCAAAGGTCAGTTGATTATACTTGTGTGAATCTATTTTTGGCCTCTCAATTTTGTTCTATTGATCTATATATCTATTCTTTAGCCAGTATCACACTGGCTTAATTACTGTAGGCTTATAGTAAAATCTACAATAAGATAGTGTGAGTCCTACAACTTTGCTCTTCTTTTTCAGTGTTTTGATAGCTCTTCTAGGTATTTCACTTTTCCACATAAACTCCAGAACCAGTTTGCCAGTATCTATGAAATTGGTTGCTAGGATTTTCATTGGGATTGTGTTGAGTCTGTAGATCAACTTGAGAAGAAAAATTGTTGCCTAAATATTGAGACTTCCAATTCAAGACACAATTCTTGGTACCTTTTTCTCTTTTTTCTCTTTTGTTTTGGTTTAGTTTGGTTTGATTTTGGTTTTCTCTTATTATTTTTATTTTTATTTTTATTTTTTTGAGAGAGGGAAAGGTAGAGGGAGAGAGAGTATCTCAAGAAGGCTCCACACTCAGTACAGAGCCCAACATGAGGCTAAATCCCACGAGTGTGAGATCATGACTTGAGATGAAATCAAAAGTCGGATGCTTAAACGACTGAGCCACCCAGGTGCTTCTCTCTTATTTTAATTAAGTATTGTATATGATTCCTTTTAATCTCACTTAATAGTATAGAAATTATACTTATTTTAAAACATTATTTTAGTAGTTGAAATTGTCATTTATGAAAATTCCAAACTAGCTGGGATGAAGAAGATGTGTATTTTTCCTCTCCAAATTTTCTCTCAGGTAACATTTGAATTATTAGCTTAAACAAATCACATGCTCCTACCTATAATCTTGCTGTCCAGATGAAATAATAACAATAATAATAATAATAATAATAATAAAAACGCCAGTTCAGAATTCTTTCTGAGGTGTTGGCAGTAGCACCTTGTGTATAGAGGAAGGGATGCTAGCAATACCATATGATGTAAGGTAACATCAGTGTTTCACTGATGGTGGCATAAGAACTGTAAGTGTTGGCAGTGGTGAGCTCCATGTCTTACACACACACTGGTGGTTACCCTGGTAGCAGTGGGGGTAACCCATGTTATTAGCGGCAGCCCTACCAATGGCAGTGTCAGAGGCATTTTCACCAGATTCAATTGATGGTGCCATTTCAAGTGAAGTTTCGGTTACTTGACTTCTATTGCTTTTGGTCCAATTGCTTCTTCATCCTTTGTATTGAGTCTGAGAGATTTCTGGTATTCTTTAGTTACCAAAGTAACTTAAGCACAACTCTGGCTAGAACAGATGGGAGCAGAATTTAAAAATAAAATCTCACACAATTAAATTTCTAAAGCAAACAGAAAAAAAGTTTCAGGTGTGCCCTGGTCAGGCTTATAACTGAGTTACCCTGTTTGATTTTTGAAAGGACTCGTTCAGTTAATTGCCCCCATACTCACTGTGGAGCTTGAACAGCACAATATTAAGTCTTTCAGTAGTCTTGCCTGCTAAGACTAGAAGCTTTGGTGTACATTCAGCTTCCACAGGTCTGTGTTTGTGGGCTTGGAATGGACAGAATTTAGTAGAATGTATCCCTGAGTGAAAATAAAATACAAGATTCCCAGTAAAGTTCCTCATGCAAGAGGAACTTGCTAAATATTGTTGACTGTCAAGATCTGTGGGCTAAGGGGGAAAAAAAAATAAAAACTTTAGAACACTTAGGAATTTAATACTGGGAAATTATTTTAACATGTTTTAAATACCCAAAAGACACTTTTGTTGTTGTTGTCATTGTTTGTTTGTTTAGAAATATGTCTTCCAGTCTTAAAGATTCATCTCAAACTTCCCTTCAACTTTCTCCAGTGAGTACTAATTGTGTTCTTGTTGTCAACCAGTTCTTGTCCTTGTCACTATAGGTTCAGCAGCTGCAAAGGTGAAATGTTTTGACAAATATCAAATGTCATACATTTTATACTGTGGATCAGCATGGATGTTTTTTAGCTTCTTCAGATGGTTCTGTAATGGAGTTATATTTGGAAGTCTCCCAGTATGGTGCAAAAGCCTCATAGAGAGAGGAAGTTTATAAACTGAAATTCTACAAGAAGAAGAAAGGCCAGCTGCTCATTCTGTATGATTCCTCCTTGAGCTTTTGTATTTTCCCAGCCAGACCTTTCAAGCTCCCTATTTATGAATTTATCTTCATACTGATTGGTGACAAATATTGGGCAGCATATTTTCACTCTGTGGATAGAAGCTGCTTAAAGACTGAGATAACATATCAATGAAAAAAAGATAAAACCTGACAATAAGGGAATATGAGGGGAAAGGGGTAGACTTGACTGTGGTTCTGACAGTCATAAAATTTTAACCTATTCACTTTCCTGAAAAGATGTTCTCCTATCCATGTTTGGTTTATACAAAAGTCTATAGGTTAAAATAACTGTTAAAAAGTTTCCATATCTGTAACATTATCTGGAAAGTTCTTCAGAAAATTTTAATTTTTCCTCTTGCAGGAATTTTAAAAATACTGCGTAAAGACCTTTTTAAAAAAATATTTGGTCATTTACTTCCAGGCTTATTTTTTGAGCGAGTTGTATATTGATGAAATAGATAGGAAAATTATATTAGATTATTACTAAAAGTTATTCATTATCAACTAGAGCAGTCAGCATTGAGAGGCAACCAATTTAATGGAGGAAGATACTTCAGGTTATTTTTTTAAATAAATTTTAGAGTTTTCCATTTCATTGACAGTTGTAGTGACATTTGCAAATCCTAAATTTGAATTATGCCAGTTCTGCCTACACATTTGAAATGATCCATGGGAAAGATAACTCATGGTGATAAATTCTTTTTCCAGGACTATATGGAGGAACATCAAGAGCCATCTCATATTAACTTTGTTCTCCTAGCCTAAGAGTTCATTCTGTTGTCTAACCTTAAGCTTAGCTATTTATGGAAATTAAATATTTGTAATAGTTAGGTTGGTTACTAACACTTGCTGTTCACTGGGCATTACACTAAGCTTTTCACATGTATTAACTCATTTCCTCCTCACAACAACCTTAGAGAATAGGTTCTGTAATTATTCTCATGTCACAGATGTGGAGATTGAGGCAAGGAGAAGCAAAATAACTTGGCAAAATGTACACAGTAGGTGGCAGAGAAAGGATTTGTACTCTTGACCACTATACTTTATTGCCTATAATTTTTAAAATTAGTCCTATAAGAATTATATTCAACCTTCATGTGGCTGAAATATGGTGCCATGTTTTTTCTAAGAATATTATTATGTTTTAATCCTAACTTGCCTCTGTAACCAGTGCACGGTTGTGTGCCACTCTACTCTGCGTTAGTGATGGGCACGATGTAGTAAAGTCAATGTCCAATCCTAGGGTTTTCGCTATTAAAGCAAAAGACCTTTGTGTCATCTAGAATTGTGTTTGACTGTGAGTGACAAAGTCACAAATGACAGTGGATGAAACAAATTTCTTACTCTTGCTCATGAAGAAGATGACTGGTGGTTGGCTGTCCAGCTCTGGTGTGATGGCTTTACAGAATTATCAAGGAGACTTGTAGGTTGTTGGTTTGCCTTCCTGAGCATATGGCTCCTATGTCTATGTCTTGATCCATGTTGCTCAAGTTCCAACCATCACAGGCAAAACAACCAGGAAAAAAAGAGAGAGAGAGAGAGCGTGCGCAATAAAGGGCATTTCCTGGAAGCTTTACATTTCACATCTGTTTATACACTATTGGTCATAAGTTAGTCACAGAGACACATCCATCATCAAGGGATGCTGGGAAATTTACACAGTCATGTGCCCAGCTGGAATTGGAGTTTCTATGATAGGAGAGAAAGGATGAGTGGACAGCAAATGTTAGGGGCTGTCTAGTAGTTTCTGCCACATCTAGGGTATAATTCTTGCATTTGTAATTTGGGAATGGTAAATTCTGCAGACTTCTAATAACTAAATTTTATTACTTTAGGATTCTCTTCTCTTACATTTAATCAATTCCTTTTGTTATATCACCAACACCTTACTTCTCAAACCCTTATGCAGCTGAAAGATCATGGTTACTATCATTCTCCCTTCCAAAGACCACTTGACTCCTATCATTTTCCCTGCCAGTCTTTCAGACTGTGCTTTTGAGTAAGGGAAACTTTTACATTCATTTTCATTGCTTTTTGCCTCCTCCTCTTCTAAAGCTAACAACGCTTTCTTAGACAACAAAACATCCCTTAAAGAACTTTCCAGTGCAGGACCATGCCTCCTCCTCCCACTGACTCACAGAAGAGGCAAGATGGACGTATTCTTTCTTTACATTCTTTCCTTTGTACTGCCAGATGACTGTATCTCCCGATCCCACAAACCCATTGCTGTGCCCCTCTCACCTTCCAGGGAGCCTCTCTGCCTTCCTCACTGACATCATCCCTCAGTGACTCACTCTCCTGCCATCTCCTCCTCTCCTAATCACGTCTGCAGAGTGCCCCCTTGTTTGTCTTGGGATTTCAGACACTGGGGCCATGGGAATTGTGTTAAACTAGCGATGCAGTTTGGAGAAGAGAGGTGACTTATGTAAGTCTAGATAAGTATGCTTTTTTTGACGTAGGCTTGAAAAGGTGCATGCTGCACCCTGTAAGCCTGTAAAAACCGCATTTGTTCATTAACAAAAAGACAGAACTTATTTCTGCAAATCCTAAAACTATAGACTTTAAGAAACATTACTGTTTGATACCACTTACCCTAAGAACAGAACAGCCCACTCCTGCTTGAGTGACCTGAGTCTCTGATGCATAGACGCAGTCTTGCCAAGTTCTACATAAAGAATTTCTGGACGTACATTCTGTACTTATCTTCACAATGTATTTTCCAAGGAAGCATAACCTAAATCTACTTTGACACCTAAGACTGATATTAACCTTTTTTACACACAGACAAGATTTCCCCTAAGCCAAGCACTGCCTAATAAAATTATTTGAACTCCTCTCTTCTCTATACCTCACCCCCACTTTCTGTAATAACCATATCTATTTATTTGTTTGGGAAAAGACATTTTTTTATAGAGTGTCTTCCTTTATTGCAACAAGCCAATAAACCCTAAAGTTTTGAACTACAGGTTGGTCCCAGGAATCATTATCAGACAGGTTATTATAAACTCTATCATGGTACTGAAATCCTGAGGTAAATAAGATGTCATAGATTTTGTAAAGTAATTCTGTTTAGTTAGCCTAAGACTCAATGGGTCAAAGATTATAATCTGGCAAGTCCCAGTGTGAGCAAAAGTTTCCAGGTAAAAATTGTAAATAGAGAGGAAGGAGAGTAGTGGTAAATAGGGTTTGGAGTTACACAGATAATGCATTTCTATCTTGACTCCAGCCATCAAAATTATGTGCCCTTGGTTGTTACTTAGTCTCTTAAGCTTTGTTTTTCTTCTCTGTAAAGTGGGAAATAATAACACTTACAGAATTGTTGTAAGGATAAATGTAATTTATTTACCATAAGCTTGAAACATAATATACTCTCAGTAAGCAATAGGTGTAATGGTTTGGTATAGTGACTTCATTTGTAGTCATAAAATGATTCAGATCTCTATGTTTCTATTTATAGTTTAAAATACCTTAGGCAATTTATTCTATTTCACTTTGCCTTGTATGCAAAATGGGAAGAAGACTACAAATTTGACACAATTGTATTATTAAGTGTGATGATGTAATAAACATGTCTGGTGTAATACCCAGTAAGCAGTAGGCATTCCATTAATGTTTTCTCCCTACTCTTGTTTCCTAGTTGTGCTTTAAGAAATATAGCTGAACAAAGTACAACTTGAAGAAGGTAATATTTCAGTTAATATGTATATGTTATGTGAGTAGGTCTGTTTTCCCTGCTCCTTTACACACAGAATGCCTCTAGCGGTCATCTGGAGAAGGTCCTATTCCTCTAGCTGAACAGTCACATGTGGATGCAACCACTTCCTGACATAGTGTCCACCAGCAAAGTGTCTCCGAGTCTTCTGATAACCACACACATATGTGTGTGTTAGGGATAGGGTCGATGGTGATATTTTCCTGGAAATTCCAGATATCAACTTGATCTCTATTCTCCAGAGCAGGGACAGATAAAATAGCCATTAGAAACGTTCAAACAGCTTTCTACTAAGGGGTTCTGTTAATAAATATAATTTGCAGAGTGACAGAAGAGTGGGCACAGTGCCCTAGTTTGTTTTATCACTGTTTAATCAGCTAGGATTTTAGGCTTCTACCTACGATATTGCATATGAATGTTCTCTTTTACCTTTTAGATACTTTGTTTAATATATCCTGATTTCTTCTGTGTCCAGTGACTTAGGAACCCTCACTCAGAATTTATAAAGTCTCAAATGCTCTCTTCGGTCTTATACATATTTTGGCACTTTCTGCAAATCAACGTTACTCGTGTGTGTGTGTGTGTGTGTGTGTGTGTGCGCGCGTGTGCGTGTAAAGCCATTAAAAATATCTTGAAATTAAGTTTCATTATTATAAGGTATCCTTTATGTGATTTTATTTTAAAGTTGGAAGAAAGGTATCAACATCCTTTTTGCAACCAGAAATGTTACCTATTTTTGTACCTAAAGTTTTCTTTTCATCCTTAGTGGTTTTTCGTTTGTTTTGTTTTGCTTTTGTTTTGATACTAATAAATTCTTTAAAAATCTAGAAAACAAAGACACAGTCACTGCATCACTTTAAGTCATTGATTCCTTTTTTTTTTTTTTTTCTTAAGTAGTCTCCATGCCCATCATGGGGATTGAATACATATCCCTGAAATCAAGAGTGACATGCTCTACCCACTGAACCAACCAGGCACCACTAGGTCATTTATTCTTAATGTGAAAAACAGTTCTGATTCCAAGGTATCTTTCAGACATTGGAGAAATTAAGAATAACTTCAGAAAAAAGTAGGCATATCACTATAGATTATAAAATAGCCACTCTGATTCAGAATAATAGATGAGATATTCAAGTGAGATTTTGTGTGATTATTTCAGGAAGTAGGGAGCGTTTAGCTTATGGAACATCTCCATTTTATACTTTAGCCTGTGTGATATTTTCCAAAGAGCCATTCTTCCTAAATCTATACATTCTGGGAATATTTATATAAGCAGTCCTTAAAGGGAACACACTAGAGAAATGCTCAGTCTAGGATCACTTTACTTTTTTAATTAAAAAAATTATGATGCAGATATTTCAAAATTCACATGGTACAAAGAGACCTTGGAAATTCTCCAATCCTTGTGAGCAATGTCACTAGATCAGGATCTTGTATATACTTTGGAGCTACTTTAAACTTAAATCTGATCTGAGATTCTCCCAGAAAATCCAAAGTTCAAGTTTGGCTGCAAACCCATGTGAGACCTAATGAAGATTTCGTTTCTCAGGGACATGTTTTCATCCCATAATCAACACCAAGACTTGATTCCCCTAGTGGCTGGGAGGCACTTTCCTCCCCACGCCCCTACAAACATAGCCCTTTATGAAACAGGGGAAGCGAGGAGGGGCTAGGAGAAAGTAATTGTTTCTATCAATTTCCTAAATGTAGAATGTCTGTTTAGTCTTCTGTACTTTAAAGACCCTCAGAATGAGGAAAAACTAAACATGACTTTTTCTGTTTCAACAAAATGGCTTCAAGTATACATTGACAGTATTGTGACCCTTAATTCTTTGTTCCCACCATCATTACATTCTTGTTTTTAGTTTAGTTTAAGTTCCATTACTTTTTAAAATTTTTTTTAACCTTTATTTATTTTTTTGAGACAGAGAGAGATAGAGCATGAATGGGGGAGGGTCAGAGAGAGAGGAAGACACAGAATCTGAAACAGGCTCCAGACTCCAGGCTCTGAGCTGTCGGCACAGAGCCCGACACGGGGCTTGAACTCACAGACCCTGAGATCATGACCTGAGCCAAAGTTGGACGCTCAACTGACTGAGCCACGCAGGCGCCCCAAAGTTCCTTTACTTTTTATTCAGCTCACAAATGCATGCAAGAATACTTACTTTACACATATTTCTCTAGTACTGAATACACGCACACATTTTTTTCCTTTTTTTTTTTCTTTTTTGTTTTTGATTAGAAAAAGGGGTGTCTGGATTTGTGCTCTCCAGGTTGCTGGAAATAGAAATTTTGCATCTTAATTCTCAGTGACCCTTGCATTCATTCACAGACAAGTTTTTACAGATGCATGTTTTGGGAAAAAAGCAACTAATTCAATTCAATGAGTAGAATTAAGGGTAGTTTTATAGTAATAGTTATAACATTGCCTTGTGTATGAGAGGAAAGGAAATAATTTCTTTACCCTTTCTATAGCACCATATCCTTTTTTTTCCTCTGTTGTTTTTATCTTTCCCTAAATATTGAGTTTTTATCCATACTGTATTCTTCTACTTTTGAAGAATGTTATTTAGTGACTTCTATTTTAGAATATTAAAGATTATTATTGGCTCGAGCCTCCTAGGTGGTTCAGTTGGTTGAACATCTGACTTCAGCCCAGGTCATGATCTCACGGTTCACGAGTTCTAGCCCTGCTTCCGGCTCTGTGTTGATAGCTCAGAGCCTGGAGACTGTTTCAGATTTTGTGTCTCCCTCTCTCTCTCTGCACTTCCCCTAGTCACGATCTCTCTCTCTCTCTCTCTCTCTCTCTCTCTCTGTCTCTCAAAAAATAAATAAATAAAACATAAAGAAAAAAATTTTAAAGATTATTACTGGCTCAAAATCTTGCTGCTTTATCTATTATTCTTGTCTTATTTTTTAGCATTATATCCACAATAACATACAATTTTAATTCACATTACTAATGGTGTATGTCTGAGTTTATGAATAGCTATAATAGCAAACAGGATATAACAAATTTTATAGCCACATTTTTTTCTTGCTTTGAAATATATTCCAATGTTATGTTAAGAGGCAACTCATTATTAAATTGTATAAATTTTTATTTAGTTTTGAGGAAAACAAATGTACATTGATGCACATTTACAGAATTGGGGTAAACATTAAGATGGAATAAAAATATCCCATAAGAAGAAGAACCTAGAGTATTACTGATTTTTTGTTTGTTTGTTTCATGTGTTTCTTCTTTTTAAACAAATTTTCATTTTAAAAGTTGGGATCATTTTGTATATACTGTTTTCTGCTGGCTTTTTAAAAAAAGAAACCTAACTATACAGAGATTTTGAATATTCTTTCCATTTCTGGTTTAATAGTCTTCTGTTAAAGTATGTAATACTTGGATTCTTTAGCCAAATTCCTCTTAGAGATTTATATGTTTCCTCATTAAGTACATTATTCAATACTGATGCAGTAATTAACTTTTGTACCTAAATAATTTACCCATCTCTATTTCCTTGGAGTAAATATTAAGTGGAATTCCTGGGTCAAAGGGAATTTTAAGGTTTTGAAATGTCATTATGTCTGTTATGTCTGTTAATATTTCCCAGTGTAGGAGAATTCACATTTCTTCAAATTCTTACCAATAATAGTAAACATTAAGGTTAAAATTTTCTCAGTAAGCCAATGATGCATATTATTACTGAGGCATATTATTTTAGTAATTTGCCAAAACAAGAAACTGGCAGAAGTTTCAAACTTATTGCAAATCACTTTCAAAGGTTCTGAGAACTCTTTATGCAACATATCCATTTTTAAAGGTAAATAGCATTTGAAAGTATAGTGCTTATCTTTTTAATTCTCTCTAAACTTCTTTATGCTTCTTATGTGTATTTTTCAAATGTATTTGATCATCATTGTAGAGCCCTTATTAATTCTTTCCATTTATCAGGACTTCAGCAATTTGAAAAACTTCAAATGTTTGGTATATACTCTGATTTTTTTAAAATCAATTTCACCATCTCAGTATATTTTAGTTTACTCATGAGGTATTATTCAAAGAAACCACAATAGACACACAAAAACTTAGGTTTTCGAGTTTTACCTGAGTTTATACTTCTGTCTCAAACACTTAGTGATTGTGGACTTTGGGAAAGTCATTACACTTTTCTCTGCCTCAATGTTTGTGTATTTAGATTGGATATAATAATAGTAACTTACCACATACTATTTTTTTGGATAAGTGGATTAGTTGATGTGTGTTAAATGCTGAAAAGAATATCTGGCATGTTATTATAATTGCTACTATTGTATAATGGACCAAGAATTTTCATTTTAAATGGAGAAAACAAATATTCCACTAATGCCTCCAATTATAGAGTTCTGATAATGAACATGCACAAGAATCACAAATTGTTCATTTCGTTGGTTTGAGTATCATACACAACAATGGAAAGTGCTGGCAAAAGCTGGCTAAAAATATCTTGGCTTAGGTTTAAAGATGAAGTAAAGCTCAGAATAGATTTGTCTTTGTCATTATATTCCTAGAATTGTGCAAAGAGATGAGAGAGGCAGGGAAAAGATGAGAGCTGGTCCTTTGCAGAGCAGATTCAGGACTGCCAATTATAGTAGGAAAGATGACACTCATGTGGTTACAAATGGAAAACATCTAGGATGATAGAAACAGAAAGTTCTGGAAGAAACTGAACAGGAGAGATGCCTTTTAGACAATGATATCTCAACTGCTAGCGATGTAGCCTAATGAATATGTTAGATTCTGACCAATAAGATTGGCCACCATGGCCCTGGGAAGGTGCAGATAATATGCTGAGGGACATACTCTCTCCAATGTGGCCTCTGGAAGCCCAGCAAAGTTCTCCCCTCCATAGCCTGAGGCTAAAACATGACAAGCGACTATGTGCCTCACTTTCCCTCCTCCAATAATTTATAATTATGCTTTGAAATATTATAATCCCATGAAAGCCATGGCATAGCCATCACAGAGTTTTACTATTCACAGTGTAAATATATTGATAATTCTCAGCCTGTTCTTTGTGCTGAGACAATACAAAAAATCATGAATGATGCAAGGTTCAGAGTGATGCCATCCCATGACTTTTGTGTAGCTTTAAGTTTGCTAGTGTTTAATTTCTGCTGCCATGGAAACTGTCAGCACAGACTCTCAGTGATTTCCTGCAGGCAGAGTGACAACAAATCTAAGAAGAGTGATACTGTCTCTATTACCATCAATCAATATTTATTGAACTCCAGCAGCCTGTCTTGAGCCACATTAGGAACTTGCAATGAGATTTGCCCCCAGCTAGCGTTTGTTGAACCTGTCTGACATAGGAGGTCAGATAGGGGAAGCAAAGCAGCTCCAGAATATGGCCAAGAATTAAGGCTATAAATTCTGTAGAATTAGAGCTTTAGTGACTGAATCGCTTGAGTCCCAATGAAAATTTAAGAACACTCTAAATGTCAACGTGCGAACCAGAGAAATTTAGGTTCTGTCAGAAATAGTAACATTGGAATTATGTACTTTTAGAATACACATGTTTGACAGATTCATTTTTCTCAATGTTCCTTATAGACTTTTTGGTTGTTTGATATTTGAGATTCTTATTCTATGAATATCCTTTTGTACTTCAGGAGTCTTTGTTATCTACCAAGCATTTTACAAAACCACTCAGCTAGAAGTATCTACAAGTTAGGGTAAAGTTTCTTGACCAAATCGTCCCTTTTAAAAAATTTTTCATTTATTTATTTTTGAGAGAGAGGGAGGGAAAGAGAGAGAGAGTGGGGGAGGTGGAGAGAGAGAGAGAGAGAGAGAGAGAGAGAGAGAATCCCAAGCAGCGCAGAGCCAGACGTGGGGCTTGATTCACAACCCTGAGATCATGACCTGAGCTGAAATCTAGAGTCAGAGTCAGATGCTGAACCAACTGAGCCACCCGGGTGCCCCACAACCAAATCATTCTGTTGAGATTCATGTCTTAATTATTTTGTCTCTGTCATAGGCTGTTCTCCTATGTCTTCATCTGCTATTTCTGTACATGCAGTTTGCTCGAACAAAGCATCTCTAGGCAGCCTCAGATGTGTCCTTTAGTCTTTCCTCAAGTTTGTCCCTTTCTGAACTTATATTTTAGTTCTTACAGTCCACATCTTTTGGCTCTATTGCTTTTTCTGTTTCTTCTCCTATGACCAAACAAAATTAAAGTAAAACAGCATCAAAGTCCAGTATCATACCCTCCTCACATACTGTTCCTCTAGTCTAGAATTTTCTTCCATCAGCTAACATTGTCTTCTTGGTCCTGACTATTCTGATTCTATATGAGTTAAAATGCCACCTCCTCAGTGAAGCTTTATTCCATTTCCTATGTCTAGTTATGTATCTCCTCCTTGTTACCACCAAACTTGAAAAAAAATTCAATTACAGCATTTAATTCATTATATTGTACTTACTTATTTAAATGTCTGTCTCTGCATTTCCCTGAGAGCTCCTTAATGGAAGCGGCTACATCTTATTTATCCTGGCATCTTCTGCTTATGGTCAGTGATCGGTATCAATACAGATTTGTTTATTGAAATGAATGAAAAATAAAATATAAGATTTAATAAATAAAGCAAACCCTCTCTCTATAACTTTATTGTTTTGTTCCTTCAGAGTAGTATACTACTTTACAACTATAACCTACTACAGGAGTCATTCTTGTTGACCCTATTATGTCAGCATCTGATATATACTGAACCGATGTTAACTTGTATTAGTTTGTTAAGTCAGTTTATAATATTGAGATAGAATTTTTTTTTAAAGATAGAGACAGAGACAGAGCAAGGCAGGGGTTGGGGGGGGGGTGCAGAAAGAAGGAGACAGAATCCCAAGAAAGCTCTGTCCTTTCAGCACAGAGCCCTATGTGGGGCTCAAACCCACAAAACTACGAGATCATGACCTGAGCCAAAACTGAGAGTGGGATGCTTAACTGACTGAGCCAACCAGCTGCCCCTTGAGTTAAAATTATTAAACACTCACAAAATAATGCCTGGATCCACTGAATGGTTGAGTGACTCCCATTCTCAGCAACAAATAATGACATTTACATCCAGAAATACCACTATGGCATCCAGAAAGCTTGATGATAAATATCATATTCTACATTTCAGTCTTTGTCGAAAAATGAATGAAGGCTTGACATTGGGGTAGAATAGTTAAATGTTTCGAGGCTTTCTGCTAGCACCTGACTGCACTCGTAGTTACTCTTCATAGTAAGCTCACAGGTAGGATTTTTTTAAACCCAGTTATCTTTTTCATTTTTCAAATGGGGAAGTTGAAGAAAAAGGAAGGTACATCTGTTCATTTGTGGAAACTTATTAACTTTAATGGCATTATTATATTCTCTGCTATAAGTATTTTGTTAGTATCATTACCATTTCATTAAAAAACCAACTTTATTGAGGTAAGATTGATATGTAAAGAGCTATACATATTTAATGTATACAACTTGATGAGCTTGGGAATAAGTATTACCCAAAAAACTGTCACCACCCTCAAGGTCATAGACATATCCATCATCTCCTGAAGTTTATTCTCACCCTATTATTATTATTATTATTATTATTATTATTATTATTATTATTTATGTGGTAAGAGCACCACATAAGATCTATCTTTTTAGAACATTTTAAGTATACAATACAGTATTGTTAGCTATAAGCACTATGCTGTATAGTAGATCTCCACACTTTGCTTATTTTGTATAACTGAAACTTTGTACCCTTTGACCATAACCTCCCTATTCCCCCTCCTCCAACCCCTGGCAATCCCACTCTACTCTCTGCTTCTGTGATTTTAAATGCTTCATATTCCACATAAAAGTGAGATCATGCAGTATTTGTCTTTCTGTGTCCGGCTTATTTCATTCAGAATAATGTCTTCCAGGTCCATTATTGTTGTCACAAAGTCAGTATTTTCTTCTTTTCTGTAGAGCTGAATAATATTCCATTGTATGTATACACCACATTTTTTAAAAAAATCCATTCATCTGTCTATGGACATTTAAGTTGTTTCCATATCTTGACTATTGTGATTAATGCTGCAGGCATCTCTTTCAGATCCTGATTTCAATTCCTTTATCACCATTTCATTCTCTGATTAGAACAGGAAAGGTAGAAAGTTTGAAATCTTCTCAGTTTGAAATTATATTTTCTTTCAACTGGAGTGAACGAAAGAGCTAGGGAGCAAAGAAAATGCAGCTTCCTCCATGTAGGTTGGTGCTTAGTCAGATAGGTGGTGCAAGGATGGATTAAACATGGTAGTAGAAAGAAAAAAACACAGCTTTTCAAAATGTTGTATATGTAATTCCATCATGTATCTGTGAGTGTTGTGATATTCTAACATAGCAACTATATTTAACATATTCTAATATAAGATTTAAGCAATTTCAAAATTAAATGCAACAGGAATTTACTTGCTATTTTGGCTTATTGAAGATTTTTTTCCCTTTACCTGGATAAGTTAACATGATATTATATAGCTTGCTGATGAGAAACAAAGCTACCATGCAGAAAAAAAAAATCAGAATTAGATGCTAAACTTCAGTTGCTAATCTGTTGCTTAGTTACTAAACCATGTGGTTTCCATAGTATATTGTGTCACAATCATCAGCTCTGGCATTTACATTTGTAAGTCTATCTTTGTTTTGGTCATTTTCATAATAGTGATAAAATATTCAGTCCATTGCTTTAAGTCAAATGGTATCACACTCCTAAAAATTTTACCTTTTACTTAAAAAATAATTCTAAAATCATTCCAAAAATAAAAAAAAAAAAAAACGGTTTGGCAAAATTTACAAGTAGAGAAACAATGTTCCTCATGTTTCATTTCTTAAATCCTAAATGAAAGATAGCAATTAAAATATAGCTATTATTGGGACTCATAATTGTAGGCTTTCAGATCATTATATCATTCCGTCAAGCGTCTTCAAGCATTCTGAAGCATATGTTTGCTGAATGACCATATTTTTGAACATATTGAAAACACTCATCACCATATTTTACCAGTAGGTTCCACTATGTTTTACTGCCTTAAATAGCCAGCTGCTTCTTTCTCTGCAACCTGCCAGAAGATTCATTATGGAGCCCTTTCTCTTAATGCCTGTGTTCCTCTTCTTTCAATTATATGATTCTTTAGCATATGCTATCCTTCTGTTGACCCAAGGTGGTATTAAGAATTTAACGATTTGAACAAAGGACTCTTCTTTTTTTTTTCTCTCTCTCTCATTTTCTAAAATGATTCCTAAGCGAGAATAGATATATTTTAGAAAGAAGGGAGAATTCATGAAAAAATGAATTACATAAGACAAAGAGGGAAAAACACATGACAGTTACACATGGAGAATATTCAAGGTTTGGCATCATTTAGCTGTGACTGGTAAACAATCGGTGTGATTGACAGATGGAAAAGGAAAACATTATAATATAAATTGGAGGTTTTCCCATGGTCAGTTTTCAACTATAAAAATAAAACAAAAGTTAAGAAAATACTATATGTGTCACACATATCACTAAAACCTTGATAAATTTGAATAAAATATAATAAAAAAATAATTGCAGTCAAAGAAGGTAACATGTATTCATTCAATCACCAAATGCCCAAGAATGCCTACTATATGTCTGAAATTATCTTAGAAATTGAGTATAAAGTGCTGAGCAAGATAGACAAAGTCCTTGACCTTATAGAACTTAGCCTAGTGTCTTTTGACATTATATGTTGATTTCCATGCCATTGTCAGTATTTAAGTTTTCACAGTTGTTGATGTGTCTAAAGATTCCCTCAGTCTAAGATTTAAAGAGAACATTGCCCTACTTTCACTTCATTTCTCTATGAAGTTTTCAGTGATCTCTTGCAATCCCTCTTCCACACCAAGAGGGGTTTATCTTTCTGTTGTTCAGCAGAGTATTTCTTCTCGATCTAACATATGAGAAAAAATAAAAGGAATAACAAAAGCCTAGTCATATTGACATTGAACTTCACATGAAAGTATGCTAAATGTGTTTTCATTGACCTCTGCTTTAAATTTCTGATAATCAAGGCTACTGTTAAGAACTATTTCAGAAAAAAGATTCGCCCTTTTTCTAAATCTTCAGGATAAGATTTTTTAAAAATTTATGTATTTGTTATTTTGGAGAGAAAGAGTGAGAGAGCAAGCATGAGTGGGGGTGAAGGGTAGAGGGAAAGAGAGAGAGAATCTTAAGTACATTCCATGCTCAGCATGGAGCTCGATGAGCGACTTGATCCCACGATCCTGGGATCATGACCTGAGGTGAAACCAAGAGATGGATACTCAACCGACTGAGCCACTCAGGTGCCCTAGTATAAGATTCTTTACCTAAAAGAAAACTTGGAGATCTAGTCTAAACACCAGTGCATGATTTCTGACAAACGTCCATTTAGGTTCAGTTTTAAAGTACCTCCTGTGATGAAAGACTTCTTACTTTTCCTTTTTTTGAACATTATTTAGAGTCTTTTTTTTTTTTTTTTTTGAACAATGCTCCTACTGCTGTGGGAATTATTAAAGGATTTATACACAAATAAGCTAATAAATAAAGAAAAATGATAATAGCTCCACATACTTCTCCATTAGTTCCATGATATTTGTTTCTATTATGCAATAGAATATCAAAAGAAATACCCGTCCTCAAGACATTCTTATTCCACTTAGAGAACTGAGATATGCGTGCTATAAAGGTACAAGATCCCAAATGTTCCGTGACAGTAGTGCCAATTACACTGGGTGACTGTGGTCAGGTGATCCCTCACTGAGGACACGAAATGTAACCTGACCCTTAAGGGCTAGATGGGAATTAAACTGGTAGATCTTTATCAGTGAAATCATATGGTATTTGTTTTGACAGATGCTGTATGATTTCACTCATCAGTGGAACTTAAAACAAAAATAAGAAACAGACAAACAAAAAAAACCCCCACAAATGAATAAAGAAACCAAAAGCAGAATCAGACCTAAAAATACAGAGAACAAACCTATGGTTGCCAGAGGGGAGGGGAGTGGGAGATTGGGCAAAATGAATTATGAGGAGTGGGAGATACAGTCTTCCAGTTATGGAATGAATAAGTCAGGGGAATAATAGACCTAGCATAAAGAGTAAAGTCAATGATATTGTAACAGCGATGTATGGGAACAGATGGTAGCTACATTGTGGTGAACGTAGATAAGGTATAAACTTGTTGAATTCTACAGTGGTACACTTGAAACTAATGTGACATTGTGTATCAAGTATATTCAAATAATAAACAAACTGGTAGATCTTTGAGGACGATCAAATTAATAGAGACAGGAGGGTGAGGATACATAATATTTGTTCAAGATCGTTTAGAAGAATGGCTTGGCTGGCATATGATAGTGTGGAAGAGATTGGAATATAAATTGTAGACATCAATTTATAGGGGCTATTGAACTTATACCCATAGACACTAGAGCCCTGGTGAAAGTTGTTGAAGATGGAATGATGAATGATGAAAGTGATGTCAAGTCTATAAGATACATTAGGATAGAACCACGCAAAAGGGCCAGTTGGAGGTAATAAATCTAGGGAAGTGGTAGTGCTAGTAGACATAACGTGTCAGTTTGAGAGATGGTAGGAAGGAAACAAAGTGGATGTGATGACTTATTTAGTAAAGGCTGAGTTTTGAGACTAATCAACTGAACACATTCAGTGAGTTTACTCAGTCAACAGAGTAAATAGGAAATAGGAAAACTGCAGTGGATCATTACTTCTTTTTAACAGGAATTTTTAAATGTAATGATACGAATAACATCGTGAGACAAGGATGTTAGTTAACATCTATTTAGCTCTTTTCTATTTTCTTTACATATTAGCTTTCTTTACCACTTGCTTCTTAATTCAGTGAATAGGAATTGGTAAACTCTATTAAGATTGACATCATTCTTCTGACCTTAAACTGAACATTTTATTAGAAGTGTCTCTTCCAGCCAGTACAATGAGGCAGCAAGACAAACAAATAATTCTTAACATTATTGTTCGAATGACATACACTCTGGTCCTGAAGAATCATTAATTATCCATTCTGGAGACAGTACTGACATTTTCTTCAAATAAGCCACTCATATTCTAGTTAATATGCAAAATGGTTTCTAACCTTTGGTAAAAACTGTTTAAGTGGATTATACTCAGCTGCAACTCAGCCAGGTTGGGGACGACAGGGTCTCATTTAATCACACATAAATAAGTGATGAAGACTCAAATGAGGCTTTAAATGGCTGTCATTTTATTTCAATCCCCCAATTTTTTTAAACATCATATACTATTAATGATATTTCCAGGACTATGAGTAGAAGATAAATTTTCCAAAGTATATATCTAAGTCATATGGACATGGTGGACATGGTGTACTCACGTGCACCAGAAAACAATGTCTTTCTGTAGAGAATTGAAAGTAAGCAGTGTTCATTTTTTAAGAGTCATTTAGTGTTGATTAAGTTGCCTCTTTTGAGAAACAGTTTTGACATATTGCATATGGTGTAACTGGTACTAATTAAAATAAAAGGGAAGGACTCATGTATAAACCTCTGGGAAGGTAAATCCATAATAAATTGTAGAATAAACTGTGTATGATGATAACATGTATGATAGGCTTTTTTACACTGTGAAAGTTTCCTTTGTTCAGGAAAAAAAAATCGCTGTTTTACTGATAATTTAAACAGTGAAACAGTTCACTTGCAGAAGTGCTAGAAGATAATTTTCAATGATTGTTAATAAAATTTTCTGTTTCATCATTCCTCCTTATTAAATTTTGATAAATTAAAAGTATTCTTATTTTCTCAACCCCTACTTAGCAAACCCTTCATGAATATAAAACCACACAGAGCATATGCGATCTTAAATGTAATGTAGTTTACATGATCATAGTAAACATTTCTAGTATGTTTGCTGTGTTAGATATTTTACATATATCAATTGGTTTAAATCTTTACTATACACCTGTGAGAGAGGTACCATCATTATCTCTGTTTTCCCTCTGTAGATGAGGGAATTGATGTTGATAGAAACTAAGAAACTAGCAAATAACACACACAAAACAGGAGAAGCAGAAGTAGAACCAAAGCTTACTAGTCTGATTCTGGAGTTAATGCACTTAATATACCAAATTGTCTTTAGTATGCTAGTGATACTTTTTTTCAAATTCATGTTCTACACTAACAAAGGAGTTGGCTTTAATAGTCCCTTTCAAATGTGTACTTAAGACATTTTGTTGTCCACATTGATAGGTACCATTGACTTTTATTAACTGATTTTTTTCATTGAAAAGCATAATTGATTGGCAAAATCTAAAAGACACACTAAGGGCCACTGAGACAGGAGAACAGGTAGAATAGAGGTGGGTTTCTGGAAAACAAAGTCATTCTCTAAAATTATTGGCTCATATAAACACAAAAGTTATCTCAGGCTACAATGCATTCCTGTCCTTTGCCTTTTTTGTGACATCTCCCAATACATATTTAAGGAAGAACCAGGGCCATTATATAAACCTAAAGATTATTTAAGGTAAAGAGCAGAGGTTTGCCAAGGCAAATGAAAAGCTAGTGTGTGTGTGTGTGTGTGTGTGTGTGTGTGTGTGTGTGTGTGTGTTTTGAGTAGGTATCTAAGTGTTAGAAGTTGTACAGATCTCTGCCTACCATATCCAGTAACTCCATCACCCAATATTCAAATGTTCTCATTTCCTTCTCATTTATCTTTAAAACTTCCTTTGTATGAACCAGCATATTATGGATTCTAACTTCTGAGGTTTTCAAAACCTACCATTTACTAGAATATAGACCTAAAAGAAAATATGTTTTTCAAAGAGTCAATTGCAACATTTAAAATAGCAATGGGAAATGTATAATTTATTTATTTTTTTAGTGACTTTCAAAATGAAATAACCTTTAGAGCAAATTGAATTCAGAACCCCATCTCTGAACTAGAATGAAGAATAATTTTGTTTGGTCATGTTCCCATGGAATTGGAATTTTCTCAGTGTAATCATTTTAGAGAGATTATAAAACAAACAAATACATGAGGAATGAGGAATTGCCCTGTCTTATAGAATTAAAAAAAACAAAAACAAAAACATAACTGTCCCAGAGGTATAAACAGACATACAGATATGCATCTTTACTTGAATTTAGTTTCTATGGGCACATTTTAGGGCCTGAAATGTCCTTGGTTTTTGAATTTTTTTGTGTGTGTTTTTTTAATTAAACATATTGTGTATCTAGATTTCTGACAATAAACAGAAAACTAGTGAAATATTAAATCAACTTGGATTTTCTCCCTCTTTTTCCTCTGAGTTCACCCCACGCCACTCCCCTCACTTTTTCCTGGAATGTTATCATGGGATTAAATTTGATTTTTTTTTTTTCAACGTTTTTTATTTTATTTTTGGGACAGAGAGAGACAGAGCATGAACGGGGGAGGGGCAGAGAGAGAGGGAGACACAGAATCGGAAACAGGCTCCAGGCTCCGAGCCATCAGCCCAGAGCCTGACGCGGGGCTCGAACTCACGGACCGCGAGATCGTGACCTGGCTGAAGTCGGACGCTTAACCGACTGCGCCACCCAGGCGCCCCTAAATTTGAATGTTCCTTCTAGATATGTCAGAAAATAAGAACATGATAAAGAAGATCTCAAAACCCAGGACTAGTGGTAACAGATACAAGTGCATTCCAGGAGAAATGGTGGGCTATACTCCATCTGGAAGGATTAAGAGTAGTGGAGAACATTTATTATCCCCTGCCCTCCTTGCTTCTCTGCCTTTCCATCCACAAAACCTGTAAACCCTATTGATGGAGGGTCCAACTGCCTTCCACTTGGAGAGGCAGTTCTTATTAGAGTAAAAAGTGAATCAGGAGATTCAGCGACACCTTTTGATCAGTAGTGGAAGTAACAGTTGCTATGAATAGGTCAGGTGTGACAACAAAGGGAGGCTTTTGAGGTGCTTGAATAGACTCTGAGTTTCAAGATTCTCAAATTCAAAATCCTCTCAGCTCAAGTATTCAGATCAACAAGTTTGCAATAAAGCTGCATTTCTTCTAACTAGCATCCTAATTCCTTGCTTAGTAATAAAGCCTTGACTTGAAGTCCAGCCTTCGTAGGAACCCTGTCTGCCAAGAACTTGACCTGCATTGTGCCCTTCTTAGCCTCCCCTTTACACTCAACCCCACCCCAGCTCTGACCCCACCCATCCCCAGGGTGTGGGTTTCCTATTGTTACCAGGCAATGTGACTGTGGAATCAAAATGACCATCTGACTTCCAGAATCATTGCTGCCCCTTAACAACTCTTCCCTTGCTGGATTCTGCCTGCTGGATCTCATGTTTCTACAAGGTAATACTCTTAAGCCATGCCTAAGCTTGCCCAGTCCTTTGAATGCCATGAGTTAGTGCATCTTGAACGGTAGTGTACATACAAGTCACATGAGGGAGGGAATTATGTTTGTTAAAATGCAAATTATGATTCCATAAGGCTTTTCCAGGGCCAGGGGCTGCAATTCTGCATGTCTAATATGCACTCGGTTAGTGTGCTGCTTGTCTATGGGTCAGACTAGTAACAGTAATGTTTTAGATTGTCTGATAGCCTCCAGCTTAATATCTGATGCCTATCTCACATGCCTGCACCCCACCTTCCCAACTCTTGGAAATATGTAGCTAAGGACCTGGTATTAATGAACACACTGCTTTTTCTCATTGTCCCAAGAAGCCTACTACATCTGGTGAGAATTGGCATTGCTATTATTATTTTCATTAGGCTGAGGAAAACTTTCTGCAACATAGGGACAAAAGCCACTCTATTTATCCCTTTCTTCCTGCCAACAGCCACCTCCAAACTCTCACTCTCATGAGTGCAGGCATACACCTGTGATAAGATTGGTGACAAGAACTGGGAGTTCCCTTTTCATGTCCTGAGTCTCCTTCATTTGTGAAAACTATAGTGAGGCATTTCTCTAAGTGCCTCACCCCACCTGCACTCTGTGAAAGAAATTGTTATTTTTCCTAGAAAAGCCAAGTATTCTTGCAAAAAAAAAAGTTTTAGATTGGATAGATTGTTTGCTCTGTGGGGCCACAGGTCAAGGAATGCTTAACTCCTTTAGACCATCAGGATCCTGCAAATTTATAGGTGAAGAACACAATGTTGCTTGCTTCCCAGATATTGTTTACTTTGAAATCTCGAATACCATTAAAAGAAAGTTGGACAACTTGTGGGTTTCGTGTTTTTTACCGACTTTCTTTTTCCACGGAAAGGAAAGAATCAGACACTAGTAGACTGAGAAAACACCAGCGAGCAGCAAGCCATGTAATGCCCTCAGCAGTTTTCCTTCATCACAACAGTGAGAGAACTATCCCATCTGAAATAAAGACTTAGGTGAGAGCTGATGCTATCTGAAGATGGAGGATTAGCATCCATGTTTGGGAAAAGCCCTTAAGGCCACTAAGAATTGCCCAGTTAACAGCTCTGAGTTTGCAAGGCAACATGATAACAACACTGGCAGAGGCTGAAACTACTTTTAGCTTTAGAAAAAAATACTCCATGGAAAAAAATGATAATTCTGCTTTTTTTCATGTTTGGTTCAAAAAAGGTAAAAATGCTATTAGCCATTTTTCTCCATACTACCTTGACTGAAGTCTTCCTCTTAACATTAATCTTACTGTTTAGACTAGTTTAAATACTTAAAAGTATGAAGACTTCTGTTTTCAGGCAAACATATGTTTGCCTTCTGCAGACATGTATATTTATGTATAAGTATTCTCCTACATTCTCTGATGTGTCAGATGTTCTAAAACTTCAAATATGTCCAGGCATCATTGAATATATTGATAAACCACTGACTAAGAATATTTTTCTTCTATCTGATAGCCATCTTTTGTCTCTGGGCCTGTATTTGGAGTTAGTGGAAGTCTGATAGAACCTATTTTCAACTTTAGGTTGATAAATCTAAATGATTAGTTCACATCAATCAGTTACTTATTAAGCATTATTGTATGTCTTTTATGACAGTCACTGTGCTAGGGTTAAAGGTGGGGGAGACAGGAACAAAGGAAAAAATAAACTATTTCATTCTTAAATATCACGAGCTCACAATCTATTGTTAAAATTAACAGGCAAACAACAGCCTAGTACAAAGTTTAAGTCTTTGGCAATTCTTGACTATTTTTTATTTCTCTAATACCCATTTTCTTCACAGTTTGTATCACTGTTTAATTTTGCTACACTTTTTCCACTGTATTGAGGTACAGTTGACAAATAACACTATAAAATGTTTAAAGTACAGAATGTGATAATCACTTTACCATATTTTGAACACTATAGATTCAGTTACTTAGTTTTAAGTTTTTCTCATTAACCAATGAGATCTTCTCATGCCCCAGTATCTGCTGTAATTTCTTGTATACACAAACACCTCTTTATTTTTTATAATAATATAAAAATTATCTCAAGATAGCATATATGATTATATTTATGCCAATATTGTATCTTCTACTTGGCTTTTAGCATTAACTGATATCTGGCATGAATTTTTAACTTTTAATTTAATTATATTTGTTTATATATAGTTATATCAACAGCTGTAATGAAGAAAGTATTGTGTGGGGGCCAAGTGGCTTGAATTTTTTTTTAAGTCCTTAGTAAATATGTGTCTTATAGACTTGACATAAGGTGAGGAAATATGTTCATAAAATGTCTTCTTCATTGAAAATGAATTCCTTTTTAAGGTAAGAGTGCATCAGAGATTCCTTGCCTCCAGCTTTAGATACACCAGCAGCATTGTTAAGAGGCTGTACAGTGTGGGTAAGGTGTCTGGCTTGAACTCCTATCATTCATGGCTCATGCCGGACTTCTCTGGGGCCCAAGTTTCTTCTCTCATTAAATGTGCACAGTAGTGTATAACTTGCAATGTTGTACAGATTAAGATGTTAAGTTGGAGGTGTCTGGAAAGGGCTCCTTAGAACGTTGAAAGTTCTAAGCAGTCAGGATCTCATGAAATTCGCTCAGTGGGCCGTTTGGGGGCTGCACTGCTCTGATCCTCAGGGTGCGTGGGGAGTGGCTAGAATTTGACATGCAAACTGTGTACTGGAGCCTGGACTCTCAGTCCCCCCAGCCAAACCTTCACTCAGGGTGGAGCTTCCAGTGCAGATTCCATCTCCCTGAGGGTCTCTCCGCCCATTGCCTATGCACCTTACACCTTCATGTTTTGATCAATTTCCCTCCTGAGCTTTATTTCAATTCTCAATTTTGCTCAAGATTTTTAGTTAACCTGCAGTTTGTTAATTAATACAACTATTTTCTAATTCATCGGTTTCACATCCATCAACCCATACTTAAAAACATTTTAACCCCGGCCCTTGTCAAATGGAAAAGGAATTATTGCAATTCATAGAAAAAATGCAAACTGGTAACAAAGGAGACCTTTTTCAGGCTGAGAATTTTCTCTTCAGTTGCAGCTGGGCTCCTTGAATCACTGCTGAAGCCATTTGCTGTCACCCAGATTCCCATACTCTCTGATGGCCTCACATCTAGGACAGAAACAAGATAACCTGAGAAACCACCCTATAGCTACTGTCTTTTCATGGCTTCCCTGTCTCTGCTAACTTGTAGAACCTTCCCTCTTTCCCTAATTTGGGAAGCTTGAACATGGGATGTGTGCAGGAATTTCTTATTACTCTACAGTTTCCATTCTTCCCCTCAGATGACCTGAAGGTAGAAAAAGACCTCTCTCCCTGCCTCCCTCCTTCCCTTTCTTCATTCTTTCCTCTGAAATTCTCTTTTGAAAAAGTCATAATCAAAGTGATATTAAGTAATTTCCTATCACAGGACACTAAAATATACGTAAAATAAGAAAGAAACTATTAAAAAGCTGTACAAATCATGGCTTTACTGGTAAAAATTTTAAATGCTGCTTTGCCCTTGCATAGAAAGATTAATTACACAGATGTAAAGATATGCTTTCCCCTTCTGTTTCCAATATTTCCCTATCCCTCTCCCTATCCAGAACTTTAGATAGATAAGCCAGGCAGCATAATACAAGAATTCTTGAAGGTATTACGAGTGAATTTTTGGCATCATAGAATTTTTTTTTAATTTTTTTAACGTTTATTTATTTTTGAGACAGAGAGAGACAGAGCATGAACAGGGGAGGGGCAGAGAGAGAGGGAGACACAGAATCCGAAACAGGATCCAGGCTCCGAGCTGTCAGCACAGAGCCCAACGCGGGACTCGAACTCACGGACCATGAGATCATGACCTGAGCCGAAGTCGGACGCTTAACCGACCAAGCCACCCAGGCGCCCCGGCATCATAGAATTCTTAAGAATAAGGCCGATGAGTTTTTCTCCCACAAGGTGTTGGGGAGTAACCCAGTATATTCAAGGGCCCTGATGTCCTCATGTGCCCCTATTTATCTACGCATAAGTGGATGGCCTCTGAAAAGCAGAAAGGAGAAACCAACATGTATTACTGACATCTTGATGTATAACTTTTTCAATAGCTAAATACTATCATTTGAGAAATGTGATTTTCAAAACAAGACTATTAAAATTGAAAAAAAAATTCTACTTTGGGTCTGTAAGTGGTTATGCAGGCTAATTGGCAGTAGCAGTTAAATTACATTTTTGCGGTGTACTTTTACTCCACACAAGAAACCAGTGAAAATAACTGATGTCAGAAATTGAATCCACTTTAATATTTTAAAAGTCAAGCACAGTCATGCATATCTGAAATTAAGCACACTAAATTTGAGGTAGAATGAGGTGAATTTGTGTGTAAAGGAAAAACATTTTTACTGAAAATTCCTAAAAATATTTTATACATATATTTTTTCACATATAAAACAAGCAAACAAAAACAAACATTAAGATATCAAACTACTTTTTGTATTGATGGAAAGGCTTATATTTGTTTATTTGTTTAAATGTGAGGAAATCTGTTTTTGTTAACCTGCATGAATGAAATCTCTAAGCCTGGAGAGTTCATAACAATACATAACATTTGCAGTACCTGTTGCCATGGATACAATCGCTGTCCCTTCTGGGAACTGTAAAATTAGCCCAATCACACTGAGAAACTGACCAGTTACACTGTAACTGACCAGTGCATATGTAATCTTTTGTAAATTATAGCGTTTTCATATACATGGTTTGGTTTTATGTTGAGATGCCTTTACTTAAATAGCTGAAGGTGTCTACCACTCTGGCTTTCATAGTTGTATAAAAAAATTCCACTGAAAGCAAACTTCTAGGCATATCATTTTTGCTGAAGTATTCTTCATTATGTTCTAATTTTGCTCATAGGATGGTGGTTTCAGTGTATTTGCATTTTAAGTGACATTTATTTTCAAATGAGAGGACATTATCCTAATATTTGAAATGTGTATGATTTAACCCAATGGTGCTGTGTATCAATAGTGTGCCCTCAATATAGTTTTGTCTGTAAAGTCTTAGATAAGTTACTTTGTCTCTGAGTCTCCTTTATAGAATAAATAAGGTAGGGATACTAATATCACCCAACTTATAAGTCTTTTATAAGCATTAAATGAGATAATTCATGTAAGTGCTAGCCCAGTCCCTGACCCAGGGCAAAATTCAATAAGTATTAGCTATTAGTGTATGGGAAGAATCATTGGCAATAAATTTTGAAACACTTTAAGGTAAACCAAGTAGCAAGCCAAGGAAATCCATCAGTGACGATGTGTGTGGAATATTGTCAGCCCAGGAAATAGTCAGAGATGTCTGTGTTTATGGTTTTAAATATTAGTCATCTGACTTTACTATTTTTCCTATCACAAATCAGTTAATTTTGGCTAATTAACCACTCATTCTCACCAACATGTTTGAGGCAACTTTATTAGTTGCCTTTATTATATTTAGACTGTCTGAATATACTGACTCCACTTCCTTTTATTGTTATATCTGTGACCCAGACTAAACTCATCATTCCTGAAGGTTAGGAGCGCCATGAATCTTAGCATGAATTTAGCTGTGCTGTGGAAAACACAGAGTGAAGAGAAGATCAGAAGGGTATCTAGGTCTGCATCACGGATCTCTTTCTCTCTGTGTGACCTTGGAGACTTGCCTTTCCTGAAGGTCAGTTTACTTATCTGTACAATAAAAAAAAATACCATCATCCTTGCTAGGTGTAACAAGAAAATATAATGAATATAAAGCTCCTTTTAAATAACAGATGTTTTATTAATATGACTTATTACTTTTAACATTTGGGAAAGTAGAAATTCTTAGTGTTTTCCTTATTCCTATTTCCTTACATTTAATCCTAATAATTGTAACTTGACCTTGATATTCTCAAACTGTAATCCGATTAGTTGAAAGAAAGGCCTGTAGACCTGATCTCAACTTTTTGTGGTTGGTAAGTGGCCACATCCAGTTTCAATTCACTTACTCTTTTTCTTTCCATTATCCTGAAGAGGTATTTGCTCCTTTTCCAAGTACTGCACCTCCTCTCATATTAATTTTCTAATAGCTACTAGGGACCACTTCTGCCCCAGCAGAAGGGAAAAAGACATGTCAGAATAAGGATTGGATTTGGTGGGCAATGGGTCATTTAGCAATATTGATAGGTCTTCCCTTAAAGAATACCATCTCATATACTCTCTCTAGCTCCCTTGGCTATTGAGAATCATTGCTCTTACACAGAAGAAAGTTTATTTAACAAGCTTAGATCTATATGGCTGGGAAATTGGGTGGGAGGAAAGTACTGACTAAATTGGCTCCAACAGCTTCATGGAACCAACATTTGAAGAGCTCTTACATCCAAGATACTATGCATTCTACAATCAGACAAGGGGTATTTGGAAGAGGAAGTCCCATAGAGAAAGATTGTTCTTGGTTTAGAGGGAAATGAGAAATTGTGTAAGACCCCAGAGAAACAGAATTCTCATAAAGGAACTCGAAATACTAACCAGAAAACAGGATGATTTGATACAAAATTTGTGAGTGATTGAGGGTAAAGCCATGAAAGGAAGTAGAAAGTATGTGATCATGTACACTGTGGAATGTATAATCCAATAATAAATTGGAGATGGGAAGTAGACAGAAGATTATCATATAAGCAGGCTATAGTGAACTGTAAGTAGGTAGTCAGTCCTTAGTAAAAAAGTTTATGGCGTAATTTATATTCATCCACTTATTCATTTATCATTATTGTTATGGTTGTTATTTTTTTATTACTTTAATTCCAGAGGATACAAAGTAAGACATTTCTTACTCTGGAGAAGCTATATGGTTTTAAAAAACTACACAATTAACCTTTAGGCTGTGCTATATTTTTAAGTTGAGAGCAGAAAATAGCTTCACAGAGATACCCACATTTTAGTTTGGTTTTGGCTTTCATGTTGATTTTTTTTTTTTTCAAGTGAAGATGGTGAGAAAAGTTTTCAGACCAATACAACAATACGATTCAAGTCACAAAGGTATGAAAGTATATGACATGCTCAGGAAACCACAAAATTCCAGTGTAGCTGTAGAATTTATTGGAAAAATGATGAGAGCAGAGTTTGGACATATAGCTAGAGCCAAATGTTGATGGGAATGATATGACCTCTAAGAAGTTCAGATTTTGCCTTGTGTCAAAAGGGAGGCCTTTGATGTTTTATTTATTTGTTTTAATCCAAATCAAAAATGTTCTCTTTTCTAATGGTTATGAAAGCAGCTTATATTCATTATCTCCAAGAAAGATAGCCATTGTTGATATTTCTTTGTATCTTCCCAGTGTCTATATTAATCTATACAAAGAGATAGAGAAATAATAGAAGATCCCAAGTTCACTCTCTCTGAAAAGTACAGTCATGTTAAAACTACATGGTTCCATTGCTTCCTGTTTGTAATTGAGTAGATGGGGGTAAACATACAAAAAATCAGATATAGAAGTGTATGTAATATATAAAGACATATATAGGTATATACTAAAGATATCCATATATAAAGATATATAAAGTATGGCTGTAGTTATGCAGGAGGGAGCTACTGCTTCAAGCTGGAGGAATCGGGGTACACTTTGTGCAGAAAGCAGCATAAAAATACTGATTAGTAACTACAAATTACTTGTGTAGGGCTCTTGCCAATATATTTTGAATTCCTCCATATATGTGTGCTGCTGAGGAAATAAAGCCTTACTAGCCAATGAACAGTCATGTTTATCCTTTGCAACTGATGCTCTAAAATTTAAGAATTAAGTCTCAAATTGTACCCATGCAAAACTACTCATTACTTACTTTTTAGAATTCACACTTATACACTAGCCTGTAGAATTTCACCATTTTTGGATGTGGAATTATGAGTTAATCAGGGTTACATAAGTAGTCAGTGGCAGGAGTAGACTTGAAGTTCAGAATTCATTAAATTATGTCTAATTTTGAGCCCCTTAAAAAAGGGTTACAAGACCCATTAAAATAAAGAGAAATGGTAGTAAGTAAAAAGGGTCTAGCTATTTTAAAGAATACTTTTTTTAAAAGGCTGAAAAGCATAGTTTTTATACAAATGTAACATGATCATATGTCCAAGATTGTGTTAAACCCATTATATTAATGAAAAACCAGAAGATGGTAAAACTGGCCTCAAGATCATTGAGAAGGCAGGTGTTCATGTTGCAGATTAGCAATGAAATGTTGAAATAGGTGAGTTTGGTAGAAAACTGGTTACAGCAAACTCTAATTTGGGGGTTTGTCTGTTCTACATAATGAAATTACTTGCATCTCTACCAGACAAAAATCTTCAAATTAACCTCTGCTCCAATGGAGTTGTAAAATACCCCAGCCATTATAAAGTTAATCAAAGGTACAAGGCCAGTACTGAGACAATAATACCCAATAATCTTTTCCTATTTTAAAGTAGCAGATATTTTTCCTCACAGTGATTTTTAAACCTCCTTAACTTTGACCTCAGTTATCCTTTTTGAAGATTATATAAATATGTTGATTTCTCTCTAGTACAGAACCTTTCAAATATAAACATCCATCATTCAGGGAAGCAAATAATATTGAAAGGCCACAGACTCGTGTTTTATTTTCTTGGATCTTAATGCTGTTATGAGAATCACAGCTCTAGCGAAATGTATTTGGGAACTTGTTAAAATAAATTATTTCTTCTGCATTTTTCTTTAGTCAAAAGGCTGAAGACAGATCTCTAACAAACAACATGAAGAATAAGATGGAATTAGCTGTTTCCTTTAAACAAGAATTATCTTACTATTTCTCAGTGGACTGAAGAAGAAGGTATGAGTAGCTTCAACTGGAATATGCACTTTTGAAACCCAAGATCCCCTTCACCTCATTCATTCACCAACATATTTATCTATGAAACATTTTAAAGTAATTACTAAAAGCTACTTGTGAAAGATGTTAATGTCTATAAGAGATTTTATCATTCCTTAATGAGAATGTTTCAAAGGGTGCAAATGGTATTCACTGTGTATTTGATACCTTCAAGTAACCTACTTGGTGGCATTTCCTATTTCAGTCCCCTCAACTTTCCTCAGAAGATGAAACTGTTTTCTCCTGTCAGATGTGGAGCAAAGTCAAAATGATTAATGAAATAGTTGGAGATGAGTGTTTTTGAAGAGTAGTGCTATTCCTCTGTAACTGATTTTCTGAAATTTAAGTAGGATAGTGAATCTCAAATTCTACCCAGATGTAAGTCCCTCATCATGAATGGGGACTTATGAGTTACTCATGGTCGTATAGGAGATCACAGAACATGCTTTAAAAGAACACCATTTAAGAAAAAGTATAAATGATTATATTGGAAGCTCCATGAGAGCATGTATTTTTGTCTCTTTAGTTCCCTATTGTATTTCTAACACCTAAACATTTAAACAAAAATTATTGTACTGTTATTCAAATGTCTGGCATGTAGTAAGCACTATAAAAATATTTTTAAAAATGTATCACATCAAGACCCATATCAAGACCCAGATTCATCCAATGTATAAAATTCAAAGTGAATATATAGTGACTCAATATGCAAGATGTAGAACAATAAATGTCTATCAAGTACCCTAAATCAAGTAATACATATCTAATTTCAGAATATTATAGACATATTATAACTACATTTTGTTTTTAATATAAATTAGTAACTTAATATAAATTATAAGTTAAATTTGGAGGACCTGGGTGGCTCAGTGGGTTAAGAGTCTGACTCTTGGTTTCAACTCAGGTCATAATCTCACAGTTCACAGGTCAGGGTTTGAGTCCTGCATCAGGCTCTGCACCCACAGCAGGAAGCCTGCTTGGGATTCTCTCTCTCCATCTCTCCTTTCCCCTGCCCTACTTGTGCGCATGTGCAAATGCATGTGCGCGCTCTCTCAAAATAAATAAGTTTAAAATTATAAGTTAAATGAATACCTTTAATGCCACTTTAATAATTGGTGGTTTCATCATAGTAAAATGTCTTGCTTGGGATATTTCACAGTGAAACTAAATAAATTATTAGACCTCCAATCAATACAGTTATAATCATTTTTTTGTGATGTAGGATACCCTGACAAATATTTTTGTTTTCATTTTTCTAGAAAGAAATATGCTAAAAAAGCATATTAGAATCCTCCTAAGTGATGAACACAACATTTCTAGAGGAATTTTGAGTTTTGTTTTCTTTCAGAGTGTTAAGAGCCTCATCTTCCAAGTGAGGAGGAAGTAATCAGATCCCTTAGTATTTCAAGGTTTGAAAGGAAAATGTTGTGGTAGATGAGTTGAAAGGGAATTACCAATCTGAGACCAGCTTTGGCTAGTAAGCTACTAGAAGGCCACCCTTTGAGGTGGCAGAATAAAGGCCTAGAATCCAGGTATAGGGCCCGGTGGCCAAAGTCAGCACACATAGAAAGTGGTTTTACTTTTTTTTTTTCCAATGTTTATTTATTTTTGAGAGAGAGATGGATTGTGAGTGGGGGAGGGTCAGAGAAAGAGGGAGATACAGAATCCAAAGGAAACTCCAGGCTCTGAGCTGTCAGCACAGAGCCTGATGTGGGGCTTGAACTCAAGGACTGCGAGTTCACGACCTGAGCTGAAGTCAGATGCTTAACTGACTGAGCCATCCAGGTACCCCAGAATGTGGTTTTACTTTTATAGAGACAGATAAAATTACTTGTACCAACATTTGAATCAAAGAATTATAGCCTTAGTAAAGGATAGCATCCCTTGCAGGAGGGTGAGTGAACCATTGAGAAACTTCTGACCTGTGTTTTGCTTAGCTGGGACAGGGAGGCAGATGAGAGCCATTCAGAACATGCCTTAGTCCCCAGGTGTGGGATCAACTACAGAGAATATTAGAGACATTTTGGTTAATGAAGTAGTGATGGTTTGAGTCAATAATTGGAAATTGTTTTCAAAACTTTAAACACTTTCTTCTTTGAGTTTGTAAAGCAGTACATCCAGGTTACACTTAGCCATAGTAAATTTAGATTTCAAAATACAAAGCACAATCAAGAAAGAGAATATATTTGAATAATTTTTGCAAATACAAGACACAGATAACCCAGTTATGTGATTTTCTAAATCTAAAGCATTTAGATCAGCTGAAATTCCATTTGATCGCAAACACTTTTCATGGAACCCACATACATGTTGAATTGTTTTCTCTTTAATTTTTATTCCCAAATATTCCACCTTCTGCCGTTCTCCGTAATAATGAAGAAACGGTAGTTCTACAGACTTACATGAAAGCCAAACAACAGAGGAGGAGACAAAGGAGAAGGAATTTTAATGGGAATTGCACTGCTTTAGAAGACTTTGAGGTATGCTAACTTGAGTGGAGAATTAATGACTATTTAGTGCCAAACTGCCAAGAAGAACTTGACTTTGATTTCATAGGTGAAGAGGCCAGAACTATACAAGACAGAAATTACTGAGGCTAGCACCAGTATGCACAGTTAGCTTTCTATACTAGAATAAATTTCCTAAGTTTATCAGTCTAAATAATATTTATTTCTAAGACTAAAGTGAGCCATTGATTCTTGCTTAATTTAGCTCCAGGTTCATATTTTATTTTGAACAGAACTTCTATACCATTTATCTATCTATCTATCTATCTATCTATCTATCTATCACTTATCCTTCAAGTGCCCCAAAACTCCAGAAATACCAACTGAGCAGCTTTTTTTCGGCTGTTATTTAGGTAAACATGGTAGAGACCTGGATCCATCAGGCTGCCAGGGGTTTGATTCTCTTCCTTTTCCAGCTATTGTATTGTGACTGCCACCAGGTAGGTGACTTTTAGTGCTTTGATTTATTAACCCTTAACTGGACAAAGAACAGCACTTAGCAATAATGTGTTGGGCAAATAGTTTCATATTACATAAGAACTTGGATACCTTTGTGAGATCTCTCCTCCTCTAGTCTAATTTAAAATACTTATTCTTACTCAGAAAAATAGTAAAGTCATAAAAGGACAAACAGTACACTTATCTGCAGAAAATGATTCTCTCTCTCTCTCTCTTTTTTTCTTCTTTTCTTGTCAACTAGTAGAGGGTTCTCTGGCCAAAGTCATTCATTCATTTCTCTAAAACTAAAGAATCTATTTAAATCTGTTAAATCTGTTTAAAATCCATTAACAATCATTAGTAATTATATAAGAATATGATTTTTTTATTAAATCACAGCTTTTAGAGATAATTGCATCAAGGAGGTTTTTAAATTTTTCCTTGTCTTTTAGCCTTTTAAACATATTTGAAAAGTAGAGGCCAATTTTTACATGAAACTGAGATGTGTCAATTTCCTAAATGCATGACCAATGGGAATTTATGGCTTCTTAACTTCTTAAAGCATTTTTGAAAAGAGACAGAGGGTATAAGACAAAGGGGGCTTTCTATATTTGATAGATTTTAAATCTTTAAAATATTCTATTTAATTCATATTTATATTTTAGTTCATTTGGTATGCTATGGAATGATGGCTGGAGATAAGGGAGAAAATCCCTTTTATTCACTGTGTGGGCCTTAGGTAATTAATTATAAGGCAGTGAATTAAAATTTCAAATTCAATAGATAGAAATCAGTCTAAAGCAGTCTTATGAGGTTGTTCTATTTGTAATAATGTTCGTTAATATTCTGATACTCCCTCACTGCTTGTTCAGCTGCTGTAATTATAGTTTCTTTTGTTTCAAAAGGTTTAGAGACCACTAAACTACATAGGAAGGGTGAACAAAAAATGGTTTACCTGTGGTCAAATTCGGTCACTGCTTTTTATGGACAAGATGATCATATCTTTGATGATTGAGACAACTAACAATGATTATACCTAGTACTATGTGTTAGTTTGTTAATTTGGGGAACGAAGAAGTAACTCTGTACCAGAAGCGAATTATTGAATAGAATGCATAGATTTATTTTTAAATGTTTAGTTATTTATTTTTAAATGTTTTTTTTTTTTTCATTTTTGAGAGAGAGACACACACACACAGCACTAGTGGGGAAGGGGCAGAGAGAGAGGGAGACACAGAATCTGAAGCAGACTTCAGGCTCTGAGCTGTCAGCACAGAGCCCAATGTGGGACCCAAACCTGTGAACCATGAGGTCATGACCTGAGCTGAAGTCAGACACTTAACGAACTGAACCACCCAGGTGCCCCAAATGTTTATTTATTTATTTTTGAAAGAGACAGTGTGTTCACACAAGCAGGGGAGAGGCAGAGGGTGTGAGAGAGAATCCCAACCAGGCTACAGACTGTCAGTGAAGAGCCTGATGTGGGGCTTGATCTCACGAATCGCAAGATCATGACCTGAGCCAAATCGAAATCAAGACTCAGATGCTTAAGCAACTGAACCACCCAAGCGCCCCACATAGATATCTTTACATATATAAAAAAAGATAAAATTACATTGCAAGTTGTGTGTGTGTGTGTGTGTGTGTGTGTGTACACACATATATATATGGGGGGGTAGATAAAAATGGACAAGGTTCTAAGGCCCATAGAACCATGATCTGTGCTGTACAACAATCTTGAGACAATTTTCATACCCATGTCTTCTGCTATGAACAACTTGTGAGTAGTAGATGGCCTCAGAGACCCGTGGCCTTAAAATGCAACATTCTCCAAGGATCTACTGCCATCTTCACATTTTTTATTGAGATTAATTCCATAATACTCTACAACCTTTTCTATGGAAATGATACTCAGTTTTTATTGGAAGCACTTGAAATTGTAATTAAAACCTCAATTAATTCATTTTAAGTGTACAACCTGATATTAGTTGGATCCATACTCATTTTATTTATGTTTAGATATATTTACTTATGGGGTTACTTAAAAAACACACCCACATATATAAGGGGCACCTGGATGGCTCAGTCAGTAAAGCATCCAGCTCTTGATTTTGGCTCAGGTCATGATCTCACGGTTTGTGAGTTTGAGCCCTGCATTAGACTCTTGGGTGACAGCACTGAGCCTTCTTGAGATTCTCCCTGCCCCCCTCTCTCCCTGCCCCTCCCCTACTCATTCTCTCTCTTACTCTTTCTCTCTCTCTCTCTCTCTCTCTCTCTCTGTCTTTCTTTCTTTAAAACAACAACAGCAACACACATAAGCATTAAAAAATCAATAACCTACACTTGGATATTCCTTACTTTTGTACTAAGGAGTGGCATGTGGATAATCTAGAAAACTCCCTATTTTTTCTTTCCATCATAAAGGTAGAATTTTTTTCTTTGTTTTTATTATCTGTATTGTCAGTACTTATAACAAATACAGATACATATCAGATTGTCTTTGTGCTAATACCCAAAAGCCGTCCTGTCATTATATGTAAAAACATAACTAGATTTATATGTAGATTTATTTTCAATTCAGCGATTGTTGCAACTAAGAACAAAATCAGAGTATCAACCTTTTTTCCCTATTTGCATTTGTTTAGTAGAAAAGCCCATTTATCTTAAAGTGATATTTATCCAACAATCTGTCCATGATAATTGATGAGGTTTTTGGGGTAATAGTGGGGTTTGTGGGGTCCAGAGCTGATGACCAAGAAAGAATTCTTGAAGACGTCTTTGGTGTTAAAAGGTGATTTTATTAATGCATGGGACAGGACCAGTGGGCAGGAAGAGCTGCCCTGGGACCATGAGGAAAGACTGGTTATATACTATGGGGTTGCAGGAGGTAATGTCCAGGCCAAGTTTCCAGTGAGATTTTCATATGCTACAGAAGATTCACAGATTCCTGGAGGCCTAACTATTATCTAGCTAAGGTCGTTTTTCCTTCTAGTAAAGCATTAACATTAAGACAGTAAGGAGTTCCTGGAGAAATGTTTTACGCTGCCAGACTCAAGTATTTGTCAATGGACTGCAGGTTATAAGGAAATTTACTTCTGCCATTTCCTTCCTTGTTTCCCACATCACTTTGGAGGGGTGATAGAGATCATAGTCCTGCAAGACCTAAACTTCTCCATCAGTTAACCATTTGTTTTTCCCCTTTCCTTTGTTTTTGGGCAGCTAGGAGTGCCTGAGGAATATCACACATATCCCACCTAGGGGGGTGGGAGGGGTGTTTGTGCCTACCAGCTTGTCTTATGCTCCCTCATCAATAATGAATACTTGGGTTTGACTTACTGAAAGAAAATATTTTCAAGGCTAAGTTGCAAGAATTTCATATTTTGGTAAAATATTGTAACTTGGAGTCATGGAGACAGCCTTCGAGAAAGCACTGCTAGTTTTTAATTTTACCTATACTTTATCTGATTTATACCAAGATGCGATGAATAGAACCAACAGCCAAGATGGTTTGTAATCATAACTTTGACATAAAGGCTACCAGCAAGTAAATGTTAGTTTAATTAATCTTTACATAGAAAAGAGGAAAATAACCCCTCTCTTACTAAACTTTATATAAAAGTCATGGTAGAAAGAAAAAAGAAAGGACATAAGTGTGTGCTTTATGTCAATTATAATAGAAGTAATATAAGGAGTAATATAGGAAATGTTAAAAAAAGAAAACTACAGGCCCAAAATGGAGTCACTTATGTTAACCCCACATCAGCAAATCAAGACTTTATACCTAACCTAACTAGTTTCAACCTCTCCAGCAAAGTAACCTTTACTCAGCCAACCTGGAATTTCCTGTTAGCACTAGGAGATAAGCTATAAACAGACTCCTTCAGTTTCCCTTAAGAGGGCAACCTTGGCTAAAATAATGCATTCTTTACTAATATCCTTTTTTTCACTCTCTCTCTGTCTTTAAAAACCTTTTCTTTTCTGCAGCACAATGGAGCTCCTTCTGTTTGCTAGATAGGATGATACCCAATTTGTGAATTGTTGAATTAAGCTAATTCAATTTTAGCAGGATTATTGCACAGAGAGACAGGACACTGGGGCTTTCTTTGTACAGGAAGCAACTTTATTCATCATGCCTGCATGGTCTCAGTGGGTTTGTACCCAAAGAACTGAGCCCCAAACACAGCAGAGTATAGCCTTTTATACAATTTGTATTTCTTTGTCTCCCATATGTGGTGACACATATAGTCTGATTGAACATAGCCCAAGTTACAGAGTCATGTCAGAGCAATGCATAAGTGTACAGGAATTGACTAGGCCACGTTGCATTTCTTTGTTCTGAGAAGGCCTCTACCATATTCCTTAGGGTGGGACTTTACCATGTGATCCTTAAATTTACTCACTTGATTTTTTTTTAACAGTGGATAACAACCATATAAACATCTTTAAGACTCACAATTCATATTAAAAAAGTATTTCAGAATTGTTTGCCAATTTCCTTCTAAGCTATACTGTACCAGTGTGTCTATTTCCTGGTACTCTGTGAGCACTGGTTAGGTCTCATTACACAAATAACAAACAAAACTGCTGATCTGATCAATGAAAATAGAATATTATGTTCCAGTTCCAGATAAGATGGAGTAAGATGGGTGTTTTACTCTCTCTTGCCCACTGGTAACAACTACACAACCTCTACAAAGTGCTTTGATCTCTGTTGGAAGAGTCTAAGAAGTCAACATTAGCAAACAGATAAGGGACAAATACTGAAATTTGAAGTACCATTGAATGGGCAGTGAATTTACCGTCTTATTTTTCTCCTGTAATTCCCAAGGAGTAAATACTGTGGAGTAGACAGAGAGTTCCTGAAGCCTTCTGCTCTGGCTTAAGGAACCAGAAAGGAAGCCTCTAACATGCAGAGTATGGAATTCTCCCATTTTACTCCTTTTCTTCTCAATTCTCTCATGTACTAGCCCCCAAGAAATCTTGGAAATGTGCAGTAAAGGGGGTTAACTAGAGCCACAAGTTGCTGATCAGAGGTTAGAAAATGGTATCCCAAAGAACCAGAAAGTAATGGGGAGGTTACAGAGAAGGAGAAGTTCAAGCAAGTAACTTTATAGAGATATTTACCAACTTCAAAGCTCAACCTAGAGCCATATATACATGGATCTGTGACTGATTGGCACCAAAAAACCTGTGAGAACTAGACTAATGGGTAGACCACCACCTCGTGCCAAGTGACCAGTAGGCTGCTCTAAAGAGATAGATCCCTAAAATTCTGCAGACTTTGAAAAGTGAGTTGACTTTGGCATTAGAGCCCCCAGAAAGAATTTTGGACCTTGCAGCCTAAATCCAAGTCACTTGCTTATGGAATAAAAAATACTTGGGGCGCCTGGGAGGCTCAGTCGGTTAAGCGTCCGACTTCAGCTCAGGTCACGATCTCGCAGTCCGTGAGTTCGAGCCCCGCGTCGGGCTCTGGGCTGATGGCTCAGAGCCTGGAGCCTGCTTCCGATTCTGTGTCTCCCTCTCTCTCTCTGCCCCTCCCCTGTTCATGCTCTGTCTCTGTCTCAAAAATAAATAAAACGTTAAAAAAAAATTAAAAAAAAAATACCAACATTTTCCGTAGGATTTAAGTTAGACTTAATCTTATCTTTTGTAAGATAATATTAAAATTTGTCAGAATATAACTCCAAGTCACTCAGAATACAAAGAACCACAAAGATTTCAATTTGCAAAAGACAACAAATGAACAGAAAATCCTGAGTCTGCTGCTTGTTAGCTGTGAAGCTGGAGAAGTTACTTAATGCCACTCTTCCCAGTTTGCTTATCAGCAAAATGTCAATAATAGGAAACATCCTAAGGTTGTTGTGAAAATCCAATGAGATTATATAAGATAAAGTTATGTTCACACATTATCAAATTGTACACCTATAATATGTGGAGTTTATTGTGTGTCAATTATATACCTCAATGAAGTTTGTAAAACAATAGAATATCATTGTGATTTTCCTTACTTATTGACATATTTCAAATTTGTAATTACTTCTATTTTTATATCAGTAACAGATAATATCACACTAAAGCAGCTGGAATTCAATTTACCTAAAAGCTTAAAGAAAAAGATTGTGTGGATATAATTAATTTTCTGAAATATACAATGTTACTTACTGTTCACTTTGAACTCAAATAAGAGATTACTATTTCCCTACTTACTTAAAAAATATTTTATAAAATATTTGTTGAGTTATAACTACATATATTGGAAGTATACAATTTGAGAAGTTATGACATATATATATACACGTTTGAAACCAATACCACAATCTAGATAATGAATACATATATCTCTCCCCAAAGTCTCCTCATGCTTTTCAATCTCTGGGTCTCTTGCCTCTTCATTTCCTGCATCCCCTCCTCACCCCTAACCACTGCTTTTGGATATGCCTTGTGTCCTTATACCTTGGTTTGCATGTCCTACAGTTTTGTGTAAACCGAATCATACAATTTGGACTCTGTCTTGACATCTTTCATTCAGCATGATTATAAGAATCTTCTGTGTTGTTGTGTGTATCGATGGCTTATTCCTCTTTATTGCTGAGTAGTGTTTTACTGAATAGGTGTACCAACATTTATTTATTCATTTACCTGTTGATAGGCATTTAGGTAGTTTCCAGTTTTTAGCTACCACACATAAAACTGATAAGAACACTTGCTCATACATCATTTTTATGGATATGTGCTTCTCTTCTCATAGGTGAATACTGAGGATTAGAATAGCTAACTTTTTAAGAAACTGCTGAAGTGTTTTCTACAGTCACTGTACCATTTGACATTTCCATTAGCAGAATGTGAGAATTCCACTTCCTCCACATCTTCACCAACACTCCGCCTTTTTAACTGGCTATTCTAATGGGTGTGTAGCAGTATTTCATTTTTTTTACAAACCTAAAATCAATTTAAAAAATTATCATACAATTAAATTGACTTAAAAACTTTTGTATATAGTTCTGTTACCTTGAATACATATCTAAAAATCATAGGGCACCTGGGTGGCTCAGTCAGTTGAGTATCTGACTCTGGATTTTGGCTCAAGTCATGATCCCAGGATCATGGGATCAGTTTTAAATCATATTTTCTTAATTTCTTTTTCTGCTGCTTCATTATTGGTGTATAGAAATTCAACAGATTTCTGTACATTGATTTTACGTCTTGTGACTTGACTGACTTTATTAGTTCTAGCATTTTTTTTGAGTCTTTTGGATTTTCTATATATAGTATCATGTCACCTGCAAATAGTGAAAGTTTGACTTCTTCCTTGCTGATTTGTATGCCTTTATTTCTTTTTGTTGTCTGCTTATTGTGGCTAGGACTTCCAGTACTATGTTGAATAAACGTGGTGAGTGGACTTCCTTGTCTTGTTCCTGACCTTAGAGGAAATAGCTGTCTGGTTTTCCTCATTAAGGATGATGTTAGTTGTGGGTTTTTCATATATGGCCTTTATTATGTTGAGTGATGCTCCCTGTAAACCTACTTTGTTGAGAGTTTTTACCATGAATGGATGCTATACTTTCAAATGCTTTTTCTGTGTGTCTTGAAATGATCCTGTGGTTCTTATCCTTTCTCTTACTGATGTGATGTATTATGTTGATTGATTTGCAAATATTGAACCGCCCTGGCAACCCAGGAATAACTCCCACTCAATCATGATGAACAATTTTTTTTATGTATTGTTGGATTTGATTTGCTCGTATTTTTGTTGAGGATTTTTCCATCTATATTCATGAGAGATATTGGCCTCTAGTTTTGTTGTTGTTGTTGTTGTTTACTTTAGTTTTGGTTTGTTTTGTGGTATCTTTATCTGGTTTTGGTATCAGGATAATGTCAGCCTCATTGATTGAATTTGAAAGTTTTCCATCCTCTTCTAATTTTTTGGAATACTTTGAGAAGAATAGGTGTTAACTCTTCTTTCAATATTTGGTAGGATTTGCCGGTGAAGCCATCTGGTCCTGGACTTTGTTTTGGGGGAGTTTTTTTATTACTGATTCGATTTCATTGTTGGTGATTGGTCTGTTCAAATTTTCTATTTCTTCCTGATTTAATTTGGTAGGTTATATGTTTCTAGGAATTCATCCATTTCTTCTAAGTTGTCCAGTTTGTTGGCATATAGGTTTTTATAATGTTCTGTTTCAATTGTTTGTATATCTGTGGTGTTGATAGTTATTTCTCCTCCTTCATTGGTAATTTTGTTTTTGTTTATTTGGGTCCTTTCTCTCTATCTCTCTTTTTTAAATGAGCCTTGCTATAGGTATATCAGTTTTGTTGATCTTTTCAAAGAACCAGCTCTTGGTTTCATTGACCTCTTCTATTGTTTTGTTTGTTTGTTTTTAGTTCCTATATAATTCATTTCTGCTCTAATCTTTATTATTTCCTTCCTTTTTTTTTTGGATTTGGGTTTGGTTCAATCTTTTTCTAGCTCCTATAGGTATATGCTTAATGTGGATTTAACTTTTTGCTTCTTTTTCTAATTTATTAAGATAGGAGCTGAAATCTGTGTTTTGATATCTTTCTTTTTTCTCCAAGATAGATGATTAATTCTGTAAATTTCTTTCTAATCCTGACTTCAGTTGCATTCCACAAACTTTGATAAAGTGATGTTCATTTCCATTCAGGTCAAAGTAAAATAACCCATGGGTCAAAGAAAAAATCAGTAGGGGAAATTATAAATATTTTACTTATTGTCCAAACAGTTGGAGATTTTCCATTTCCAAATAGTTGGAGATTTTCTATTACTATTTTTTTTCAATTTTTAATGTTTTATTTATTTTTGAGAGAAAGAGACAGAGTGTGAGCAGGGGAGGAGCAGAGAGAGAGGGAGACATGGACTCTGAAGCAGGCTCCAGGCTCTGAGTTGTCAGCACAGAGCCCGATGTGGGGCTTGAACTCATGAACAGTGAGATTTTGACTGTAAGTCAGATGTTTAACCAACTGAGCCACCCAGGCACCTGATTATTACTTATTTTTAATTTAATTTCATTGTGGTCAGAAACATAATATATGACTTGAATCTTTCAAACTTTCCCACAGCTCACGATGTAATTTTGTTTGGATATTTTTGCATTTCTCTACATATTCTTAAGCTTTTCAGATATAGTTATCTAATTAGAAAGCATTTTGTATCTTGCTTTTAAGATTTGTCAGTCTTATGCCGAGCAGCACTTAGTCTAGGGCTAATTTTCCCCTCCAGCTAAGGCAAGGTCTTTATGAATCATCTAACTTATGAACTATGAGGTTTTCCTACCTGCCTGGTGGGAACTGGGTACTATTTTAAACCCTGTATGGGTGCTGGGCATTTCTTTCTCTAATTCTCTTAGATGGTTCTTTGCCTAACCTCAATTTGTTTTCACACATGTATGGGCCAGTACGTACTCTGCTGAATACCAAAGATTACCTTTTGAAGATCTCCAGAGTTACTTCTTTGTTCAGGTCTCTCTACATAGATATGCATAGATGCCTTGGTCCACTGTACTGTCAGTTTCACCTCCTTACATCAAGGAGTCTGCCACGCTCTGTCTGGGTTCTTCCTTACTCTGCCAAGCTCCGCAAACTCTCTCAAGGCATTAAGCAGTAGCAAGGAGGGCTCATTGCCTTTGATTCTCATCTCCCAGTATTCATTGTCCTTTGTTGCCTTATGTTCATTATCTTGAAAAGCATTGATTTGTATATTTCTTTCTGTCTCTCTCTCCCTTGTGCTTTCTCTCTGGTTTGTTTTCATGAAGGAGGGTGTTATTAAAGATTGTGTTATCACATCTTTGCCACAGAAGTTTATTTCTAAGCAAGCAGAACTTTTAAATAGTGTAAGGAAAAGAAGATGGATTAAACACTCTAAGGCAAAGAGACTTTGTGTAGGGTTCTATTGTAAATAGTAAATGTGGTCAGGGAATGGCCTTTTAGAGTCAGGAGGTTTACTGCTAATGTACTAAAATGGAGTACTGCTGCTTTTGTAGACAATGAGGAAGTGGCATAAGTAGAGCTGTTTAACATCATGGAAAGATTATTTCATCAACAATATAAATTAGGCTAAATGGCCACTGAGTACTTAAACTGTGTTCTTGATTGTGAGTCCATTTTGTCCAATTTTTTAGTATCATATACCTTCACAAAATAAAATATTAAAGGATATAACTACTACCTATTTCTTCACTGAACTTTACTATCATATACTAAACAGCATTATTATTTACTAGTGACTACTTAGCAATCTCCTATCTTTTGTGTTTAGGTGTTGAACACACACAATACTTAATCAGACCATTTTAAATATAGAATTCTCTAAACATGAACTGTCTTGAGACTGGCAGAAAAACAAATGCAAGACTCTCTTTAGAGCCCAACTGACCTTTGCTGTTACTGAGTTAACAAAATATTTCAAAGAAATTCAAGACTGACCTTTCTGCACCACATCTTGTGGCTGCATTTCTGCTCAAGGAGCTGATCAGCACAAGTCTCATTGTTCTGGGAACCTTGGAGAGGAAGAAAGGAAAGACAGTTTTGTGTAGCAAAGATGGACAAGACAGAATAAGAAGGAAAAAAGTCAGTATCAGGTAAATAGCTTTGTGAAAGCAGATACTGTTTTTAGAACATTTATAACATTCATTCCACTCAAACTGTCTAATGTTTTTTTCTCCTCTCAAAGTGTGAGCGTGGTGCTGGAGAGGTTATTTTGGTATGCTTTTGAAGTCAGAAGAGAATGAAATTACCAAACTTGACAAAGAGGAAGTTTCAAAACAGTGAACATTAAATAACATTTTTTAGAAGTAGAGAAATGGAATTATTTTAACTATTCTTATGTAGCTCTCTTTTTATTCTATTCTAATGATTCATGAGTAATAAACAAGTAGAATAATTCATTATTCACCATAAGTAATGAATACGATTATTCTTTATTTTCCCTCCTTGATCCTCATGTATACCAGAACACAGTGACCACATCAGATTCATCCTGTGAACTAATTTAAGGAGAATTAGTTACCTAATAATTCTCATAAATCATCAAGCTTCCTGGGATCATAAAATCCCATTCTGTTCATACTTAGCCTCTCTTTATTTTACCACAGTCACCAGCAACTACTCTGTCATTTTTGTTTCAGATCACATTTATTAATGTTGGTGCTTGCATAATTTTATCACTCCATATTTCCTGATTTTAAATATTAAAAGAAGTTAAAAAAGAAGAAAGAAAGAAGATTAGATTGATTAGAAAGAAGTTAAAAAAATATTAATCCAATAAATTTGGCTGATTGAATATGGAGTGCAGAGAGAAGGTGAGATGTAATGTAGGACAATTCTCAGGTATATGGCATAGATGATCAAAAGGATGATTACTAAATTATATGAGGAAATTAAAATCTCATTTTCAGGGAAAATGTTGACTTCAGATTGGGGCATGTGCAACTGAAGTTTAGTAAGACCTACAAGCGAAAATGTCCCACAAATATTTGACAAAATTTTAAGCCTCCCATTGAAATGCAGCAGTTTTTGGATTCAGCGATGTACTAATGGAATTCTAACCCCTTCTCTGTTTTCTAGTAATTGAATAAGTCAGTAATGCTCTCTGGGCTCCAGTTTCCTCTGCAATGTTGGTTTTTTTATTTCGTCTTCTACTTTTCTACAGTTATAAAATTAGTGGTTAGAAATGACTATACAAGGTTTTACTTTACACCATTTTATAGAATGAAAAAATATATTAATTTCATTCTCAAGCTAAACTAATATCTTGTAGGAAGAGAAAATGATTCAGTTCATAAATCTAGACTCAGAATAAAGAACATGGACTTGTAAGAACAATGTCATGATCAAGTCGTCAGGAAAAAAATAACCATTGGTGATTCTAACTTCTTTGTCTAGATGTGTTAATTTACCAGTATCACTCAAATGGTCATAATTGAAGCAGGGCTTGTAATTAGGGTTTTTAATAGAAAGTTTTCATGGATCTTGCTGCTTCATAACTTACCAATGTTTAATATTCAGCTAATGCATTTTATATGTACAACTTGCTTAGTTATTTCATTAAATTTACTGATAAACACAGTGAAAGTATTAGTGATTTAAATTTGATTATTTGGGGCACCTGGGTGGCTCAGTCAGTTAAGCATGTGACTTTGGCTCAGGTCATGATCTTGTAGATTGTGGGTTCGAGCCCCGCATCTGTACTGACAACTCAGAGCCTGGGGCCTGCTTTGGATTCTGTGTCTCCCTCTCTCTCTGCCCCTCCCCTGCTTGCACTCTGTCTCTCTCCATTTCTGAAAAATAAATAAACATTAAAAAAAATTTTTTTAAAGACATAAGGAACCGTGAAAGTGAGAAACAAGAGACAGTGATATGATTGTATGCCAGGATATTTAAGAGATTCCACTAAAATATTAGGAACAAAGTAACTCAATCATTTGATTAGCACACAACTAATATAAAAATAGCTTTCTTATGTACAATTTAAAGACAATGTGATCAATAATTATAAAAAGAAGGAAGAAAGTATCCCTTTATCATAATGAAAACAAAACTTAAAGATAAAGAATACATTCATAGGAAGAAATTTAACAAGATACACTAAGGTGTGTTTTTCAACAAATATTTATTGAGTATCCATGGATATTGTTGTAGATTTGGGAGATAGCAATAAACAAACAAAAAACTCCTGCTATCATGGAATTTTATAATTTCATCAGAGAAGTTTGGCAATAAATGATAAATGACCATTGAGTATGTCAGGACTGATAAATGCTGAGAAGAAAAAAAGCAGAATGAAGAGGCTCACTGGTGATGGGCGAAGGGAGATTTTTTTGTAGTATCATCAGGAGATACTTGAGAACTGAAAGAGTGAGGGACCAGAATCTGCAGGTGTTGGGGAAACAGTCTTTTGGGTGGAGGAAATAGCAACCCTGAAGAAACCCTGAGCAGGGAAAATTCTTATTTTGTGTTTGGCTCTAAGTGAAATGAGAGTCATCAGAAAGTTGAAGAGATGAGTGACATAACCTGTCTTGTGTTGTAACTAGCTTATTCTAGCATGTGTGTGGCTCACAGACCACAGTGACAAGGATGTAGACGAGAGACAGATGCAGAATCTCATCCAATTGTTCATGTGAGAAAGGAGCCTAATCTAGAGTGAAAAGAGTGAGATCATGAGAAAGAGCAGACTTCTGGATATATGTTAAAGATAAAACCTACATCATTTTCTGATTAAATTGATTTCATGTTTGAGACAAACATAAGAATCAACTAGGAGTCCCAGATTTATGACCAAAGACTCTGAGTTCAGAGAGTGCTATGACAGAGTTGGGGAGGCCACAGGAGTAGCAGCTTTGGGCGAGGTAGATATTGTGTTTGGGAAGTTTGAGATGCTTATTTATTACCCAAATAGACATGCTGTAGACATTTGGGTATATGAGTCTAGAATTCAGAGGAAAAACAGGGAGAGGAATACAAATCCAAGATACATCAGTTTTGTTGAAAGCATACAAAGACTTGGAACCAGGTGATGCCTATTTTAAAATTACACTGAGAAACCTAGATGATGCCTTGAATGAATGTAAAGATATACATTGTTCCTAGAGTGGAAGGTACATTGGGATTATCTTATTTTTATCCTTGATTAAAAAAACAAACAAGCAAACATGTTTAATGTGAATACAAGCAAAATGCTACAAGGACTTTTATTCCTTTCTTCCCCAGAGGAGATGACAGTGGAAAAATAAATATGCAAGCTTTTGTTATTATTTCCTACTATTCTCAGATTTTTTTTAACCCTCCTTCCATTACACCAAAAGAAAGCAAGATTGAAAGAAAGAAAAGAAACAGACCAAAAATTTCCAACTTAATGAAATAATTAAATTGCTGTTACCTCCAAATTTAAACTATAGCAAATGCCTGTGAAATACAACAAAATCTTGACAGAGACAAGAAGGTATGCTGAGTCCTACAAATATCACTGAAGTCTTGAGAAGGAGATTTTCCTCAAGGTCCATCTCAGAGTAGTGAATGTCCAAGAACTAGTTTGATTTTTGGCTAAAAGCAATGAAAATTTCTTGATAGTTACAAATACCATAAATCAGAAGAAAAATTATAAAACAGTAAAAATATTTCCAGCACAATAAGAATTTTCCTAGTGTGTAAAAAAGCTCTTACAAATCAACAAGAAATTATAAGAATGAGACAAAAAATGGAAAAGGAAGCAACCATTTGTTGAATGAATAAAATTGACTTAGACGCATAGCTGGGACACTTGGGTGGCTTAGTCAATTAAGTGCCCAACTCTTGATCTTGGCTCAGGTCATGATCTCACAGTCTGTGAGTTTGAGCCCCCTCATCAGGCTCTATGCTGATGGTGTGGAGCCTATTTGGGGTTCTCTCTCTCTTTGCCCCTTCCCTGCTGGTGCTCTCCCTCTCACTTTCTCTCAAAATAAGTAAATAAACTTTAAAAAAGAGAAGCATATATCATATGCTTGAGATAACTGAAAGATTAAAAGTTTGATACACACAATGTTGGAGTGTGGAAAATAGGCATTTTTACCCAGTGTTCTTGTAAGTTTAAAATGATCCTGTTTCTGAAGGACAGTTTAGCAATACTGTATTTGTTGTTACATAACATGTTGATGTATAACACATATCCCAATTTGTCACTCTACCAATGTGAAATTAAATCTTTGCTTTGATGTTTTGTTTTGCTGCACTTTTCTAAGAGTAGCGTTTTATGGTGCACAGAACAATATGCTTAACTCTGATGCTCAATGTGAATACATAATTTATGTATCTCTATTGAGAGTTTAATAGACAGTAGGTAAAAATAAGTAAAGAATTTCTCAAAGTGATTGTTTAGCTAGCTTAGTAGAAGTCATGACAAATAAACACATTCTTAAAGTGATCTCAAGCTATAACTGTAACAATTAGCATGATCATTGGCACTCAGAGCTTAAACCTCACTTTTGGCTTTGGTTGGCTTTCCATCCATTCACCATAAGGTAAGCCTCACTCAGCCACTTAAAACTTGGAAAAGCAGATTTCTTAAATGTAAATATATAACCAACATCTCCAGATATTTACAGAAAGCAAAAAAATGGGAGAGACAGACATAAATTAGGGCACCAAAGAAAGATTTAATTCAGGAAACAGAAATCACTAAAATACACCCTTATATTCAAGAATCTGTTGCATTCTTAATAACACAGTGGTAATATAAAGAACAAATTAAAACAGAGATCACTGATAATCAAAAGTGAATTTGCAAAATAACTCAGTAGGAGGGCAGAAACATTAAGTGGTCCTATACTTCACTAGTAAAGAGGGATCAGAGAATTATGAGTAAGATAGAAATGACGAATTCCCCCAGAAAAAAAACTAAAAAGTGCCCAAAAACTTCTAGAAAGAAGTAAACAGTTGTCTTACAAGGATCAAGAATCAGACTGGTGTCTGACTTGCTATTACCTACGTCAGGTTAACAAAAGGAAGTGTAATAAGCTTTCTGAGTTCTGCGAAGAAAAAAATTCAACTAGAGGTTTATATCCAGACAAACTACCATCAAATGTGAGGGAGAAAATGGCATTTCAGTCACAGAAAAACTAAATTTAAACTGAACCTAAAATAAATTCCTCCCATTAACATTTCTTTAGTGATTGAATTGAGAATAAACTCTTGAAAAGAAGAAATAAATCAAGAAAGAAGACAGTCATAGGATCCAAAAACACACGAAGTGAACGGAGAGTAGTTAGCGTCTGCCCCAGCAAGACAGGTATGCAATAAAACCAGGAGCATCCTTTTAGGCCTGAGCTAGAAAGGGAACTCCTCCAGGGGACAAGTATTCAGTAAAGGAAAGGAACTGCTAGCATATGCAAAATGGTTATAAACATGAGGAAGTATTGAAGACATCAGTTGGAGGATTAAAAACACGTGACTACTTTTCAACTTGATATCGTATGACATTGGAACTGTAGAAAAGGTTGTAATGTTTGCATGTAGCTTGGCACTGTGGTGACAACATTATCATCATAAAAATGTAAATGCTATGTATTGTTTTTATTCTTAGACTCTACCTAAAGCTAAATCACAAAATGCAGTATTAGCAGTCATGTTGAATTAAGTGTAGAGTGTTAAGTGTAGAGGTGATGGGTTGGAAGACAAGGAAGGATGATTAGCTAATCAGAGACACTGTCCATAGTTGATGGGAAAAAATATTTAGGTTCACGAGTTGTTTTCAAAATTGCAAAACTCACTGGAAGTGGTAATTGTGGAATTTTCCTAGTTAAAGGTGGTGTTCAGAGAATGAAGGTATAATACTCTGTAAGTGATCTACAAATTTGTCTCAGGATAAAAATCAATAGATAAGGTAAAAATTTGACCCATATATACCAGTGCAAGTGTAATACTGGAAGATATGAAAGTGACCACTATTAAAATTCAAAACAGAACTGCCCAAAATTATAGCCATTGGGATTTAGGCCTAGGGAAGGGAAGAAGTAAGGCAGAGGGCCATTTCTTTTCATTATAAAACCTACTGGTTTTTAATCAAATGCATCTATTATTTTAACTTTAAAACTTAAAAGTGTATATATTATTTGACAACAGCACCAAAGGGGTCAATTTTTAAAATTGTGTTAAGTATAATCCATTTAGGATGTTTCTTCATATTATACCATTCATTCAACAAATGTTATTTGAATGCTTACCATGTCCTAAGTATTTTAGGAGCTGAGGATATAGCAAAAACAAAATGGGTAAGAAAACCAACTAAGACTGGGATAATGGGGATTTTGTCTGGGACTATTTTTTAACAAGAAGTGAATCTTACCAGATACCATATCATGTGATATATCTATGTTATATATCAGAATATATATAAATATATCTCTTTACATTTAAGTAGATGTTGATGTTCTTACATGATAAAAAAAATAATAATAAATGACCAAATATGACATTGAAAGAAACCTACTCATTCACACACACAAAAATTATACACATTATGATACAGACCATAAATTTTATGGTCATACATAAAATTTAGCAAAAAAATTAGATTAATGGTTATTTATGTATTTATGAGATATAGACTATTTAAGTATAAGTATTGTGAAGATTTGCCTATGGTGTAAACATTCTTCCAATGCCTTGAATTCCAGAATATCTTTCTCTTAAAATGAAAAGAAATCTGCATTACTATGACTGTTAGCCTGCCAAGAAACTGCAGGAAGATTTGGCAAGTTATCTAGATTAAAGGCAGATGCCAATATTTTATTTTGATCATTCAAGAAATGATCAAAAGTAAATCTTATCTGAGTGTAAAGTAAATGTAAAACATTTTAGATTGTTCTTTTCTTTTGTATGTATTATTTTACTTTGGAATTGGATGATATATCTGTTAATTTTTACACTCAGATGTACAGTGCTATGTTTATCAACTCTACATTTGATAGCACACTATCATCATTAGTCCCTGTAGCTTTCTTTCTTGTTTTGTGAGTTTATGCGTGTATCTTCCATAGGAGTTTGTATGTATATATATGCATGCATGTGTGATTGCATAGAAACGTGCATGGATGTTTGTATTCCCTTTTATCCCCATATCCTCAGCCCAATAGTTTTACTTTTCATAGGGAACCATTTTAATATATTTGATGTGTATCATTTCTATGTATTATTGTAAAATATGCATTGAACTCCTATGTGTATCTACTTTAATTGATGTAAATATGATTGTGCTATAGAACTCATTTTTTTCTTACTTGTTAACTCAGGAATATATTTGAAGATCTATTCCTGTAGTCCATTACTTCTAAGACCTACCCAATATTCTACAATGTGCATCCACTAAAATTTACTTCTTTCCATTCACTCGTGATAGTTAGCAAGAGTGCCTCTAACTTTTCACTATCACAAATAACCCTCATAATTATCCCTTATGACTGGTGTTATCACACCAGTTTCTCAAGTATATATATTCAGGAGTGAAAAGCTAGAACATAGAGTATATACACATTTATTATTTTAACCTTTCAATATTTGATTTTACTGTTTTCCAATTTGATAGGTGCAAACTAATAGGTCATTATTGTTTTAATTTGTATTTCTCTATTACTAATGATTTTAAATATCCACTCATATGGATGACCTTTTGGGGTTCAACTTTTATGAACTGCCGATTGACATAATTTGCCTATTTTCTATTAGGGTTCTTGTCTGTACTTACTGATTTCTAGAAATTTCTTCTACATCATAAATATTAACTCCTCTTTGTTTTACCTGTGGTGAATATCTTTTTTGATCTGTCATTTAAAAAAAAAAACTTTGCCCATTGTACTCTTCATTGAAAAGAAATTCTTAACTTTTATATTTTTAGTATTTTTGCCTTATGGTTTATACTTTTGGGGTTTCATTTAGGAGTCCCGTGTTGAAAGCTATTCTATCTGATTTTTTAAAAATGTTTATCTATTTTTGAGAGAGACAGAGAGAGGGAGGGAGGGAGGGAGAGAACGAGCAGGGGACAGGCAAAGAGAGAGGGAGACACAGAATCAGAAGCAGGCTCCTGGCTCCTAGCTGTCAGCACAGAGCCCAACGCGGGGCTTGAACTCGTGGACCACAAGATCATGACCTGAGCCGAAGTTAGCCACTTAACCAATTGAGCCACCCAGGCGCCCCCAAAAGTTATTATATTTAAGATAATTAGGCCTTTAATGTATCTGGAGTCCACTTTTCTATGTGGTGTTCTATCCCTACCGATTCAGACACTATTTATGCATTAGATTCACATGTGTAGTTTTTTTAGGTGGAGTTGTTTGATGTGTTATTTTATAAGTAGATATTTAAATTGTTATATTTAATTTGAATTATGCCTTTTAGCTTAAGAGTGTATTTATTTGTACTATTTAGTGTTTTTTGCTAAGTTATAATTTATATGCTATCAGGATCACTACCCTGAATTTCTTCTTGTTTTCATTTGACTATTAAGACTTTGCTCATCCCTTTATAGTAGTCTTTAGGACTTACTTGTTTTAGCACATCTCTTTTTCAGAGCAAAGATTTGGGTTCCACTTTGTAAGCTAAGTTAAAAATTATATTCTTTAAATAGATGAGTTAAGCTCATTCATGTGTTAATATGGCTGATACGTTTGGTCTCAACTGTCATATTATTTTCTAATTCTACATATTCTGCTATATTTGACAGTTTTTCTCTGCATGATGTGTATTCTTTGTGCTTTATTCAATTTTTCACTTTGTTATTTGAGAATGTTCCAGTGGATGCTTTGAACTTACACTTTTAATACTCCTTTTAGTCCCCTGATTTCTTATTTAATAGTTATTTTATTTGTCAGTGTTTAACAGTGTTTTGTAACCTCCGCCTCTTGGCTCTATGACAATGAAGTTATAGACTCTCTTCTTTCCCCCCAGCCTCTCTTGTCATTTCATTTGCATTATTTTTCCTGGGTCCATATACACAATTTACACATCATTCTTCCACATTTGTCCATATCTTGTTTATCTTGTTTAATTCTTGATTTTCCATTTTTTTCTTTTATTTCTTTTTTTTAATTTTCTTTTTAATTTTCAGAATTTATTTATTTAAATTCAAGTTGGTTAACATACATGTAGTATTGGTTTCCAGAGTAGAACCCAGTGATTCATCACTTACATATAACACCCAGTGCTCATTCCAACAAGTGCCTTCCTTAATGCCTATCATCCATTTAGCCCATCACCCCCTACTTTCCCTCCAGCAACCCTCAGTTTATTCTCTGTATTTAAGAGTCTCTTATGGTTTGCCTCCATTCTTATATATTAAATTTTCATCATTAGTTCATTTATTGAAGTTCTTTGAGTCAATGATTGATTGGAGGAAGTTCATGGTGTAATAGATTCCTCAAGAAAGGCACATAAATACAGAATACCTCAAGACCTTGTATGCTTAATAATGTTTTCTATAGCCTTGGTATTTAAGGGATACCTTGCCTAGAAGTAATGTCTTGGCTTGGTTCACATTTTCTTTCATTGAGTAGTTTTGTAAATGCTGCTTTATTGTTGCTTTTAGCCTCTGTAAATTATTTGATTTTTTGGCTTTTGGTGTTTTTGGCTTGGATGCCTTGGCATATTTTTTAAGTATTATTTTTAAATTTTTTTAATGCTTATTTATTTTTGACAGAGAGAGAGAGAGAGACAGAGCATGAGCGGGAGAGGGGCAGAGAGAGAGGGAAACACAGAATCCGAAGCAGACTCTAGCCTCTGAGCTGTCAGCACAGAGCCCAGAGAGTTCGTGGGGCTCAAACTCACAGACCATGAGATCATGACCTGAGCCGAAGTCAGATGTTCAACCAACTGAGCCACCCAGGCACCCCTAATTATTATTTTTAGAGAGAGAGAAAGTATGCAAGAGGAAGTGGGGGGCGGGGAGCAGAGGGAGGAGAGAGAATCTAAAGCAGGCTCCACCATGCCCAACACAGAGCCTGATGCAGGGCTAGATCCCATGACCCTGAGATCATGACCTGAACTGAAATCAAGAGATGGTCACTCAACTTACTGAGCCACCCCAAGCACCCTAGAATTTTTTCTTTTTCTTTGAAGTCCAACAATCTCACTAGTATATGCCCTAATGTTGATTTTTTCAATTTATTTTTCCAAATATGAGACATATCCTTTCAACATGTAGATATAGGCTTTTTTTTTTATTTTTGTAAATGTGTATTCACTTATAATTTTGGATATTAGTCTTCTTTTGTTTTTCTTTACCTGGGACAGCTGTTATGAATATTATTCCTTTTTTTGCCTGTCTTTAATTTCAAACCATTTTCTCCACTGTTTTGAATTTTATTTTTATTTCATTATAGTTATGTTGGTTATTTTCCTACCTTTTTAAAGTCTTTTTAAAGTCTTAATTCATATTTGAGTTTTTTCTTTCTAAGGCAACTCACAATTTAGTCTTCATTATTGAGATAATTTTGTGGGTTTTTCCTTTGATTTCCTGCCTGAGTTCAATCTTATTCTCCGTATATTTCTTCCAATTTTTAGTTTTTGAATTTCTGATCCAAAGTGATTTTTCAAAACCCTAAGTGTTTGAGTATATTTAATTCAGTCTATGGTATTGTGTTCCATTTTTATTCAGTTTTCTTTGTGAGTCATTGGGGCAGTTTCTCATTGGTTGAAGTGTGTTGGATCTTATAGTGCTTTATAAATCAGAGATGCAAATTTTGCACTGGTACATAAACAAATTGTACACAAAATGTGTAATGTTTTGATATATAAGTTATTTTTAAGGGAAAAATCTATCTTTTTAATCATGGGGAAATGAACATGTGGAGTATACTGTTCTCCATTTCCAATATAAACCCTTTATATCAATATACAAAATAAATCTTAAGAAAAGATAACTTTGGGGGTACCTGGGTGACTCAGTTGGTTGAGCGTCTGATTTTGGCTCAGGTCATTATCTCATGGTTTGTGGGTACGAGCCCTGCATTGGGCTCTGCACTGACAGCTCAGAGCCTGGCGCCTGCTTTGGATTCTGCCCCTCCCCCACTAACTCTCTGTCTCTGTCTCTCAAAAATGAATAAAACTTTGAAAAAAAAAACATAACTTTTCATAGTTGTTTTATATTCTAATTTCTTTAGGCTTTAATTACCAAAATGTCCTCATTCTAACCTAAAAATACATTTAGTGAATGGCCAGTAAGTGGCATGTATAGGATTTTATTAATGGAATGGGTTTCTTTTTTTTTAATTTTTTTTTTTTTCAACGTTTTTTATTTTTTGGACAGAGAGAGACAGAGCATGAACGGGGGAGGGGCAGAGAGAGAGGGAGACACAGAATCGGAAACAGGCTCCAGGCTCCGAGCCATCAGCCCAGACAGAGCCTGACGCGGGGCTCGAACTCACGGACCGCGAGATCGTGACCTGGCTGAAGTCGGACGCTTAACCGACTGCGCCACCCAGGCGCCCCTGGAATGGGTTTCTTAAGGAACCTTCAAGCTTCCTGAAAGTATCAAGTGATAAAAAGGCACAGAAGATACATTTTTAAAAAATAATTTAGTTTTATAAATTTAAATATATTTGTTTTTATATACTGTTTGCTAAACAGTCTCTCCAAATACATAATGAAATTCACACAATGAACTTGCTGTTTCACTCACATAAGTCCAAATTTGTTATCTCTGGTTAGTGGGTATGTCTCCCATTTATGGTAGTTCAGAGGAGGGATCAGTGATCATAATAAGCCACTAAAGTGCAAAGCGGTGTTGTTAGACATGTGAATCCAAAGCCACTTCCTAACTGAAATCATGTTCTATGAAAGGGAAACAGATTTGGGTGGATAGGTAGTCTTTTTTTTTGCCTCATTAAAATTTGCCAATTATTCACAGGTTTTGTTTTTTTTTTTTTACTTTTGTTTTTAATTACTTTTCAGAAGAGAGACACCTTAGATTCATCACAATACTTTTCCTAAACAGTGTGTGTGTGTGTTCTATTTCTCAAACCCATACACAAAAACACACTTATACACACACACTTACAATTCTTGTTAACCTCTCAAGTAAAGCAATCAAAGTGATGTAACATTTTCCTTTGGAATTGAAAAAGGTATGGGCTGGTCTCCCAGTTATTTATTGCTATACAAGAAATTACCCTTCCCCCAGATAAGTGATATGACACAACCAGTTATTGTGATTGTGGATTTAGTGGGTCAGAATGCAGAAAAGGCATAGTGAGAATTTATTATTGCTTGGAGCCCTCTCAAGCAATTGCAGTTAGATGTTAGCTAGGGCTACATCATTCGAAGGCTTGAATGAGTCTAGAGGACCCACTTTTGAGGTGCCCCAGTCAGATGGCTGGCAAGTTGGTACTACCTGTTGGCCAGGGATATTGGCTCTTCTCCAGCTGGGTCCCTCCACAGGACTGCTTCCATTTCCTTATGGCTTAGCAGCAGAGACCCCAAGACACCAGTGCTTTGCATTTTATAGCTTAGCTTCAGAAATCATACATCTTCATTTATACCGTATTTATTGGTTACATAGAGACAAAGACAACAATGATTCAGTATTGCATTTGCAAGGGCATGAACCAACGGGGGCCATCTAGGAGATTAGCTACTAGATACAGGCTAGGGGAATTAATCATCTTTTGGGCTTTGCACCTCTCAAATACTGGGGTCAATGTGCTTATGACCTTCACGAAGATGAAGACCCAGATGATAGCAAAATGCCTGTTTGTAAAAAAAAGTTGCTTAACATATCAAATATTGAGAATATCAAATATTCTTTTCAGAAAATCTTAAGAAATCTTACTGAAATGTCTTTGAGATAAAGGAAAAAAAAGCAAACTTCTCTTTTAGAGATAGCAAAACTAGATGTTTCTCCTGGATGGCTTAGGTGTTACAAATAGCTCCACTGACTTGTCATCTTAATAGTAAGATTTAACATGACAAATATTAATTTAGCAAGATTTGTGTGGACTTGTACTGAAATTTCTAATTACTCTAAATATATTAGTAATTATCTGAAAATCAGAACAGAATTACCATTTGTCAGATTTTTTCCCCTGCATTTAAAAATTCAAGGCAGCCTCATTTTGACTTATTTATAAACTTTTTTGCTGTGTGCCTAATTTGTGGTCACTCAAAAACATTTATTTGATGGTTGTTTGTTAACTTAAACCATCTGCCATGACATCCGTGCCTCTAATTAGACAAAAAGAAACTTACAATTTGGTTGCATAACATAAAAATTGGCACTCTCTCTGTTCCTTACACATCTGAAGGAGCACAGTGATTATGATATGACATCAGTAGGCTGATGGTGGTGACAATGATAACTGTGGTAGATGTGATGGAAATGATGGTAACGATGGTAATGATTTTGATACCACACGGTAGTATTTTTGAATAAGACATGCTTCTCACTGGTATCTTTTTATCATAGTTTTGTGAGATAGATATACACTCCATTTTACATATGGAAAAAATTACAATTCAGAAAGATTAAATAATTCTTCCAGCTTCACAATTGACTCAAATGTTTCTTTCAATAAAAAGTTAGTTTCTTTAGGTGGTTGTTATATATCAATGTAGGTTCATCACTTGTAACAAATGTACCACTCTGGTGAGGATATTGCTAATGGGGGAGGCTGTGCATGTGTGAACCAAAGGGTATAAGGAAACTATCTGTGTTTCCTCTTTAATTGCTGTGAACCTAACACTGCTGTAAGAAATACAGCCTTTTAAAAATTTCATTCTAGCATTATATCACACTAAATAGATTTATCCCACTGTCAACACTATGAAGTATCTAAAGTATTATTCTTAAAATCATTTTACATTTCTTGATTGCTATTCGGTTTTCCAAGTCTTTACATTTAGGTTCTCATTTTGTATGTCCAATAGGAAAAAGAGACACTGGTATTATCATTATCTCAGTCAGTAGTGTAGATGAAGGAATGGAAGCAAAGAGGAGAGAATAAGTCATTTGCTTAATGTCACTAAATCAAATAGCTTACAAGTATAATTTGGTGTTCCATGAATTAGTAGCATGATGGTAATAATAAACCAGCTTCACATGCTTTTTCACTGTAACAATTCAGTCATTTTGATATATAACACAATGGTTCAATTCCCACAGAGTTCTGCTTTAAGACTCTTGCCTACACGAATTTATCACACCACATAAATTTAGTTTGTGTAACTGAAGAGATTGTTTAATAGCAATTTCCTTACTAATTTCTTTCTAATGACAAATTACTTTAATATAATAGATGATAATAATTCACCCTCTACTTTAAGCAATGAATAAATTGCTATTTGCATATCACTTTTCAGTTTTTAGTATTACTTTTCATTTCCAAATACTTATAATTCTCACTAAAATTTTGTGTGTTTTGACTTATTGGGAGCATTATATTATAAAAATGTTCCCAAATGACTTTATTGTTTATTATTCAACAAAGACCTTTTACAGTGTTGATTTTTTGTTCTGTGTAATTTCCTTTCTAGTTGCTCAGTATTTTAAATACTCATTGCACCAAGGGATTAGAGAATCAACCACGAGCTGTTAGGATCATAAATCCTAGTGACACATTTTGATTAAGAAGAGCAACAGAGACTTTTGTATATACTGTGTGGTACATTGGCCACATCCTCCAACTTTGTCACTGAGGTATTTATTTCTCCAGCTGTGAATTAGGCTGTTGACAATTCTCAGATCAGCCCCTCTTGGAGGCTATGCCTTACCCAAGTCTAAGCCTATTCTTGGGGTAAGCTACATCCAATGAATGGCCACTTTGAGAGTAAAAAAGCTCAGACCCAGTCTCAATCTGAGACATCTCTGAAGCCATGTCCCAGCTTCAGAGCTTCATGGATGTTCTGATATTAGAGCAAAAACCTGAAAAAGAAAAAATAAACACAGCTGATATGGATGAAGGGTAGGTGTTCCTGTTAGAAGGAACAGCATGTTCCAATTTCTTCTCACTTACATGGCTTCTGATAAGAGGTTTGCTGTGTTTTTATCCTTGCTCCTCTAAATTAAGGAGTTTGTTTGTTTGTTTTGCTTCTTTCAAGGTGTTCTTTTTTGTCTTTGATTTTCTGCAGTTTGATTATGATATGCCTAGATGTATTTCTGTCTCCCTCCCTCTTTCCTTCCTTCCTTCCTTCCTTCCTTCCTTCCTTCCTTCCTCCCTCCCTCCCTCCCTCCCTCTTTCCTTCCTTCCTTCCTTCCTTCCTTCCTTCCTTCCTTCCTTCCTTCCTCCCTCCCTCACTCCCTCCCTCCTTTCCTCCCTTCCTCCCTTCTTCCCTTCCTTCATCCTGCTTTGGTATTCTCTGACCTTTCTGAATCTTTGATTTGGTGTCTGCATAAATTTTGGAAAGTTCTCAGCCATTATACTTCAAAAATGTCTTCTGTTCTATACTTTTCTTGCTCTCCTTCTGGTACTCTGATTCTGTGTGTATTAAACCTTTTAAGTTGTCTTGCATATATTCAACATTCTTTTCTGTTTGTTTTCATTTCTTTTTTCTCATTGCATCTCAATTTGGGTAGTTTCTACTGACCTACCTAATTTTTTTTTTAATGTTCATTTATTTTTGAGAGAAAGAGACAGAGTGTGAGTGGGAGAGGGGCAGAGAGAGGAGGACACAGAATCTGAAGCAGCCTCCAGGCTCTGAGCTGTCAGCACAGAGCCCAACACGGGGCTCAAACTCACAAACCATGGGATCATGACCTGAGTCGAAGTCAGACGCTGAATCAACTGAGCCACCCAGGCGCCCCTCTACTGACCTACCTTAAAGCTCACTGATTGTTTCCTTAGCCATGTCCCATGTACTTATGAGCTCTTTTAAGGCATTGTTTATTTCTATTGCTATGTTTTTTATTTTAATCATTTTCTTTTGATTCTTATTTTCTATATCTTTGCTTGCATTAACCATCTATTATTGTATAATAAACTACTTAGGGCTCTTAACATATTAATCATAGTTATTTTAAGTTCCCTGTGCAAAATCTGTGTCTTATCTGGGTCTGTTTTCTGATGCTTGATTTGACTCTTCAATCTGTGTTTTCTTCTTACCTCCTGGCATGGCTTGTAATTTTTGTTGAAAGCTAGATATGATGTATTGAGTAATAAGGGTTGAGGTAGATAGGCCTTTATTGCAATAGGCCTTTAAAGCTAGATATGATGTATTGAGTAATAAGGGTTGAGATAGATAGGCCCTTATTATGAGTATAATGTATATCCTACATTAATCTGATGAGGAACTGGGTTGTATTTAATGTCTGTTCTAACTGTAGTTGCTAAAGGCTTCAAATTCCTCTAGTATAATTGCTTTTTTTTTTTCCCTCCTCTCTTGACTTTGATTATCCCTAAGTATGCTCCTCAGAGAGATTCTATGTCTTATGGTTCTTTCTGTTGTAGCTCTCTAATATTATATCAAGTCCTGTTGGTGCACTGTTAATGTATGGGCCAGAGGAAGTTTTCCATTACCTGATGATCAAATCTCGGCTTTCTTAGTGGATCTATATCTCTAGGCTATGACCTCACAGAGTGTTTCTACAGAAATATAGCTTCCCTAGTCATTATGTAATATAGGAAAGCTTGACAGTAACTGGAAGCAAGAGGAAATCCCTTCCCCCAGGTAGTATATGGGTTTGGTAAGGACCCATTAACCCTGAATAGTAGAACTTCATCATGGATAATAGTTGGGTCTCTTTTACAGTGCCTCTTTTCTTTCCCTCTTTCTGTCATAGCCAAAAGGGAATTTGTCTCAGATCTTCACTGTGAGAACTTGGTGGGGCTACTGCAGGTAAAACCTATAAAAGCATGTCCCCCATGTGTCCCTCACTCTCATTCTCATCAATGCTCAGGCTTCAGCAGCTCATCAAAATTATTATTTGAGGGTTCTTACCAGTGTACGGCCCTAGTGGCTTCTGTTTCAGGTAAGCAGATATCAGCTGAGACACTGAATTCACCTCTCTGGATTTCGGGGAAGCACTTGGTCCTGTGACCTGAACTTCGCTGATGGAAAAACCATTGTTTTTCAGCTTTTCCTTGCTGGAATGATGGCTTCCATTTCTAGAGTAGAAAGTCCCAGTAGTTTAATTTTGCTTTTGTTTCCCTTGTCAGACAAGATATATCTAGAAAAATGTTTTATGGGTTTTTTTTGTTCTTTTTTAGGCAATAAAGAAACTTTATTCACTCAACCAGACACATGATCATGCTGTCTGCTAACTTAATCATTCATTTACTTCTATCAAAGTCAGATATAATTTTTGAGCAATATTTTTTTGAGGGGTACTGCTGTTTTATTTTTATTTTTTATTTTGTTTTTTTAATTTACATCCAAATTAGTTAGCATATAGTGCAACAATGATTTCAGGAGTTGATTCCTTAATGCTTCTTACCCATTTAGCCCATTTCCCCTCCCACAACCCCTCCAGTAACCCTCTGTTTGTTCTCCAAATTTCAGAGTCTTTTATGTTTTGTCCCCTCTCCCTGTTTTTATATTATTTTTGTTTCCCTTTCCTTATGTTCATCTGTTCTGTGTCTTAAAGTCCTCATATGAGTGAAGTCATATGATATGTGTCTTTCTCTAATTTCGCTTATAATACCAACTAGTTCCATCCACGTAGTTGCAAATGGCAAGATTTCATTCTTTTGGATTGCCAAGTAATAGTCCATTGTATATATATACCACATCCTCTTTATCCATTCATCCATTGACGGACATTTGGGCCCTTTCCATACTTTGGCTATTGTTCATAGTGCTGCTATAAACATGGGGGTGCATGTGTCCCTTCAAAACAGCACACCTGTATCCCGTGGATAAATAACTAGTAGTGCAATTGCTGGATCATAGGGTAGTTCTATTTTTAGGTTTTTGAGGAACCTCCATATTGTTTTCCAGAGTGGCTGCACCAGCTTGCATTACCACCAACAATGCAAAAGAGATCCTCTTTCTCCACATCCTCACCAGCATCTGTTGTTACCTGACTTATTAATGTTAGCCATTCTGACGGGTGTGAGGTGGTATCTCATTATGGTTTTGATTTGTATTTCCCTGATGATGAGTGATGTGGAGCATTTTTTCATGTGTTGGTTGGCCATCTGGATGTCTTCTTTGGAGAAGTGTCTATTCATGTCTTTTGCCCATTTCTTCACTGGATTATTTGTTTTTTGGGTGTTGAGTTTGAAAAGTGCTTTATAGATTTTGGATAGTAACCCTTTATCTGATATGTCATTTGCAAATATCTTCTCCCATTCTGTCGGTTGCCTTTTAGTTTTGCTGATTGTTTCCTTTGCTGTGCAGAAGGCTTTTATTTTGATGAGGTCCCAGTAGTTCATTTTTGCTTTTGTTTCCCTTGCCTCCAAAGACATGTTGAGTAAGAAGTTGCTGCAGCCAAGATCAAAGAGGTTTTTGCCTGCTTTCTCCTTGAGGATTTTGATGACTTCCTGTCTTACATTGAGGTCTTTCATCCATTTTGAGTTTATTTTTGTATATGGTGTAAGAAAGTGGTCCATGTTCATTGTTCTGCATGTTGCTGTCCAGTTTTCCCAATACCACTTGCTGAAGAAACTGCCTTTATTCCACTGGATATTCTTTCCTGCTTTGTCAAAGATTAGTTGACCATGTGTTTGTGAGTACCTTTCTGGGTTCTCTATTCTGTTCCATTGATCTGAGTGTTTGTTCTTGTGCCAGTACCATACTGTCTTGATAATTACAGCTTTGTAATATAGCTTGAAGGCTGGGATTGTGATGCTTCTTGTTTTGGTTTTCCTTTTCGAGATTGCTTTGGCTATTTGGGGTCTTTTCTGGTTCCATACAAATTTTAGGATTATTTGTTCTAGCTCTGTGAGGAATGCTGGTGTTATTTTTATAGGGATTGCATTGAATATATAGATTGCTTTGGGTAGTATTGACATTTTAACAATATTTGTTCTTCCTATCCAGGTGCATGGAATCTTTTTCCATTTCTTTTGTGTCTTCTTCAATTTCTTTCATAAGCTTTCTATAGTTTTCAGTGTACAGATTTTTCACCTCTTTGGTTAGGTTTATTCACAGGTATCTTATGGTTTTTGGTGCAATTGTAAATGGGATTGATTCCTTGGTTTCTCTTTCTGTTGCTTCCTTGTTGTAGTATAGGAATGCAACTGATTTCTGTGCATTGATTTTCTATCCTGCAACTTTGCTGGATTCATGAATCAGTTCTAGCAGTTTTTTGGTGGAATCGTTTGGGTTTTCCATATAGAGTATCATGTCATCTGTGAAGAGTGAAAGTTTGACCTCCTCCTTGCTGATTTGGATGCCTTTTATTTCTTTATGTTGTCTGATTGCAGAGGCTGAGACTTCCAATACTATGTTGGATAACAGTGGTGAGAGTGGACATCCTTGTCTTCTTCCTGACCTTAGGGGGAAAGCTGTCAATTTTTCCCCATTGAGGATGATATTAACGTTGGGTCGCTCATATATGGCTTTATGATCTCGAGGTATGCTACTTCTATCCCTACTTTCTTGAGGGTTTTTATCAAGAAAGATGCTATATTTTGTCAAATGCTTTCTCTGCATCTATTGAGAGGATCATATGGTTCTTGTCCTTTCTTTTATTGATGTGATGATTCACGTTAATTGTTTTGCAGATATTGAACCAGCCCTTTGCCCCAGGTATAAATCCCACTTGATCATGGTGAATAATTTTTTTAATGTATTGTTGGAGTCTGTTAGCTAATATCTTGTTGAGGATTTGCATCCATGTTCATCAGGGAAATTGGTCTATAGTTCTCTTTTTTTAGTGGGGTCTCTGTCTGGTTTGGAATCAAGGTAATGCTGGCTTCATAGAAAGAGTTTGGAAGTTTTCCTTCCATTTCTATTTTTTGGAACACTTTCAAGACAATAGGTATTAACTCTTCCTTAAATGTTTGCTAGAATTCCCCTGGAAAGCCATCTGGACCTGGACTCTTGTTTTTGGTAGATTTTTGATTACTAATTTGATTTCCTTAATGGCTATGGGTCTGTTCAACAGTTTCTTCCTGTTTCAGTTTTGGTAGTGTATATGTTTCTAGGAATTTGTTCGTTTCTTCCAGATTGCTCATTTTATTGGCATATAATTGCTCATAATATTCCCTTATTATTGTTTTTATTTCTGCTGTGTTGGTTGTGATCTCTCCTCTTTCATTCTTGATTTTTATTTATTTGGGTCCTTTCCTTTGTGATTGAACTGGCTAGTGGTTTATCAATTTTGTTAATTCTTTCAAAGAACTAGCTTCTGGTTTCATTAATCTGTTCTACTGTTTTTTTTTGGTTTCGATAGCATTAATTCCTGCTCTAAGCTTTATTATTTCCTGTCTTCTGCTGGTTTTGGGTTTTATTTGCTGTTCTTTTTCCAGATCTTTAAGGCCAAAAGTTAGGTTGTGTATCTGAGACCTTTCTTCCTTCTTTAGGAAGGCCTGGATTGCTATATACTTTCCTCTTATGACCACCTTTGCTGCGTCCCAGAGATTTTGGGTTGTGGTGTTATCATTTTCATTGGCTTCCATATACTTCTCAATTTCCTTTTTAATTTCTTGTTTATCCCATTCATTCTGTAGTAGGATGTTCTTCAGTATCCAAGTATTTGTTACCTTTCCAAATTTTTTCATGTGACTGTTTTTGAGTTTCATAGCATTGTGGTCTGAAAATATGCACGGTATGATCTCGATCTTTTTGTACTTGCTGAGGGCTGATTTGTGTCCCAGTATGTGGTCTGTCCTGGAGAACATTCCGTGTGCACTGGAGAAGAATGTATATTCTGCTGCTTTAGGATGAAATGTTTTGAATATATCTGTTAAGTCCCTCTGGTCCAGTGTGTCATTCAAAGCCATTGTTTCCTTGTTTTTTTGATTGGATGATCTGTCCATTGTTGTGAGTGGGGTGTTGAAGTCTCCTACTATTATGGTATTACTATTGATGAGTTTCTTTATGTTTGTGATTAATGGATTTATATATTTGGGTGCTTTCACATTTGGCACATAAATGTTTACAATTGTTAGGTCTTCTTGGTAGATAGACCCCTTAACTATGTTATAATGCCCTTCTTCATCTCTTGATACAGTCTTTATTTTGAAGTCTAGTTTGTCTGATATAAGTATGGCTACTCTGGCTTTCTTTTGTTGACCATTAGCATGATAGATGGTTCTCCATCCCCTTACTTTCAATCTGAAGGCATCTTTAGGTCTAAAGTGAGTCTCTTGTAAACAGCATATAGATGAATCTTGTTTTCTTATCCATTCTGTTATCCTATGTCTTTTTATTGAAGCATTGAGTCTATTGATGTTTAGAGTGAATACTGAAAGATATGAATTTATTGCCATTATGTTGCTTGTAGAGTTGGAGTTTCTGGTGGTGTTCTCTGGTCCTTTCTAGTCTTTGTTGCATTTGGTCTTTATTTTCTTTTCTTTTCTTTTATTACTTACTTATTTATTTATTTATTTATTTAATCTTTTTTTCCCTCGGAGAATCCCCCTTAAAATTTCTTGTAGGGCTGGTTTAGTGGTCACAAACTCCTTTAATTTTTGTTTGTCTGGGAAACTTTTTATCTCTCCTTCTATTTTGAATGACAGCCTTTCTGGGTAAAGAATTCTTTGCTGCATATTTTTCTGATTTAGCACATTGAATATATCCTGCCATTCCTTTCTGGCCTGCCACGTTTCTGTGGATAGGTCTTCTGCAAACCTGACATGTCTTCCCTTGTAGGTTAAGGACATTTTTCCCTTTGCTGCTTTCATGATTCTCTCCTTGCCTGAGTATTTTGTGAATTTGACTATGATGTGCCTTGTTGATATTTGGTTTTTATCGAATCTTTTGGCGTCCTCTTTGCTTCCTGGATTTTGATGTCTGTGTCTTTCCCCAGGTTAGGAGAGTTTTCTGCTATGATTTGCTCACATAACCCCTCTACCTCTATTTCTTTCTCTTCCTCTTTGGGGCTTCTATGATTCTGATGTTACGCCTTTTTAATAAGTTACTGATTTCTCTGTTTCTTAAATTGTGCTCTTTTGCCTTAATCCCCCTCTTTTTTTCTGCTTCATTATTCTCCATAAGTTTGTCCTCTATATAGCTGATTCTCTGTTCTGCCTTATCCATCCTTTCCCCCATGGCATCCTTTCAAGATTGCAGCTCAGCTGTAACATTTTCTATTTCATCCTGGCTAGCTTTTACTTGTTTTATATCTGTATAAAGGGATTCTAATCTATTTTTGATTTCAGCTACTATTCTTATTATCATGATTCTGAATTCTGGTTCAGATACCTTGCTTGTATCTGTGTTGCTTAAGTCCCTGGCTCTTGTTTCTTCCTGCTCTTTCTTTTGGGGTGAATGCCTTCATTTTATCACTTTGAAGGGAGAAAAGGAATTAATGAGATAAATTAAAATTAAATATTAAAATTAAAAAAATTAAAAATAAACACACACACACACACAAAATCGAATCAATGATGCTGGATCCTAGGTGTGTTTTGGTCTGGGTGTTGAAAGGGGCTTAATATATTAGAGAAAAAAGGGAAAGGAAAAAAAAGAGAAAAAAATGAAACTGTTTCAAAATTTGAAAAAGTGAATACACTGAAGTAGAATAAAATGAAATGATGGAAGTAAGATGGAATTTGAAAATAAATACACAAAATTAGAAAATATAGTAGAAAAAAATTATAGAAAAGTATTTTTAATAAACATTGAAAATAAAAATGAGTTTTTTCTTTCTATATTGAAGAAAATGAAAAGAAAAAAAAGAGGAAAAAGGAAAAAGAAAGAAATAAAATTGAATAGATGGACCTGCAAACAGACTGAAATATGACTCGTTTTCCCCTAGAAATCAAGCTGTGAAGCGCTTTATAGTCATAAACTAAGCAGGCGGAGAGACTTGTGTTCCTGAAGAGGGAGGTTGGCCCAGTTGAGCGGGGCTTAGTGTAATGGCTCCATTCTCCACCAGATGGCACTCCTTAGCTTACGATGGAGGATTGTTGTGGTGCTTATAGGTGCATAAGCGCATGCACAGGAAGCAGGGAAAATGGCGTCAACCAGCTACCCAGTGTCTACTATTGGAACTCTGTTCTCCCTGATCAGCAATCACACACCTGTCCTTTGTCTTCAGCTTCTGTCCACTCCCCGCTTTTACACAGTCTGTGACCAAGTCCCAGGCAGAACCTCCCTCCTCAGTTTTGTTTCAGATGCGGCTGTTTTACCCAACCCCTTACTTCTGAGGGACTGTGGCTTTGACCCATTCTGTCCCTCTGCAGGAGGGTCTCACTGAGCAATAGCCGGGTGCCAGCCGCACCCAGGAACGTTTGCAGGACCATGCTGCTGCTGATGCCCAGAGACTGTGGCTGAGTGCTAGCCCACCCCAGAAAAAGTTCGTGAGATCATGTAGCTGCAGCGTTTCAGGGATTATGGAAAATCACAACACACATCTGGCACCAGGCTTCACCCTTAACGACCTTGTTCCAGCACCAGTAAATGTGGTTTTCCTCCAAGGTCCACTGGGGCCTTGCCTTTGGGGGACCGACACAGCTTCTACCAGGTGTCCTTCCAGCAGAGGAACTGCCCCTCTCTGTATGGCCTGAAGAACACTGGACTCCACTCTACACCTGGGGATTCACCCTTCTCACCAGAGCACCACCAGGTATGGAGCTGCAGAGTTTCAGACTCTGCACTCCCCCTGTTTATACTCTTAATAGAATTTAAACCCTCTCTTTTCTCCTTTCTTTCTTTTTAGTTCAGTCCCTGCGGCTGTTTCCACTTTCACTTTCTCTCCAGCTCCTTTTGGGGGGGGTGCTTTTCCCTTATTCTCCCCCCACCCCGTCTCCATCCTCTGTCCACCCACAAAACCACCTCCCTTCCCACGGCTTCTCGCTCCCCAAATTCACCTCTCCACGCTGCGTACCTGCTGAATTCTGTGGTTCAGGTTGTGCAGGTTGTGTTGTGTTAATCCTCAGATCAGTTTTTTTGGTGTTCAGGATGATTTAGTGTTGGTCTGGCTGTATTTCATGGACGCTAGACACACAAAAATCTTTCATGCTCTTCCGCCATCTTGGTTCCTCCTAAAAAAAAGTTTTTTACAGCTGATGTCAAAGAAATTCCTGCCTATGTTTTCTTCTAGGAATTTTATGGTTTCACGTCTCACATTTAGGTATTTAATCCATGTTGAACTCATTTTTATGCATGGTATAAGAAAATGGTCCAGGTTCCTTCTTTTGTATGTAGCTGTCCAGTTTCCCAACACCATTGTTAAAGAGACTTTCTTTCTCCCACTGTATATTCTTAATTTTTATTAATGTTTCATGCCCTGAAGTCTGCTTGGGCTGATATTGATATGACTATACCAACTTTCTTTTGGTTTGAGTTCATATGATATACTCTTTTCAATCTTTTACTTTTCACTCTTCTTATTTTTAAGATGTTTCTTATAAGAATCATATGGTTAGGGTTTTGTTTTTATATTGGTTAATATTATTTTATTTTAATCTGAGAATCTATTTACTGATATATTTAGAATTATTTCTGCCATCTTACAATTTGTTCATTGAGTTACCTATTTTGTGTTTTTTGTCTTTTCTTTCTTTAATTTAGGTAATTCAATTACTTTAGTATTATTCTCTACCCCCTCTCTATTAGCATACTAGTTATACCTTTTTTTTCTATTTTGTTAGTGGTTACTTTAGATTACAAGAATTTAGGAATCCTTAATTTATTCCATTCTCAATGTTCTTTTTTGCTTTACCACCTCCAAATAAACATTAAGATGTTTGAATACTTTAGATCCATTTTCCATTTTTGCATCTTCTCTGTAACATTGTTACCCATTTTACTTCTTGCGATAATGATAATTTATGTGTCACATAGCCTAGGCTATAGTATGCATTGATTTACTTAAAGACTAAGTCTTGCTTTGAAGGTGTTTTGTAGAGTAATTAACATCTACAGTTAATTACTTTAAGTAAAGGGGATTATCCTTCATAATCTGGGTGAGACTTAACTAATCAATAAAAGACCTAAAGAGTAAAACTGGGGTTTCCTGTGGAAGGAGAAATTCCACTTGTGTGCTATAGCTTCAGGTGCTATCCAGGAGTTTCCAGACTGTTGGCCTGTCCTACAAATGTCAGACTTGCCAGACCTCCTTATAGGCCAATTGTTTGCAAAAACTTTCCCTCTATTTCTTGCTTTCTCTCAGTGTGTGTGTGCGTGTGTGTGTGTGTGTGTGTGTGTGTGTGTGTGAGAGAGAGAGAGAGAGAGAGAGAGAGAGGTAGTGTGTGTGTTAATTCTCTGTTTTATATCTATATCTAGGAATTGTCTGAATTGGTTCTGCATTTTGTGGTATTGCTTCTCCAATCTGATTATATTTAAAGACACTATTAATTCTATTTCCAGTGGTAAAGAAGGTACTAGTAGTCCACATGTAACAATAGATATGCACAAAATATTGTCAATGCATACTCCTAATCAGCTACTCATAAAAGGCATAGTTCTAGTTGGCCATGTATTTGATACCTTAGAACAATTTTTTTTCTACCTGACCACTATAATGAGATTGGCTGTTTGCTCCTCACTGCATTGGAGAATTGGAGGAGCAATTTATTCCTCCCTGAGTGTCCTACGCTGGCCCATGACCAAGTGACCCCAAAAGCTGCTAGTTTTGAGTGCAGCCAGAGCAAGAGGAGGTTCTGGCATTTCGCCATGTGATCCAGCAGATTCCATGGTGCTTGAAGTGTCGGTGGTACAGAGAGATGGGGTTTGGAGACTTAGGCCCCATAGGTGGGTAACAGGGAGGACTCAGGCCTTTGGAGCCAATCCATGCCACACCCTATGGATAAGTACTCTCCTTTTGAAAAAAAGTGTTGTCTTCTTCTGGAATTTAGTGGAAACTGGACACTTATAACAATGAGCCATGAAGTTCCCATGCAACCTGATCTGAGGTAACCTCACTCCTAAATTCTCTGGTTTACAATCCAGCCTCTCACATCTGTATTCCACTAAACCTGATTTTCTGGTACCAAGAGACTTACTGATCCAGTTTCTACAAATAATTTAATTTTATTCCGTTCTAGGGAAGGGGCAGCCATAATTGCCTGGCTCCTTAGAATGTAGGTGGGGATCTGAATGTCTCAGTATTTTGTATGTGAATTTTCAACCAACTCCACTTATTTCAGCACTTTCTTCATCTCTTTTCTCAGGGATTCTGATAACTTGATTTCCACTGGAAATTCTTGACAAATTCTTACCCTTTAACTCTTGCAGATCTCTTACTTTTTATGACTACTCCATCTATTTATTGTCTTCCGGGAATTATTTAAAGTCTTCTGATGCTCTTATTTCATCTCCCATTAACTTTGTCCTGGCTAATTTTCTTTTTAATTCTTCTTTGCCACTTTAGTAACGTTGGGAAAGAAGAGAAGATAAATTCATGGAGTCAGTCCATCTTATGTAACAATGTTTCCACATTGGCATTTTAAAATGAGATTCTAATGCCATTTCTAAAGTTTTGAAAAATTTTTATAATGGGATAATAGAAAAGGAAGATAAATTAAAAGGCTGTTAGAGTTTCTGACTAGCATACACATCACTAATATCAATTAAATAGGAAAATAAAAAGAAAACAATTTTTAATTTTATCAGTTATTTGGAATGAGCAACAGAGTAAGAAAATAATCTGGATCTTTTTCTTTGTGTTTATAACATTTGGACAAAATTTTCTCTTGTCATTAGGCCTGTTTGGCTTCTCTTTCAGAATGAAAGCTTGGTGTTTGCCTTCAGAATCAATTCCTATTTCTTTCAATTTGGAGCTGTTAAATCTTTACTGCAAATGGCAAATGAGGTCAAAAGACATCTCAGGAGACACATATCTGGTCTTCTACCAGATGCTCTTTGACACTCAGGGACCTGGTGAGAATGGTCAGGAGGGAGACAGTGAGGAATGGGTAACCACTTGCTAAAAGTTGTCTGGGTTTTTGGTTTAAAATATTGATGATTTATTAGGTCCTTGTCAGTTATAAATCTCCAAGAATCCAAAAGAATAAACAGCCATCAAGATAGAAGCCTAAATTCAGAGTCTACTTCTAGCCTGGAAGAGATTTTCTGTCTATTACAAATTTCTTTAATTTACAGTATTACAGAAATTTCTAAGACCTGTCTGATTATGTTCAGGTAACACATAAGTAGAAACAATGATAAATATGTTGTAGGAGAGAATAAAAAAATCACAATATCTCAATAAGCTGAATTACAGGAATAATCTAAAAGTTACAACATGTGTTGTCTTTACATTTTCAAAGTTCAAGTTAATAATGTCTACCATTTATTGAGAGTAAAAAGTATTGTGCTAATCCAAGTTATTATGCTAAGCACCCACATAAAACATCTCTTTTAAGTGTAGCAATGCACTCAATAAGCTTGTTTGGACCAAGCTCTATCTTTTGTGCTTAAGATACATGAGTGAACAAAGCAGATAAATAGCTTGACCTTGTGCAGGCCTGGAGATGAATATCAATTCTATTATTCCCAGTTTTTGGATTAAGAGACAAGGTAAGACATATTTGTAAATCAAAATCTCAAAGTAAGTGAGGTGGCAGTAAATGGATTCAATCCATTTTCTCAGTATCACACAAGTTAAATTTTAACAAAACAAAATAATTACATAAAGAAAAGAGGCAGTGGGGGGTGTGTGAGTGGCTCAGTGGGTTAAGCTACTGACTTGATTTTGGCTCAGGTCATGATTTCATAGTTTCGTGAGTTTGAGCCCCACACTGGGTTCCCTACTGACAGTGCAGAGCCTGCTTGGGATTCTCTCCCTCTCCCTCTCTTTGCCCCTCCCATGCTTTCTCTCTCTCTCTTTCCAAATAAGTAAAATTAAAAAAAATTATTAAAAAAAAAAACAAAGGCAGTGTACAACACTTATGAAATAGACAAATGTAATTGACAGCAACCTCAACGTGTATCAATATTCTAATGAGGTTGTAAAAGATCTACAAGTATGATAAGTATGAAATAATGGTCAAAAGCACAAGTTTTGAGATTAGACAAACTTGGTTTCAAATTTTGGTGCCCCCATTAACTAGTTGTGTTACCTTAGGCACATGTTTTGCTTTGTTGGCCTCAGTTTCTTCCAAATCAAGGTGAAGATTAAATAAGATAATATATAATGTAATTAGCATGTTTCTAAGTTCATTATAAGTGTGAAATAAATGGTAGCTATTAATCCTTTGTTACACCAATATATGCATATTATTGAGAAAAGAGAGGTTTTACAACTCCTTTTCTATACACTACTTAGATGTATCATAGTTTTCCATTTAATTCTGAAATCCACAATTGGAAAAGTCTTAAGATAAATTGGGGATACCTAAGGGAGTGACTATGATATTTTAAGGAATTCAATTCCAATTATAAACTTATTAATTATGCAATGATAATATTCAGGCCATGCGCTCAAGACTATCACATGAGAAATACCATTGAAAAAGCAAAGAGCGTTGAAGCCCCCTGTGAGTGGATATAATCAATGCCTTCCAACAACTGTGAGAGCAGTCTTGTGAAATATTTACTCCTTTCTATCCTAGGAGCAATAATTAGATATAAGGCATTAAAACCATAGGCAAGCAGACAAAAGAAGGTTGAATTTATATTAGTTAAATTATCTCAGGATGAAAGATAAATCCCAGGAACACATCCTTTATGACTTCTTAGAAGGACAAGGGAATCAAAGTATCAGACATATGGTAGGAAAGATCATAGGACCTTTCCTAGGTCTTAAATAATATGATTCTAATGAAACAATTGAAATTTATACATGTGACGAAATCTGGCATTTCAACTGTGAGATTCTCATGGACTAATGCTTCATACTTTCATAGCATGCTATACTTACTCATAATTGAAGTGTTCAGTTCTTCTCAAAAGCAGATGCTGATATGGAGTTAAGAATGCAAGGTGTTTATCAGGGAATAAAAAGATCAAGGAAGAGGAAGCAGGATTTAACAGATAAAACTATTAGCCAGCAATGAAAACCTATAAACTGTGGAAATAAAAGAAGGGAGAAAAGAAAAATGGGCAGGGAGAGTCTCAGACAGTGAAGATCTGATCAAGTCTCCACCAACACGAAGGAGAGGCCTAGAGAAAACATTAGAAGATTCCATGTTGAGCAGAAATATCAAGACCCTACTATTCCCATCACCACCACCCTCCACATTCATTCTCAATCATTGGCCTGTGGTTTCCTTGAAACAGTGTAGTAGCTTCAGACTGAGTACAGACTAGGGCAGATCCCAAAGGCACTGTGTAGCTAAAGGCTGTGAGCCTATGGCATTCCTACTAGTTGGAACCATGTTGCTTACCTCCATACCATCCACACCCTTATTACACCAAATTGAACATTTTCTGTTTACTTTCCCATTTTCACAGATAAGCTACAGGATATTTGAATGTGATAACTATTTTAATCTCCATTGTGTCTCTAGCACATATAACAATGTCTATAGATACTCCGTAGTGATTGCATCAATTCATGAATATAGACTGAACTATATTGAGAGCTATGAAGGGACCCCCAAAGGTGGCCTACTGAAAAATAGCAACCAATAAACCTACTAACCTTTAGAATCTTTTGGCAATACACATTTTAACCAAATTGGATAACATTTCAATAGCCAATATTTACTTACACATTTAGCTAAGTAATATTCTTTTTACAATTATCGTCTCCTAGAATAAAGCAGCGACTTAAAGTAAAAAGAAAAATGGAGATAAGGACAATAGGGATAGGGAATTGAGAAAAGTTCGATAATGTGGTTGCCAGAGGTGATGGAAGGGTTACTCGGGAGCCTTGGTAGAGAGTGTAGGATGTTAGAAGACCAGATAGGATTTATGTCAGATATATTTTTCAATCCTTCTAGATCACTGCTCCACTGTGTTCTTTTTCCCGGGAAGATGAGCTGTGTGAATTATAGCAATAATGTCCTGTGTCTTCTGACTTCTAGTTGAGGATCCTGGCAGAAAAGTGGAGGGAGGGAAGAGGGTTAGGTCAGGGAATTTATCCCCTGGTTCTATCCTTGTGAAACTGCCTTTCTCTCAAGGAGGCCAACTCTATTACCTCTCTTTCTGGGTTTTGATGACTATTCCCTTTCCTTGTCCATTTAAGCCTGCAATTGTAACAGCTCTGTTGCTGCTAGCCCTGGGTTTCTATACTTCTGGTTTGCCTGTACAAATCCCACTCATATCTTCATACTTAATACACAACTATGACCATCACTGATACACAAGTTATACATCAACCCTTTTGCCCACAGATTTGACCTTCATGTATTGCAAGAGACTAAAACAAGATTATGGGCTATTTCATCTCCTTTGTTGTTAACCCAAGAGGTCAGACAGGTCATCTCTGGCTCACATTGACTTGTCCCAAATGAATGGACTTCGCGATCTGTAAGTCAAGAGCAGATTGGTTTTAGAGCATAATTATGGTCTCTGTAAAAGGTTAGGCAGATCAAATGGCTGAGGCCAAGGCGAAAGCTCTCCTGCATGCTAAAGGAGTTCCCATGGTTCACAGTACAACTATCTTCTCATGACCAGACTCTCTAGAGTTCGCACTCATTTTTTGCAACAAAGCCTCTACTAGAATTCAGTGATAGCTTCTTTTTGCAGTATGCTTACACATCCTATCCACTTACATGTATAGAGAGAGAGCTCTAACTTTAATTGTTAATCTGAAGTTCTGTATTCTTTGATATGTGGTCTTTAAACACAGTATGATATTCCCTTTGATTACACCGAAAAAATAAATAAACACACTATTTTCCCTAAAAGTCATCAAAGTTTCAGTATGGCTCAAACTCTTTAAAAGCATCTGCTATTTCCTGTTAATTCAGATGACAGTTCAGTCTAAACTATTAGGCAAACAAACGGCCACAGATTATAGCTGAATGAATATTTGTTTACCTGATTCTAGCTTTCTGTTTTGTTATTTCAGACCATATTCATGGCTGTGGAGGTCAACACCTTCTTTATGCTTTATGCTCTCAGTTTTTGTGTGTGTGTTACATCCCTCCACTAATTTCTAGAAGCCATCTGTTAAGTTCTGACTGATACTAAAAAGTTAATGATTTAAAAATAAAACAACTAATTCAAGTCTCAATATGAAATTCCTAGTGCCCTCATAGACTGAATGTCAACAGTAATAAGTAATAGAAATTACATTAATCATCACCTGGTTTATTCCTGCCCTGCTTGACACTTGGGGCATGTATTATCAATAGAGCAATGGAGTTTAGTAGATAGGACATCTCACAATGGAAGCTTATTTGGTCATCCAAACTGTTATGTATCTATTATGTTAGAAAAAAATCTTGAAAACTCTTTCTATTGATCAAATGTCATTGAGAGAGTTTTTATAAATTATTCATCAGAGAAGAAAGAACACCTAATTTCTTTTTGTAAAGTGTATTTAAAAAGAAATTCTGTGACAGATTAGAGGGAAAGTAAAGAAAATAAAGAGGAAAAGTTCCTCCTACCTAGATGCAACATAATTGTGAACTAAGGCAGTTTAATAGGAAACAGTGAAATATCTATTTTGTATCTGCCAATCTAGGTGCATTTCCCAAATGACTTCTCTAGACCATAGTGATTCCAAAGCCAGTATTAGTTTCCATCAACTATCTTCAAATTTTAAATACTTAAACAAAATTGGATACCAGCCTGTAAGAAAACTATTAAGTGGCATCAGGCAATTGGAACAGAAATTGATACTCAGAAGTGAGCTGCAGTCCTAACACATACCTAAAACATGTCTTTGTCTAAGAACCTAGCAGTGAGCAGAATCTGAGGAGGTAAGTGTAGGATGGAAAAAAGAGAGACTGTAATTTGGATGCTGCAGAAAAGCAATACTTGCGATGTTTTGACAGAAAGCTTAACTAGACTGTTACCTGCAGTAACATGGAAAATTGAAAGAGATCGTGGGTCTGGCTAAAGCGATTTCCAGGCAGATGCTTTAATGTGGCAGATACTTCCTCTAGCTGTCTCTGACTAAACATGTAGAGAGAAAGATATCCCAAAGAAGGGACTGTTCATATCTTAAGCATAATTTATAGGATATACAAATGCACTGGGCTCAAAATATTTTTTTTTTCTTATCCATAGTCCCTTCTGGTAAAAAGTCTCAAATTTAGAAATACCTTAGGATACTGTCAGTAAAGCATGGCTTCAGGATAAAGATCTCAAGGCTGTGGATAAAAGACTATTGAATCATCTGAAAAATTTAAATCATGCCTATTTGGGCTTCTAAGATTACTCAAACTGAGCTTCTTAGACATCTGTGATAGAGAAGAGATTCTTTAAAAATATTAAGAGTATGAATTACAGACATTTTAGACTAGATGGAGTTTTTAAGGAATCATAAAGATATTGTCCCACAAAACCCTGAGTTTCAATGTAATCCATCAAGGGGCTTGTTTTGAAGATACTTATGGGTGTGGCCTTTGTCCAGCAAAGTTTAACCCAGTAAGATTCAAAACAAATACCAAATACTTTATGAAAACTGAATTGGGAGAAACACTACCAATTGAAACTAAAATGAATTAGAAACATTTTTAAATGGGAAGAGCCCCCAGAATCCCTTGGTTCCTGTATAGGAGGGAACAGTCTGAGAATATCACTTAGGTGCTAATTCAGCTGTGGTTTCTGTGAGAAAGAAGCATGACTCAGAGGTCAGGCAAAGCCTAGAGAGTGGAGCCAAAAGCAATGGCAATGGAAAGGGACTTCCAGGGAGCAAGACTGGGTCCTATTCCAGGAACTGGCAAAATGTGTTCAGCTGGATTTCAAAACCGCAAGGACTAGTGACTGTCCTTTTAGAACCAAAGTACTAGTTTTTGTTATGCCAGCCATGTGTCACTTTTGTATGTTGCTTGCATGTGTATTTGAAGGGGGCATGTAATCCGTCTCTTTAGTTCACAGATCATTCCCAGCAAGAAGACCCATATTTGGGAGATGCACCTGAAATCTTACCTGAGGAGCTTCATGTTTGCCTAGATTTTACTTAGTTAACACAATCCTGGGTTTTGAACTTATGTCACATTGAATGAGATTGGGGGGGGGGGACAGGGTGAGTGCATTATTTATGTGGGAGAAACAGAAATCGTTATATTTTTAAGTTTATTTATTTCAAAAGAGAGTGCAAGAGAGAAAGAGTGAGCAGGGGAGGAACAGATAGGGAGAGAGAAGCAGTGTCCACACTAACAGCACGACGGCTCCGTGCTGAAAGGAGCTCTGACGTGGGGCTCACACTCACGAATTGTGAGATCATGACCTGAGCCAAGACCAAGAGTTGGACACTTAACCAATTGAGCCACCCAGGGGCCTCAAAACAGAAATTATTTTTGACTGCAGAATGAAGTGGCAGCTTCAAGATGGCTGCAAATTCCTTGCTATTCTCCTACTGAGAGGTGGGCTCTCATTCCTTTTCCTAGTAGTCTGTGATGGCAGTGATGACTTTTTTGAATAATAGATTATAGAAGAAATGACATTCTGGAAATTTTGGAGATAGATGATAAAATGTCTCACAACTTCCACCTTGGCCTGGTGGAATGCTTGCTGTTAGGACCTTTCCTCTCAGATCCATCCATGATGAGAGAAGCCCAGGCCACACAGAGAGGCCCGGTCAACAGGCCTAGCTGAGCTGCCAGTAGATAACCAGCATTAACTGCCAGCCATGTGAGAGAACCACCTTGGATGTGTGGCCTTGTGGGTCCTTCAGATGACTCAAGCCATGACTTCCACTTAACAGCAACCACATAAAAAAATCCAAATGAAAATCTCTCAGTTGATCCTAGTCAACCCAGAGGGCTATGAGAGATAATAATAAATTGTTTTAAGTCACTAAATTTGGGGGTTGTTTGTTATGAAGCAGTGCATAGAATACAGAAACATGAAGGGAATCATAACACACTGAGTCTGTTTTTTAAGGAAAATCTTTGAAAACATGGGACAGTGGGAAAACTGATAAGAAAAGTTTGGAAAACTGTAGAACTCTGTCCTTCTGTGTATAAAGAAAACATATTGCAGTTTCATAGATTCTGAGTCATCATTGATTGCAAAATGCTCCTTCCTTTCTTTATATCACAAAGAAAGGAAATCATGCTTTAAACTATGACATAATGCTTCCTTTTGAATTAGAATTTCATGTTATTCTCATAAAAAGTTTTTTTTTTTGAGTTTATTTATTTTGAGAGAGAGAGAGAGAGCGAGCAGACACAAGTGGGGAAGGGGCAGAGAAAATCCCAGTCAGGCTCCGTGCTGTCAGCTGAGAGCCCAGTGTGGGGCTCTACCTCACGCACCCTAAGATCATGACCTGAGTCGAAGTCAGATGCTTAGCTGACTGAGCCACCCTGGTGCCCCTCATACAAAGTTTTTATACTGATTTGTATATAAAATGTTTAACCATGTATCACTTTTACAATGTAGAAAAATGAAAATCTAAGCAAAATTATTTAACTTTTTTCCTAAAATATATGTTTGTTTACTCTTACATTTCAGAGTCACTTTCCAATTCAGAGTCATTGATGTTTGGCGATTTTCCACTTATTTTCCTATTTCACCAAGAGCATCTATGAAGCAGCATTTCTAAAAAAATATTTTCCGCTAGTGTTTCCAGTAATTTCTTGTAAGTCACTTATCCTCATTAGACAATTTTGATATAGAACCTTTCTTGACTTTTACCAGAAGTTTTAAATAGAAGGCTTTCCACATAACAACCAGAACCCATCTTCCTTCTTCAAATGAATCTAAAATGGTTTTATTGACTGAGATATTAAGGGGTCGCAATTGCCCATCAGGATTAACAACCACGTCACTATACTTTTTTAGCAGGTTTACTCTTCAGTGGTTCAAAGAAATGTTCACAAAGTGCAACATGAACGACATCCTTAGAATTCTGTCTCAGATAGCTTAGCCAGTCCCTCTTCTTTTTATTCCCTGAGCACTGGTGGAATCTCTGTCTTGTTTGAGAGGAGTCATTTTCCCTTCATGTTTATTTGAGAGGGTCTTTCCATGCCTATGGATTCCCCTCTCCTCCAGATTGAGGCTTTTCTTGGAAACAATGTCTATAATTCAGTTGAATTGCTGTCTGTGTGAACAGCTGTGACCAAGTTTACACGTGTGCCAGCAGTGACATTTATAGTATGACCCCCACCTTACTAAAAGTGATTGTGAGTTCCTGCTGTTGCATATTTAAGTTTCAGAGATGTTAAAATGCAGAAAAATTGTGCATCTTAAAATTGATGAAGTGCAGCAAACACATATTTTTGTATGTTTCTAATATATTTGCAAATGTATGAATATATTTATATATACATGTAATAATATATACACATATATGTATATACATATAGTATATATAAATATGTATACTAATATACAATATATATTACAAACATACATTGTATTGTATATATTGTTGCTGATACTTCTCTCAGAGGATTACATAAGTGTTAAGAAAAACATTCTCATAATAATTCAGAAAGCCCACCAATCACAGGGTTCTTGAATCTTTGATTTGGAAAGGATTCTAGGGAACTCAGTCCAGGTGCTTTGAGTTACAGATAAAAAAACAGTTCTAGTGAGGGAAGTAGTTAGTTGAACATCATACAACTTATGAATGTCAAAGCTGAAATAACTTATTCTGATATCTGGCTCAGTGTTCTTTTCACCATGTCAGTGATCCTTTGGTGATATATAGAAATAGTCCGACTAGATTTTTTTATGGCAGTTACTTGGTTTTATCCAAGTGTTCAAATGTCCTTTTAAGTAAAAGAAGACTTATTGGGTAGAAATCCTTTAGTAAAGTTTTTGATGGGAACTAAGATAGATATATAATTGGCAGTACTCTGCACTAAACCTGACTGTATTCATTGATGTCATTACCCTTCTTCAGCCATTTTTTTTTCTAAATTGGTCCCAAATTGCAAATTGAGCCAGGGCACCATGTATTAAAAAAAAAGAAGATATATTTTAATAATTGCAGATATAAATCAAGACTGTAAAGTACTATAATTGCAATCTTTAGATAAATATTTCCACATTTATGTATTCAAATCTGCAGCGACCCCTTCTAAGCAGTCTCTCTGGGAGACTATGCCTTTTCTCTGTTTTGTTGTTATGTCAGTCAGGTTTTGAATTCTTGATGTTTGGAAGCTGTGGCATGTTTTTTCTGCATATTCTTGGTGGTGACAAACTTCTGTCCTCTAAGAGTAAATGTATCCTTTTGCTTTTCTTCCATAACGAATCATCCCAAAGGTGAGTGGTTTAAAACAATAGCATTTATTTTAATTATAATTCTGTGAATCAGCAATTTGGGCTGGGTGCAGGTGGCAGTTATTCTGGTCTTGGTTTCATCTTGTCATAATCAGAGTCTGGGTTGGTTGAGGTTGTAGTTTAGTTTAGTTGTTTAGTTTTTTAAGTATAATGCTGTCTTGTCCCAGTTTTGAGGCTCTGGCTAGAGGCTTGTCAGTCCCTTTTGGATCAGATAATTAAGTCCACATTCCACCCCTTCCCTATGTGGGTGCTCATCCTCCATTCCACACTATACATCAGACCTAATTGCTCTAGGGCCAGGTATTAGAGAACTTCCCCTATGCCCAGGAGCCCAGGAAATTATTCCAACTGGCCAATCCACAGGGAGCTTATGAAACCTAGCTAACCCCACCCCACTTGCCTTACATAAACTACTCCTTACCCTATCCCCAGGTGCAGCCCTCTGGCCCTGCAGGACAGCCTTCCCTTGTTTGGGGCTGTAAGTAACAAAAAATTCTGCCTTTTATGTATCTGAGTGTCACTCTGTTGTGTCCTACCATCAAAAGAATCTTCAAATCTTATTAAAACAGAGGTCTGGCTGGCCTAGCATGGCTTCAACTGAGATGGCTTGTCTTTGTTCCTTGTAGCCTTAGATTCTTCAGCAAGCTAGCCTGGGCTCCTTCAGGTTACAGTGGCAGGATTACAAGAGAGAAAACAATGCCTCTTAAAATCTAGGTGTGAAACTGGTGTATCGCCACTTCTGCTGCTTTCTATTGGTTAAAGACATCATAAGGTCACCCCTCCTAAAGGGTTAGAAAAATGCACCTCTGCAAGAGAGGAGCTGTAAAATCATATTTCAAAGACCATGGACACAGAGAGGATTGAAGAACTGGGGCATTTTTACGATCAGTGGACCATAGAGGCTTTGATTTTGGTGATCATCGAGGCATCATTTAGAGGCACATCATTTAGAGTGATAAGATAGCTTACCAATTTAGAGAGTACTTTGCAAATTAACAAAAAAAACCTGCCTATAATTATGGCTTATGTATTCACTTATGTATTCACTCTTTATTGCCCATAATTGTGACGATTTCAAAACCTGTTTTAAATATGTTTTGAGACCTAGTAATTGTGGTTTAATGAATACAAGCATCTATTCTGCTTGCTACTCAAATTTTTCATAAAATTTTTACAGAAATGAACAGTCATGGGGATGTATTTCATTGAAAACTCAAAATTACAAAGGAAAATCAAATAACAACTGGTAATAGAGTGATCTCCTATACTCTGGAATGCATTACGAGGGGGTTTAGATACATCGGCAATAAACCGACAAGTTTTACTAAAAGCTTAGTCTTTCAATCAGAATTAATATCTCAAATACCATTTAACACTTTGTGTAAAACTAACATATTCCTTTTGGTATGTGAATGTGGAGCTAAGATGCATAGAATTGAGTGGGTCATTGTCTGTTCAGGTCACACTAATGTCAGACTCTTTTGGAGATTATTTCACTATTTTTCATGCAGTGTCCTCATCTCTTCCTGTAATATAACATTGTGTGTGCATGTGAATGTGTAAATAGACAGATGGAAAGATAGATAATTATGTTCCTAGTGACATTCTGGCCATATGTTTTTTAATTTATATAAATGATCATTATGTTTCTTTTTTTTTTTTCTCATTTTGTTTTTCAGATCTATTCATATTTCTAACTGTAAATTTAACTCAGAATTTCTGACACCTCACCCCAAACAATGCTGCAGAGAACAATCAATCACATGTCTCATAATGCACTAGAACAAAAAATTAACAGAAATATATACCCAGGGGCGTGATTATAGGTTTGTGTTGATATATGTAAGACAGTTATGTTCACTCCTGTTTTTCACTCTTGACTTAGTCTGCTCAGGCTGCCATGACAAGATAGCATAGATTGGGTGGCTTAAACAAGAGAAATTTATTTTCTCATAAATTTAGAGATTGGAAGTCCAAGATCAGGATGCTGGCAGCATTGGTATCTAGTGAATGCTCTCCCTTTGGGTAACAGATGTCTGTCTTCTCTCTCTGTGCTCATGTGAACTCTTCTTATAAGGATACCAATCCTATCAGGATCAGGACACCATCCTTCTGACCTCATTTAACTTTAATTACATTCTTAGAGGCTCCATGTCCAAAACAACCACACCATGGGTTTAAGTCTTCAACATACGAATTTGGTGGGGATAAAAACACTGTTCATAACAACTACTATTTTGTATTATATTTACTTTTCCCTCTGAAAAGTTTTTCAGTTTTGACAATAAGCTATATGATTACCTTAGGTATATATGCATACTTCAATTCTCTCAGTCTTATTAAGTTACTGTCCAAATGGACCATTGGATATTATGCTCCTACAAAAGAAAAAAAAAGATTCTTTGTTCTTGCACATTTTAAAAGGAATTTTTATTATCTGATTTTTTGTTTTGCTACTCTTAGAGATCATAATCGGCAGACGTGGAACCAAATATTATGTCCTTTAATTTATAGTATTGTCCTTTGTGACAGTTTCCATTTGGAGCTGAGGAGTAAGGAGTAAGTATTGATAGTTTATCATCTCAGATATTAATATGAATCCTACATCTATTAAATGGCTAATATACTACACCAAGTTAAAATTTGTTAAATGAGACCTATTACTGTGCAAAATAAAAGAAATATGTATTTTAGTAGAGCCAATATACTGCAGTTGTATGATTTTGTTCAAGCCTGTGATTCTGTTTTCTTAGGGGAGATAGTAATAACTAGCTGGTAGAGAGCATTAAATGAAGTCCTTTAGAGAGTGATCACCCATATGTGTGAATTCTCTTCCCTCTGTCTGGAGTCTCTTACTGGCAGCAGGATAATGAATTACTTGGCCTTTTACATTTTGCTTCTGGCTCTTATTTCTCTGACTTTCCTTTCCAGACTGTTTTTTTTCCTTGCTAAGAAATTTCATTTTAGTTTTCTGACTTCTCTTTGAAAGACACGGCTTTAGTTCATGTTTGTTTTCTTCAATCTCATAGTAACTTGAGAAACTTAAATGTCTTAAAGTTGGGAACTGAGAAACTGGTAAGAAAGTAGCTGCATTAACTGCTTTGGAAGAGAGCTTCTCCTGGGGCTAAACCCTATCTCAGACTCAGTTTAATGTCTGCATTGCTGTTTGTAAAAGCAGCTGGATCAAGCTTTCTTTTAGCTACAGTCAAAAAGACATGGCTTTCAGGGGAACTCTTAGTAGAGAAATGGCCTGTGTTCCACGAGGAATGGGCAGTAGGAAAGGACAAGTGGGAGTCAGACAGGAGTCAGGATGTGGAGACGGTGACTGACCAGAACAGTTTGCTAGGGCGCCATCCCCCATGTGGAGGTTAGGCTGTGGATGGCTCTCTGCACAATTCCTTCCACCCACTTGATGTCTTGGGTCTGGCCAGGCTCTTGGTGAAGTCTTACTGTCTCTGCCATGTACCTTTCAGAGATCCTGGGCACAGGGTCTCTTTTCTTTTGTCAATTTTTATCCCAGTAAATGACCTTTGGAATGACAATGCATAGTTGGAAGTTGACAGATGTCAGTTCAGATAAAATGTCAGTTTTAGAAAAGAAAAATTTATTGCTACCCTACAGATTTATGCACATAGTCAAATCTAGTAAGATGGGCTGTAATGGATATTGGTTTCAACATTAGTAACAGTTTTGCTTGCCTCAGTTTATGCATATCATCTCATGGACCTGCCACACACTGACCACACCAACTATTAAACCTTCTGACATAAATCCTTTGTCAGCTTCTGAAAACCCAACGGTAGAAAGAAAGATAGTTATTTCCAACAACATGTACATTTGAAGGTTTTTTTATTATTACTCTGCCAAAATGGAATATATATGTAACTTGTGGAGCTTAGATAAGTGTTTAAGGTATACACCCAAAATGTCTCTGCCAACGTTAGATCTCTTTTTTTTTTTTAATTTTTTTTAACGTTTATTTATTTTTGAGACAGAGAGAGCATGAACAGGGGGAGGGTCAGAGAGAGAGGGAGACACAGAATCTGAAACAGGCTCCAGGCTCTCAGCTGTCAGCACAGAGCCCGACGCGGGGTTCGAACCCATGGGCTGCAAGATCATGACCTGAGCCGAAGTCAGACGCTTAACTGACTGAGCCACCCAGGCGCCCCATCTTTTTTTTTTTTTTACAATTAATTAATAAGGGCCACTTGGGTAGTCAAGCTGGTGTAACCAGATGGGTTGACATTAATTACTTTGAAGACTGATTATGAGGTTCCAATAAAAAAAAAGGAAGGTGTCCTATATAGTTACAATTTGGGGTTTTTATTTTTTTTAATGTTTATTTTTGAGAGAGAGAGAGAGAGAGAGAATGAGTCGGGGAGGGGCAGAGAGAAAGAGGGAGACAGAATCTGAAGCAGGCTTGAGCTGTCAGCACAGAGCCAGACATGGGGCTCAAACTCACAAACCATGAGATCGTGACCTGGGCTGAAGTTGGATACTTAACTGACTGAGTCACCCAGGTACCCCAGGGATTTTTCGATTTAATATAGTCTCTGCACATAGTTGTCATAGCTGCTAGTGAAAGACAGTAACTTTTTTTTTAACAACTATAGAAACAATTAGACATCATTCCTGTGAAAGCACCCCTCAAACTGTCTTGGCTTTTCTCCATAGGATACCTTGTGGGTCTTGAAACTTAGACTGAAATCAGCAGAGGAGAGGTTAAAAAATTGCTATGATTTTAATTGCTTTTGCATTTTTTCTTTAATCAGATTCAGTCTGTTTATTAGAACTGATTGATTTGAATTGATGAGTTTTATTGATTTTCATCATGCACAATTTAATTCAATCAAGTTGCCTTGTTCCAGGTTGTGAAAATAAGCTTTGTTTTCTAATCCGATTAGAAACAGCCTATGGAATGTTGTTCAAGTACGGACTGGGGAATAACCAATTTGTTTGCTTGTAGCTGAAGCCAGAAAGAAATAGAAACCTCATGGTACAATCCTAAATAGTATAAATACCTGTGCCTGAGAGTCTCTGAAATAATGCTGTCTTTAGGAGATGGTGAATCACAGAAAACAAACAGACAAAGTTATGTACATTAAGGGATTTACTCTACTGTTGGGCCCAGGAATCTGACTAGTGACTCCAGCTATTAAGCGTCTGCCAGGCTGAGCCTAAAATCATAAAATCAGCCTTAACACTCTCAGTGCTTCCACAGGCACAACCTGGAAGGACTGTCCTTCCCCATTCTCCCACTCTGCACCCCTTTCTAAAGCTGACTACAATATCTATTTTAACCTGATTTTGCCCATAGAAAAATGTTAGGTGTTACAGTGCTTGTGGGAAGCCCCATTAGGATAAAATCTATTCCGGCATCCCGTATGTGTGGTTTTTTCATCTTGACATTACAAAAGGGCCTTTCGCTGGATGATGTCAAATGTTTCCGAGAATATCCTTTCAGAGTGTGGCTCAACTTGGTTGTTGGGTAAGATAGTGAGTTCATCATGAAACTTGTCCTGATTTATATATAATTTTGCTTTAAACCCAGACATAACTGTATTCAGTAAAGACAGTTCTCCTAGGTTTTATGTAAAGGCACTTTCACCTGAGTTGGTGAATTATATGGAAACATCTTGAGTGCAAACATTTTTTTCTCTTTCATTTAATTCTCAAGATGAAAGTTACTCAGGAAGAATATTATCTACCTAATATTGTTATAGATGTTAAACATAGATGTATATGGCTTTGTCGGAGCATCCCTTAAAATTTTGTACACACATTTGATCCACTGGAAAATGCCAGATGATTAAACTGCATTTTTTAATTAGTAACTGCAGTGATTTCTCATTAAGACCTCAAAGCCTTAAAATTATAGTCAACATACACTTAATATAGAAAGAAGGTAAAATGGCACACAAGAATAATTCATTACTAATAGTTTTATGAGTCATTCGAAGTGAAGTGTGAGATTGTCTTAGGCTCTGACTTAACTGCCTTACATTTCATTAAACTATAAAGTGTAAACTATATTACAATTAAGAGCTCCAAAATAGAATTAATAATACCACACAGATCTATACTAGCAAATAAAAAATATATGTAACTATATTTCTCCCTTTCTTTATATAAATATTATCAATGAATTTCTTTGAAATTTTCTTAATTGGCCTAAGGTCTATTCATTGAATCAAAAATGTCATTTACACATTTTGGTGTCTACAAACTATATCATACACAGCTCTGCTCATGTTCTTGATTTCTTTTTTTTTTTTAATGTTTATTTATTTTTGAGAGAGAAACAGCACAAGTGGGGGAGGAGCAGAGAGAGAGGAAGACACAGAATCTGAAGCAGGCTCCAGGCTCTGAGCTGTCAGCACAGATCCCAATGTGGGGCTGGAACCCATGAACCAGGAGATCATGACCTGAGCTGAAGTTGGATGCTTAACCGCCTGAACCACCCAGGTGCCCTCATGTTCCTGCTTTCTGATTGGCACTATTAAATTTTCCCTTTGGTATATTTTCTCTTGGCCATCTTTTAACTTTTTGTTTATTTCTCAATTTTATTTTCTTCAGTTTTTTTAGGTTTAGTCATGCTTTTCTATTTTTCCCCTGTGTCTTAAAATCCATTTCCCTTCTTAGTTTTTGAATTTCTGATTCAAAGTGGCTCTGATTCAGTTTCATGTTTGGATATATTTAATTCAATATGAAGTCTTGCCTTACCTCTCCCCCCCCCCCCCTTGATTTGTGCTTACTTATCAGGGAGAATTTTCCACATTTGATATGAATTTCCTTTTTCTGATTTTTTTCTAATGTCTCCTTGTGGATCTGCTAGTCTTTTTTCATACTCATTTTTGTAGAATTGAAACATTTCTACAAAATGATTTCCAACTGAATGGCATCTTCTGTCAGTACAGCAAAGACCTCACACACTAGAAGATTTACATTTTGTTTTTTGTTGATGGAGGGAGGGGTTACATATCCTTCAAATTTTTTTGATATTCTTTGGTTTTCGGGACTGTAAATCTCCCTTTTAGCTACTTTTTCCCTTCACCACTCTCCCTTTTGATGTTTTCTCCTCCCAGAAGCTTTGTGGTTCAAAGACCACCACTTAAAATTGCATGCATTGTAAATCTTCCTGTAATCCTTGCTTTGGTTCACAGAGATACCTTTATAATGTTCTCAAACTTAGGATGGATTTAGTATTGTAAGTAGCAATTTGAAATCAGTCTTTGGGCCCCATTCCTAGCTCCCTTCTCTTTCACCTATAATTTTTCCTTGGTCTGATTTTTCTCCCTGAAAAGTGATGCCATGGGTTGAGGGTGGGGCAGGACCATAAGAGATAATGGGTCAGAAGTGTTTTCACTTTCTCCTTATACTTAGAGTTATTTGGAATCTACCCATTGTCTATCATCAAGTTATGCTGAGGGCATAGTTGTGTATGGTTTAATTCTTTTTCTTGCTGTTTCATGCTGATTTAGGAGGTAAAGCCTAGAGATGAGGACCTAGGCAGGAGCCACCATTTTCTCCCTGCTAAAATTAACTTAACCAGGTTGCTTTTATGAATATGACGACTAACCACAGGTATACAGTATTTCATTTTGTAGAGGAAAAAGTAGGATAACATGGGCAGAGAGGGAAAGGATTAGGACCTGAGATCCCTGGGTGGGGGAAAGACATATTTTGGAACAATGCTGGGAATGTCTGACCACAGCAAATGCTTCCAGGCATAAGGCTCCTCTTAAGAATGTAACAGACTCCACCTATTCCCCCTTGGGTTTCCCTCAGGAATTTGACAAAAGACCTGACTGAAAATAAGTAGACTATAAAATGTAATGAAGTTTGGGGGTGATGGGGGGTTCGTGGGGACCAGAGCCGACAGCCAAGAAAGAATCTTGAAGATGTCTTTCGTGCAAAAGGGTGATTTTATTAAAGCATGGGGACAGGACCCATGGGCAGGAAGAGCTGCACTGGAAATGTAACAGGTAACTCATTATATACCCTCAGGTTGGGAGGGATTCAGGGATACAGTATGTCTCTAAGGAATTTAGGAAGCAATGTTTCCAGGACCTTGAGGAGCTAACTGTTGCTAGGGAAACATTTATCACCGTTTAATAAAACCTCAGTCATGAGACCCTTCAGATGCATATGCAGGGCGATAAGCTTGGAGTATGGTTGCCAGCATATATCTTGGGGTGGTTGATATAAAAGGAGTAGATTTACAGTATCCTTGAGGTTGGGACAATGTTAAGCCAAGATTCTCTTTTGCCCCTAGCAAAGTGTCCTTATCAAGGCAGCTGAGCTGCTAGAGAGAGGTCACTCTGCAGGTTTCAAGGACTTGTCAATGGGCTATAGGCAGTAAGGGAATTTAATTTTTCATTTGCCTTAGTTTCCCACATTACCATGGCAAGCACTTAAACCCCTTTCCTTCGTTCTTGGGTAGCTGGGAGTGTCCAAGGGATATCACACATATTCCACCTGGGGAATGCCCTCAGCTTGCCCCAAGCATTCTCATCAGAATGTATGATCCACAAGGAATGATATGGCCATAGATCACCCCTCATACAATGGAAATGAGCCAATCAGGAATGGGAAACCCAGCACCTAGAGTTATCCAGCCAATAAGGGTAGAACCTGAGAAGGAACAGGGGGGAAGGGAAGTGAGGGTGACCAGAACCTTATAAAATAAGGACCCTTGCCTATAGTTGCAGGCATTCACTTTTCAATGTCCCCTCTTTATAAAGAGAACTTTCCTACTATTCTTCCTTTCTGATCTTATACTCTAATAAACTTTTGCCTGCTGCTCATTTTGTTCTACCTCTTCATTCTTTGAAGCAGCAAGACAATGAACCCCAGGATTTTGAAGTGAAAAATCCCGCAACAGTTTTACCCGTGGAGTTAGTTTCTAAAACTAAAATTGCTGGTTCAAAGAACCTGAATCTAATTTTTATGGATATTGCCAAATCATTCTTAATTACCAATGGAGTAAAATATACTCCCATTGGAGTAGAAAATATGAGAATGCTTGTTTTTTCCACACATTGCCAATGGACTGACAGTGACATATTTCCCAGTCTGATATTTCACATTTCTTTAATATTTTTATCTGTGAGTGAAGTTGAGCATTGTTTTACCTGATAAAGGGCCATTTTTCTTTCTGCAAGATGTGTGTTATATGGTATCCTTAAATAAATTCATTTACTTTAAATGTTTGTCAGTCTATAGAAATACAATGATTTTAGTACACTGATTTTTTTAGCCATCAATATTGATAAATGCTATATATTTCTCATAAGTTATGTGTAGATTCTCTAGTACTTTTTTATTGTCATCTGCAAACAATGACATTCTTTTTTTTAAATTTTTAATGTTTATTTATTTTTGAGACAGAGACAGAGGGTGAACAGGGAAGGGATGGAGAGAGAGGGGAAACAAAAATCTGAAGCAGGCTCCAGGCTCTGAGTTGTCAGCACAGAGCCCAACATGGGGCTTAAACTCATGAACCATCAGATCATGACCTGAGCCAAAGTCGGATGTTCAACCAACTGAGACACCCAGGTGCCCCTGACATTCTTGATTATTTATTTGTTTTGTTTTGCTTCTATTCTTTGCACTTTTGATATATTCTTTTTATCTTAGTACAACAGCAGGAATTGCAGCAATATAGTTAATAGAAGTAGTAATATACTGCATTGATCTTTGCCTGGTCCCCAATCTTGAAGGAAAGATTTTCAATGTTGCACTATTAAGTATAAAATTTATTCTGTTTTTTACAGAAGACTTTTAGCAGTTTAAGGATTCTTATTCTATACATAGTTTGCTAAGGGATTTTATCATAATTGGATAGAGAACTTTATTCTCTTTTCTGCATCTATTATGATCATACATGATGAGTTACATTATTTTTTTATTGTTAAGCCAACCTAGCCTTGCAGGAAATCCCCAACCCGGTCACAATGTGTTCTGTATCCTTTATGCCTGGATTTGGTTTGAAAATATTTTGAGGTTTTTACATCTATTTTCCTGAAGATGAAGCAATGATTTTCCTTTTTTGTCCTATTTGAATTTATGGTATTGCTCATAAAACTCATAAAACTGCCTTAAGATGTATTCCTTTTTTTATTCCCTGGAAGAGTTTACATAAAATTGGAACTATTTCTTGCATGAGTTGGTTTAACTACCGCATAAAACCACCAGAGACCTGAATTTTCTTTTGTGGTAAGATTTTGGCCACTAAGTCAATTTACATGATGGCTACTGGAGATTTCTAGCTTTCTGTTTCTTGGATTTTATGTTATCTGAAATTTCAAACTTATCATAAAGTTTTTCACAAAATTTTCTTACATTCTTTTTACTGTGTGCATTATCTATAATTATGTCCAGTGTTCATTACTAATACTGATACTGCTTTATACTTACATTGATCAAACTTGCGAGAGGATATCTAATACATACAACTTAAAAAAAAAGTCTTCCTGATTTTTATGCTGTTCATTTTTTACCATTTCAATAATTTTTGTCATTTTTTGTTTCCTACCTATTACCTTTCTTTGGTTCATTTTGCTTTTCAAATACTATTTTGAGAACCATGCATAGCTAATAAATTTTTAAGGCTGTAAGTTTTCTTCTATATGTGTTTTAGGCTACATTTTTTTTCCTGTCAGAACTCCTTTGTAATTTCATATGGAGGATGTTCTTAATATCTGTACAAATATTTTCTAATTTCCATTACTCCTTAGACCCATGTGTTATTTAGAAATAAATTTCACAATTTATGAACATATGTAGATTTTCTAGTTATATAGTTATACTTTTATATTGATATCTAGCTTGAATTTTTAAAAAATAACAATGCATAAATTATTTTTTTAAAATGGATTGAGGCCTTCTTATAGCACTATATGTGGTAAATATTTATAAATATTGTCTGTGTTTTAATGAAATTTGTTCTCTGAAATTGTAACAAGCAGTGTTCTACATATTTTCTTTTAGTTGTACCAATTCAATTTTCTGTACTTTTCCTCATACGTTGTCTGCTTACTTTATCAGTTACCAATGTGGGACATTAAAATACCATGTTATAATTGTAGGTTGGTCTGTTTATCTGATGTTCTCTTGATTTCTACCTCATCCATATTGAGGTTATCTTATTAGGTACGTAAATATTTAGAACTGATATTGCTAAGTAATTTTATTATATTGTTGTGCTAACTCCTGACCATTGTTACCTTTGGTAATGCTTAATGGTTATTAATGTTAATAGAGTTTTTTTTCTTTATTTATTTATTGAAAGTGAAAGAGAGAGAAGGCTAGAAGCGGAGAGAAGGAGAGAGAGAGAATCCCAAGCAGGCTGCATGCTCAGCACAGACCAGGCATGGGGCTCAAGCATGACCATGAGATCACGACCTGAGACCGTATCAAGAGGTACTTAACCAACTGAATCAACCAGGCACCACTAGGGATTTTTTAATGAGTATTTTCTTGTATTATTTTCATGAAAATTTTCTCGTAAGTTTAAACTTTCCTCTTTTAAAAGTTATTTAACTGTATTTAATGTTTTAATCTGGTCTGAAAAATCACCTTTCATTTTGAATTCACTAGAGGTGAGGAAAATAATAACCAATATTTGTTTACCAGATTTGCAATAAATGCACCACTACAATGTATTAGGGAGAAAATAGTCTTTTTAAAAAATTTTTTTTTAATGTTTATTTTTTTCTGCAAAGCTGTCTATATTTTATTTTTTAAATATGAAATTTATTGTCAAATTGGTTTCCATACGACACCCAGTGCTCATTCCAACAGGTGTCCTCCTTAATATCCATCCCCCACCTTCCTCTCCCTCCCACCCCCCATCAACCCTCAGTTTGTTTTCAGTTTTTAAGAATCTCTTATGGTTTGCCTCCCTCCCTCTCTAACTTTTTTTTCCCTTCCCATCCCCCATGGACTTCTGTTAAGTTTCTCAGGATCCACGTAAGAGTGAAAACATATGGTATCTTTCGCTCTATAACTTATTTCACTTAGCATAACACTCTCCAGTTCCATCCACGTTGCTACAAATTGTAGGGCCATAGTTCATTCTTTCTCATTGCTACATAGTACTCCATTGTGTATATAAACCACAATTTCTTTATCCATTCATCAGTTGATGGACATTTAGGCTCTTTCCATAATTTGGCTATTTTTGAGAGTGCTGCTATAAACATTGGGGTACAAGTGCCCCAATGCATCAGTACTCCTGTATCCCTTGGGTAAATTCCTAGCAGTGCTATTGCTGGGTCATAGGGTAGGTCTATTTTTAATTTTCTGAGGAACCTCCACACTGTTTTCCAGAGTGGCTGCACCAATTTGCATTCCCACCAACAGTGCAAGAGGGTTCCTGTTTCTCCACATCCTCTCCAGCATCTATAGTCTCCTGATTTGTTCATTTTAGCCACTCTGGCCTGAGGTGGTATGTGAGTGTGGTTTTGATTTGTATTTCCCTGATGAGGAGTGACGTTGAGCATCTTTTCATGTGCCTGTTGGCCACCTGGATGTCTTTTTTAGAGAAGTATCTATTCATGTTTTCTGCCCATTTCTTCACTGGATTATTTGTTTTTTGGGTGGTGAGTTCTTTATAGATTTTGGATACTAGCCCTTTGTGCAATATGTCATTTGCAAATATCTTGTCCCATTCCGTTGGTTGCCTTTTAGTTTTGTTGATTGTTTCCTTGGCAGTGCAGAAGCTTTTTATCCTCACAAGGTCCTAATAGTTCATTTTTGCTTTTAATTCCCTTGCCTTTGGGGATGTGTCAAGTAAGAAATTGCTGCGGCCTAGGTCAGAGAGGTCTTTTCCTGCTTTCTCCTCTAGGGTTTTGATGTTTTCCTGTCTCACATTCAGGTCCTTTATCCATTTTGAGTTTGTTTTTGTGAATGGTGTAAGACACTGGTCTAGTTTCATTCTTCTGCATGTTGCTGTCCAGTTCTCCCGGCACCATTTGTTAAAGAGACTTTTTTCCATTGGATATTCTTTCCTGCCTTGTCAAAGATTAATTGGCCATATGTTTGTGGGTCTAATTCTGGGGTTTCTATTCTATTCCATTGGTCTATGTGTCTGTTTTTGTGCCAATACCATGCTGTCTTGATGATTACAGCTTTGTAGTAGAGGCTAAAATCTGGGATTGTGATGCCTCCTGCTTTGGTCTTCTTCTTCAATATTACTTTGGCTATTCAGGGTCTTTTGTGGTTCCATACAAATTTTAGGTTTGCTTGTTCTAGTTTTGAGAAGAATGCTGGTACAATTTTGATAGGGATTGCATTGAAAATGTTTACTTATTTTTGAGAGAGAGAGACAGAGCATGAATGGGGGAGGGGCAGAGAGAGAGAGAGGCAGACACAGAATTCGAAGCAGGCTGCAGGCTCTGAGCTCTCAGCACAGAGTTCTACACGGGGCTCATACTCATGAACCGTGAGATCATGACTTGAGCCAAAGTTGGATGCTTAACTGACTGAGCCACCCAGGCACCCTGAAAATAGCCTTTTTAATAAATTATAGTGGATCAATTCAGTAAATGTATGAAAAAAATAAAATTCACCACTATCTCATAACATACCTGAAAATATTAAAAATGTTACCATGTCAGCAGATCTTGGCACAAACATGTGTATTCATTACTTTTAAGTTGGCAAGTATTTTCAAGAGAATTAAATAGCTCTACACATAAAAAATTTTTTTTGATAATTTGAACCAGTTTAAAATGGAGAAATTATCTTCATTAAAAGTCATCACTAAAGGGGCGCCTGAGCTGGGTGGCTCAGTTGGTTAGGTGTCTAACTCTTGATTTCAGTTCAGGTCATGATTCCAGGGTCATGGGATTGAGCCCTGGATAAGGCTCTGTGCTGAGTGCGGAGCCTGCTTAAGACTAAGCCCTTCCCTGCTCCTCTTCCCACTCTCTCTCAAATAAAGAAATATAAAAAAATTAAAGTTCATCACTCAAATATTTGCCATGAAGAGAGTTAAAAGCCAAGTCATTAATTGGGATGTTATATTTGAATACACATATTTGACAAAGTGCTCATATCCAGATTAAACAAGAAACAGCTTCAAATCAGGAAGAAAAGGAAAGCAAATTAAGATAGACAAATTTAAATATACACTTCATAAAATAATTATGCCTCAAATTATAGGAAAAGTTGCTCAACAGCACTAGTAATTAAGGAAGTGCAAATTAATACCATAATAAATTACTTCTACACTCATTAATACATCTTAAAATAGAAGGACCAGTGTTGATAAGAATGGAGCACCTAAAATAACATTTATTGCAGGTGAGAGTATATATTGGTACAATCCCTCTGCAAATATTTTTGGCCATATATATGAAAGCTACATATTTCCTACCCTTTACCTGCAATTCTAATTTTAGATATAATGGAGTGGCATGAATGACAATAAGATAATATTTATAGCAGTTCATTCATAGGAGTCAAAAACTATGTCAATTCAAATATGCATCAAGTATATAAAAAAGAATGTGGTAAAATCATATCATAGGATTCTGTAAAAAATAAGGGAAGAATAAATTCCAGCTATATCAACTATCAGTCCATTTGGGCTGCTATAGCAAGAAACTATAGACTGAGTGGCTTTAACAACAAACATTATTTCTCACAGTTCTGGCTCTGACAAGTCAAAGATCAAGGTGCCAGCACATTTGGTATCCTGGTTCATAGATGGCCATCTTCTCTCTGTGTCCTCACATGGTAGAAATAGTAAGCCCTCTGGAGTCTCTTTTGTAGAGACACCTATCCCATTCATGAGGATATCCCAGAAAGACTAGAAAAATAAGTAAAGGTATAAAGTTTAGGAATAAGATTTAACATTACCATTATTTGTAGATTACATAATTCTTTACTTACACAAAGTGGGGTACCTGGGTGGCTCAGTCAGTTAAGCGTCCAACATCTGCTCAGGTCACAATCTCATGAATCCTTGAGTTTGAAACCTGTGTAGGGCTCTGTGCTGACAGCTCAGAGCCTGTAGCCTGCTTCAGATTCTGTGTCTCCCTCACTCTACTCTCTGCCCCTCTCCTGCTCGCTCTCTCTCTAAAATAAATAAACATTAAAAAAAACAAGACAAAACAATAACAACAAAAGAAAGTTGGTTAAGCGATGGACTTCAGCTCAGGTCATGCTTTCAGGTGAGTTCAAGCCCTACATCCGGCTCACTGTTATCAGCCTGTCGGTGCAGAGTCCACTACAGATCCTCTGTCCCCCTCTCTCTGCCCGTTCCCTGCTTGTGCTCTCCCCAAAATAAATAAATATTAAAATTAAAAAAAATAAAAATTGAGTTGCTGACTCTGATTTGAATAAAATATATCAATTGATTATATATTATCAACAAATTATTAGAAAATGCAGTCTCATAAAACCATATCATTAAAATAGCAACTAAAAGTGCAAGATTTCTAGGAATTATTTTAACAAGATTTATTTAAAATCTTAATGGAGAAAATTATAAAAAATTTAGTGAATTTAAAGCAGTTCCATATAAATAGATACACACAGTTCAGAAGTAAGAGAATGCAGGGTTAAAATTATAGTTCTTAGCCTGAAAGATTTAATGGCACTTTCAAATTTATTCTAAAATTTTTGTGGAAGGACAAAGGAGCATGCAAATTCAGGAAAAACTTCAAGAATAGAGTGTGTGTGTGTGTGTGTGTGTGTGTGTGTGTGTATGTGTGTGTGTTGCAAAACAGTGGGGCTTGTCTTTCAGATAAATGCTCAGTCTCATTTAAACTTAAATAATCAAGACTGTGTGGTATAATTATGGAAAAATGGACTAGCAAAATCAAAGTTTTAAATGTCTAAAGAGATGCATGCATTTATGGAAACTGGATAAGTGACAGATGGAAAATATGGTAAGTGATCAAGTGGAAAACAATGAACTATTCATAAAACGGTCCTGGGGCAAATGGTTCATATGGAGAAGATTAATTGGAAACATGGATGTGCCATAATTAATTAATTGCAGAATGATAAAAGAGCTAATGGTGAGAAAGAATAGCTTCATGAATTTGGTCTAGGAAAGGTTTTTTTAAAAAAGATACTGTACTATTTAAAGCGTATGGAAAAGAAAATTAACCTTTTACATTAAAATGTAAAATCTATACATCCATGCACAAGAGGCACCATGGGCAAAACAATAACTTGCACATTTATACTAGCAGGTTCCATACACAGATTTACTATTTATTGAGTGTATATTCTGTGTCAGGCACGTTCAGCGTCCTAGGGATAGAACACTTAACAAAAGAGAAAAAAATTCACGTCCTCATGGAGTTTACATCCTAGTCCTAGAGCTGGTGTGTGGTAAAATCAGGGTTTGAATCTATTTCTGCCAACTCTAAAGCTCCTGCCCTATAAAGTAATAAATGCAATTACATCCTATGTTGATGCATCACTTTATAAATATTGTGAGCTTGGTTAATAAAGATTTATCCCTGATACGTGGACCCATACTCAGTTAAGACTGAATCTGAGCCTACAAAGGTCAAGCTTTTACTTATAATAAATTCTCTAAGATAAAAGTAATCTTGAAAGCATTCAGCCTTTGCAGAAGACAATCAATCTTGTAGTATGTAAAGGTACAAATGTAGGGGCGCCTGGGTGGCTCAGTCAGTTAAGTGTCCCACTTCAGCTCAAGTCATGATCTCATGGTTCATGAGTTCGAGCCCCATGTCATGTTCTGTGCTGACAGCTCAGAGCCTGGAGCTGCTTCAAATTCTGTGTCTCCCTCTCTCTATGCCCCTCCACCACTCATGTTCTATCTCTCTCAAAAATAAATTAACATTTTTTGAAAATTAAATAATTTTTTAAAAGATACAAATGTATTAGGAACTCCTGCAAATAAATAAGAAAAACAATGGGAAAATATGCAAACTATAGGAATAGGCAATTAATTCAAAGAAGAGGATCATTAACAATACAAAACATACCTCATTTCACTAGTCAGGTGCCTTGACATTCAAGGCAAAATGAGATACTATTTCTTGTGCATCCAATTAGTAAGACTTAAGGTCAGCCATCAAGTGTTGGAGTAGGTCTGGAATGATATGAACTCTTATGCACTGCTGGTGAGAATTTAAATTATACATCATTATTGGGAGAGAGCAGAGTGGTAATGTTTAATAAAGCTGAATCCATACATACCTTATGACCCACCATACCCAATTCTACATATTTAGCCAGCCTAGAGACACATATAAAAATGCATACTATAACCTCGTTTCTATGAGGGAAAATTGAAAAAAAGACCAACTTAACTATCCATTAGCAGAGAGATAAGTACATACATTATACTCCATCCATGTAATGAAAAATAGGTAGCTATAATAATAAATGACCTAGCCCTCTTTCTATAAACAAAGACAAATCTTACAGACATAATTTGGAACAATATATATTAGAAAAAGAAGTGTTTTTTAAAATATTTGTTGATTGAGAGAGTACAAGTGGTGGAGGAGCAGAGAAAGGGGCACAGAGGATCTGAGGTGGGCGCTCCACTAACATGCTGACAGCAGCAAGCCCGATGTGGGGCTCGAACTTACTAACTGCAGGATCATGACTTGAACAGAAGTTGGATGCTCAACCAACTGAGCTACCCAGGTGCCCCAGAAAAAGATGCTTTAAATGTCCTATTACATGAATTTGAAAACTGCAAAACATTACTATATATTGATTATAGGTTCATGCTTATGTAGTAAATATATTTTTATAAAGTATGAGAAACTCCTAATTATTACAGTGTTTTCCTTTTTGAAGGAGGAGGGTAAATCCAATTGCAGAAGTGAATTGTAGAGGTTTCATGTGATTTTAAATTTTTTGTTTCTTAATCTGGGTAATATAAATGTATAATTTATATTATTCTTTATATATTTTGAATGTCAGAAATGTTATATTTTTAATGTATAAATGCACAGATATCTCCAAAAATTTGTTTTCTTTGTCTTTTCTTTCCCTAAATGCACCATTTCTTAGATCAATATGCTAATGATATACTCTAGTATTACTGACATAAAGTCCAGTGAGTCAAATAAGCAAAAAATACTTACTTGTTGGTCTTCTATTTTAAAATATGAAGCTAATACTGTGTTTTGTAATGTGATGGGATTTTAACTGTAGCCACAGGAGATATTTCAAAGAATGATACTGCTGACTTATTAAGCCATAAGTGTAGAAGCATCCCACAAGTTACCTATTATGGTGAAGCAAATACAGATGGATATTATTGTCACCCTTGAAGACCACACAACATACCCAGGGTTATCCAAATCCAATAGACACTGCTCCCTTTCAAAATAAACCATTTTATCCAAAAAGAAAGAGTTGTGCTATGTGTTCTGAAAGGATAATGTTATATCCACGTTTTTAATGTTTGGTATAAAACCGAACATATGGGAAGCTTTTACAAAATAAACCCCATGGGAGGTCCATTAAGGAAAAAACCCAGGTATGGATTCTCATTATAAATATATGGAAATACATAATTCCCCAGTCGTTTTTAATGTGAAATCCCAATTGTGAATAACTATCAACATCCAATTAAGCAAAATTACATTACCTGTACTTAATACTTATCTTTGTGTGTACTTCCAGAGAGATTTTTGCTGGACTCAACACCATGATTATATAAAGGGCCATGCTTAGAAAGAACAACTTCAAGAAATTCAGCACACTCTGTGTATACTTTTATTTGTTTTCCTGCATCCCAGCTCCCTGTCTTTTTTACATAGCAAATAATTCACAGAACATTATTTAGAGATTTCACCCTAGAACAGGTAGAGTTTTAATTAAAGAGTCTTTTGGAAATTAATATCTCATTCTGATAATGTGAGTATTGATTTATTCACCTTCTATTTGTCATTTTTAGTAGTGATTGATGGCCTTGTTTTTTTAATTTTATGGATTATAATTTTAGAGCCAGTAAAGAAGCACTGATACATAATTTATGGGAAAAAAGAAAAATCAGTAACCTCTCTACAAGGTGAATACATTTAAGCCTAAAAGATTTTAGTTCACTTTCCCAACCAAGAAGAAATTAGGGAACAGAAAATAATACATTTTAGCTTCATATTAATCATTTAGAATCACCAGAGGGACAAAACCCATTGCCCTTTTCATAACTGTCCAAGTTCATAAGGTTTCAAAAGAACAGCCACTTACTCAAATTCAACCCAGAAGCAGTTTTCATCATAAAGGTAATGGGAGTTTATACCGAGTTACGTTTTGGCTGAAAACAAAAAACAAAAGAACACTGCTTCTCCCTTTCACTTCTGTTTGATGTTCTGTGTATCAAAGGCCAAAAGGTCCACTTCTCTGGAAGTCTACCTCACCAATTAATTTGTGTGACTGAATGGTTATGTATTTAAACAATGTTTCTATGGGAGGCGTCATATAGGTAAGTCCTTAGGGGCATCAGATGCCAAAATGACAGCAGATGTGATGATATAGTCAACACACACTGGGGCATAGATGTCATTTATTCCTCCTAATAATCTTGTACTATAATTTTGAGTAGATAGTTGGCCCTTGAACATGTGTTTGCACTTCACAGGTCCACTTATATGTGGACTTCCCTCAATAAATACAGCATGGCACTGTAAACATATTTCCTTTTCCTTATGATTTTCTTTCTTAATAACATTTTATTTTTTCTAGCTTACTTTATTGTAAGAATACAGTATCTAATATGCATAACATACAAAGTATGTGTTGTTTATGTTAATCAGTAAGGTTTCAGGTCCACAGTTAGTGGTGAAGACTTGGGGAAGTCAAAAGTTATACATGGATTTTTGACTTCATAGGGTGTTGGTGCCCCTAAGTAACCCACATAATGTTCAAGGGTCCACTGTAGTAGTTTTCTGAGAGAGAGACAGAGAAAAAGAAGCATACTAAAGACAATATCATCCTTTGGAAGACACATATAATTTAGGGAAAGGAAAAAGAAGGAGGCTTCCACAAAATGATAATAACAACAAAAATAGATAAAAGATGGAAAAAAGGAAGGAAGGGAAGGAAGGGAAGGGAAGGGAAGGGAAGAAATAAAAAGAAAGAAGAGAAATGACCTAGAAGTCAGAGGAGGAACACGAAAAAACAAGCTGGTGGGGGGTGCAGAGATGAAATAGCGTTCTACCACAAGTCAGCTATATCCCAGGTGCTTTAGATGTAACATGTCATTTAATCAGTATATCCTCTAACTGCTCTGTGTGGTAGGTAATTTTTCTCAATTTATAGATTATAACATTTTGGTTCAGATAAAACTTTCAAAATCTGTTTAAATAAGAAATATAGTGTGTCCTTTTATCTATTCCTTCCATGCATGTGAGAAAAAAGGAAGTACCAAGGATCAACTTCTGGCTTTTCAGAGAAAATCCCTGAGTATTTATACTTTATACCTTTGCAAAAACAGAGATTATCAATTTAAATATTATTTCAGGACTATGTTATTAAGCAGAGAAATCAATTAGAATTACACACCTCTTAGAGTTTAAGGGTTAGTTTAATTAGCCACAATATCAGAAGTCTGGAGGTTTTACAAGGTCCCATTATTGAATTTAAACTTACCAAGAATAATGTTTTTATGCAGAATATTATCTGCTTTTCTTGCATAGGTAATATTTTTGTCTCACCTTTTGTAAAAAAAAACAAAAACACACACAACAGTAATTAGAAAGTCTTATATTTAAAGACTAAAACCTAGAATTTCATTGATCAGTCCTAAGGGAAAAAGAGGATGGCTGGAAAACTCAACTCCTATGATATGGAAAGGAAATGGTCAGAACAGGATAATTAAGAAATAGCATGTGGCAGGTGTAATGGTTAAGAGCTGTATTGTTTTATATCTATGTAAGTAATGCACAAGTGTCTGTGAGTAACAGCACTGTTTGGGGACCTATGTCTGCCTAAATCTAAAGCTTATGCTGGCTCAATTATCCCTTGCCCACACATCCAAGGAGATAATCAGTGAATATAGCCCACAGAATATAAGATGAATGGAAAAAAAAAAGGAGGAAGTGTCAGAAATTTGACATGGAGAATTTAGATTCATAACAAAGGGGAAATAGGAAAATAGTAGAAGCTGTAGTTTCATCAACATGGCAGAAATTCTATAACCTGAAAACCCACCCATAACCTAGGAAATGCTAGATTCCACATGAAAATTAATGTATAGCGAAGCTTGCAAGAAAGAGAGGAAAAGACAAAGATGACAAAAATAAAAAGAAATGAAAATGAAAGTGAAAAGTAAAATGAAGTGATACTGTAGCAGCCTTGGACTGACTTGCAAAACCAGGAGCACGGATGCTAACTTTCTTCAGGAATAGATGCTGAGCCCACTGAAGCTGTGTCCCATTTAATAAAGCCAGGACTTCAAAGGACTTCCCGCTCCGCTCTGTAAGAGCATTCACTAGAAAAAAAATTAGTCTTCAGTGCAGAGTGATAAGAAGCTCCATTGTCTGGGGCACCTGGGTGGCTCAGTCGGTTAAGCTCTGGACTCTTGGTGTCAGCTCAGATCATGATCTCACGGTTTGTGGGATCCAGCCATGCCTCGGGCTTCACACTGACAGCACAGAGCCTGTTTGGAATTCTCTCTCTGTCTCTTCCCACCTCTCCATTCCACCACCACCACCCCGCCCCCCACTCCACTGTCTCTGGAGGGCTATTGGTGAGAAAGATTAGTGCCCTGAGGAAACATGGAACTCCAGGCTTGTGTATTATTTCGGTCTCAATTCAAATTTCTAATGTATGAGTAGTATAGAAACTCCCATACCAAGAGGATAATTTAAATATTGTTCCCAAGTTCCTGATAGCTAAGATATTCCTAGAATAACTGCATACAAAACCCTTTTGAGTTAAATACCTATAACTGAGACCACAGGGAATTCATAAAAAGGAAAAATAACGTCCACTGAAAATGAACTCAAAGAAAAAAATGAAGAACAGATCCACATATTAAAAATGAGCAGACACCACATAAAACAGAATCCCAGAACTTGAAACACTAAAGGGGCATTGTGAAAGAACAAAACTTTGTGTTTAAAAATTACTAATGAGTTGGGGCGCCTGGATGGCTCAGTCAGTTGAGTGTCCAACTACAGCTTGGGTTATAATGTTGTGTTCAAGAGTTCGAGCCCCACATCGGACTCTGTGCTGACAGTTCAGAACCTGAAGCCTGCTTTGGATTCTGTGTCTTCCCTCTCTCTGGCCCTTCCCTGCTTGTTGCTCTCTCAAAAAATAAAATAAAAAGTTTAAAAAAAAATTAAAAAATTACTAATGAGTCAAACCCTAAGGGATAGGTTGTAGAAGAAATTAGACACCAGCTGAGGATGTAGTTATTGAACCAGAAGTTAGACCTGAGAAAAATTTACAGAATGAAGTGCAACGAATTAACACCATTTTTAAAATATGGAAAAGAGAGTAAAAACCTGGATGATGGGTTTCATATCATTCATAATAGCTTTATAAGAAAAACCAGATTCTCTGACAGAGCAAAGAGACATATTTGATAAGAAAAAGGCTTTTTCAGAATTCATGAAAGAATCTTCACATTCAAAGCTATATCAACATCAAGTGAGATGAAAGTAAGGAAAGTGAGGAAAACCAAAGGCAAGAAAAAGCTCTTAAAAGAACTAAATTAAAGGGAGAATTCACTCAAAGAGGAACAATAATTTCACTGAGTACCTGCTTCATAGTAGCAAAAATATAGGGAAGAAGACAAAATAGTGCTGAAAGAAAACTGTCCAACCAAAACCGAACTCCTGGCTAAATAATAATCCAAGAGTAAGAGCATATAGACAAATATAGAGTGAGATAATTTACCATTTTTGACCTGTACTGAAAGAATGAAAAATGGATAGACTTCATGCAGATGGTATTTGAATCCAGAATCAGGGAGAGAAATGTCAAACACAGTGGTAAACAATTGAGATTGGTAAACATGTGGCTAAATCTAAACAAATATTACCTGTGCAGAATCACAGTACTTGTTGGAGAAGGAGTCAATATAGAATATCCCTCTTCTCCACCTGAATTGAAATATGAGAAATATTCATAAGATCTATGTAGATGGAGATGAAACCTCAGTTTTTATTAACCAATATATCTGTATATTGGAATATATGGCTTAGCTGTAGAACTAGACTAGTTTGAAAATCTATTCTGAAATAAACTCACTCCTCAAAATGGCAGACACTGTGAGATTTACAATTGGCCAAGAGCATGTGTACACTCTGTGAGAAGTCTAATACCAAAGAACAAGGAGTTTATCAGACCATATTCAACTCCTCCCAAATTCACTAATAAGATTACTTACCACTTCTCCTCTTGGAAGGTATATCAGTCAGGTTAATATAAATCATGTGGCTGTAAAAAATAATGCAGAAATTTTCTTGGACTATAACAGGAAAGCCTTATTTCTTGATCATATAAAACCCACTATTGTTCCGCTGTGGACTAAACGTGGACTTCATTAGTGGCTGAAGGAGAGGTCATCCTTTAGGACATGCTACTCTTAGGGCTCAGAAGGCAAATAAATGCCAACTGTATTATGGCTCTTCCATTGAGAGACTGCACAAATCACATCTATTTATATTCTACAGACTAAAATTTCACACATCCAAGTCTGATCTGAACAAGTAACCTACCAAAGGAATGAGTGAGGGGGTAAAGCAAGAGACACCCCATGGTGTCATTTTGTCAATATGGAAGAAAGAAGGAAGAGAAAGGATCTGCCCCCAAGATCATAGTAACCAATTTAGTACACATGTGGATGTGTGGGGAGGCAAGTGGTTATAAAATGAGATTAATATTCTAGACAATACAATGAAAGTAGAAGAGTGATTAAAATAAATAATACTTTTAAGAGAAAGAAGTACTGATTTTTGACACTGTTAAATTTCTATGCATTTAAAAATTTTAATTATAGTAAAAATTCTTAGAAATTAAGTAGGAAAATTTGAAGGGGAATAAATTAGATTAGAGCAAGTAGATTATTGGTAGTAGATGGAAGAAGTAAAAGAAAAGCAGATTAATTGAAAGCATAACACAAGATGGTAGACATAAAATCACATATATTAGGAAGAATAATAAATGTAAATAAAGCAAACTCAACAGTTAAAATCCAGAGATAACCAAACTGGACAAACAAAACCAAAAATACCTATAGGTTTTTTTTCCCAAAATGCAAGAACATGAAAAATTTGAAAGTGAAAAAAAAAAGAACTAATATCAGGCAAATACTTAACCCATGCAAAGACAGGAAACTATGTTCGTATTAGACAAAATAGACTTTAAGACACAACTCCTACTGTGGATAAAGAGTATGGTTAGTTATACATTCTGATCTTGTACACACTAAACAGAATCACAAAACATTTAAAGGAAAACTTGACAGAATGGCAAGGAGAAATGAACAAATCCATAATGATTATGGTATATTTTAGCATCTATTTCTTATAATTTTTAGATAAACTAGATGACATTGAAAGGGCGGGCCTACGCCGGCCGACTCCATCTTGTTCTGTGTCCTTCACCTTGACCACACCTCCTCCCCTTGAGTAACCCCCGCCCCCACCTGCCTAACAGGACTCGGACCCTTCCCCCAGCCAATTGGCTGAGGCCACAGCCATTACCTCACCAACTGCCCCTAGGCCCCAATAAAACCTTTGTCCTTTTGAAACTCGCTCTCTCCCCAGCCTCTCACCGCTGCGTCAGTTCAGGTAGGGGATTGAGCTTGAGCTAGCTCGAATAAAGGCTCTTTTGCTTTTGCATCAGACTCGGCTCCCTGGTGGTCTTTGGGGATCACGAATTCTGGGCATAACAACATATCAGTAAAGATATCAAGATTTGAATATAATTATTTTTTATATCTTATGGCTGTAATAACAGTTACCCAAACACCTACTTCCAACAATTAATATAGTGTCTTCTCTTGCACACATGAAACATTCAGAAAATAATTTCAGACAGAAAGATTCTCATTCTGTTTCAAAAATTGGTGTTATACAGACCATATATTCTCATCATAATGTAATAATGATACAAGCCAATTACAAAAAGATAAATTTAAAAACTCACACCTGAGAAATTAAAAACATAATTCTAAATAATTCATGATTCAAAGAATAAAGCATAATGAACATTTTTAAATATTCAAAACTGACTAATTTCTAAAATACAATCTCTGCTAGTTTCCTATTACTGCTGTAACAAACTGCCAAAAGCTTAGTGGCTTAAAACAGCCTGGATTATTACCTTACTGTTCTGGAGGTCAGAAGTCTGAAATGACTCTTGGCTAAAATCAAGGTGCAGCAGGGCTGTGGTCCATCATCAAGGAAGCTCTAGGGGAGAATCTGTTTTCTTGCCTTTTCCAGTGTCTGGAAACCACCTGCATTCCTTTATTCATGGCCCCTTTCACCTTCAAAGAGTCTTGAGTCTTCATATCTCATTACAGGATTCTGACTTCTGACTTCTCTTTTTCATTTATTAGGATTCTTATCATTACAGTGGGTCTACCTAGTTAATCCAGGATAATCTTCCCTCCTGAAAATCAGCTGATTGGAAAACTTGATTCCAGCTACAACCTAAATTCCCCCTTGCTAGGTAACATACATATTCACAGATTCCAGGTATTAGGATATGAACATCTTTGATGGGGTTGGAGAGGCATAATTCTGCCTACCTCACAGCCAAAGTATTATTTTGAGGGAAAAGTAAACACAAATACTATAAAGAAGAAAGGCCAAATTTTTGAGGTATGTATCCATTTTAAGGAGACAAAACAAATCAAAAAAGAGAATAAACCAATAAAAGAGGAAAGGAATATTTGCAATAAGGAAAACAATTAATGAAACAGAACACATAAATTTTAGAGGATTGCAAAAGCCAAAGCTGCTTCTTGAAATAAATAATAAAAATGAAAACAAAGTCTCCTGCAAATTCAGTCTAGAAAAATGAGCTACTCAAACAACATTAAAGATGGTGTGAGGAAGAAGACATAATTAGATTGAGCAGAAATGACAAATGTAGCATAAAATGAAAATTTTAAGGCAATAATTTGAAAATTAACACTTTTTATAAAAAATATAAATTATTAAAAGTACCTTGAGAAGAAAAATTTTTAAACCATAATCCTATAATCCTTAAAGAGAAATCAGTATTGAGAAACTTACCATCTTCATGAACACACTGTAATGTTTTCAGCCCATAAGGATTATAAAGGCAAATTCTACTAAATCTTCAAGGAAGACACTTCAGAGAATTGAAAAATAGGCAATATCCCTAGGTCTGGTGTATTGGTTAAAAAAGGGGACTTGGGCACCAGCCTGCCTCTCTGTAGAGTGAAATGAAAGCAATACCTCTCTTATAGGTTTTATGAAGATTAAATTCACCAATATATGAAAATAACATAATAAGCACTCATCATATATTAGTTATTTTCATTGTGGTGGTGGTTGTCATCATCTACATATACCACGAGCTCAAGGTTAAAGAAATGTTAGCAAGCAGCGGTCCTGATAGACTTCTTTTAATGAAGGAAAAAAAAGAGAATGGGCATTTGAAGAATCATCTAAGGCCATCCAAAATAAAAAATGTTGTAACAATTCACTGTCAAAGATAGGGCTTAGCAATGCAAACACTACTTTTCCTTCAAGTTAGGTAAGCAGGATAAATAACAGAAATCACTGAGTTTAAAAGGCCAATGGGAGACTTCCTGTCTCAGAGAACCATGCTATGAAGATTTTGAAAGGGAGCCAGAGGTCTCTAAGCATATTCATGTTTGGATATTTGTTTGATAATGTGGGTTATTGATTCCAGATTATTCTTTCCCAAGTTAATATGCCAAGTAGTTTAGAAGAGACTCAAAGCTTCTATGCTTATCAGCAGGGCATCTGTGGTCATGTGCAGGTATGCCATACTTTGTAGAAAAAGGATCGGGCCTCTATGAAGTGTCCATATCATGGACCCAACTAAATGCTAACAGATACAAAGTATAATTAGTTACCAAAATACAGCCTTGGTTTGATCTGAATGGGCCTGAATTTTAGATTACTGGTATTCAGATTAGGAAGGATTTAATAAAGATCAAGAGTACCCAAGTACTTTCAAAAAATGGAAAAAAGAAAACAAAAGAAATTAAACAAGGACTCAGGTGTTTGTATGCCAATGTTCACTCACTGCAGCATAATTCACAACAGTCAACAATTAAAGTCAAAGAGTCAAAGGGGGAAACAACTCAAGGGTCAATCAACAGTTGAATAGATAAATAAATAGATAGATATACAGTGATACCTAGCCTTAAAAAAGGAATGAAGTTATGATATATACTACAACATGGAAGAACCTTGAAAACATTATGCTAACTGAAAAAAGCCAGACACAAACAAATACTACATGATTCCATTTATATGAAATATCTAGAATAGGAAAATTCATATAATCTGGAGTAAAATCTTGGTTTGCAAGCATAATTCATTCTGGAAACATGTTTGTAATCCAAAGCACTTGTATATGAAAGTGAATCTCCCCGTATGAAATAATGGAAACTCAGATGCTTTGTTCCACAGCCCAAAAATATTCATATAAAAATGATTGCAATACTGTAATATAACAAAGAAAATGCAAAATATAAAGAAAAATAAACAAATTAACCTGCACTTACCTTTGAAAACCTTTGTGGCTGGTGTGAGAGAAACAAGAGAGAGGAGGGTTATTGTGTAAGATGTCTTTCTCTATCACTAACAGAATCACTGCTATCTATTGGGTCAATGGAATATTTTTCTGCATGGGGCCACTGTGTACACTTGCACAAATGTTGATTACAGTACAGTAGTAATAAACTCCTGTCATATACTGTATTTAGTGTAATTGGCAATAAGGCAGCAAAGGAAAGGGTCTATATCTGCAGACAGCCTGACCTAGAATGAAGAAAGCATCTCTAAGCTTACTCTTGTATGGAAAGCAAAGGACTGTCCATAGGTGCTTCGAAATAACAAAAAATACATTAGTGCCAGTTGTGGGCACCTTCCAACATTCTGAAAAATCATTGATTTTTGCCAAACACCATGGCCTGAGACTGAGCATCCAAGCATGGGAGATGATCACCTACAATCCCACAGCAAAAGAGAGAGAAAAAGAGAAAGAGAGAAGAACATTGGCTTAGTTGTGAACATGTGATATTCGGCATCACGTAGTACTTGTATTGCAAGACATCGCTCACTTACCAAATTAAAATTTATTATAAATATTTCCTCATCTTGTGGAACACTTGCAGAACAAGTTACTTGCAATCCAAGGTTTTATTGTAGTTTAGAGGTTACTAGGAGCTGGAGAGAGGAGGTAATGGAGAACTATTGCTTAGTTACAGAGTTTCTCTTTGGAGGGGTGATAAAGTTTGGAAATAGATAGTGGAGATGGTTGCAGAACACTGTAAATGTAAGCTAATGACACTGAATTGTATACTTAAAAATTATTAAAATGGAAACTTATATATCTTACTACAATAAAAACTGAAAACAAAAAATAACTACAGTTGTAACAATTCATACCCATATGGTTTCTCTCTTAGCTCTTAGGGGATTAGAATTTAAGTACTAGAAAGTAGAATATTAAGAACATGTTATCATTTTTATTTTACTAGATAGAATACGCTATATGTTTACTAGAATATTTTATATTCTATCTTTTCCCCCTTCCTATCATTATCCATAATTCTAGGCTTCTTATTCTTTTTTAAAATTAGAAGTATGGTTGATACACGTTACATTAATTTCATGTGCACATCTTAGTGACTCTACAAGTCTACACATTATGCTATGCTTACCACAAGTGTAGCTGCCATCTGTCACCATACAAAACTATACAATACCATTGACTATGATGTATCTTTTAACTCCCTGACTTATTCATTCCGTAACTGGAAGCCTGTATATCTCCCACTCCCCTTCACCTATTTTTCCCATTCCCCCCTAACCCCTCTGGCAACCACTAGGCTTCTTTATAGAAGTAAAAATATTGTGCTGTGGCTTTCCCAAAGCATGATACAGCTACTCAATGAGGGTAGTGCCACAGATACACCCGTTTGAAGCTACAAGGCTTTTATTTATAATATTTGACGTGGAGTCACCATAAAACCATGTAATAACAAGCCATGTTATTACACAATTCTGCCTCCATGATTCTAAAGAAGCTGCTCAATGAGATCAGCTCCTCATGTACGTAATCTCATCATGCACAAAAGAAGCCATTCATGTGCTCAATGCTGTCTACGTTTACAAAATCCATATTAACATCATATCTTAGAGGGAAACATTTAAGGCTATAGATTTCTTGTGGAAACAGTTCTCTTTTCATTTCCTTGCATAGCAATAGGAAAATCAACCCTCATCCTTTCTCTAGGACCTGAAGAGGGAATACACTTGCAGGTGAAATAAATTGTCTTTCTTCTGTTGAAATGAAACTGCAGCCTATGTGCTCAAAATCATGTGCAAAAGGCAGATTGAAACTTGGTTGCAGAGAATTTTCTGTTCCCGACAACATCTGTTGTACTTGACAGATGCACCAGTGCCAACTTCTCACCACGTAAAGTGAGACTACAAGAAAGTAGAAACTCCCAGTGTTTGAGCTTCTATTCTGAACAAAAACACCATTAACCCAGACACTAGGCTCTGAACTGAATAAACTATATATAATGTTTGCACCTTGTGGATGCAGAAACATATGTGATTTCAATGATTAAAATATCACATTCCTCACTCCCTGCTTCTTGACAGACAGAAGGTCTGGTTTCCTTAATCTTCCATTTGAGTTCATAACATTTCAAAATGTTTTTATTTTCCCTATGACTATCAAAGAAATAGAATATCTGAGAAATGTGAAACGTTTCTTCCAAATCATAAGAGCATCATGATTCTAGTAAATGTATATGCAAGGAACATGAACAGTAAAATGACTCAAGAGGACATGCAAACAATAAACACATGCTACACATTACTGGCTTTTGCTAGTACTAAAATGAATGCAAGCTAAAACAAAGATGAGGTATAATATATAAGGCATATACTTGAAAATGCAACATGATTCCAAAAGCTAATGAATAGTACATTAAATCCAGAGTACTGCTGCATCATTTGTAAAATAGTACATTTATATGCTCATTTTGGAAAACATTTTGGTATATCAAAGGTCATTAAAATCTTTTTTACCTTACCTTAGGAGAGTGCTAGTTAATTTTGTGCTGAAAAACAAACACCAATTAAACACTATTGTATTTGTTCCTCCATAAATTTTGATCTTAGAAAAACTGGAGAAACAAAAGGAAAATATAGATTCCAGAAATAAAAAATTGAGCAGCGAACTCACAGCATTGAAAATGAGTGCAAGCCAGCATACATATGAAAAGATATTCCACATCATATGTTGTAAGGGAAATGCAAATTTAAACAATGAGATACCACTATAAGCCTATCTGAATGACCAAAATCCAAAATATTAACAATACCATATGCTGGTGAAAATGTGGAACAGGAACTCTCATTCATTGCTGGTGGGAATGCAAACCAGTTCAGCCACTTTATTTGGCAGTTCTTACAAAACTAATCACACTCTTACAATATGATTCAGGGGTCAGTCTCCTTGGTATTGACTCAAACTGTGTCCACAAAAATACCTCACATGGGTATTTATGGCAGCTTTATTCATAAGTGTCAAAACTTGGAAGCAACCAAGATGTCCTTCAGCAGGTGAATGGATAAATAAATGGTGGTACATACAGACAATGAAATATTGCTTACTAATAAAAGGAAATGAGTTGTCAGGGCATGAAAAGATATGGAGGAAACTAAAATGCATATTGCTAAGTGAAAGAAGACAATCTGAAAAGACTACTTACTGTATGATTCCAACTATGTGACATTCTAGAAAACTCAAAGTTATATGAGACAGCATAAAGATCCGTGGTTGCCAGGAGTAGGGGGACAAGGTGAGGAGATGAACAGATGGAGCACAGAGGATGCTTAGGGCAGTGAAAACACTCTGTATAGTGCTATAATGGTGGATACAGGTCATTATACATTTTCCAAACCCATAGGATATACAACACCAAGAGTGAACCCTAAGGTAAACTAAGGATTGGGGTGATTATGGTGTCAGTATAGGTTCATCAACTATAAAAAATGTACCACTCTGGTGGGGGATGCTGGTAATGGGAGGATTATGTGTGGGGCAGAGAGTATGTGGAAAATCTCTGTCCCTTCCTATAAATTTTGTTTTGTTTGTTTTTATTTATTTTTGAGAGAGAGAGAGAGAGAGAGAGAGAGAGAGAGAGAGAGAGAGAATCCCAAGCAAGGTCCATGCTATGAGCTTGAAGCCCAATGCAGGGTCCCATTTACAGTTGCACCAAAAACCATAAAATACCTAGGAATAAATCTAACCAAAGAGGTGAAAAATCTATACACTGAAAACTATAGAAAGCTTATGAAAGAAATTGAAGACGACACAAAAAAATGGAAAAAGATTCCATACTCTGGATAAGAAGAACAATGAACTATTGGGACCTCATCAAATAAAAAGTTTCTGCACAGTGAAGGAAACAACAAAACTAAAAGGCAACCAACAGAATGGGAGAATATATTTGCAAATGACATATCAGATAAAGGGTTACTATCCAAAATCTATAAAGCACTTTTCAAACTCAACACCCAAAAAACAAATAATCCAGTGAAGAAATGGGCAAAAGACATGAATAGACACTTCTCCAAAGAAGACATCCAGATGGCCAACCGACACATGAAAAAATGCTCAACTTCACTCATCACCAGGGAAATACAAATCAAAACCATAATGTGATACCACCTCACACCTGTAGAATGGCTAACAGTAACAAGTCAGGTAACAACAGATGTTGGCGAGGATGTGGAGAAGGAGGATCACTTTTGCATTGTTGGTGGCAATGCAAGCTGGTGCAGCCACTCTGGAAAACAGTGTGGAGGTTCCTCAAAAAACTAAAAAATTAAAAAACTAAAATTGCTGGGTACCCTATGACCCAGCAATTGCACTACTAGGCATTTATCCAAGGATACAGGTGTGCTGTTTCAAAGGGACACATGCACCCCCATGTTTATAGCAGCACTATGAACAATAGCCAAAGTATAGAAAGAGCCCAAATGTCCATTGAGAGATGAATGGATAAAGAAGATGTGGTATTAATGTACCATGGAGTATTACTTGGCAAACAAAAAGAACAAAATCTTGCCATTTGCAACTATGTGGATGGAACTGGAGGGTATTATGCTAACTGAAATTAGTCAGAGAAAGTCACATATCATATGACTTCACTCATATGAGGAGTTTAAGAGACAAAACAGATGAACATAAGGGAAGGGAAACAAAAATAATATAAAAACAGGGAGGGGATCAAAAGATAAGAGACTCATAAATATGGAGAACAAACAGAGGGTTACTGGAAGGGGTGAGGGAGGGGGGATGGGCTAAATTGGTAAGTGGCACTAAGGAATCTACTCCTGAAATCATTGTTGCACTATATGCTAATTTGGATGTATATAAAAAATAATAAAATTAAAATTAAAGCAAAAAAATTGTATAATACTGTGTTGAAACGAAATATGGGTTTAAATCCTATAAGTTTGTTATAGGAAGTTTAGGAAAGAAAACATGAGTTTCACAAATTTAATTTTTATTATTTTTTAATGTCTATTTGTTTATCTTGAGAGAGAATGAGAAAGAGAGAGAGAGAGAGAGAGCAGGGGAGGGGCAGAGAGATAGAGAAACAGAGAATCAATCCCAAGCAGGGTCCGCAGCTGTCAGCACAGAGCCCGATGTGTGTGGACCTCACAAACTGTGAGTTCATGACAGACAGACAAGAGCGTACCTGAATGGTTCAGTTGGTTAGGCCTCCAACTCCTGATTTGCGCTCAGGTCATGATTTCAGTTTCATGAGTTTGAGCCTCATGTCGGGCTCTGTGCTGATCATGAGGGCTTGCTTAGGATTCTCCCTCTCTCTCTGCCCCTTCCCCCCCCCCCACTCGTCTGTCTCCATCTCTCTCAAAATAAATAAACTTAAAAAAAGTCAAACAGATAAGATTGCTTTCCTGATGAAACGTCATCTATCACTTACTGAACATTTAATATATATCATGTCCCATACAAATATGGGACATGATATTCTATCTATATTATGTAAAACTAAGCACAGAGGAGCATGGCATGCACAGTGATAAACCATGTGGAATTATGCCAGCCTTTTGTACAGCGAGCATGACATTGAGTATTGCATAAATAACACAAGGAACTTGAGTAATGTATTGGCTAATACTGTATCACTGCATCATTGCAGTGGTCCTCAACTGGTGTGCCTAGAACACTGGTGAACCCAGGACCCTGAGATTTGTTTTCATATTATCATTAATGTATACAATTTATTTTTCTGTAACTGATCATACCAATTGCCATGGCAACCACTCAGATGGAATGGTTCTCCAGGAAGGTTATGTGACTTGGTATAAGTATGGACTTATAAGAAAATGTGTGAGAGATCTTTGCTTCTTGAAAGAATGAAACTACATTTGGGCAGTGAATATTTCTAGAAAAGCAACAAAGATAGGCCCAATGAGCAATGAATAATAAATGTTCTAGACAATGAGACAATCTTACATTGTAATAATGAGAATGAGGTAACTATTACTGATCTGCTTAGGGGTTTTGGGTTTTTTATCCCTCTTGTGGATCACTTTGAGAGTGTCACCCAAATACTAATTATGAAAGAGAGTTGTCCTCTTAAGAAGGATATCTGCCAGATTTATGAATTCCCTAAATTCATTTTCTTATAATATCAAGTTCTAGCCATAGAAGAGGTAACCACTAAAATAAAATTCAACAAAAATGACACCAATAAACAAAATAATTTATCTTTTTGATCTGCAAGTCTTTTTCCTCTTGTAATTTACTAAGCTATTTTCCTAGTGTCTCAATTCCTAGGAAAACCGTCTATTGCCTTGCCTCTTAAGATTTCACAGTAGCTTTCTTTGTATCTAGAAATGTCCCATTACACACACACACACTGAGGTAGACTGATGATATAGGCACTTCAAGAAGTCTTAGTTGGCAACAGCAGTTTGGAACATCTGCAAACCCAGAGGCAGCTCCAGAATTGGCATGAAATCCAAGCTTGAGGTGAACAGCTGGGTGGGAAAGTTTGGGTAGGAGAATTGCTGTGCCAGTTAGTTGAGTGAAAAACACACTTACCTCATGGTATGTTTCAGGTGCTAATGGGGTGTCTGATGGAGATTGCACAAGGGGCTAGAGCTGTACACACTTACAAGTAACCACTGTCATTACTCCTAGTTAAAATCTCTTCTTCTGTTATAGTTGGATGTCAAATGTCCCTTTCAAGGGATATTTGAGCCTGTAGGAAACGTGATTTCAGAATAGTCAATATAATAAGTAATTAAAGGTAACTGTTGTTTTAAAATATATTTTCTTAAATAATATTTCAATGTTTTTAGGAGTAGATTTTGGAAAAGTCGCTGGAACCTAGCAAATGGCAAATGCTTCAGAAATAAGAAAAGCAAGGAAGCTTTATCCCTGCCAGAGAGAATCCTGCAGCTCAATGTCCTCAAAACACTATGAAAGCATTGTTATCAAAGCCACAAGGCAACATGGGTGCACAAAAATATGCTGAGAAATACAGAACACACTATTTCCAAAAAGTGTTGAAGGCATCAAAAGCAAAGGCTCTGGTGATAATTTATCACCAGTACGAAATCATTAAATAAGGGGTATCACACATTTTAAATGACATTACAATTATAATTACTATTCTATTTTTTAATTGTTTTATTGTTTATTATTTCTGAGAGAGAGAGAGACTGAGAGCAAGCAGGGAAGGGGCAGAGAGAGAGGGAAACACAGAATCAGAAGCAGGCTACAGACTCTGAGCTCTCAGGATAGAACCCGACACGGGGCTTGAACTCACGAACCACGAGATCATGACCTGAGCTGTAGTCTGCCGCCCAACCAACTGAGCCACCCAGGCGCCCCTCAATTATAATGAATATTCTAAACATGAAGGATAAATCATGATTTTACCTTGAGAAATAATTGAACATCTTTGGAGAACTTCTATATCTGTTGTGTAAAGTGTTTGGATTGTATTCAAGTTCAATGATGTTATTGAGAACATAGGATATGCAGGTGCTTTTAACATGTTTTAAAATATCTATTTTAAAAATGTCTATTAATTTTTTTAAGTATGCTAGCATGAAAAAATGAACATAGTTCAGCAATAGCTTGGGTCCTATTTCTCCATTGGTGCCAGCACAAGGCTGATGACCAGCCCAAAGACAACATTAGATAATAATCACATCTGAAGATGCTGGGATGAACAGATGCCTCCTCTTAGTGCCATACTGCTACAATTATAAAATAAGTTAAGGGCTGTTCTTGCACTAATTTAAGATCTTAATAAAATGACTAAACATGGGGTGCCTGGGTGGCTCAGTCGGTTAAGTGTCCAACTTTGGCTTAGGTCATGATCTCGCGGTTTGTGAGTTCCAGCCCTGTGTTGGGCTCTGTCCTGAGAGCTCAGAGCCTGGAGCCTGCTTCCAATTCTGTGTCTCCCTCTCCCTTTGCCCCTCCCCTGCTCATGCTCTAACTCTCTGTCTTCCAATAATAAATAAACATTAAAAAATTAAAATAAATAAAATGACTAAACATATTTATATTAGCATTGTTTTCCCATAAAATAACAATAACCAGTTAAAGTACAGGAACAATCAGTCAATAGTAAAAATAAGGAAGTGAAAACCGATAAAATACCTAGGAATATTTTAAATTAAATTTATATCTTGGGGTACTTGGGTGGCTCAGTCATTAAGCATCTGACTTTGGCTCAGGTCATGATCTCAATATTCATGAGTTTGAGTCCCACATCAGGTGAGTTCATACCTCACTTTGGATGATCTTGTGCCCTGCTTTGGGTAAGCCCTGCTTCTCTCTCCCTCTCTCTTTCTCTCTGCCCCTCCTGGGATTCTCTCTCTCTCTCTCTCTCTCTCTGCCTCTCACTCATGCCCTCTCTAAAAAAATTATATCTTCTTTAAAGAAACCCATAATATTTCACAGCCATCTATAAATGATGAATAGTGATTATTGAGAAGAAAGACCAAAATGCAAATTCTTACATTAAATTGCAAATTTAACACACTTCAAGTCAATTTATGATGAGTAATTTATACTATAATTCTTACATTTATTTGGAAGAATTACCAAGTTACTGTAATGAAAAATTATATAAACAAAACCTGAGATTGGCCCCAAATTTCTAAATTTTTAATAATTCTATAAAATACATTTAAATCTGTATAGAAAAATATAACTAAATTTTATTTTAGGAAAAGACACTTCTTTTGTAAACAGAAGATTCTGGAGCAGCTTAGGGACCCTGAGCTTGTCATCTCCCTGAAATGCAACTAGATCAGCACCAGGCCATTTTGAACACCTAGGAAACTGATCTGAAAACTAATGAAACAACCTGCATACCTTGAGTCACAGAATTTGGCAAGTATACTATGCGGAGAGGTGAACTGGGGGAGAGAAAAGCCATGAAGGATAGAGTGCTGTTTTTGCAGAGGACAGAGAAAGGGGGAGAGTGTGGCACATCAGGATTCTGTAAGAAAAGCGTTCTCCTGAAACTAGCTGGAGAGAAAGAGAGAGAAGAGTGAAAACACTCATAGGGAACTAAACAAGAAATCTGATCCCCAAAACCATTGGCAGAAAGAAAGGAGATGGTTCCAAAACCACCTGGATTCTATAAACAGTGGAACACAGAGTCTGAAGTTTCAGAGCTCAGTGCCTGGCAGTGCTCTGGTGAGGAAGTAGGGCAAATCCCTAGGAGCAGGCAGCGGGGTCTGAGGGGTCTGTGTGCCACATGGGGAGAAGCTGTTCCCCTGAATAAAGTGTATTTGGTAGAAGTCATATGGCCTTATCACAGGCAAAGGTCCAAAGGGATCCTGGAGAACAGCCACAGGTTTGCTGGTATTGGAACAAAGATTTACAATGTGTGGGGAAACCTGGTGCCGGCTGTGTGTTGTGATTTATCATGATCTCTGAACCTCTGCAGCTGTGCAATCATATGAATATTTTCAGGGGCAAGCTGACATTTGGCCACTGCTCAGCAAGACCTTCAAAGAGTTGGCACAGGTCCAAGCTGCAGGGGTCTCTGAAGTGTGGGGTTGAAACACAACCCTGTCTGAGATAAAACTCTGGAGGGGGGTGCCACCTGGCAGGCGGAAAGCTTGGACACAGGGTAGATGCAGGGAATGGACAGAAGCCTGAGACAAAGGAGGGTTGGTTGATCACCAGTCCATGAGAGCATGAAGTTCCTGTGTCAGACACTAGGGAGCTGGGTGAATCCATTTTCACTTCTCCCCAACATGCACATGTGTGAGCCACACTGATACACCCCAGTAAACTAATCAGGGCCACCTAATGGAGAACACAGCCATTACACCAAGCCCTACCCAACTGCACCCTCCAAACACGTCCCCTAGATAACCAGAACAACTCATTCCACTTGCTTAGTATGTGGACTACAGAGGGCTTCATAGTTTCAGTTCTAGGGTAAACTGGATGTAACTTCACTCAGGTTTCATTCTGTTTGCTGGTTCATTTATTTGTTCATTTTCTTCAGTTTTTAATTTTTTTCTTTTTGTTTATTTTTTGATATTTTATTCTATTTCATTTTCTTTATCTCATTTTATTCTATCTTATATGATTTTTAAAAATCTTTTGTATTTTTTCTTACCTTTATTTTTCTTGTTTTTCCTTTTTTCCTCTATTCTGTCAAGCATCTTAATGTTTATTTCTGACAGAGAGAGAGACAGAGCATGAGCGGGGGAGGGGCAGAGAGAGAGGGAGACACAGAATCCGAAGCAAGCTCCAGGCTCTGAGCTGTCAGCACAGAGCCCAACGCAGGGCTCAAACTCACAGATGGCGAGATCATGACCTGAGCCGAAGTCAGACGCTTAACTGACCAGCCACCCAGGCGCCCCTCAAGCATCTTTCAACAAGCAGACCAAAACACACCTAGGATCTAGCTTCATTTATTTGATTTTTTGTTTTGTTTTTAGTTTTTAAATTTTTATTTTGTACTTTATTTTTTTCTTCCCCCAAAAAGACAAAATTAAGGAATTGACCCCAAAAGAAAGAATAGGAAGAAATGACAGCCAGGGGTTTAATCAACAGTATATAAGCAAGACATCTGAACTAAAATTTAGAACCACAATAATAAGAATACTATGTGGAGTTGAAAAACTCATAGAACCCCTTTCTGTGGAGATAAAACAAGTAAAATCTAATCAATATGAAATTAAAAATGTGATAACTGACATGCAAACTTGAATGGATGCCACGACAGCAATGATGGATGAAGGAGAGCAGTGACTCAGTAATATAGAAGATAAAGTTATAGAGAATAAATGAGGCAGAAAAAAAGAGGGAAACAAAGGCAAAGGATCTTACAAGACTTAGAGAACTCAGTGACCTAATTAGAAGGGAAAAATATCCAAATCTTAGAAGTCCCAGATGAAGAGAGAGAAAAGGGGCAGAAGGTTTATGTGAGCAAATTATAGAAGAAAACTGGGGAAGGACACAGACATCAAAACTAATCCGGGGAAGGACACAGACGTTAAAATCCAATAAGCACAGAGAACTCCCATTAGAGTCAACAAAACCAACCATCAGCAAGGCATATCATAGTCAAATTCACAAAATACACAGACAAGGAAAGAATTATGAAAGCAGCAAGGGTAAAAATAGTCCTTAACCTATAAGGGAAGACAGATCAGGTTTGCAGCAGACCTCCCCATAGAAACTGAGAAGGCCAGAAAGGAGAGACAGGATATATTCAATGTGCTGCATCAGAAAAATTATGCAGCCAAGAATCTTTATCCAGCAACGCTGTCATTCAAAATAGCAGAAGAGGTAAAGAGTTTCCCAGATAAACAAAAACTAAAGGAGTTCATTACCACTAAACCAGCCCAGCAAGAAATTTTAAGGGGTACTCTTTGAAGAAAAGACAAAATAAAATGAAAAAGACCAAAAGTAACGAGGACTAGAAAAGACCAGAGAACACCACCACAAACACCAACTCTACAGGCAACACAATGGCATTAAATTCCTATCTTTCAGTACTCGCTCTAAATGTCAATGGACTAGGGTACACGGATGGCTCAGTAGGTTGAGGGTCTGACTTCAGCTTGGGTCATGATCTAGTGACTTGTGGATTTGAGCCCCATGACACGCTCTGTGCTGACAGCTCAGAGCCTGGGGCCTGCTTCGGATTCTGTGCCTCCCTCTCTCTCTGTCCCGTCCTCTGCTTGCGCTGTGTCTCTCTATCTCTCTCTAAATAAACATTAAAAAAATTAAATTTCGATGGACTAAGTGCTCCAACAAAAGCCATAGGGTATGAGAATGGATAAGAAAACAAAACAAATCTATATGCTACTTACAAGAGACTCATTTTAGACCTAAAGACACCTGCAGATTGAAAGTAAGGGGACAGAGAACAATCATGCTAATGGTCTTAAAAAGAAAGCTAGAATAGTCATACTTATATCAGGCAAACTAGGTTTTAAAATAAACACTGTAACATGAGATGAATAAGGGCATTATATCTTAATTAAGGGGTCTATCCACCAAGAAGACCTAACAACTGTAAACATTTATGTCCCCAAATGTGGAAGAACCCAAATATATAAATCAATTAATCACAAATGTAAAGAAACTCATTGATAATAATACTATAATATTACAGGACTTCAACACCCAACTTACAGCAATGGACAGATCATCTAAACAGAAAATCAACAAGGAAACAATAACTTTGAATGACACACTGGACTGGATGGAGTTAAAAGATATATTCAGAGCATTTCATCCTAAAGCAGTGGAATACACAGTCTTCTCAAGTGCACATGGAATATTATCCAGAATAGATCACATACTTGGTCACAAATAAGCCTTCAACAAGTACAAAAAGATCAAGATCATACCTTGCATTTTTTCACACCACAATGCTATGAAACTTGAAATCAACCACAAGAAAAAATTTGGAAAGACCATGAATACTTGGAGTTTAAAGAACATCCTACTAAATAATGAATAGGTTAACCAAGAAATTAAAGAGGAAATTAAAAATACATGGAAGTCAATGAAAAAGAAAACACGACAGCCCAAAACCTCTAGGATGCAGCAAAGGCCATCTTAAGATGGAAGTATATAGCAATTCAGGCCTTTGCCAAGAAGTAAGAAAGGTCTCAAAAACACAACCTAACCTTCCACCTAAAAGAGCTAGAAAAATAACAGTAAATAAAGCCCAAAGCCAGCAGAAGAAGGGGGAAGTAAAGATTAGAGCAGAAATCCATGATATTGAAAAAACAAAACAAAACAGTAGAACAGATTATTGAAACCAGGAGCTGTTTCTTTGAAAGAATTAACAGAATCAATAAACCCCTAGCCAGACTGATCAAAAAGAAAAAGACTCAAATAAATAAAATCACGAATGAAAAAGATCACAACCAACATTGCAGAAATACAAACAATAATAAGAGAATATTATGAGCAATTATATGCCAACAAATTGAGCAATCCAGAAGAAATGGACAAATTCCTAGAAACATATAAACTACCAAAACTGAAACAGGAAGAAATAGAAACTTGAGCAGACCCATAACCAGTAAAGAAATTGAACCAGTAATAAAAAATGTCCCAAAAAACGAAAGCCAGGACCAGATGGATTTCCAGGGGAATTCTACCAAACACTTAAATAAGAATACTTATTCTTTTGAAGCTGCTCCAAAAAATAGAAATGGAAGGAAAACTTTCAAAATCAGTCTACGAAGTCAGCAATACCTTTATTCTGAAACCAGAGACCCCATTAAAAAAGAGAAATTTCCCTGATGAACATGGGATGAAAAAATCCTCAACAAGATACTACCAAACTGGATCCAGCAATACATTAAAAATTTTATTAACCAGGATCAAGTGGGATTTATTCCTGGAATGCAGGGCTAGTTCAATATCCACAAGTAAATTGATGTGATACATCACATTAATAAAAGGATAAGAACCACATGATCCTCTCAATAAATGCAGAAAAAGCATTTGACAAAATACAGTATCCTTTGTTGATAAAAACCCTCAAGAAAGTAGGGATAGAAGGATTATACCTCAAGATCATAAAAGCTATATATGAAAGACTCACTGCTAATATCATCCTCAGTGGGGAAGAACTGAGAGCTTTCCTCCTAAGGTCAGGAACATGACAAGGATGTCCACTCTCACCACTTTTATTCAACATAGTGTTGGAAGTCCTAGCTTCAGCAATCAGACAACACAAAGAAATAAAATGCATCCAAATTGGCAAGGAGGAAGTCAAACTTTCACACTTCACAGATGACCAGATACTCTATGTGGATAACCTACAAGACTCCACCAAAAAAAACCTGCTAGAGCTGATACATGAATTCAGCAAAGTCACAGGATATAAAATCAATGGTACAGAAATCAGTTGCATTTCTATGCACCAAAAATGAAGCAGCAGAAAGAGAAGTCAAGCAATCAATCCCATTTTGCAATTGCATCAAAACCCATAAAATACCTAGGAATAAATCTAACCAAAGAGGTGAAAAATCTATACACTGAAAACTATAGAAAGCTGATGAAAGAAATTGAGGATTAGATTAAAAAAAAAAAGGAAAAAACATCCCATTCTCATGGATTGGAATAACAAATATTGTTAAAATGTCAATACTACCCAAAGCAATCTACAGAGTCAATGAAATCCTTATCAAAATAACACAAACATTCTTTACAGAGCCAAAACAAACAATCCTAAAATTTGTATGGAACCAGAAAACACCCTGAATAGTCAAAGCAATCCTGAAAAAGAAGACCAAAACCAGAGGCATCACAATTCCAGACTTCAAGGTGTATTACAAAGCTATAATCATCAAGACAGTATGGTACTGGCACAAAAACAGACCCATAGATCAATGGAACAGAATAGAGAACCCAGAAATGGACCCACAAATGTATGGCCAACTGATCTTTGACAAAGCAGGAGAGAATATCCAATGGAAAAAAGACAGTCTCTTTAACAAATGGTGCTGGGAGAACTGGACAGAGACATGCAGAGGAATTAACTTGGACCACTTTCTTACACCATACACAAAGATAAACTCAAAATGGATGAAAGAGCTAAATGTAAGACAGGAAGCCATCAAAATCCTTGAGGAGAAAACAGGCAACAAACTCTGTGAGCCACAGCAACTTCTTACTTGACATGTCTCCAGAAGCAAGGGAAACACAAGCAAAAATGAACTTTTGGGACCTCATCAAGATAAAATCTTCTGCACAATAAACAATCAACAAAACTAAAAGGCAACCAATGGAATGGGAGAAGATATTTGCAAATGCTTTATCACATAAAGGGTTAGTATCCAAAATCTATAAAGAATTTATCAATTTCAATACCCAAAAACAAATAATCCAGTGAAGAAATGGGAAAAAGCCATGAATAGATATTTTTCCAAAGAAGACAACCAGCTGGCTAATAAACATGAAAAAATGCTCAACTTCACTCATAATCAGGGAAATAAAATCAAAACCACAATGAGATACCACCTCACACCTGTCAGAATGGCTAAAATTAACAAATCAGGAAATGACAGATGTTGGCAAAGATGTGGAGAAAGAGGAACACTTGCATTGCTGGTGGGAATGAAACTGGTGCAGCCACTCTGGTTCTCAAAAAATTAAAAAAAGAACTACCCTATGACCCAGCAATTGTACTACTTGGTATTTATCCAAAGGATACAAAAATACTGATTCAAAAGGGCACGTGCACCCCAATGTTTATACAGCACTATCAATAATAGCCAAATTACAGATAGAGCCCAAATGTCTATTGGCTGATGAATGGATAAGTAGATGTAGTATATATACTCAATGGAATTATTACTTGGTGGTCAAAAAAAAATGTAATCTTGCCATTTGCAACAACATGGCTTATGCTAAGTGAAATAAGTCAGAGAAAGATAAATATTATATGATTTCACTTACAGGTGGAATTTAAGAAACACAATAGAACATAAGGGGAAGGGAAGCAAAAATAATATAAAAACTGAGAGGGAGACAAACCATAAGAGACTCTTAAATACAGAGGATAAACTGAAGGTTACTAGCAGGGTATTTGGTGGGGGGATGGGCTAAATGGGTGATAGACATCAAGGAGGGCACTTGTTGGGATGAGCACTAGGTGTTATATGTAGTTATGAATCATTAAATTCTATTCCTGAAATCATTTTACACTATATGTTAACTAATTTGTATTTAAATTAAAAAAAGAAAAGACACTTTTTATGTAAAAATTATTTTATGATAAAAGCAAGCAATAGCACGGTTTGTTGGACAAGGGATAGAATATTCTATAAATCCTATTATGAAAATCATCTAGTGCACTAGAATCTTTATAGTTTGCAAGTGTCAAAACTAAATTCAAAAGAAAAATAGGAACTGGTTTATACAACAGAAGATGCAGGGCTCACTAAAAGCATGACTGAATCAAAGAGTTTAAATTAGGCCATGAAGACACTGTCAATTCCCAATTTATTGACTCTCCTTTTCTTTGTGATGACTTTATTCTCTGGTTTCCCCAAACCCCTATGAGCACAACTATGATGACAGGCAGCCTCAGGCAGGCATGTGACTAGTAGAGCAACCCCAGCGGAAAAGGGAACTTATTCCCCATTGGGTTGAGAAATTACCTGGTTGACTTTCACTGGACTGTTCCACACACTGATTTGTGAATAATAATAATAGTATTTATAATAATAATTTGTAAATACCTCTTCATCCAAGTCTATTGCATACATGTGAAGTCCCTTATGTTACTAGCCAGGAAAGGGTGGTTTCACAGAGAAAAATCAGGATGCTGTTAACAGAGGACGAGGAGATTGACTTTGGGACAGAAAGAAAATCAGATGTGTGCAAGAGTTAGTTATTTAAGGGTGAACACAAGACAACAGATAATTAAATTTACTAATACAATTAAAGAGTAACTGGAAAATAAAATCATAAAGAATACAAAATAAAATAAGCATTAATATTTGTTAAATTCTGAAGGGAGAACTATTTTGAACTTAAAATTGATAAGGGTACCTGAGTGACTCAGTTGGTTGGGCGTCTGACTTTGGCTCAGGTCATGATCTTGCAGTTTGTGAGTTCAAGTCCTGCATCTGGCTCTGTGCTGATAGCTTGGAGCCTGGAGCCTGCTTTGGATTCTGTGTCTCCCTCTCTCTTTCTGCCCCTTACCTGTTCATGCTCTGTCTCTCCCAAAAATAAAAATAAAAACATTAAGAAAAAAAATTTTTATTGATAGAGCCATCAGAAGAAAAGATGGCTACCATAGACTTCCAAACTATTTTTTTTCTCTGTATTCAAATGAATATAGCCACTTCTGTAGCATTTGTTCATTTGTTTTATTTTGATATTTTTAAAACATGAAATTTAAAAATTTTTACTTAATCAAATATGTAGGTTTTATGGCTTATTCCATTGATTTTTTATACTTAAAAAATCCATCATTTTTCCTAGTTTAGGTTAAATATTTGCAACAAATTTTTATAATAAAATATAGTATAATATAAGCAAAAAAATCCAGACTGGGCTAAAAATACGATATATAAAATAATGTAATATTATTTTATCCACTATAAACTCATTAGTTTTTAAAATTATATTTATTGCATGTTCACTATGAACTAAGCACTATTCTAAGGCACTGGGTATAACAAAGCAGTGCATTGGTCCCCACCCCCCTCCCCTTATACCCAGTTTCACTTTCTGTGGTTTCAGTTACTCACGGTCAGCTGTGGTCTTGGAAGCAGATGATTCTCCTTCTCATATTAGAAGGTCAGTACTAAAGTAGGCTAATGCCTACATCACTTACCCACCTCACTTCATCACGCAAGCATCTTATAATTTCACAGCATCACAACAAGAAGAAGGGTGAGTACAGTATAACAAGTTATTTTGTGCACACAAGAGAAAAACCACATTCACATAACTTTTATTATAGTATATTTTTATGGTTCTTCTATTTTATTATTACTTATTATTGGTAACCTCCTGCTGTGCCTAATTTATAAATTAAACTTTATCATAGGAATGTATGTATAGGAAAAAACATAGTATGTATAAGGTTTGGTACTATCTGCAGTTTTAGGCATCCACTGAGGGTCTTGGAACATATCCCCTGTAGATAAGGGGGTGCAGCTCTATTTAAAACTAATGAAAAACAATCCATTCTTAAAGCCAAATTCCTAGGAGAGAAGACTGATAATAAAGAAAATAAATGTGTAAAATAAATAATAAACTGGATACTGATAAATGCCGGGGATAAAAATAAAGGAGGGGATGTGGCACTGAGAAAATGACATATGAATGAAAATCTAAACTAATTCAAGTGAAAAAAAATATATAATTACAGGCAGAAGAAATTGCTAGTAAGTTGCCTGCATGCCTGACACAGTTGAAGGTAGTAAGCATAAAAAGTTTGTAATAATAAACCAAAATGAGAAACTGTTTTTAAAAATGTAGTGAAAAGAATAGGGCATATATTTGTGCACAGTTCGTCACTCATGTACAGATATGTACAGGAAAAGCCCAAATGGAAAAACAGAAAATGGTTAAAAGTAGGATTAAGGCGTTTTGTTCAATTTTCACTTTTCTGTGATTCTAATTTTTTTCTAACAGCCATAAGTCCCTCTCACACTAGAATTTGCATTATTCAGACTCATTGGACTGGAATGGATTGAGCAGCTGGAAGAACTGTACAATTATAAAATGTGGAAAATAAACCACACATCTGATGTTAAGTGCCAAATTTTCCACCTAAGATCATGCCAAGTTCTTAGTCTTGTACAACAAGTGATGAAAAGAGAGCCCTATCAATAAAACATTTTTTATTCTCTTCCCAGAAGAATTGCTCAGCCAACAAATACCCAGACAAGAAACTTACTGTCTCATAGTGAGAACATCAGCCTTATGCTTAATTTAATTTATGACTTCATAGCAACTCACCAAATTTGAGATAATGTCTTCACATTCCTTATTAGTTTAGTAAAGTATCTAAAAAGGCACAGTTGAAGCCTTAGCAGATGGCAAGCTTCAGTCCCTGAAATGGGATTACAGTTCTTTCTTTGCTGGGAGTTGACAGATGGGTCTCATCAGACGGATATCATCCCATACCTCCAGGGCAGAGAATGAGTGCACAGAGATTTCATGGGGACAAATGTGTTTAAAGAGCACATGCTGGTTCTGCCAACTAAATCAATAAGGGACAACGGATAGTTGGAACTATCAAGTCATGTTGGGTCTGGAAATTGCTCTTAACCTTTGCCTTAATTTGTAGACTGCCAACTCTGGAAAGAAACATCCAAAATATAAGTGGGTCATATGGGATGCAGCGCAATGGCATTCTGATTAGGCTGCTATTTTTTATAGATGGCTTCTCAGGGTGATTAGATGTTAAACCAAATTTCTTTCTCTTCATATTGTGTTTCCAGCACATTATCTAGAACATAGTAGGTGAAACACATGTGGTGAGACTTGTTCTTTCGCATGTTGGATGTCTTCAGACCCACAGAGACAACTGCACATGCTGAGCACACTAAAAAGGTCAAACATTTAGCAGAAGCCTAACCTTCGGTCTGTGTTGAGATAGGATTAGACTGAGCCCATGTCTATGTCCTCAGTTGTGCAAATTTGTTAACTCAACATGGAAGTACGTCACCATCACATGCTCCTGTGATTCAGCTAAGTGTTCACTTACATATACATATAGCAGACATTTTATTATCCCAGTTTGTTTATTCCTTATTGTAATTAGTCATATTTAATTATTTTTGTTGATTTTATGTATCAGGGTAACATCAACTGCCATAACCAGCAGTGATTGATACTTTAAAAGGTTTATATTTAGTTCAAGTTTACAGTGCCAGGTGGAAGTTCCTAGTCAGTAGATGGATTTCCTCCTCATAGTAATTTAGGGATTCAGGCTTCTGTCACCTTGTGGACCTGTCAGCTGCTAGGAACACAAAGCCCTCTTCATCCAACCTAGAGGAGGAAAACATTAAAATTTAAGTGCCCCAACTGATTCTTACAAACTCTAAGTTGAAACCTGTCTCTTTCAGTCCCATTTCAAAGGAAAACCAGTCATATGACCATTCTTGGTTCCAAGTAGGATTAGGAAATGTAGCCCCTTGCTGAGCAGTTTGTCACTTAGCATCTTCTGGAAGGTGAAATATGACTTTGGTGAACAGCTAGTCATTTCTGACATAATGACTTTGATTAGGTCCTTGTCAGTGTACAGAAATCTTTGGATGATGGTGAATCAAAGTTCGAATCTCTTTCCTTCTTGGTTCAGAACTTTGTTGACATAAAGAGATTGGAAGAAAAAGAACTATGGGTGAACTTTCTTCCAATCATCTCAAGTCCTGAAGCAAGCATATGGGTGGTGGACTTGTCACTTATCTGCTCACACAGTCAGGGAAGAATCTATTGCTGACTCCCTTACGAAACACCTAATTAGAAACAATAGGCTCTTGACTATTGGTAGCCTCCCCCATCATTTTTATTTATAGATATTTCATACTAGTAATGGTCTTAAAATCTTTTAGGCAGCCTCAAATACTGGAAAGAGCACGGGCTTTCAGATTAAACAAAGACAATATTAACAACTTGGCTTTGAATCCCTGTTACATTGCTTATGAGTATAGGATCTTGGATATTTAAGTGAAAACTGAGTCTCGAATTCACCATCTTCAAAGTGGTAATGCATCTTATCTCATTGAACCTGACATACATTTGGCACTCAGCAAATGGTCTCTATTTTGATAATAACTACAGCAAATTATTCAAAAGCAGAGCATTAGTCAGGTAACCTTTGAACATAACCTTTTGGTAATGAATGCAGCTAAAGTAAGTATAGGGCTCATAATCTCAGGAAAAAGTGTTGATATTTTGGTCATTTTCTGAAAGGAGAAAATGTTTTTAAGGTATACTTAGCCCTCTTGAAAGTATTTCTAGTAAACTATTTTGGGGACTAAAAAGATAGAGGAATCAAGAATAAGGATGAAAGTGGATACTGTCCAACAATGCCTTATAGGAATAATAAGAGTGATTTGGAGTCTTATTTCTTCATGGATAGCAACATTTACTCCTTAGGGCAATTGCTATCACTTACCCTTTTCACTGGCAATGTCCAATTGTCCCACTTACTACTTTTGTCCCACCAGTTTAGAGGCATGGATTCCTGGATTAACACAACAAGTATCCTTAAGTATTCTTCTGTGGGGTCATTTACTCTCTTATTGATAGTGTATCATAAAATGTGAACCTTATAAATTTTTATACAATATTTTGAAGACTTCCCATGACTTCAGGACTAAATCTAGATTCTTCATACGTCTTATAAAACTCTTCATGATCTAAGTCTTCCTAGTTCTCTAGTTTTGTCTGTTATCAGTTGTACACTTTGTGCAATGCATTAATCATGCTAGATTCTGTTCAGTCTTATTATAATAATTGCACTCATTCTTTGGGTCCCAACTTACATATCTCTTAAACCACTCACCTGTCCTTCACCAGCAGAAATCATATTAGATATTTTTCCTATATCATTCCAAACATATAGTTCCCATTATATTCCAGTTGTCTATTTTAATTTCATTTATTTTCCAAACTATTTTGCCTTTCAGAATTTGTTTAGAGGCCACATTCATCAGAATTACCCAGGGAGCTTATTAAAAATGCAGATTTCTGGACCCACTTTTAAAATTAGAGGATGAAAGTCAACGTGTGTCTATTGTTTTAGAAAGCAACCTAGATGATTCTAATGCACACTCATATTGAGAACTACTGACTAAAGGGTATCTGGAATCAAATAAGCATACAACTCATTAAATTACTGGACAAATAAATACTATGCTTCACCAGAAATAGTTTTTCTAAGATCCTCATACCTTTTAGCTGACTTCTGTCTCCTAGAACAACAACAGTACCTTGTAGCTGACTTCTGTCTCCAAGAACAACAGCATCAAACTTACTTGGGATAACCAGAGGCATAGAAATATGTGAAAGTGGCGGGGCGCCAGGGTGGCTCAGTTGGTTAATCCTCTGGCTTCGGCTCAGGTCATGATCTCGCGGTTCCTGAGTTCGAGCCCTGCGTTGGGCTCTGTGCTGACAGCTCAGAGCCTGGAACCTGCTTCAGATTCTGTGTCTCCCTCTTTCTCTGCCCCTCCCCTGCTCACGCTGTCTCTGTTTCTCAAAAATAAATAAACATTAAAAAAATAAGAAAAAAAAGAAATATGTGAAAGTGTGGAGGTCGAGCAATCTCCCTGCAATATTTTTGGCAACAATTTGGTCTGAATTGCAGCATGTTACAGCGAGTGAAATCACTGAAAACACAGAGGACAAATATTTGCAAAAGGAAATGATACTAATATTCTTAATGTCTAATGGCCCTTCATAAATACATAAGAAAAATTATCATCCCAATAGAAACATCAGCAAAGGCATGCACTGGAATACATAAAAATAAACAGACCCATTAATGGTCCAAAAATGCAAAATACTTAATCCCACTACTATTTCAAGAAATAAAAAGTTGAATAACAAATAGACACCATTTTAGACTCTGTGGTAATGTTTTTATTAAGGATCCATTTTTTTGTCAATAGTGCATGGAAATGGGTATTTTCATACACTTGCTAGAAGGGCAACTGGTCCAAGTTTTCTGGAAAATACTTTGAAAATACACACATAGATTTTAATAATACACACATAATACACACAATGTTTGATCCGGTAATTTCACTTTTAGGAATTTAAGAGATATCACAGCACTTTCAGTTTCCGATTTAGCATATAAGAAGCTTGGAAGTCTCTACTCCATCCTAACAACAAGAACAGACTGAAAAATCAACAACATTTCCTGGATCCACAAAAATGGGGAAGACACAAGGCAAACCACTACCTCTAAGATGGGAGACATACAGGCAAATACAGGAAGTTATGACTTACTGGATCAGACTCACAAGTAGAAACCACTGTGGAAACCAGCACTGGAGTAGGAAAATCTGAAGTGTAATTGATGAATTGCTGGAGGCTCAGTGTGAAATAGTCTGAGAGTTAAAAACTCCAGAGGGATCCAGCCATAGGTGTATCCACATATTTGTGAGTTTTACCTCCAGGAGCTCAGCCAGGTTCTTACAGTGAATATCACAGGAAAATCCCCTCATGCTACTGGCAGGAAGAGGGTAGAGGGAGCAATTTTGAAATACACTAGAGCATTCTTCTTCTTAACAAGGCATGCCCTTATGAGAATATAGTTAAGCAGAACCTAGGTTGCTGGGATATTATCAGAGTGTAACTGAACTAAGGACAGGGAATTACCCAAACTGCAGTCTCCTCCAACTTTCCAACGCTAGCCTAGTCTATCCATCCTGTTTCAGCTAAGCAGGGGAAAATGACCGAGAAACACTTGGGAAGTTCATATTCCAGAGGCATAGGCTTACAAACAGACTGAAACCAAGTCATAAGATGACAGAGTGCTTCCCCACATACACATGTTACCCCCAGTAAACAAGCCTTACTTATAGCAATTCCTTTTACCCAAAACATCATGTCCAGCTACCAAGAAAAAATTACAGGCATGCCAAAAGGCAAAACCAAACAAACAAAAGCAACCAACTAAACAAAAAACCTCCCACAATTTGAAGAGATAGAACAAGCATTAAAGAAAACGTGGCAGGAAGAGAGCCCAGGCAACTATGTAGCTCATCTTTTTGCTGCCCTTGGAGCATTACCCAAGCAAAGAACCCAGCCAGTGACTCTGCCAATCTGCAGAGCTGTGCCAGTGACCCCATCTGGCCAGGGAGCTCAGTGGGCAATTCTACTTTATTTGAGTCCCCAGCCAACAAGCCACAATGACTATGGAGACTATTCTATGCCCCCACTCAGCAAGGAAGCAAATTCCCAGTACTGCCCAATTGCTGAGTATATCCTCCAGTCCTACTAGGCCAGGAAGCCTGACCAGAGAACACAGGCAGCCATGGAGTCCATATTACAGCTGTGAGAGCAGGGAGCCAGGTCAGCAGTATTGTCCAAGTGTTAATATAGGCTCTGGCCCACATAACCTGAGAGCCCAAGCAATGACTCTGACAGCATGATTGCACAGCAATATCTGAGACCTTTATCAACCACAGAGTCCTTCCTGTGGCTCTGTCTGAAAACAGAGACCAGCCAGCAGCACCATCTAGTTGGAGAGCAGAGCCTGAAACCCCACCTAATCAGGTGTGATTGCAGAGCCCACTTTGTACCCCTATCCTATTTTGGAGTCCAACCAGTGGTACCACCCTGCCAAGGAGCACAGCCAGCACCCTCCTTTCCCCAATTAGGGAGCCCACTCAAAAGCCCCACTCGAATGTGAAGTTCAGCCAGCAGGCCCACTCAACGGTGGAGCCCAGCCCTGCCAGAGCATGGGGAGTGGCCTTGTCCAAACAGAGACCCCAGAATCAATCCCTGTCTACCTTTGAATGCTATCAACTGACCCATCCAGAACCCCAAGCTGAGCTGACTGGTGAAATTCTGGTCCTGCTGAAGTAAATCTGTAAGTCTGGAAGAGGAGATTTACTCAAATGTACAGATACCAAAGAAGGATATAAGGATCAGAAAGTATCAGGTAAGCATGACACCACCCAAAGAAACTAAAAACACTCTAATAACTAACCCAAAAGAAAGGGAGATCTATGAACTACATGACAAAGAATTTGGAATACTCCTCTTAAAGAAGTTTAATGAACTACAAAAAATATCCGGATAGACAACTAAACAAAATTAGGAAGAAAATGCATGAATAAAATGAGAAGTTCAACAAAGAAACAGAAACCATAAAAACAAAAACAGAAATCCTAAAGCTGAAGAATACAATTGAATGAACTAAAAAATTCAATAGTGTCAACAGCAAACACAATTCTTCAGCAGAAGGAATCAGTGTCTAAAAGACAAGTCATGTGAAATTATCCAGTCATTACATTATTATCTTCTTTGTCCCTTTTAACCATTTTTAGCTTAAAGTCTATTTGGTCTGATATAAATCTAACTAACTCTTTCGATTGCTTGAAATGCCTTTTTCCACTCTTTCATTCCCAGTCTGTGTCCTTTAAGCTAATGTGAGTGTCTTGTCAGCAACATTACTGGTGTTGAACATAGAATTGGAAGTCCTAGACAGAGCAATCAGGCAAGAAGAGAAAATAAGGGCATCCAAATTGGAAAGGAAGAAGTAAAATTGTCTCTGTTTGCAAATGACTCGATTTTACATGTAGAAAATCCTGAAGACTTCCTCAAATATTGTTAGAACTAATTAACTGAAATTGCAAGATACAAAATCAATATGCAAAAATCAGTTGTGTTTCTATACACTGACAATGAATTATCCAAAAAAGAAATAAAATAATTCTATTTAAAATACTATTGAAAAAATAAAATACTTATGAAGAAATTTAACCAAGGAAGTAAAATAAATTGTAACTATATGACGTGAAAGCCATTGAAGAACACACCAAAAAATGAAAAATGGAAAGATACCTGGGTGCCTGGGTGGCTCAGTTGGTTAAGTGTCCAACTTCGCTCAGGTCATGATCTCATGGTTCCTGGGTTTGAGCCCCATGTCAGGCTCTGTGCTGTCAGCTCAGAGCCTGGAGCCTGCTTCTGATTCTGTGTCTCCCTCTCTCTCCGCCACTGCTCCGCTCACAGTCTGTCTCTCTCTGTCACTCTCAAAAATAAATAAACGTTAAAAAAATTAAAAAAAAAGATACCTGATGTTCATGATTTGGAAGAATTAGTATTGTTCAAATGACCATACTATCTAAAAGCCATCTCTAGATTTGGTGCAGTCCTTATCAAACACCAAAATTCCATTGGTGTTTTCTACACAAATAGAAAAAAAAAGTCCTACAATTTATATAGAACTTAAAAAGTCTGAATAGCTGAAACAATGTTGAAAAAGAATAACAAAGCTGGAGACATCACATTTCCTGATTTCAAACTATATTAAAAGCTATATGTAGAGTGTGTGTGTATAGTACTGTAGATATGTGTGTGTATATATATATATGTACAGTGTGTGTGTATACATATATATATATGTATACACACATATATATATATAGTGTGTGTGTGTATATATATATATATAGTATATAGTGTAGTATATATACTATAGTATATATAGTATATAGTATATATATATATATATACTATATACTATATATATATATATATATGATATAGTATATAGTATAGTGTGTGTGCATATATATACGGAACAGAATCCAGAACCTAGAAATAAACTCATGCATATGTAGCTACCTAAGGCAGATAAGGACAACATAACAGGCAGTAAAGGCATAGATAAACTCAACAATACCATCAATTAACTGGATATCATTGGCATCTGTAGACTATATCATCCAACACCAGAGTGAACACAGATGTATACTAGGGACTCTGGGTAGTTATGATGTGCCAATGTAGGTCTGTCAATAGTAACAAATGTATCTGGTGGGGATGTTGGTAATGGGGGAGGTTGTGCGTGTATGGGACAGGGGGAGATAGGTAAAATCTCTGTACCTTCCTCTCAACTTTGCTATAAAACTAAAACTGCTCTAAAAAAAGTTTTATAGATAAAATAATTTCCAATACAATGAAGCTCAGTACCAAGTTATTTTTAAAAAAGAAGTTGTAAAATAGGCTAAAAGCACCCAGTGGGAAATGGTTTAAATAAATTGAACTGCATCCAAGCACCATATGGAACACTGTTCTTCTGGATCAGACAAAGCATAATACAAATATTGGATGTTTACTATATAGACTTGCACAGCTTACTTTTATTCTCTAAATTTTAGTAATGATAATATATTTACCTTACAGATTGATGTATGAGAGGTACTATTAAAATGCACTTAGTGAAATGCCAAGCAGCTAAAAATTTCCTGAGAAATATTAGCTAATTATTAATACATTGCAAGAATTCAAAATTTATTTGATAGCATGAGCAAATATTCATGGACATAGTAAATGAATCATCAAGTTTCAAAATAGTATATGCAGGATTGCTCTTCATTTCATATTTTAAAAATATGACCTCTTTCTCTGTGTCCTTCTCTGTCTCTCTCTCCCTCTCTCTTCTATATTCATTAAAATTTTATCAGTATAGATTTGGATTGTGGAATTATGAATGACATTTGTCTTCCGTGTGAGTTTCTATTTTCTGCAATGAGTGTATATTGCTTTTGTGAGAAAAAGAAAGCAGATGATTAGTCAAGAGTGCCTACAATGATGTCATCTTTATCTAGCTCAAGTTTAGGAAACAACACATTACCAGGTAGTGCAAAAGGCCATGGGCTATTTAGATGCTGGAGGTTCCCAGATACGGAGAACTAAGCAGAGAGACTGCTGACACCAAGAGTACCATTCTGAAGGAAGGCTCACCTTTTGGAGGACACGGCATTGCACTTTGTGGTAGGAGAGTGATAAAGCCTCACAACTCCCTGCCTGTAGGTCTTCACAGAGATTCATGACGCCAGCGTATTGCAGACTTCTTGCTCTTCTTTCAGACATTTTTGTCACTCATGTCAGACCTGGACTGCTTTCAGTTCAGCTGGTAACACTTATAACTTAGTTACCTTCTCTACACCTTCCATAACTCATCTGTAAAATGGAGATAATGAATGTACTGTCACATAAGGTGGTTTTGAGTATAGTGGCGGCTGTGTTGTAAACAATAAGTGTCATTGGTATTAACATGCTTCTCCTTATTATTATAAGGAGGAAATATTTATTTACTCCTCTGGCCTTTCCGAATTAGGCAAAGGAAAACATGAGGTTTAATTGCCTCAGGAAATATGACATCACATAGGGAAACTGGACAGAATTTGTTTAAGAAATAAACAAGTGGAATTTGTCCACTTTCTGGACAAAATGAGTTAATGACTTGTTGATGTCATACATTAAACTTACATTTAGTTGGTGGAGTTTGACAAGTTTTCTAGAGTTCAGTAGTTAAGCCCTAATATTCACATTCATTTATTCAACAATTATTATTATATATCTGATACTCTTCCAGATACAAGGAGCCCAAAAATGAATAACATAGGAGGACCTCTTTGAAAAGAAACCCTTGTGTTGTAGACATAAAATGTGCAGATAAATTATTTTAATGCAGTGGTACATAAATAGTTGAATAATGCCCAATCTACAGAAATAGCAGAAGCATTGATTAATCATCTGGCAGTAGTAGTAGAATTTAAGGATAACTTCTTGGGAAAGATGACACGTGAGCTAAATTTTAAAGAATGAATAGATGTTTGCAGTGTGACCAGGGAGGAGGGGGAGAACATTCCAGGATAGAATGATATAAAAAGTGTCATGGGAGTATGAAATTAAATGGAGCATTTGGAAAAGCACAAAGTCTATGGGGTGGCTGGTGGCTCAGTTGGTTAAGTGTCTGACTTCGGCTCAGGTCATGATCTCACAGTTTGTGAGTTCGGGCCCCTCATTGGGCTCTCTGCTGTCAGCAGAGAGCCTTCTTTGGATCCTCTCTGTCCCTCTCACCCATCCCTCCCTTGCTGGCTCTCTCTCTCTCTCTCTCAAAATAAACAAGCACTAAAAATTTTTTTTTTAAAAAAAGAAAAGAAAACACAAAGTCTGGAATAACTGGAGTATCAGAGTAGGGGGTATTGGAAATGGGATCAGAGAGACTGGCAGGACCTGATAAATTCAAATCCTGAACTGCATGCTGAGCTGTTAAAATTCCCCACAGTAGTAAAGAACAGTTATTGATGTTTTCATGTTTGGAGATGATATGGTCACATTTACATTTTAGATAAATAATTGGCCCAAAATGGAGGATGTTTGAAGTTCACTTAGAGTAAATTTGTCACTTAGATTATCTGCATATAAGTGACTGGCATTGCTCTTTTTTTTTTTTTTTTTTGGCATTGCTACTTAAATGGTACATGATGCTTGTCAGTTTAAGAAACCTCTATGTGCTTTTATTCCCTTGGTTATAAAATAAAGAAGATAATAGGGTCCTGTCTCAGAGAGTAATAATAAAAGTTAAATGGGTTAATATGTGTAAAGTGCTTAGTGTAGTACCTCACATGTAGTAGAGACTCTATAAATGGAACCTAATTAAATAATTAAGTCTAAACAAACTTATGTCTTTAAAGATCCACAATTAAAAAAAACACACACGAGATAAGAATAAAGAAACAACTGAGGGATGCCTGGATGGCTTAGTCGCTTGAGTGTCTGACTTTGGCTCAGGTTATGATCTCGCAGTTGGTGGGTTCAAGCCCCGCATGGGGCTCTGTGCTGACAGCTCAGAGCCTGGAGCCTGCTTCATATTCTGTGTCTCTCTTTCTCTACCCCTCCCCCACTCATGCTCTGTCTCACTCTGTCTCTCAAAACTAAATGCTAAAAAATTTTTAATAAAAAAATAAAAATTAAAAAAAAGGAAGAAACAACTGAGATTACTTGGAGGAACCATCTTCTGGAGGAGGATTATGAAAATAGTTATGAAAATTCTAGAGTGAATAGTACCGCACATTCTATGGTTTTATTTCCTCACCAACTGTGTAAACTTTGCATTTGGCAAGAAGATATAAAAAAGTTCTGCAAACTCTTCTGCAGAAACGTAGACAATTTTTTAATCAGAGTTTGACATTCACCTTCATTCATTTGCCTGCCAGAGTGCAGTTTCGCCTTTATATAAACACCAGATTACTGTTTGCTCAACAGCTTGGGAACCATCAGGTAGAAGAACAAAGGGCACATTTCAGGCTCAGAGAAACATGAAAAGGGCAAATGAACTTTGTGTGAATCTTCCAGCTCTCATGATACTTTCTCTGGCCTCTTCCCCAGGATGCTTTATCCAAAAAAGAAAAAAAAAAAACAAAAGCAAACAAACTCTCAGACCCACCTCAGCTATATTGGAATGAAAGTGCTGAAAAGAAAGGAAATTTGTTTCCAATATGGTGAGTGACGCATCTGTGAACTAAAACTTTAAAAGTTATACAATTTCTGAAAATTCTTAATGGATAAAGTAATTTTTATGGACTTAAAAAATAATACTATGTGTACTTACCATACCATATCCTATGTATATATAAAACAAGAAAATGACAATACGTTCATTATAAATAGGAACATGATTACATTTCACCATTTAAAATTAATTCTGATGTTTCATAACAATTCAGTTAAAAAGAATGTATCATTTAATACTTAGGAAATATGTGAGAAAGCACACAATGATTAGTATATTTAAACAATTGTAGACATCTGAAAGTATTTAACTATTCAACTAAACCAGGATGTGTAAAATGTTAATAGTTTTTATACGGTGCGATTATTTCTACATTTCTCTATTTCACAAAGGAAAATATTGCAATTTGCATTTTAAGAGCTAGAATTATACTTTAAAATGAAAATGTAATGCAAAGAATTATTTAGGGAGACTCTATTTTAAAATACAAAGATTTAAGCATTCCAGTTATTACAGAAATTGATTTAAATTTCAGTGAACAGAGAGACATCCAAACTTATGAAGAAAAATATGAAGAGAAAAACCTCTAGTAATTGTATCTCTTACAATAATGCAAATTCCGGAAGCATGAATATCATGCTGAGAAATTATGTGAGGTTATCAAATTCTGTTTCAGAGCATGTCAAGAGTCTTTAATTCCATATAGCTATTAAATGTGAGTAGGCAACAATTTTATTTTCTTTGTATGTTGTTCTAGTTTTTATTGCTGTGTAACAAGTCACCCTGAAATTTAACAGATTTAAAACTGTGATTTTATTAAGCTTATGGGTTTGGGGGTCAGGAATTCAGCAAAGCAGTATAAGGAATGGCTTTCCTTTGTTCCATATTATCTGCAGCTCAGCTGTGAAGACTGGGCGGCTGGAGGTAACTGATGACTTGGGCTTCTCTGGCATACAATCTCCAACATGCACTATGAATTTGGGCAAACAGTGTATGTAAATATAATTTTATAATTTGTAAAACTAAGAAACTAATAGTGTTTTTCATAGCCATGTATGACATATATATGTATGGATATGCCAGCGTATATATGTGCACATGTATGACAGCTCTATCTTTACATCAACTCACATTTCCTATCATAAACTGAACTGATCACCTTAACTTATTTGGTAGGAAAATTCTATTTGCATATTAATACGAATTCATCTACCTACCAAAGTACATACAGTGTGTTATGGTATTTCTAATGGTAATAAATATGGAGAAGAAGTAAGATATTTGTATATGTATGCATGTATGTATTTTAACCTAACATTGTGTTACTTTTGGCATTCCACATAATTTCCATGTGCCAGGGATAGCAGGATCTAGTGAGTCAAGAGATGTCAAGTTAGTCTTCGGTTAGGATTCTGTGGGTCTTTCGCAGTCTTACAACTTTTCGTCAAAAAGTCAGTTGATGTAAGAACAGTAATACAAGCAAAGGGATAATTTCATTGTTAACACCATAACAGGCAGTATAAGAGGATTAAAAGTATTGACTCTGGAGCAGAATGATTGTGTTCAAAAGTTGACTCTACAAATTAATGTCTGCAAGACTTTGGATAGGTTAGTTAAATTATCTGTGCTATAATCCTCATATTTGTAATATGGGGATAATGATAGTACTTATATACATATACATATATAAATGTGAGATTTAACTGGATATGTGTAAAGTGTTAGTACAGTGAAAGACATATGGTCATACTCAGTAAATATTAGATGTTATTAACATTATTATTACAATATAATTTAGGGACATGGAACAAAATTTTACAAGGTAAATTTTATCTCACAGATGGATTGCCTTGTTGAAAATACAATGCATATGATCATAATTGTAATCCTTCCTTGCATTTTTATTTCCCTATGTTGTTGAATCATTCTTACAATGCTTTCCTGGATTTCTTAACCCTTGCCATAGGGTACAGGGCGGGGGCGACTTTCAGATACTTATCTTTTCTGTGCTTAGAGGCCTTTTTGCCTTAATTCATATAGAAACATTTATTGATTACAGACAATATTCTAAACACAATGAGATCCCTGGAAGATATTATAATAACAACACAGTCTATTCTTTCAATGTATTTTCAGTTTTGTGGGAGAGAAAGGCATGTAAAAAGATTACTTTCCACATGGTGATGTTCCATGATTCAAGAATGAGCATAATTATCTGGAAAAATAATTTTTTTCTTTGCACTTCTTCGGCTGTGCATTTCTATTTCCTGACCCTACATCTTTTTCTATTATTTTCAATATCTACTCCCCAGCCTGTCTTAGCTGCTCATATCCTTTTTTTTTTTTTTTTTTTTTTTTAATACCTGGCTCATTTGTCACCATGCTTTGTAGGACTTCTCTGACATCTCCAAGTAGACTGGAAGTTTTCCGTATTCCTAAGACAGAACTCTTTATATGAGAATGGTGATGGATTTACAAGTATTAGTCATCACAATTTTAAGAAGGAAATAATTTATAAAATTTACTGCGACATTTTATCATAATGTCTCCTTTGCCTCTCACACTCAAAATAAATCTGTAAAATTAAAAAGATGTGATCATTTGTAACGCATCATTTCAGGGTCATATTTCAAATTCTCTCCATTGACAAAGAAAGATTTTTGAGAATATTATTTACAGAGTTTTCAGCTTGTGCCAACTGGTTTTCAGATAATAAAATGTGATCACCCATCCATTGGTGTATTGATATTTTAAAACCTCAAAGCCAAAAATAATTTTTTGTTGTTTCCATTGTGGAATATTGTTTGTGATTGAAGCCTATTTAGGAGCAATTCCTATAGCTCTATGCTTAGAAATATATGCCATGTCTTTCCCTAACAAATATGTTTGAGTTCTAAATATACTGTTGGCTCTTCCAAGGAATTTAAATCCTACGTTATAAAATCAATTCATAAACTGGCATCAGACACTTAGATCTATTCACAGAACATGTTCATAAGTAAAAGCAGTAATCATGGGGTGTGTCTATTGAAATATTTTAGATATATGTGACTTGATTAATATAATTTTGCTTCACATAAAGGCATACATATTTCATGATAATTTATTCTAATTTGCTTCTTTCAAACGTCAGCATACAGTCTCAGTTTCTTCCTCAATCATATAAGTTTTACATGACTCATATTTCCACAGAGACTGTTTTAAATATCTGAGTGCATCTCCTGATATAACTATCCCATAATGTTAAAAATTGAAATGCATGTGAATGTTTTAAAAATGCTTATGTAGAGTATCTGTTTCAATAGCTGTTATAAAATAGTGTGGGTGGTTAATGGCTACATAGTCTCTGTTTGGAATGGTCAAAAAGTTCTGGAGAGGATGGTGGGGATTTTGCACAGCAATGTGAATGTATTAGACAGTACTGAATCGCTCACTTACAAATGGTTAAAATGGAAAAAAAAATAATGCTTATTTTTAAGAGAGAGAGAGGGAGGGGGGGAGAGAGACAGCATGAGTGGGGAGGGGGCAGAGAGAGGGAGACACAGAATCTGAAGCAGGCTCCAGGCTCAAAGCTGTCAGCACAGAGTCCAATGTAGGGCTCGAACCCACAAACCGTGAGATCATGACCTGAGCCCAAGTCAGATGCTTAACTGACTGAGCCACCCAGGTGCCCCAAAATATTTTTATAATAAAAATTTTACATGAAGTATATCTTACCACAATAAAAAGTAAAATCAAATGAAGCAGTGTGTTTTAGCCCTCAATAAGATCTAAACAAATAGAAAACTGTAACAAATATGTATGTCTTTAAACTTATATTTATAAAATTTGTATACATACCTCTTCATCAGTTCTTTTACTCCAGTGCATTTGGTTTTTCATTCTACCTTAAATGATCATTAGTGCTTTATAACAAGCTCGAGTGGATGAAGCATTGTGAAGAGTACAGGCAAAACAGTTCCTACCTATCATTAAGGATGTTACTGTGAGGATATTTAGCATAGAAATACTAAAATAAAGGACAGGATAATGTGATAGCTATGACTCAAGTACAGAAAAATCATCTGGGCAACCAGTGAAAGGAAGGATTAGTTATGACTGTGGAGGAGACTCGGGTCAGGTCATGATGCAGCTGAGATCACAATGATGAATAGGACTTTTAGGCAGCAGGTATAGGAGGGTGTTTTACCAAGAAGGAGCAGAACAAACAAAATGATAGAGTCAGGAAAGTGAAAAGCCAGAAGTGAGAGATAACTAGAGCACATGCCTTGTGGAGTAATGTATTGAAATATGAGACTAGAGTAGTGGGAGAAAGCCAAATCTAAAGGAACTAGATAATTTACTGGGGTTTTTTTTGTTTTTTTGTTGTTTTTTTTTTTTTATGCAAGTAATAACACAGTGGCCGGAAGGGTGGGTAGAGCCATAGTGCCAGACAATTGATCTAATCACTGTTATTGAATAGACTTTTGTGGTATTAACAGATGAAGGTAGTAAAAAGGAAATTTGAACTTAAAACATGTTTCCCATTATTTCCAAGAAGACAAGGAGATCAAGTTGAAGTGCCAGGCACTGTGGTAGACACTTTGAATATCATGTCATACATTTAGGATAGTTCTAGATTTAAAATCCAGTTAGACATTTGGTTAGCAGTCTGGTCTCCACAATTTAGTGAAGACACGTAGGAAAAAAAAAAAAACAACTTTTAGGTGGAATATCTACAGGTGCTAAGGGTGACACCCACTTTCCATTTTGAAAATAAAAACTATTCAGGTTAACCCACAGACCTCTAGATAATATTTAAACTTCCATCCAAGGTTATTTACTTCTAACAATACAAAAGTATAAATTTTATTTTAGAAAGCCGTATTCTTGTCATCATAAATGCTGTGAACTTTTCTATGAGTTATAGACGCATAAGGATTTATAATTTATTCTTCCTCACTCAATACTATCATAAACTCCATAATTAAAACTTGCTGATAAAATGTCTGCATGGTATATCTATTAATACCAAATCAATTTTCACCCTGGATTTATGTTGTAAATTGGAAATATGTTTTGAAATATTTAGAATTAAACTTATGACAGAGGATCAAAGTGTTCTTTTCTCATAAGATATTCAGTGAACTCAATATAAAATACCAAAAAGAGTACCTTTTTAAATGATATTTAAGTATTTAAATGTTTCCACTAAATGTTGAAACAATGCATGCTTTATAAAGTAACTGTAAGGGTCCTACAGCAGAGGGTGACTATGAAACATGAAGGGTAATGAAAAATAAGGCAGGCATTTGCAACTTATGTATACTCAACTGCATTTATTGGTGGTTAAAATGCAATTTCCTAGTAGAACTTTCATAAAACCAAATAACACTTATATAATCTGTCTAGCTAAAATGTGAATTTTTCACTCAGTCAAAATTACTCTCATCCTAAAAGTACATCTATTTTCAAAACCACAGTTCTTCATGTTGAACACCTCGTATGTGAGAGTCTGGACTGCACAGTGGCTGGGAATGTGGAGGGAGGAAAAAAAAAGGAATGTACCTTCTGCTTTGGAAGAAAATAGAAAACTTCTAACAAGGCCTAGCAAAGTGTACTAAACAACACTGGATGGGATGTAAGTGAAATGGCTGTCTGTGCCCCCAGAATATTTTTCTGTTCTTTGGCAAGATGCCAAACTGGAGGTGTGGGGCCACAGCAATTAATCCTAATAAGTTGGCAGGGAGGGCTAGAAACACCCCATTTTTTGCACACATATGTGCAGGTGCTTGTGGTCTGTGTCAGAATTTCACAGTGGCTTTACCAGACTCTGAATTTGATCCACTTTCTCATAATATCCAAGACAGGAAGAGAGAAACCATCTGTTGGATTACCAAGGTAGAAATTGCATTATAATGCGAGAAATTAACCATAAGGTCTGAGTCAGCTGGACCATCACTGCAGATCTGTCATAAGCAGAAAATAAACTCTGACAAATGTGCACCATCCTCAGGATAACAGTCAATCTACTTCAGCCCGAGTATGTTTACTTCAGCATATGGACTTAATACAATTGTTAAGTCCTTTCTATAGTGATGCTTAAAATTGTTTGGTGTCAAGTTGGAGCAAGAGCCAAAAGTACTTGATGTCACCATGAAAATAGAGTCATCCGTCATCTGAGTCCTGCTTTGGGGAAAAATGTGTGCAATGACTGTGCTCCCTTGTGCACTTAGATCTACAACCTAATGTCTAAATGAAAATAAAGTGTTAGCAGAGCAAATAAACAAGACCTGATTTTATGATACGATAAAAACTAAACACAGGTGTGGGTTCCAATGGGTGCTGAAAGAGTGCAGAATTGGAAAGATTGATGAAGGCTCTTATCCTTCTGTGAATTCGTAAGATCTATATCATCTATATCTGTATCTATATCTATTTCTATACGTATCTCAGTCTCTGCCCCCCGTTCGCAATACACTGCTGCTAAAACCCTTATAAATCCTAAGTGAGAGGAGCACTAGGAGAGTCTCTTGTTCCAATATTTGGTCTCTGGTCCATCTCTGCCATAAGGCTTGGAAACCTGTATAAATTCCTAAGTGATGAGAGCAGTTGGAGCATCTTTTGTACCAACGAGGAGACTCCTGGTGGGCTTGTTGAATGCCCCCCAGATGGGGGTTGGTCACCAGAAATACCAAACAATAATTAGAAGCTTAAATTTTCAGCCCTGCCCCTCATCCTTCAGAGAGAGAAAAGGGGCTAGAAATGGAGTTTATCATTGATCATACCTACATGAGCAAGCCTCAATAAAATCTCAATAGTAGGGGATTCAGCTAGATTTCAGGCTGGCAAACACATCCATACTGGGAGGGTGATGCACCCTAGCTCCATAGGGACAGAAGCTCCTGCACTGGGAACCCTCTCAGACCTTGCCCTTCGTGCCTCTTCATATGGCTGCTCTTTTGTATCCTTTATCATACCCTTTAATAAGCTGGTAAACATAAGCAAGTGTTTCCTTGAGTTCTGTGAGTTGCTCTAACAAATTACTAAAACTGAAGGAGGGGGTCTTTGTAACTTCCTATCTATAGCCAGTTGATCGGAAAGATGAGCTATGAGTGGGGCTTGCGACAGGCATCTGAAGTATGTGCATTTGGGGTGTGGAGAGACAGTTTATGGGGCTAAGCCCTTACGCCAGGGGTTCTGAGGCTATCTCTAGGTAGATGGCGTCAGAATTGAGTTAGATTATACGACACCCAGCTGGTGCTGCAGAGAATTGCTTGGTGTGGGGGAAAACTACACGTCTGGTGACCAGAAGTGAAGTTTTCGTGTGAGTAGTAAAGGAGACACACAGGAGGAAGAGTGGGGTTTTCTCTATATAGAAGAGGGAACTACTGAGTTTGTCCTTTACATCTTCATTTCTCCCCAACACACACCTCTGCTCCATCTCTCTGTGATCATAAAACTTTGCTGAAACATCAACTTCTCTTTTCTATACTATTTAAGTCCTCACTATTCTTCAAGGCTCACCTCGCTTATCTATGAACAAAGCCTTAGCTGATAATCTCAGCCATACTCATCTCTGACATTTAAACAGTTGGAAATTTCTGTCCACAATACACATTTCTGAATTATGTTTTATGACATATTTTGATCATCTCAAATTCTACCAATTTATGAAAACATTTTCTGATTTATTTCCCTCAGGGATAAATGTCCATCCTCTATAGTCTCAGAGTACACAGTGACTTTGGTTTTTTTTGTTTTTGTTGTTGTTGTTGTTGTTGTTGTTGTTTTTGATAGCACTTTTTGCACTGTGTTTTTTAAAATACTGCATGTTCCCTAAGGGAACGAACTATGCTTTTCTCTTCACAAAAACCCCACCATCTAGCAAAGTACCTGGCACAGAACTGCTATTCCATAAGTGTTTGTTGAATGAATGAGCTCTCTTTTTCCAGATTCTAGCAGCTCTAGAGGTGAGCAGGCACAAATTGTCAAAAAAAGCAAAACAAACAAACAAACAAAAAATGAATCTAAACTTGATAAAAGACAGACTTATTCAAAAGCAATATTGTGATGGGGAAGGAGACTCTAACAATAAGGTGAGGCATCTTTGCAAGAGGGAGAAAGACTAAGGAGAGGGCCATTATGCTCTGATCATAAGGACCATAAGATCTGTAAGTGATCAAATATTAGGCAGAAAAAAAAAGTTTTCTTTAATAGGAAGGATTAAACAAGGCAAGGAAGATTCAGAAGTGAGATAGTGGGATGAGCAATGGTCTGATCTAACCACTGAATCTTTTCCCTGAGATCAGCACATCAGGAGGGGTTGTACAGGGATGGCTGTTCTGAGTTTCTGATGCTTGTTCAAGGGAGGGTGAAACAAAGGCCTGGGGAGAGGAGAGAAATTTAACTAAAGTTTGGTCAAGTCAAGTTAAACCGTTATTTTATCTAGATTGCTCAGTGGGTAAAACAATTCAGCTAATCATTTTTAAGGCAAAGAGGAAATTCAGAGTATCTTTGTTTAAGAAAGGGGAACCATGTTTAAGAAAGGGAAACATCTTGGGACTCCTGGGTGGCTTAGTTGGTTAAGCATCTGACTCTCGATTTCGGCTTAGGTCATGATCTCATGGGTCCATGAATTCGAACCCCATATTGGGCTCTGTGCTGACAGCTCAGAGCCTGGAGCCTGCTTCAGATTCTGTGTCTCCCTCTCTTTCTGTCCCTACCCTGCTTATGCCTTGCCTCTCTCTCACTCTCTCTCAAAAATAAACATTAAAAAAAATTTAAAAAGAAAGAGGAGCATCTGAGTATCTTATTTAACTTACATGGGAAAGAGTAGTTGTTCGCATTAAACCATTTCCTGAAACACAAAAAAGTGGGGAGATTTATTACCTGTTGATGTTTTCCAGGAGCATTCAGGTACAATTTAACACTGTCAGTATAGAGTGATTATTTGACCCTGAGACCAAAATAGCTTTCACCATTTGCATGGCACTTTGCTTATTTTTGAACAAAAATAAGATCTCTGACCTGTTAGAGATCTGAAAGGTGGCTTTGGTTTGGTTAAGCTTATAACTGGAAGACAACTGTCAGCATAGACAGGATACCTGTCCAGAGAGAAGGAAAAGCAAGAGTGAAGGTCTCAGGAAAGCAAGAGCAATGACTCATCTGAGAACTGGAAGAAGTTCAAATGGAAAATATATATATTAAAAACAAAAACCTAAAACATAGTAAAAATTATCTTTGGTTAAGGAAGTTATTTTAAAAATGCAGTTGGAAACTAATTAAAAAAAGATTATTACTTTTGACTTATGAAAAATAGAAATATCTATAAATCAAAGAACTTTTGTGGATCAAATCTTTGCTCTTCTCTATCTTGCTTTGTGTTACCAGAGACTGACTCCTATTGACTACAACATTGGGCTCCCACTGCCTTCTGGCTTCTGTTTTATACTGGCCTATGGGTGGTACCCACAAGAGACCAGAAACATCCTCTTTTGTGGTTCCAATTCATTTGGACTCTGGTAACATCATTCCTTCCCATTGATGCTCAGGCCTAGGGGGCACAACAGCTCCCTACGGTTGCTAATCCTTGGGTGTTTCATTATCCCTTGTTTGGTCCCCAAACCATGCCCATATCTTTGTAAACTCTTTAAATTAAACCCTTTGGGTTCACCATCTGTTTTCTGCAGTGGACTGGACTGAAACATCACAACCAAAATAGCAAGTGACAAACTTGGAAAGAAAATACAACCTGTCTTATAGAAGAAGAGGTTTGTCTGTTTGTTTGTTTTTAAAGTTTATTTATTTTGAGAGAGACAAAGAGAGAGAGAGAGAGAGAGAGCATGAGCAGGGAATTGGGGGAGCAGAGAGAGAGAGAGAGAGAGAGAATCCCAAGCAGGTTCTGCACTGTCAGCACAGAGCCTGACATGGGTTCTAACTCATGAACCATGAGATCATAACCTGAACCAAAACCGAGAGTCAAATCCTTAACCAACTGAGCCACACAGGTACCCCCAGAATAAGACTTTATGCCAATTTTATAGGTGCCATATTATAGGGTTCTTAAAAACTATTATGAAAATTAAAGATGGATATCTCAAAATAAAAATGAACAAATGACCAGAGCATTAAACTACTAATAACTAAATAATTATAAAATATATATTTGTACACTTGAAGTATGGGCAGAATTTTATGTTACATGAATTGCTGTACTTCCTAAGTTTTCTATCAAGGAATCAAAAATCAATCAATCAAGCTATCAAGAATAACTTTTGCTTATATGAAAAGAAAAGTTAACATATGTGATATAAAAAATAAACCTCACACAAATTTCCTTTAGGTATTTCTCATTAAGTTGAATTTAGCAACAATGAGGTCACCGATCTGCCCAACTTGGGCAAAGAGCAGTCCAATAGATGGAAGAACAAAAAGCAGAAGAAATATCCAGTGTACATGACACATTTAATCCTCTGTGAACCCTGCTTTGAAAAACTCATTCTTTATAAAATAGTCATTCTCTTGTTAGTGAATCCATATCATCTCACACATGATTCTTTTTTTTTTAATTTTTTAAACATTTATTAATTTTTGAGAGATGGAGAGAGACAGAGTATGAGTGGGAGAGGGGAAAAGAGAGAGGGAGACACAGAATTGGAAGCAGGCTTCAGGCTCTGAACTGTCAGCACAGAGCCCAATACGGGGCTTGAACCCATGAACTGGGAGATCATGACCTGAGCCAAAGTCAGACACTTAACTGACTGAGCCACCCAGGCACCCTGCACATGATTTTTATAAGCTACTTTTTCCATGATATGACTGCATCTCTGTTGTGAAGTCCTTGAGGATATTTTAAAAATAATTTCCAGAAGAAAATAAGTGTTCTTGAAATAAGTGTTACTCATTTCTTGAATGAGTAAGTGAATGAATCGGGAGAGTAAAACAGAAGAGAGGATGGGAGGCTGGCCCTGAAGGTTCCAGGGTACTTTAAGCAGTAATTGATTTCTGGAAAAATTCTGGAACCCTACTGCATATGAGTTAGAAAGTCAGAGTCAGAGTCATAAGGTGATGAAGGAAATAGGCTTTTGAGCAACACTTAATGTATTCAATTATCATTACCTGAGTCATTTCTTAACTTCATTCATATCATTGATATTTGTGTGTTCTTTTTTTCAAGAAGGCAAAATCCTGTTCCCTTCCCCCACAAACCAGGAAAATGTGTTTTCTTGAAAATTCTGTATCTGACTGTGAAAATATGAGTATTTGTGTGTGTGTGTGTGTGTGTGTGTGTGTGTGTGTGTGTGAAAGAGAGAGAGAGAGACAGAGAGTGCATGCACACCCCAGGGTTCAATCAGTATAACAGTACTACAAGCAATATGGGGTAAGGGGTTCATTATTGGAATTTAACATACACAGTTGTCAAAGGAACAAGGAAAATGAATGATAAGAATGGGTAACTGGATGTTTACAGAAAAATCATTGCTCACATAGAAACTGGAATAACCAAGTCCAGCTGCCTACATGGGACCATGACAGGGAAGCTCTCAGAGATCTAGGGGAAGCTCTTGCCACTATGCAATTAGTGCTTCTCTAGGTTCACCATCAAGAATTGGGTGGTGGACTTGAGTACTGGTTAGAAGATAGATGACTTAGATGAAAAGTTGGGCAAGAAAAGAAAGCTGGAAACTTCCACTAACCTCTGCGTTTGATCAAAAAGACCATCAGAGAGTGATGGCTATACTTGATTTCTCTGTTTTCTTTTGGACAGCACAAACCTGGACCTGTACAAGGAAAGGCACTCACCCATCTTAACCAAACAGGCAGTAGAAGAATCTGGCAGTGTGTGTATATAAAGTGCCTAATATCTAGTATCATCACTATCAACCATTATTGTTGTCATTACGAAGGAGGGCATCATTCAATGGAAAGAGAATTTTAAAAACTATACTGTAATATCTTGCATGCTAAAGTAGACACTAACTTCCTGTGTTCCCCACCCTTGGTTCCAGGCAGTCAATTATTTGTTTATTGCCAAATCGATTATTTTTGCCTCTTCTAGGATTTCAATATAAAGAATTATACTTTATGTACAATTTTGTGTCTGGCTTCTCTTGGTCAGCATAATGTTTTAAAATTCACCCAAGTTATAGCACAAAAACAGACACTCAGATCAATGGAACAGAATAGAGAACCCAGAAATGGACCCACAAACGTATGGCCAACTAATCTTTGACAAAGCAGGAAAGAATATCCAATGGAATAAAGACAGTCTCTTCAGCAAGTGGTGCTGGGAAAACTGGACAGTGACAAGCAGAAGAATGAACCTGGGCCACTTTCTTACACCATACACAAAAATAAACTCAAAATGGATCAAAGACCTAAACATAAGACAGGAAACCATCAAAATCCTTGAGGAGAAAGAGGGCAAAACCTCTTTGATCTTGGTTGCAGCAACTTCTTACTCAACACGTATCTGGAGGCAAGGGAAACAAGAGCAAAAATGAACTATTGGGACATCATCAAAATAAAAAGCTTCTGCACAGCGAAGGAAACAATCAGCAAAACTAAAAGGCAACCGACAGAATGGGAGAAGATATTTGCAAATGACATATCAGATAAAGGGTTAGGATCCAAAATCTATAAAGAACTTATCAAACTCAACACCCAAAAAACAAATAATCCAGTGAAGAAATGAGCAAAAGACATGTATAGACACTTCTCCAAAGAAGACATCCAGATGGCCAACCAACACATGAAAAAATGCTCCACATCACTCATCATCAGGGAAATACAAATCAAAACCACAATGAGATACCACTTCACACCTGTCAGAATGGCTAACATTAACAACTCAGGCAATAACAGATGTTGGCGAGGATAAGGAGAGAGGGGGTCTCTTTTGCATTGCTGGTGGGAATGCAAGCTGGCGCAGCCACTCTGGAAAATAATATGGAGGTTCCTCAAAAAATTAAAAATAGAACTACCCTATGACCCAGCAATTGTACTACTAGGTATTTATCCAAGAGATACAGGTGTGCTGTTTCAAAGGGACACATGCACCCCAATGTTTATAGCAGCACTACCAACAATAGCGACAGTATGGAAAGAGCCCAAATGCCCATTGATGGATGAATGGATAAAGAAGATGTGGTATATATATACAATGGAATATTACTCAGCAAACAAAAAGAACAAAATCTTGCCATTTGCAACTACGTGGATGGAACTGGAGGATATTATGCTAAGTGAAATTAGTCAAAGAAAGACAAATATCATATGACTTCACTCATATGAGGACTTTAAGACACATAACAGATTAACATAAGGGAAGGGAAGCAAAAATAATATAAAAACGGGGAGGGGGACAAAACGTAAGAGACTCTTAAATGTGGAGAACAAACTGAGGGTTACTGGAGGGGTTATGAGAGGGGGGATGGGCTAAATGGGTAAGAGGCATTAAGGAATCTACTCCTGAAATCATCGTTGCACTATATGCTAAGTAATCTGGATATAAATTTAAAAAATTAAATAAATAAATAAAAATTAAAAAAATTCATCCAACTTGTTGCATATAGCAACTATTTCCTTTTATTTTGAGTAGTAATTTATGTAAGAATATAACTCAATTTGTTTATTGATTCAATTGTTATGAATAAAGAGTCTATAAATATTTCTATAAACTTCCTTGTGTGTACATATATTTTCATTCCTCTTGGTTAAATACCAAGATTATCAGGTTATATGGCAATTATATGTTTAACTCTGTAAGAAATGGAAATATAATTTTTAGGATGGTTATTTCATTTTACACTAGCATATTTAAAATATCCAATTACTCCACATATTCACTAACATTTGGCAGTACAGAGATTTTTTATTTTATTTTAAGCTTTCTGGTGTGTATGAAGTAGTATCTCATTATAGTTATATGTTGTATTTCCCTGGTGACTAATGATGTAGAACATCTTTTTATCTGTTTATTGGTCATTCATGTGTCTTCTCTTGTAAAGTGTGTTTTGCCATTTTTAGTATTTGTTTGTTTCCTTATTTTTAAGTTAAAAAAAATTTTAACATATATTCATTTTTTGAGGGAGACACAGCGTGAGCAGGGAAGGGGCAGAGAGAGAGGGAGACACAGAATCCAAAGCAGACTCCAGGCTCTGAGCTGTCAGCACAGAGTCTGAGGCAGGGCTCAGACCTACGAACCACAAGATCGTGACCTGAGCTAAAGTCAGACACTTAACCGACTGAGTCACCCAGGCACCCCTCCTTATTAAATTTTAAGAGTATATAATATGGATACAATTCCCTGTCAAATATAAACATTTTGAGTATTTTCTCTAGTTTATGCTTTGCCTTTGCATTCCCTCAGCATAGTTCTAAACAGCAAAAAGTTTTAATTTTGATAAAGTACAATTCAGCTATTTGTTTGGTTAATTCTTTCGTTTCCTAATAAAAACATCTTTGGCAATTTGAAGTGTTCTTCTAATGTATTTTGTAAAATAGAACACCAGAAAAATATCTATTTTATATAAAAGAAGGCAGTAATATATGAGTAGAGGAATAAATAGGCAAAAGACATTTAAAAAAGCCCAAATAGCAAAATGGCAGAAGAAAATATTATCAGTAACTCCATTAAATGTAAATAGATTATATATTTTTTCAGAAATGGATGAATGCTAAGTAAAAGAAGGCAGTCACAAAATACAGCATCTTGTATGACTTCATTTATTTGAAAAGCCCAGAGTAGGCAAATTTGTAGAGACATAAAATATATTTGTGAGTTAAAAATAGCTTTATTGAGTTATAATTTATATATTCTAAACTTCACCATTTAAATCACACATTTAAATACTTCAGTATTTGGCATATTCACAAAGTTCTGCAACCTCATCACTCCCTAATTTTGGAATATTTTTTATCATTCCCATCCTAGCCATTGTACTACTATCACACATTTTATTTCTACATATATATTATAAACCTCAAAATATATTATGTAGATAATAAGTAGGCTAAGGGATATGAAAATATACTATTACAAGAGTCTTAAATTATAATTTGTGTCTGATAGGGGTTATAAGGAAGAAAGACTGGGGAATGACAGCTAATGGGTATGGAGTTTCTTCTGGGGGTGACAGGGCCTTTAGCACGCCTGGTTAAGGTTGCTGAAAATGTGTTATGATGTATTAGGTAATAGGAAGTGAAGAAATAGGGGTGCCTGGGTGGCTAAGTCAATTAAGTATCTGACTTTGGCTCAGGTCATGATCTCGCAGTTCATGAGTTTGAGTCCCATGTCGGGCTCTGTGCTGACAGCTCGGAGCCTGGAGCCTGCTTCAGATTCTGTGTCTCCCTCTCTCTCTGTCCCCCCTCAAAATAAACATTTAAAAAACAAGACAAAACAACAACAACAACACAAAGTTGGTTGAGTGATGGACTTCAGCTCAGGTCATGATCTCATGGCTCATGAGTTTAAGCCCCACATTGGGCTCTCTGCTGTCAGCCTGTCATCGCAGAACCTACTACAATTCTCTGTCCCCCTCTTTCTGCTCCTCCCCCACTTGCACTCTGCCCAAAATAAATAAGTATTTAAAAAATTAACATTCTGGTGTTTCTCTAGGTTATGGCTCTCATGTCTTGTGTAGCTAAGTTGATCTTGGCTCTGATTCTCTGTATTCTCCTCCTCTCTAGAATTCTAGGAGGCAGTATGCACTATGACGTCAATTTTCTGAAAGTATTTGGACACAAATATTAATGCCACTGTCCTCCCATCTGTTGAAAAATCTACAATCCAACTGATACTAAGAAAATTTAATGATATCTTTGCCTTTAATAAAGTGTATCATTCCTAAAACCTAGGAATCTACCATCATCCTCCATCTTTCCCCTCTGAAAAGTTGAAGATGTTTTAAGAATGACTACATGTATTTCTAAATTAATTTTAATCTTTAATTAATGCTGTATTTTTCTATAAGTAAATATGTTGTTAAAATAAAATAATAATAATAATAACAATAATAATAAACCCATGGAGACCAGTGTTGAAAATTCCCTGAACAGACAAAACCAGTTTAGTGACAAAAACAAAGCTTAATTCAGCTTATTTTGCAAGACTAACTTGACTTGGGTCCTTTCTTGCTGATGCCTCTTGAAATCATAAGCAAAACTTAAACTGTTTCCCAAGGGTGATATCAGGTAATCACTCACCAATTCCCACCATTAAAAAAAAACTCTAATATTATAACCAATCACTATGAAGAATAAACAGTCACAACTTTTTCACTATATAACCTGCTTTAACCTGCTGTATAACAATACGCCTCTGAGCCTGATTTCATGTATTGGTTGAGTGCTTTCGGTTAGCAAACTGTCTTTTTGGTGTGTGCACAATAAACTTTTACTAATTTCTGCTTCAGTAATTCACTGGTTTTACTTCTGTTATTTCTGAACTTTTGACAATGTATTTTCAGACATTGCAATGCCTTATTATTATTCATTAGAAAAACCAATCTGGATTATTGGTGTAATTTATCATGTTAAACATATACAAGCCCATGACAGAAATTATTTCTGTAAGTGTCTGTTAATATGTAAATGAGGATTCTATTGCTTCAAGCCTTATATAGTAATTACTCAGCTCCCTTTAAAGTGTGATTTATTGATCAGCAATTTATAAAGATGGAAAGATGCTAGCTTATTTTCGCCTGTCAGTTATTCCATTGGTTGAAATTGCAAAATATGCTTTCTCTCTTTATAATTGTGTTCACCATTCAGTGTAATGTCATTGAATTTCTCCCTGTGAAGTTGCATATGTATTATTACAGATTCCTGGGTTTTATCAACAGCTACTTACAGAAAGGTTGCACTTATCTTTTAAAAATCTGTCCTTAAAAGTAAGCCATCAGAGTAAATACCAACAGAAGGTATGCAGTTAAGAGTTATTGACTGATATAATTCTACCCTAAAAATGAGAGTAATTAATTAGTTTTGTTGCTTTCTGTGTTTGATGATTTAAAAAAAATGTTTAAAATGTGTGGGCATGTAGAATTTGGGGGGAAGTTAGGAGGACTAGAGAAAGCAAGAGATCTCTAGATATTGAAAAAAATAACAAGAAAAAGAAAAGATGCAATAAATTACTTCAAAGACAATGTTGATGTGATTACAAATATGCTTTCACAGGTTAGTCATACAGAGCAATGAGGAGTAAATTTACTTTCAAAACCAGTACTACTTAGTCAAGGAAAGAAAGCTAATCCTGGCCACATAAGAGACACTATTTTCTAATTCCCCAAACCATTCTCTCAAACAATAAACTATGTGATTCCAAGTCCCCCTGAAGAAAAATCTATTATCTAGGTTTTCAGCAGGTATAACACAATCTTAACAATTCAAATGAAAACAAGATAATGATATTAATATACGATCTTTATTTGGTCTCATCTTTCTTTGAGAGAGAGAGAGAAAGGGAGAGAGCAATGGGGGAGGGGCAGAGGGAGAGATTGAGGAGGCGGGGAGGGAGAGAGAATGTTAAGCAGGCTCCACACTGGGGTGGATCTTGGGGTGTACCTCATGGTGAAATCATGACCTGAGTCGAAATCAAAAGCCTGATGCTTAACTGACTGAGCCACCCAGGCACCCATATTTGGTTCTCATCTGAAAGATACTTGCCAGGGGGTGCCTGGGTGGCTCAATTGGTTAAGTGTCCAGCTCTTGATATCGGCTCAGATCATGATCTCATAGTTCGTGGGACTGAGCCCTGCATTGGGCTCTGTGCTGACACTGTAGATCCTGCTTGGGATTCTCTCTCTCCCTCTCTCTCTGCCTCTTCCCCATTTGCTCTCTTTATGTCTCTCAAAATAAATAAAAAAAATTTTTTTTAAGTTTAAATCCAAAAAATAAAAGGACTGGTTAAGTAAATTAAGTAGCTTTTCATTTACTATTGTCAATAAAGAAATTTTTCTTGACCCTAACTTCTTGAAGAAATTGGAACAGATTCCACGAAATGTCTTGTAAGCAACAAAGTATGAAGGAGAATTTTCTTATCTATTCAGGGATATCTAAGTAATAACTAATTGAAAGAAACAGTGAATAATGATAATGGAAAGCCAGTAGTACCCAATGCAATCTTTTTATCCCTCCTTCCTTTCTCTTGAAATGCTTCTGAAAGCAGACCTGCTAATCAATGAGCCATCAAACAGCTGGAGGATTTCCACTCACCACATCTACATGAAGCCAGGAAGATATTAACTACCCTTATAAAATGGCAACCTACTTTATTGCATTAACATACTGTACAGACATAAAATTTTCACCATCCAGAGGATAAAGACTAAAGTGCGCATCTCACACACACACACACACACACACACACACACACACACACACACACCCCAACAGCTATGATAGATAGCTGTTTCTTGGTCCAATTTCCTCCATTAATCCCTCTTTTTATTAGAGTGACTCAGGGGTTTTTAGATTCTATAAGCAACAAAAAGGAGTGAGAAGAAAGTGAAATATAGGTGACACTTTATATTGGATAATGGAGTTTGGAGGGAATTAACTTGGAATCGTTCAAAAGTTGATGTATTATAGAAATTGTGATTTTTTTTTGCAAGGAAAAAGAATGAAATGACTGCTTCAGATTATGTATAAGAATAAAAATTCATAGTGAGAAAACCATAGTAGAACCAGGAAATTCTTCTTCAGTCTAGAAAATGCACATGAAATAAAACATGAGAAAGATATTAAGAAATTCAGTATATATAACATATATTTTGCTTAAGAATCAGGTGAATATTGGAAGAAAAGATAGAAAAGCCCTAAGTTTCTGTCAATATATTAAATTAATAGGACTTAATAGGCTCATGAATGAGGATGAGTAAATGAAATTAAGAAATTGAAAAATTTAGCAGCACAAAAAAAGAAGGAAGAATAAGAGCATAATTTGAAAATGACTTGCCATTGGAAACTGAATTTTGTTTTAGAAGGTATACATAGAAGTATTTCTCATTTTGCTCCCTTGATCCATTTCTTAGTTCATTGCCCTTTGCCCTGAGACCTGTCTTGGCCCTTATTGATTGCATCATCCAAGCATTCTGACATCCAACCATCCAGACCTATGGGAAGCACAGGCAAGAGATTGGAAACTGAGATTAAGCAGGATTTCTGGATATTTCTTCTCCCCTTTCCTGCAGTGGCACTGCACTTCTGGCTATGGCTTGGCTACGTCCCTGTATGACTATATAATCTGTCATGTTGAGCCCCTTCTGAAAGGCTCCAACTCACAAGAGGCTCTAGAAACACTATTTTAATCTTTGGGTCCTTCAGGGCTAGTAGACAGTAATGCTAGTTTCTCACTGATGCCAGTTTCTGGGTGCTTCACTACATTTGACTGTTTATTTTACATGCCTACAGTTTGAAGGTAGGACTTCCTTTAAAGATTTTTTAGTTGAAACATCTGATTAGAACTCTGTGACCAAATGGGACCCTAAGTCACACTGCGCCTTTTTAGTACATTCAACAAAAGTCAGGAATTTAAAACATGAAAGAAGTATTAAAAACAGACAAAAAGACAAAACATGACAGAAAAAGAAACACACCTAAGAGATATGTAGAAATGCAAAAAGAGCCGGATCCAATAAAAAATTTAAAGGAAACTAAAAAAAATGCAAATATTTAAAAACTCAGGGTGCCTGGGTGACTCAGTTGTTCAAGTGTCCAACTCCTGATTTCGGCTCAGGTCATGATCTCACAGTGAGTTTGAGCCCTACATTGGGCTCTGCACTGACAGTACGGAACCTTATTGGGATGCTCTCTCCCTCCCTCTCTCTCTCTGCCCCTCCCCTGCTCATGCTCACAGTCTCTAAATAAATAAATAAATAAACAAGTAAATAAGTAAAACATTTAAACAAAAAATAAAAATAAAAAATATTTAAAAACCTATAAGAATGTACCACAAACTGTATCATATCTGCACAAAAAATGAAGATCAAATATTTCATATCAAATGATATGAAAACCAACCAAAGCTTTTCCAAAATACAGAGGAAAAAGACAAAGAAAGGACAAAGTATCAGAAACACACACACACACACACACACACACACGTATGCATATATGCATGCATACATAAATATACTGTATATATTATACAGTGTAAAGAGCAAAGGATAACATAAAAGTAACTAATGTGGCACAAAATGAAATGGAAGCAGTAACGTTATAATAGAAGAAATGTCTCCTAAAGGGTGACCTATTTTGTGTATGTTAATCACTGAACAGGTACCAGTCAAAACTGATTTTTAAAAATCTGGGTATATTCTAGTTTAGTTTTTAATTTTATGGATCATACGGGGGAAACAATCAGGTTACCTGCAAAGGGAAAGAGAATAAAGCATGCCTCAGGCTATAGGAAATGAGAGAAGACAAAACAACACCAAAACATTCTGGAAGACAAATAAAAGACTCAGACACAAAACTCTATACCAAATTGAATAATTGTTAATGTAGAAAACTACTTAAATGACCTGTGCTTCAATTTCTTCATCTGTATATGTGATTGATAATAATTCCTTTTTCATAAGATTGCTGTAAAGACCTGTGTAAGTACTACACATAAAATGCCTGCTTTGGGACTAAAAACTGCTTTCACCCAACTCAGACAATTATCTCATTGTAAATATCAATAAAAAAACTAATGAATAGTCAAAAAATTATGGAGGACTAAAATTTTTTTAAATATTTTTTAATGTTTATTTTTGAGAGAGAGAGAGAGAGAGAGAGAGCAAGCGGGGAAAGGGCAAAGAGAGGAAGACACAGAATCGGAAGCAGGCTCCAGGCTCTGAGCTATCAGCACAGAGCCCAACGCAGAGCTCAAATTCATGGACTGCAAGATCATGACCTGAGCCAAAGTCTGATGCTTAACCAACTAAGCCACCCAGGCACCCCAATAGGAATTTTCTTACGGTTCCACTATTAAGTATATAGAGTCAAATTATTATGTCTCTGAAGAGTGAACGTTTGACTTCTTCCTTGCCAATTTCTATGCCTTTTATTTATTTTTGTCATCTGATTGCTGAGGCTAGGACTTCCAATACTATGTTGAACAACAGTGGTGAGAGTGGACATCCTTGCTGTGTTCCTGATCTCAGGGGGAAAGCACTCTGTTGTTCCCATTGAGGAGGATTAGCTGTGGGTCTTTCGTATATGGCCTTTATGATCTTGATGTATGATCATCTTTCTTGAGGGTTTTTGTCAAGAAAGAATGCTGTATTTTGGTCAAATGCTTGTTCTGCATCTATTGGGAGGATCATGTGGTTCTTATCTTTTATTTTCAGTGGAAATGCAAACTGGTGCAGCCGCTCTGAAAAACAGTAATGAGGTTCCTCAAAAAATTAAAAATAGAACTATCCTATGACCCAGCAATTGAACTACTAGGTATTTATCTAAAGGATACAAAAATGCTGATTTGAAGGGGCACATGCACCCCAGTGCTTATAGAAGCACTATCAACAATAGCCAAAGTATGGAAAGAGCCCAAATGTCCATTGACTGATGAATGGATAAAGAAGATTTTGTGTTTATATATATATATATATATATATTATATATATATAATAGAATATTACTTGGCAATCAAAAAGAATGGAATCTTGCCATTTGCAAAAACGTGGATGGAACTACAGTGTATTATGCTAAGTGGAATAAGTCAGTCATAGACAAATATATGATTTCACTCATATGTGGAATTTAAGAAACAAAACAGATGAACATGTGGAAGAGAAGGAAAAATAAGGTAAAAACAAAGAGGGAGGCAAACCATAGGAGACACGTAAATACCGAGAAAAAAGTGAGGGTTGCTGGAGGGGAGGTGAATGGGATGATCGGCCAAACAGGTGATAAGCATTAAGGAGGGCACTTGTTGGAATGAGCACTGGATATTATATGTAACTGATGAATCACTAAATTCTACTCCTGAAACCAATACTACACGATATGTTAACTTGAACTTAAATATATCTATATCTATATCTATATCTATATCTATATCTATATCTATATCTATATCTATATCTATATCATCTATATCTCTATATCTATATATCTAAGGCAAAAAAGATTATTATGTGTCTAATATATTAATTAGTTCTTACTTAAAATAAGAGCTAGGAGTGCCTGGGCCATTCAGTCCACTAAGCATCCAACTCTTGATTTTGGTTCATGTCATGATCTCAAGGTTCATGGAATCAAGCCCAGTGTCGGGCTCTGTGCTGACAGTGTGGAGCCTGCTTGGGATTCTCTCTGTCCCTCTCTCTCTCTCTGCCCATCCCCCACTCATGCTCTCCTTCTCTCAAAATAAATAAGTAAACATTAAAAAAATAAACTAAGAGCTAAAATGCAGGAAATGTTTCAATGAAACAATGCAAACTTTTGAGTGAAGAAGTTGCTGATGTGATTTTCAGCATGCAAAGCACTGAGTTGACCATTATTCTGTTTACAAAGATAATAGGGGCTATGTGTTTACAAAACAGTACTAAAAATTAAGTTAAATCTGTTCTTATTCTGTATTTTGATACCTTAAAAGTGAATTTTAGATTAATACAAGATTATTCTGTTTTTTTTTGTCACCAAATTTGAATTCTGACTCAGCTTTGCTCTTTATTTTAGAAGTTACCAATTAAGAACTGATAATTCCTTGGTGACCTCACTGATCTACTGCAATCTAACATCTACATCTACAAACATGCATATATGCACTTACACATATTGTGGTTTTTTCATCAGTTTAGCAAAAGTCATCAGAAAGTATTTCCTTCTCCAGAATTTGTTTTATTACAGTAAAATAAATGTGATTAATTTTGAAGCTACTGGTGAAATCTCATTCTTCCAACAATTTAATGCTAATTCTGGATTTAAGAGAAATCCCCAGTTATGGCAATGAAGGAGCATCTCTGCATTTGGAGTTGTTAGATAGTTATATTTCCTCTCTAATGACTTTTCTATAAATGTCACAGAGAAAAGTTGGAGAAATTGTTTCCAACTGTGAATATTCTGTCCATTTCAGAAAGCCCAAAGTCCCAGTTTCCCATTCCCTCCCACAACTATTCTATTTGCCGAGTGAAGAGGGAGGACACGACAACTTCATTGATTTTGTGTGTATCTAACTTTCACCTAGACAGCTGGAGCAGCCAAATGTGGTTTGATACTGCAATTTTCAAGGTAGATTCAGATTTTCAGTGTCTTAAATATCCAATTTAACCCTTTTACACTTATTAGCCTCTCACAAAGATACAGGTTCCTTGTAAAAGATCTGGGACATCATTTGTATCTCTTTCTCCAAAAACCTTAATTTAGATAATCTGAGCATCTCAGATAGGAGTTTTAGTTGATTTTACTGGTTTCTACAGAAAACATGATAATTGAGGTTAATCCAGATAGTTGTGTCTGAACAAAGGAGTCCTGCTGTTTTATTAGCAAGAGGTTTTATTCAAAACAAGCTGGAAAAGTTCTGGGCTGCAATGAGCATTTCAGCTGCCAACTTCTAGGAGGAAATTAAGTAGCAATATGCACAACTGATGGAACAGAAACTGAAATTGATGCAAGAGGAACACACGTGTTTTGACTACTCTAGTTTGATACCAAGACATGGATTTTGTAGCTTTTTAAACTTCTAAATAAGTGATTTGAAAGGATCTCTTTAAATACCCATACATATACATCCATCTATCATTTATTCTCCATCCTTGCCTTCTTTACTTTCTGCTCTCCTGTTTCTTTCTCCTATGCAGAAAAATGAACTTTTTTTTTCCCTAAGCAAATGTAACTTGGAATATTCAGCATATGAGGTTTAAGTTAGCCTTAAACAATTACAAATTCTAAACTGAATCTTGCACTTTTGCTCTTTAGAAATACATTTCCCCAAGAAATTTTAGGAACATTGTTTCATCTTATTAAAATTAAATGCCCCTGGTGACTTTCATTTGAAAAATTTATCTTTGTATTGGAGAATGATGAATATTCTGCACTTTAATAACATTTTCAGCTAAATGTGCCCTGATGGAAGCAGGTAACCTTATTTTATATGCAGCTCAACTTCTTGCAATGTCTCTTGGAAGTGGCCCAAGGTGGTCTATCTGTTTGCCACATTTGTCACCTCTTTGCTCCCGAATGGAGGTCAGGGGCCTGGGTTACAACCACTATTCTGCTCTAGATGGTTGAGTCCCCATTGACAAATCACTTTAACTCAGCTTTCTCTTCAGGAGAAAAGAAACTATAAATCTCAGGCTTGGGATACAATCAAATAAAATACAGTAGTCCCTCTATCTGTGGTTTCACTTTCTGCAGTTTCAGTTCCCCAGAAGTGGATGATCCCCTTTCTGATGAATCATCTGAAGATGAATAGTAGCCTAACTTTACATCACATTGCTTATGTTCACTTCATCTTATCACACAGGAATTTTATCATCTCACATCATCACAAGAAGAAGGGTGAGTATAGTACGATATTTTGACACACACACAGACTATATTCATATAATTATTCCAGTATATTATCCTAATTGTTCTATTTTATTAGTAGTTATTGTTGTTAATTTCTTACTGTGTCTAATTTACAAATAAAACTTTATTGTAAATGTGTATGTATAGAAAAAAAGGTATACATAGGGTTCTGTACTATCTGTGTCTTCAGGCATCCACTGGAGGTCTCAGAATATAACCCTTGCAGATTAAGTGGGGGCAACTGTAATACACAGAGGCAGTTCATAAACTATAAGTGTCACACATCTGTATGGAATTATTACTAGGTCATTCTTTTTTTTTTTTTTATTACTAGGTCATTCTTATTGGCTATCAGTATAACTTTCTATGACCACTGAAAGAAATTTCTAATCACACCCTGCAAAGAAATGGAAAATCAGTCTTCAATAACATTTTTACTTAAAAAAATGCATATTTTCCACGATTAACTCAATTTTGTGTCTCTACTATCGCAAACAAGTAAATTTTAGAATATGAAAATATTTAATAATGAAGTATTTCTATTATAAAATGTATGATACAAGTCACTTAAGAAAACACTCTTTTTAATTTAATTTACTTTTTAAATTTACATCCAAATTAGTTAGCATATAGTGCAACGATGATTTCAGGAGTAGAGTCCTTAGTGCCCACTACCCATTTAGCCCATCCCCCCTCTCACACCCCCTCCAGTAACTCTCTGTTTGTTCTCCAAATTTAAGAGTCTCTTATGTTTTGTCCCCCTCCCTGTTTTTATATTGTTTTTGCTTCCCTTCCTTTATGTTTATCTGTTTTGTATCTTAAATCCCACATATGAGTGAAGTCATATGGTATTTGTCTTTTCCTGACTAATTTTGCTTAGCATAATACACTCTAGTTCCATCCATGTAGTTGCAAATGGCAAAATTTCATTCTTTTTGTTTGCCAAGTAATACTCCATGGTACCACATCTTCTTTATCCATTTATCCATCGAAGGACATCTGGGCTCTTTCCATACTTTGACTATTGTTGATAGCGCTGCTATAAACATGGGGGTGCACGTGTCCCTTCCAAACAGCATAGCTGTATCCCTTGGATAAATACCTAGTAGTGCAATTGCTGGGTCATAGGGTAGTTCTATTTTTAATTTTTTGAGGTCTTCCATACTGTTTTCCAGAGTGGCTGCACCAGTTTGCATTCCCACCGGAAGTGCAAAAGAGATTCTTTTTCCCTGCATCCTCGCCAACATCTGTTGTTGCCTGAGTTGTTCATGTCAGCCATTCTGACAGGTGTGAGGTGATATCTCATTGTGGTTTTGATTTGTATTTCCCTGATGATGAGTGAGGTTGAGCATTTTTTCATATGTCAGTTGGCCATATGGATGTCCTCTTTAGAAAACACTCTTAAAGACTTAAATTATCTTAAATATTTTTATTGCCAACTGGTAATGAAAGTAGCTACTGTACTACAAAATATTCAGAGTCTGCCTGACTGTTGAGGTGGGACATTCGTCTTCTCCTGCCCTGAGACTGGGACTTACACCATCCACCCTCTGGTTCTCAGGCCTTAAGATTTGGTCTGGAACTCACACCATTGGTTTTCCTGGTTCTCAGTCCTTTGGACTGAGACTGGAAATGCCACCAGCTGGTCCTGGGTTTCCAGCTTGCAGACAGCAGGTCATGGGACTTCCTAGCATCTGTAATCATGTAAACTAATTTCTATGATAAACCTTTCTCTTTCTTGCTTTCTCTCCATCTATATGTATACACACACACAAGTATACATGCAGGTATTTGTCTCTACACATGTGTGTGTGGAACCAAAAGTTTGGCAAATTTCTCTCACTAAATGCTACTACAAAGATCAGTATGTTTACCCAACATTAAAATATATATCCTACAACAGGGGCACCTGGGTGGCTCAGTCAGTTAGGCGACCAACTTCAGCTCAGGTCATGATCTCACAGTTTGTGAGTTCGAGCCCAGCGTCAGGCTCTGTGCTGACAGCTCAGAGCCTGGAGCCTACTTCAGATTCTTTGCCTCCCCCACTCTCTGCCCCTCCCCTGCTCATGCTCTGTCTCTCTCTCTCTCCCAAAAATAAATAAACATTAAAAAAATAAATAAAATAAATTTCCTACAACAAATATTTTGTTCCCAATGTTTCTGTGTGTATTTGAGATGAAAGGGAGGTGGTGGTCAATTATTGTATTGTCAAGTATTATTTCTGTTAAAATAAGATAAATACAAGTTAAGTCCTAGATGTCTCATTTTTTGTGCTTACTTTATTACATATACACTTTTTCTCCTTTTGGAAAAAAAGAGTAAATTGAGGACACTTTTTTGTTTATCAATTCTATTTTTCTAATCTTATTCTGTCATATTCATTTCTGGTCTGTCATCTTTTGTTCTAAAGGTTTTCAATGAATTTGAGAATTAAAACGTCTATCAAGGTCAGTTCCTCATGTGCTACACATATTTCTATTAATAATGAAGGGAAATCATTGTGTCATTTAGTATAAAATTTATATGATTCAAAATTTCCATCTTACTATTCAACATTAATATTTTAGTCATTGTATTTTAAAATTAATATAAAGAAAAACTACTTGGGAGTGTGGTCATAGAATTGATAGTCCTTTGAAGAAGTATGAAGGTTTCTAAAAGCTTCACATGTAACATGGTTAATTGTATAATTTATTTAAAGTGTCACACCTAAAATATCCAATAGCAAAAGTGAGCAAGCATTCCCTTTATAGAATTATTTTTAATATTTTTAATGTTTATTTATCTTTGAGACAGAGAGAGAGACAGAGCATTATCAGGGGGAGGACAGAGAGAGAGGGCGACACAGAATCCAAAGGAGGCTCTAAGGCTCTGAGATGTCAGCACAGAGCCTGACGTGAGGATTGAACCCATGAACCATGAGATCATGACCTCAGCCGAAGTAGGAAGTCCAAATGACTGAGCCACCCAGGCGCTCTTCCCTTTATAAGATTCTTAAATTCATTTACTTTGTTTCTTTATGGAAGCATCCTTAGAATTAAAAATAAAATCATTAGCATTAATGATAAAGGTAATTATTATTTTTAATTTATTTCAGTGATGTTTTTTTATTAACTTCTGTCATGGAAATCTAAACTCTGAGGCAGTGAGTCATTGTTTTTCTTACTCACTTTATAGTTTAGTATCTACCAGACTGCATCTCACACAGTAGACAATAAATATTCACTTAGGAAATAAGTAAAGAAATAAACCTTTTGTTTATGATTATTAAGAAACAGGCTCTGTGCTTTGTGTATATTTTCTTTAATCCTCACAGCAACCCTTGGGAGGTGAAAGGAAGGTGTACTTGTCCTGTTCAGCAGATGAGGAAACTGATGCTCAGAGAGATTATTACTTCCCCCAAATCAGGAAGGTAGAAAGAATTTCCCAGTCATCAGTGTCTGTTTTTATTCATTCATGACTCTTCCCACACATAAATCAGAGATGCTTCATGGAAAATCTTGTTGTCTAAATTCTCTACATAACCTTTACATTGTGCTTCTCCTCATTTATTATCATTCTATGAACCTTGATGATTTTACCTATATTACTGCCAATGACTCTAGGTCTGTATGTACTCTGACATTCTTTCCTTTGTTCAATAGATATTTATTGAGTTCCTAGTATGTGTGGTACCTAACACAGTGCCTGATGCATAGTAAATATGTAATAATTAGCAGTTGCCTAATTTAGTTCCCATGAGTCATTATTTGAGTATAGCAATACAGAATGCCAATGGAGCCTAGACAGACATGGGTAATAAAAGTCAAGCAGTAGTTACAGGTAAGAGAAATGTGTGAGAGTGTCAGAGAAGGACTGATGTCTTTTGCCCAGCATAGTGTAATTTTTCATAAAGTTTATTGTTTTAAAGTTTTTTCCTCATGACCAACCTTGAGTAGCCTTTTTGAGAGTACTCACAAAGATATTTTGTGGATATATGTTTAAATCAAAGGCTAAGGTCCATGTTGTGAACTAAAGAATCAGGAAGAGACCTCTGTTACTAGTAAAAAGTATCCATTCTGATTCAGCTTGAATTTGCATGTAAAACAGCCAGAGACTCAGAAGGGGGTCCAAGAATGATAAAGTGTAAGAAAATGAAAAGAAAGGCTAAGAGGGTAAAGACAAAGATCTGTGCCCACCAGTGGCTACTTATCTTCCGTGAAAGGATTCAATGAATTATTAGAAAGGAGAAGGAAGGGAAGAAGTCTAGTATCAGAGCCACATTAACTTAGTACCTGTTACGTACAATTATTTTTGGTGGACTTTGCAGAAAGAGCTCTGATCAAGGATTAGGTCTTCACAGAGTCTACAATCTGGCTGTAGTTCGTTGTAAATCTATTTATCTAAAGTAATCATTTAATAACTTTATATGAATCATTCCATAGAGGAGATTCGGTTACTCCCAATTAATCCCTTTCATGCTTTTTACAAAATTTCCCTTCAGGTATTGATGAAGATGGCTATTTTATATAAATAGATAGCCATGTTATCAACTCCAGCCCCGACTATGACTTCTCAGCTCAACAAGCCATCCTTAACTTACTACCATTTGGCCTCATACTTGTAATTCTTGAATGAAAATGATTGTGCTTCCACTCCCCCACCCCCAATCCACAGTTGTAGTTGGGAGCATGCATAATTTTGCCCAAGCATCAATGGCTTTAGGAATGACTGTCTGCCAGAAAAAGAGGCTGTGAGTGAATGGACTGCCTATTTTCTCTGAAATTTATCAATTTAAATTGTATTTAAAACTTTTGTAGTTTCATAATCCTATGACATCATATAATCATTACTTTATCCAGTGATTTAATACAAAAATAATTAGAAGAATCCTTTACCTTTACTTACCTGTAATCTTTATTCTCTTTAAAGCACTCTAATAGGACTTTTATTTGCACTACCCAGCTCTGTCTTATCAAAATGTTTTGGGTATTTCCTTACTGACCTTTTCTAGTTAGAAATGAATAATGGAAATATTTCAGCTTTTAAAATCTTTTAACAGTTTATAAAACAAAACAGAATTAGATGAATGAAGCAACAACTTATGAAATTTAAGAATAAAAGAGATTAGACCCCCTCCCCCCCCAAAAAAGCCAAGAATGATGTAAAGAACAGTTTCTTGAAAATCCATAAATTAAGTTGTAGGGCTAAAAGTTCTTTTTGGCCTTTTGCTGTTATATACAGTTTAACTTTAAATTTAATAACTTTGCTTTTCAGCAGAAATTTAAAGTTGAAAGGATGGTTAAGTGATTTCAGAGACACAAAGCAGCTTTAAAAGATGGACATGTGGGGGCACCTGGGTGCTCATTTGGTTAAGTATACAACTCTTGATTTTGGATCAGGTCATATGATTTCACGGGTTCTTGGGATCGAGCCCTGCATCAAGCTCCACGTGGAGCCTGCTTGGGATTTTCTCTCTCTTCTCTCTGCCGCTTCCCTGCTCTCTCTCTCTTACTGTCTCAAAATAATAATAAGAGGACCTCTGAATGTATCTTATTTTGTTTTAAACTCAGTGAAGCAAATCCATTTATTCTACCCCTTATTTTTAACACTAAATGTTGCAAATTCACTGGATTATGGAATTTTAATTTTTTTTAATGTTTATTTATTTTTGAGACAGAGAGAGACAGAGCATGAATGGGGGAGGGGCAGAGAGAGAGAGGGAGACACAGAATCAGAAGCAGGATCCAGGCTCTGAGCCATCAGCCCAGAGCCCGACGAGGGGCTTGAACTCACGGACTGTGAAATCGTGACCTGAGCTGAAGTCGGACCCTTAACCGACTGAGCCACCCAGGCGCCCCACTGGATTATAGAATTTTAAAGTGTATAAAGAAAGGAAGGGTGTTCAATCACAGGCCTATTCTGTTGCCCATACTATATTCAAATTCTTTCTCTTCCCAAATTAGGTAACTGTTGATTTAATATTGTAGTCAATATTGGCTATTAAAAAAACATTAAAATCTAGGAATAGATTTTAATACACAAACAGATATCAAAGAAAACATGAATGAACATTGACCTTTTATAATGAAGAAAAAAAGAACTGCTAGCTAAAATAACTTAAAAGGCACATTGTTATGATGATGAAGATAAACAACTATTAGAGCAATACAGTGACTAATCTTCAAGGAAGTTCACATTTGCAAAGAATATTCTTTCATGAAAAAGATTGTTTCATCAAATCAAGGCTGCACAAACTTCTACAGCTGTTTTCTCACCTAAATCAAATGTCATCATAGATGATATTTTCATTTATGTCCCCTGTTCTTCCATTATTTTGAATGCCTTTATGGTTTCTAGGCAACCATGCTAATACTTCTCTTTTAAAAATCCACTGCACAGGAATAGTGTTCTTAAAAAAGCTTAGTGACCTTCCTAGGCATATGTAAAGTTAGAAATAAATGCTAACCAGAAAAGAAAAAACTCACAATTATACAAATGAGTTTTGAATGCTATGGTTCAGAGAATTAAATAATGTGTAGCCTATAAAACCTAATGAGCTCAACAATGTCACAAGAAAGAGGAAGAAAGAACAAGTAAATTTATTTCCAAGAAAGATGCACAAACAAACTCTAGTCAGTTCTTTTGGTATTCATGTTCATTGCTGATCTGGTGAGGGAATAGAAACGACTCATCTAGGAACAACCATGACTAGAAAACCATTTGAGATGAGGAATGGTAAGAGTGGAATGCTTAGCCTGGACAAGAGGATATCAATCAGGTAAAATGATCTGTTTGCAAATTTGCATAAGGCTGTAATGAAAGAGAGATTATGTTTACTTATGTTTATTTCCAGAAAATGGAATAATGATCATTAAGTGTAAGCTAAAAGTGGGATACTTTTGGCTTAATAAGATTTTCTAGTAATTGGGATTGGCTGCAGGGGATTAGACTAACTCAAAAGTAGTGAAATCTCTATAAGTGTTTAAGCAAGACAACTATCTTTATGTATCCACTGTATACCAGCATCCCTTCTTGGTTGTCTAATAGGCACCTCAAATTTAACATGCCCCAAAGAGGCTCTAAATATTCCCAATCTGCCCTTCTTCCTACCTTTCTAATCTCAATGGTAATTGCTCAGGCTGAAAATTGAAGATTTATTCACATCTCTTCTTTTTCTCATCTTTCACATCCAATGCAACAGCAAAACCTAGAGCTTTACATGCACGTTAAATACAGACTATATCATCGCTTCTCTCCAGTTCTCATCACTTTCACCAATGTAACTCCATGCCTGTACTATCATCGCTCGCTTGGGTTGTTGTGACAGATTCCTAAAGATAGACCTGCTGGGGCACCTTGGTGGCTCAATTGGTTCAAGGTCCAATTTCAGCTCAGGTCATGATCTCACAGTTTGTGAGTTTGAACCCCACATTGAGCTCTTGGCTATCAGCACAGAGCCTGCTTTGGATCTTCTGTCCTCTCTCTGTCTCTCTCTGCCCTTCCCCAGTCGTGCTCTCTTCTCTCTCAAAAATAAATAGACATTTAAAAAAAGATGTACGTGTGACCTCTGAAGCCAATTCTCTTCAGAGTAGCCAAGGAAATCTTTAAAAAATTTATCTGATCATGCCATTCCTTTGTTCAACCTCCCCTAATAACATACATGTCATCTAGAATAAAACCCCAAATTCTTACAATGTCTTCAAAATAGACCCACATGCTATTGCATGTCTGGGTAATTCTCTAACTTCACCTTCTACCACTCTTCTCTTTCAATCTGTTCCAAATTCAGACCACATTCTTGGCACAGAGTCTTTGTCCTCATTACAGCTCCTTTTTGGAATGTTTTTCCCAATTATCTACATTTCAATTAAAGCTCTACTCAAATCTCAGCTGATCAAAAAGACCTTCCCTGAAGCTTCCTTATAACATACTATACCCAATACTCATTACCTCTATTTCCTTTTTCTTCACAGTTTCACCTAGTTTGTTATATTTTTCTTTGTTTAGCATCTGAATCTCATCAATGAAATATAAATTGCATGATTTATTTTACTGACAACTCTATCCCCAAGCCTAAAATACACTGTCCCATAAAAGATTCCCAAAAAACACTTGTTGGGTAAATGTCATAGGAAGTATTTCAGCATAAGATTAAACACACAGTTTAATAAATTTCCTCCTATATCTGCAATTTTGTTATCACCACCAAGAAATATACTTTGTTTATTCTTCAAATTGGTTATCTTTTGAAATTAATTTGGGTGTTCTCTTATCTTTATTTTTTTCTGGATGTATTTATCCTTCCTATTCCAATACCCTAACTTTTCTCATGAGGTTAATTAATTTTATGGAAAATATTTATAACATACTAGGTTGTTATGTTATAAAATAGATTCATTTCACATCCCCTGCCATTACCCTTTTAACCATCTGACTCTTTCCCTAAGGAACATGTGAGCACAATTGTAAGAAATTCTTACTTTACTAGTAAGATTGTCACTTAAGATCATTTGTTACAGTAGTTTTAGCTTAACAGAAATACAAATGCTATTATTATCCGTCCAAGTTTTTAATACAGAGGGTATATAAGATTAGTTTTTGTTTTTGAAGGTAACAATTTCTCCCATAGGCTTATGAAGCTAAGACACCTGGTTTCAGAAGGATCCCTAAAAACCAGTGAAACGTAATTTTCACATAGATCAGCAAGTTGCTTTCCGGGTAACGAAAAGTAGAAGTTGTATTGTATACATTGCATTGTATTTTTAGAGCCCACATGATCCAAAGATAGGGAAGTGGCAGATAATACAGAAGCTAAGTATTTCTAAGTGGTATCATAGATTTATTCATCCATTTTAAAATTTATTCATATTCATTATAAATAAACATCAACCATGAACCACAAAAATTCCAGGTGATATAGTAACTTAAAGAAGTTTGGATTATTTCTGGGAGACACATAAATGAATCCAACATATTGTGTGTTTGCCATGGTTATGGTAAGCACAGGTTACAGGGATGAATGAGGTCACTTTTCTCTAACAAGTTTATAAGTTTATAATGAGTTCATGTTAATTTTTCAGCTCCATTAGGGAGATTAATAAACAGGATGCAAAAAAAATATTTGGAAAATGGTAACTGCAGTAAATATAGTGCTCAGTTTGGGTCTGAAAATATAATGGAAATAACTTCTGGTAAGGTAATTAGTAACTGATGATTTCACACTGATGTATTGCCAACTTGGTCATTTACCCCTTTGTTTCTCTGGTAGTAGTAAAGTATCAAGAGTGAAATAATTTTAAATGAGATAATGTGGATAGTAGATTAAGAAATGAACTTGGGAATGCAAGCTGGTGCAGCCACTCTGGAAAACAGTATGGAGGTTCCTCAAAAAATTAAAAATAGAACTACCCTATGACTCAGAATTGCACTACTAGGTATTCACCCAAGGGATACAGGTATGCTGTTTCGAAGGGGATATGCACCTCAATGTTTATAGCAGCACTATCAACAATAGCCAAAGTATGGAAAGAGCCCAAATGTCGATCAATGGATGAATGGATAAAGAAGAGAAACACACACACACACACACACACACACACACACACACACACACACACAATGGAGTATTACTTGGCAATCAAAAAGAATGAAATCTTACCATTTGCAACTACATGGATGGAACTAGAGGGTATTATGCTAAGCGAAATTAGTCAGAGAAAGACAAATATCATATAACTTCACTCATATGAGGACCTTAAGATATAAAACAGATGAACATAAGGGAAGGGAAACAAAAATAATATAAAAACAGGGAGGGGGACAAAGCATAAGAGACTCATAAATATGGAGAACAAACAGGGTTACTGGAGGGAGTGTGGGGGGGGGATGGGCTAAATGGGTAAGGAGCTTTAAGAAATCTACTCCTGAAATCATTGTTGCACTATATGCTAATTTGGATATAAATTTTAAAAAAATTAAATAAAATTAAAAAGGAATGCTCCATCTGAAAAAAAAAAAAAAGAAATGAACTTTACTTCAGGAGACTTAAATACCAATTCCAGCTTTACCATTAATTCACCAACTATTAGCCTATTTTCCAACATGTAATAACCCTCCTTGGGTTGTCCTATATTTATCTGATTAGTAAAAGGGCTGGACAAAATAATGTCCAAGTGAGCTCAGAGCCCATGTACTATTCTAAAATATGACATTCAAAGTGAAACAAGGATGAATAACTTAAAAGCATATTCATTGGTTTCACTCAGACCTAGTTCTTTTTTAATGAAAAGTATAAATTTCAATCTCAATCTGTTTAAACTCTAGTCAGTGGTGTCCAAAAGAACTTTCTGTGATGATATAAATGTTCTATATGTGCACTGCTCAACATGGTAGCCACTAACCATATTTGACTATTAAGGACTTGAAATGAGGCTAGAGCGACAGAAGAACCAATTTTTAAATATTATTTAATTTTAATTAATATAAATGTAAGTAGTCATGTGAGGCTAGTGACTAGTTTATTGGTCAGCACATATGAAACTACTGTGTACTATTAGTACAAGAAGGATCTTAAAATATTGCAAATTTAAAAAGAAAAGGCAGTGATCATTGGATATGAGCTAAAATGTAATTTTCTTCATTTCCACTTTAATGAAACACAATCATTTGTAGAAATGGACTACAAATGAAAACCAGAATGCTAGTAAAATAAAAGCATTAAAAGCACATTGTACGTAATGGAAATTATCATCCACTGCTACATTTTTGTCATATGCTTTCAATGGCATTTATATAAACTGGAAAGAATCGTTTCTTCCTTTTAAGTCAGAAGAATGATCCTTTTAAGGGTGTTTCACTCATTTTTTTTCTTGAACTTAAAGAAATGTCATTATAATTTAAATTTAGGAAGGTACTGTAAAGGGCATGAGACTAGTGTATCTTCCATTTCTGTGTAAAGTAATCATATATTATATATTTCAGATTTTAACCTGCATAAAATACACATAAAATAAAATAAATGTTGAATAAATAAGCCAAATATGATTCCATGTTTCAAAAATATGAAAATATCATGGAGATTTATCAATAGCTTTAAAAGAAATGAAAATACATTTTTCTGAAGAGACAATTATATACTTAATAAATGAGTAATAAACTATGAATACAAATACCTAATATTGTATTTGTGACCACAGTTCTATTGTCACTATCTTTTTTTGCAAAAGTATTGTATATGCCTGAACTCTAACATATATGGCTGGACTTAAATTCAACAGAGAAGAATAGTAACCATGTAAATGAACATTTTAAAATGTACAGAATTGCCTATTGTGACAAAACCTGGAATTAACAAATGTAATTGATTAGCTATACTTATATGGCTAATAAAACGGTTATGATTCAAAACATATAAAAATGAAAGATTTGGGGTGTCTGTGTGTCTCAGTTGGTTAAGTGTTCAACTCTTGGTTTTGGCTCAGGTTATCATCTCATAGTTCATGGGATTGAGTTCTGTGTCAGGGTCTGTGCTGACAGTGCAAAACCTGCTTGGGATTCTCTCTCTCCCTCCCTTTCTGTCCCATGCTCTCTCTCTCTCTCTGTCTCTCTCTCTCTGTTAAAAGAAAAAAAAAAGATTCTTATAAGGACCATGTATTGTTTTTATCCACCAACAAATATTTATTGAATGCCTAACTTGTGCCTGGTATACTAAAAATACAGCAAAAAAAAAATCCTAGTTTCTGCCTTCAAGAAGTTCACAGCTTAATGAAGAGACATAAAGGAATTATTTAATAACAAGCCATTGTGATATTTCCTGTGCTATAAGTTATACACTAGGTGCATGAATAACTTGTGACAATCAAGAAATGTGAGGGGACTCAAACATAAAACTAGTTTCCCTCTTTGTATATTTGCTGAATCCTGATGCTCCTACAACTTTAGGGAACTAAGTCAACTGTTTCTAAAAGGCAGAGTGAGAACTCCCACAGAGAACTTGAAATGATTAGGAAAAAGAATGTTTGACAAGCAAAGCCTTACCAGATTTTGAAGATAGGAGTATCAGAGAGCTAGATCTTCCACATTCTTCCAGGAAGTTAGCTAGAAAGCCTGTGGGCTACTCTCAGGTGCACAGTAGAGCCACCCTTGAGGATCAGCCATTAAGTGCAGTAGAGCAAGTGTCACTGACACTGCAATTTAATCTGACTCATGTCAATTTCCTATTTGATTGAGGTGTTGATTAAAGTCATCACCCTGTCTTCCTATCTGCATAACATAAAAAGAGAACCATGTCTGCTAGAACCATGTCTGATAGAGTAGAACCACTACTCACAGCCTCCACTTCATTTATACCTAAAGTTCAGTATTCAGTAAAACTTTACCAGATATGTGAAGATGAAAGTAAATAGGACCAATAATCAAGAGAAAAGGCATATAATAGATGCAGACTCACAACTAACCAGATTGTGACATTAGCATACAGGGACTTTTAAATGACTATGATTAATTATGTTAAAGAAAATTGAGGAAAAGAGGGACAAAACAAGAAAAGATGAAGGCTTTTCATAGAAATCTGGAATTTATAAGTTTATAAATCTGGAATGTATATATATATAAATGTATATATTAAGTGCAGACTGTACCACTGCACAGGTAAAACCATGGAACTACATGGCCCTAAACAATGTGAACAAGCTATCCCAGTTTCCAGGGAGTTTCTGAGTTTAATTGATGTATATTTCATTTTTATTGTAGCCACATGTCAGTACTCGACTTTCAGCTGTTTCATCTAGCTGTAACTCTACCTTACACAGGTTGTGTACTTAAGCTGCACATATATATGTACTTTTACAATTAATAGATTGCTTTCTAGTTTTGCAACAAACTGCCAAACTGTCTTCCAAAGTTGCCGTACCATTTTGCATCCCCACCATCTATACGTGAGAGTTTCTGTTGCTCCATATCCTTGCCATCACTTGATAACATCAGCTTTTAAAACAATTATACCCATTCTAATTGGGATGTAATGGTATATCATTATTATTATTTTTTAATTTGAGTATAGTTGGCACTCAATGTTACATTAGTTTCAGGTGTACCACATAGTGATTGAGCAAGTTTATATACTGTGCTTTATTCACCACAAGTGTACCTACTATCTGATACATCACTATTATAATATCATTGACTGTACTCCTTATGCTGTGTCTTTTATTCACTCCAAAACTGGAAGCCTGTGTCTCATTGTTATTTTAATTAATAATTTTCTAATAACATATGAGATTTACCACCTTTTCATATGCTTAGCAACCACATGGATGGATGGATAGAAGATACAGAGATAGATTTTTTTTGGTGAAGAATTTGTTCAGATATTTTGTTTACTTTTTGGTTGGGTTGTCTGTTTTCTTATTTTCAAATTTTCACAGTTCTTTGTATATTTTGCATACAAGTCCTTTACCAGATATATGTTTTACAAATATTTTGTTGCAGCATGTGGCTAGTCTGTTTTAACACTGCATTTCACAGAGCATAAGTTTTTTTTTTTTATAACAGAGGGTATGTTTTATTCATTTTTCAAGAGCCTGCTTAGTATTTTATATTCTATTTTTCCTGTTTTTAGTTAATTACTTCAAAATCATTTCCACAGCTTTCATTTTAATATTTTACTATTCTTTTTCTGCTTACTTAAATTTGTTGTTATTGCTTTTCTTTTAGTTTTTATTGAAATTCCAGCTAGTTAACACACAGTGTAATATTAGTTTCAAGTGTCCAATATAGTGATTGAATACTTCCATACATCACCCAGTGCTCATCACAACAAGTGCACTCCTTAATTCTCATGATATATTTAATCTGTTCCCCCACCTACATCCTCTCTGGTAACCATTAGTTTTTTATAGGTAAGAGTACATTTCTTGGTTCTCCCTCTCTCTCTTTCTTTTTCCCTTTGCTCCTTTGTTTTGTTTCTTAAATTCCACACAAGAGTGAAATCATATGGTATTCATCTTTCTCTGACTTATTCATTCTTTTTTTATGGCTCAATCACATTCCAATATAATATACCACATCTTCTTTATCCATTCATCAAGTCGATGGACATTTGCACTCTTTCCATAATTTGGCTATTATAGTTAATGCTGCTATCAGGGTACAGGTATCCCTTTGAATTAGTATTTTTTGTGTTCTTTGGGTAAATACTTTATAGTGCAATTGTTAGATCATCAGGTAGTTTTAGTTTTTAACTTTTTGAGGAACCTCCATACTGTTCAGTGTATGCACCAGTTTTCATTCCCACCCACAGGGTAAGAGGGTTTCCCGTTCTCCACATCCTCATCAACACCTGTTTTTTCCTGTGTTGTTGATTTTAGCCATTCTGACAGGTATGAGGTGATATCTCATTGTAGTTTTGCTTTGTTATTTCCCTGATTATCAGTGATGTTGAGCATCTTTTCATGGGTCTGTTGGCCATCTGGATGTCTTCTTTGAAAAAAAAATGTCTATTCATGTCTTCTGCCCATTTTTAATTGGATTATCTATTTTTTAGGGGTATTTTATAAGTTCTTTATAGATTTTGGATACTAGTCTTTTATCTGATACGTCATTTGCAAATGTCTTCTCCCATTCCAAAGGCTGTCTTTTAGTTTTGTTTATTGTTTCTTTCGCTGTGCATAAGATTTTATTTTGATGAAGCCCTGATAGTTTATTTTTCCTTTTGTTTCCCTTGCCTCGGGAGACTTATCTAGAAAGAAGTTGCTATGGCCAATGTCAAAGAGGTGACTGCCTGCGTTCTTTTCTAGGATTTTGATGCAGGTCTCACATTTAGGTCTTTAATCCATTTTGAATTTATTTTGTGTATGGATTAAGAAAGTGGTCCAGTTTCATTCTTTTTCATGTTGTTGTCCTATTTTCCCAACACCACTTGTTGAAGAGGCTGTCTTTTTCCCACTGGATATTCTTTCCTGTTTTGCCAATTGACAGTTGTGGGTTCATTTCTGTTCCATTGATCTCCATGTCTATTTCTGTGCCAGCACCATACTGTTTTGATCACTACAGCTTTGTAATGCAACTTGAAGTCGAGAATTGTGGTGCCTCCAGCTTTGCTTTTCTTTTTCAAGGTTGCTTTGGCGATCGAGGTCTTTTGTGGTTCCAGAGAAATTTTAGTATTGTTTGTTCGAGCTCTGTGAAAACGGCCATTGGTATTTTGATAGAGATTGCATTAAATATATAGATTGTTTTGGGTAGTATAGAAATTTTAACAATATTTTTTCTTCCAATCCACAAGCATGGAATGTCTTTCCATTTCTTTGTGTTATCTTCAGTTTCTTCCATCAGTGTTTTATAGTTTTCAGAGTATAGGTCTTTTACCTCATTGGGAAGGTATTGTTTCTGCTGCACTTGTAAATGGGATTGATTCCTTAATTTCTCTTTCTGCTGCTTCATTATTTGTGTATAGAAATGCAACATATTTTAATTTTAATGAAGCTCAACTTGTCAAATTTTTATTTCATGGACTATGTTTTGGTGTTGTATTTAAAAACTAATTGCCAAACCTGAGGTCACACACACTGACTGCTAGGTTATCTTCTCAAAGTTTGAATGAATTTTTGTTGAAGATAAAAGGTGTGTCTGGATTCATTTTTTGATATGAACAGTTCACTTTTTCTTGTCCTATGTGTCGAAAAGACTATTCTTTCTCCATTGCCTTTCCTTTGCTCTTTGTCAAAAATCAGGTGACTATATTTATGTGGTTGTGTTTTTCTGGGCTCTTTATTCTGTTTCATTGATCTGTTCTATTCCTTTACCAGTATCATTATCTTGATCACTGTAGCTTTATAATAAGTCTTGAAGTTGGCTAGTTGAGTCATTGCATAAAATATGTGAGGATAAAATTCTTTATAATATTCTTTTATTACCATTTGGTCGTCCATGGGACAGTAGTGATGGCTCCTCTTTCATGTCTCATACTAGTAATTGAGATCTCTATTTTTTCTTAGTTAGGAAATATACTATAATCCTATTATGAGGCCAGTCTTTTATTGAGTCTTCATAGTTAGCCTATGACATTCACAAATTTTTCTCCATTATTTCCCCCACTTACATGCGACAGGAAGTCTGAATGGGGCTGGAATTTAGTATTTCCCTTTCTTGACATTGGGTTGGTCTGGAAAGTAATTTGCCTAAGGGTCGGCATTTTATGGAGAACGTAACAACCCTGGGGGCATATTGCAAAATGGTTACTTTCCCCCTTGGTATATTCCAAAATGGTTACTTTTCTCTATCTGATGGGACCATGAGGGATCTTTTCTAATCTTCACTGTGAGAACCAGCTGGGGCTCCTGGAGGTAAAACTAAAAGTGTAAAGTCCACCTAATATTGGACCCTTAGGAAACCAATTTGACCTGGTCCACACTAAATCTCCAACAATCTGTCAGTTACCGTTTAAGTGTTCCCAGTGGTGACTGCTTCCAGAGGTTTGATTCTTTGTATCCTCTTGCCTCTCCAGTTTGGGCAACAGCATTTTGTCCCACAACTTCGGTTCTCTGATGGAGCTAAGGTTTTCATTTTTCAGCTTGTTCAGATTTTTTCTTGTTAGAATGAGAGTGAAGACTTCTGAGCACATTTTGTGTTAGAAAAGATGATCCCTGAGTGAAGATATGGGAAATGAGAAATGCTGGGGTGAGGTTAACTAATATGTACTTTATTTTATATGTGTTATATATCATTATTTTTTAAGTTTGAAAAAAGATGCTGATACTTTAAAGACCATGAGATCTTCTCAGAAAAAATGCTACATAACACCATAATCTGAGTCACATCTTGGTTAAATTATTGAATTTGAAGGACAAAGAAATAATTCTTTATACCTTCATGCAGTAAGCAATTGTATGACCAAAGAGAAAAAGTGTAGGCAGACCTCAGAATTTCCCCACAACCACATTCAAAGATATAACACAATGGAAACATATCTACACATTTGTGACAAAAAATGTAATCCAAGATTATTATACTTAGTCAAGTGTGTGTTAGACATTCTTAAACATGGAAAAATTTAGAGGCCAAAATATCTATGTACGTGACCTATTAAGAAATATATTTGAAGATGATCTCTATCCAGTAAAAAGATAAATCAAAATGAAGAGTGAATGAAAGTAAAAGCCATGGTGAATTACTTTGGTGCTGAGCAAAGGAATCATTCAAAGATGAAATTAAGGGGTGCCTGGGTGGCTCAGTCGTTAAGCGTCCAACTTCAGCTCAAGTCACGATCTCGCGGTCCGCGAGTTCGAGCCCCGCGTCAGGCTGTGGGCTGATGGCTCAGAGCCTGGAGCCTGTTTCAGATTCTGTGTCTCCCTCTCTCTCTGCCCCTCCCCCGTTCATGCTCTGTCTCTCTCTGTCTCAAAAATAAATAAACGTTAAAAAAAAATTAAAAAAAAAAAGATGAAATTAAGATTAGCACAGTGGGAATCATGGCTACAAAAGTGAATGTAACTGTCATAAATGTTGACAATATTAAATAAAACTAAAACTGACAATAAGAATAGCGGCAATGAAGAAATATGACCATAATAACATCCTCAGTTTTTCGTATCACTGAGTCAATCAATAGTACCTCAAGCATTTTCCTATTCTGTAATTATAAAAGAAGTGGCAGAATATTCTTTCTTTCTGAATATCTAAAAATAAATATTTTTCATGGGGTTGGGAAAATTGAAATGTAAATTAGAGCAGTGTAACAGTTTTTGAGCAAGTATCCAGTCCAAGAAAATATTTCCATTGGTTACTTTAGACGAATAAAATAATAACAGGTTAATGGATTCATTAAAGAAGAGAATGACTTATGTGTCACCTCTCTGCAGAAGGAGAACATTTGGGAAAATAAATTATTAGGGAAACAAGTTACTACATTTAAAGAGAGGTGATCAAATATCTATTCATAGGTATGACTCTTTGAATTCATTAATCTGATTTATGGAGACTTTCATGTACCAAATTATTGTGGAACCAAGACACAGAAATGAGTAAGGGAGGTACCACTTTAATCTTTAAAGAACTGAGAGTCTAGTAGAAAAGATAATGTAGAAAGATTGTACAAAAATACCTTAGTCAAGAGAAATATGTTAATTATTTAAAAAAAAACAACACCACACAAACTCTTATGGGAAAAAGCAAGGAGTACTTCCCTGATGTAGTGTCACTTCAGCTAAAATCAAGTTGATGAACCAACCAATCATTTTACCAGATTATCACTAGCCAGGTGAAAGAGTTCGCCAGTTAAAGAGAATGGCATGGCTAAAATATGTGAGGCAGAATGGAAGTTGATGTCCTAAAGGAACTGATAGAGACAGATTTATATTATAAAAAAAGATTACACTAAAACCAAGGCCCAAGGACATGGAGATGTCCATTGCAAAAAGATATGAAAGAAGCAGGGAGCTAAAAGGAACTTGGAAGAAAAAGCCAGAAAAGGAGGATAAAATCAGAAAAGAAAAATGTCAGAGAAGCCACATAAGGAAATATTTTTACAAGGGTAATCAATTTGGTTAACTCTGTTGAATGTATTTGAGACGTAAATGAGAAAAATAAAGGGATCTTTGAATTTTCTTACATAGAAGCCATTGTTGACTTAGGAAGAGAAAAATCAGTATACTAGTGGGAACAGACATTGTTTGGGGAAGGGAGTAAGAAAGAAGAGGCAGAGAGAGTCTGAGCAATAGCAGTTAAGAATGTGCTACTTCTGAGTACCCTCAATATAAAAAGTATTGACCAGTTCTTTAATTCCAGCTATTGTTGTAACCACCAGCTCTACAGAAGAGCATTTCACCTCATAGGTGCTACATGTCTTGCTTTCTGGACTGGAATTCTGGGAGTGTAAAGGGGTTTTCATGCCACAAAAAAAGCTTTGATCAGTGTAGGACAGGAACTAGGGATCAATTTATCCCCTCATGTCCTTCAGGCAGATAATTCCATTAATTAATCATTTCAATAGCCTCTCAGAAATTTCCTAGCAGAATTGAGCTTCATTTACCCACAGCAGTGACTAGTTTTATGAGGTACACTTGACTTCTTATTCTGCTTAGCTTTTACAATTCACACCATCTCATCACACCTATTCCTTAGGATCACTTCCTCAAATACCCTGCCAGCATGGAAGCCCGTGTCTCAGGCTTTTGTGTGAATATTAATTTCCAACTCACTTGGCTATAAATATGTAGGTTTTGGATTGATGGGTTGTATGGTAAAATGTACATTTAACTTTATAAATATATGCCTGCCAAACTAACTGTCTTTTAGAATGGCTGTGTTATTTTGCATCCACGCTGGTAATGAATGAAAAATCAAAACTATATGAACAGAAAATAAAGATTCCAAGGGTTGGTGATGAAGGAAGTAGTTGACTAAAAATAGGCCACAATGAAACTTTTAAGGGGATAAAACTGTTCTGTATGGCTCTGGGTAGTGAATACATGATACTATGCATTTGTCAGAATCCATAATGTACATCAGAATAGTGAACTTTACTGCAATGCAGATTTAACTCAGTCAGGATGTTAGGGGATTCACTGGATGGAATACAGACAGTGACAATGAATCTAACTGTATTACAAATGTATGGCATAACCTTATTGAAGACGACATGGAATATAGGCACTCTGTTTTGACTGAATGTTGCAATGCTAAATACAAAAAGAATTCTACATAAATACTATACTCTAGTGGTTAAGTATGTTTCTCGTCTGGTTAAGGGCTAGTAATTCTGAAACTACATTACATATATACTAGAGCTAAATGAAAAAAGTGAATGATAATAGGAATCAGATTCTCCATGTTACAGAAAAAAGTTACAACTAAGTGTAAGGGGAAGACTAGAATGAATCCTGTGGTGCTGGATTATGACAACATCAGTATGAGCCCATATTCATACCAAAGTATATATAGACAGAAATATATAGAAATAATTGTAGATATGTATGTATATTTGGATGAGTATATACATGTATACATTTCCTAGCTGAAAGGGTCCAGAAGCAGGGATACCTCAGTAGATATGAGCATATCCACTTGCAGCTCTTGATTTCTTAATACTTAATACCCTTTTCCAATAAATGGCACCAGGGATCCTTGAAGAGAGGGCTGATTATAAGGCTGGGACAAGCAAAACACAAAAGGAATCTGGAATATAATTCAGTGGCAGAAAGTCAGGAAGTGCTAAAAGAAATGATGAGTGCTTGTCAAAACAAAACAAAACAAAACAAAACAAAACATAGGATATAACATGAAGGAGCTCCCAATGGTTGAAGCTGATACAATTTGAGCAACAAAATAAATCAGTGTTACCTCCATAACATTTAGGTAGATAAACATACTACAAGAAAACTGTAGATCCATACATGAACAGATACCAAAATGCTTTAAAAATTTTACGAAACAAGTCCTGAAACATATACAAAGGATTCTACCTCATGACTAATTAGTTATTATCACAGGAATGCAAAGTTGGTCTAAAAATCTGAAAATTAATTAATATAGTGTACCATATCAAAAGAATAAAGGACAAAACATAATCATCTTAGCAGATTCATTAAAGCATATGACAAAATCCAACACTATGCTAAATCACATCTTTATTGCTTTAACTATAACAATCGTATTATTTCATTGTTAAACATTTTACTGGTACTTTGAGACATAGAGCACATAATTAGATGGATAATATATGGCTCAATAATATGAGGATAAAATAGATTACACAGTGTTGATAAATAGATGATAGATAGATGATAGATAGATAGATAGATAGATAACCTAAAGTATGCACTGTATAAAATACGGTCAAGAAATAATCTTCCTGTTTCATCACTTTTGAGATAATCATATGTTCATTTCTCTAGACCTATTAATAAGAAATACCACCTAATTCATAATTTTAAATCACCCTTGAATTTTGAAGTGGAAATTCATTTTAATTTAATTTCTCATTTTAATGTACTGCCAAATTTTATTAATTAATATTTTGTTTAATATTTTATAACATTGTGAAGTGAGGCTGGACTATTGCCCTCTTTGTTAGGTTTTAGTATCAGTATTATTTTTCTCTTTTTAAAGTTTAACACTATGTTGAGCATGATATTGGTAAATTTCTATTTGTTGCATTTAAGAAAGAATTGATTTGTAAATATAGGTCTACCTGGCTTGAGTTTTTTCAGCTCTAGGGTCAGAGCAGGATCAATTCACAACATTCTCAGCTTCTTCCTTCTCTTACTGATTTAAGATTTCTAATTTTTCTGATGCACATTTTATTTATATATTTTCCTTAAAAGTCATCTATTTGCATCTATTTGTTCCCATGTGTTTCATATTTCTTGAGTTCCACAAGTTTATTGATTGCACAAAATACTTCAGAAACCCACAAGTTTATTGATTGCATTTATAGATTTTTATTTTTTGAAATTTTCTGTTCTGTCTTTTCTGGTTTATTTGCTAAACTGCCCAAGATTCTATGTTCTTTCCTCAGTTCCAGTTGACCATTTGCTCTTCTACTTAACCTAGAAATCAATTCTTTAGCAAATCACTTGAAATTTTAAACTTTTTCTTTGTTGATTAAATCTAATCCTTGATTTCCCAAAGTAGGGAATTTTTCCTTGTTTGTTCACAAATTATCTTTTACAAACCAGAGTCCTCTTAAATTAAAGCAGGGTCCTTGGGCAGTCTTTATAACTTTTAAAAATTTTTTATTGTGATTATTTTTTAAAGTTTACTTATTTGGAGGAAGAGAGAGAGCCCAAGTTGGGGAGGGAAGAAAGAAAGGGAGAGATAATTCCAAGCAGGCTACCTGCTGTCAGCACAGAGCCTGACATGGGGCTCAATCTCAGGAACCATGAGATCATGACCTGAGCCAAAATCAAGGGTTGGATGCTTAACTGACTGAGCCACTCAGGTGCCCCTATAACTTTATAGATACTAGTATTTCTAGATTCTAGATGGTATAGTGTATCAGTATTTGATATCTACAATTAACCTAATTATGGGTCCTGAACACCTGCCTTCCTGATGCTAGAGCATTTCTAGCTTTGATGCAAAAAAACAAACATGCAAATAGTACACACATAAATCAACATAAAATATATGCAAAGCCTCAACCAGCAGCATTTTCTCCAGAGTATATTTGGTGTCCTAAAACTTGTATCTGGTTATGGGTCTCATGTCCTACTCAACTTCTACTTGCATTTAATTGGCCAAACAAGTTACATACCAACTATAACTTCAAGGGGATGAGGAAGAACAAAACTACAATGTGCTCAGAAGGAGGAGATAGACTTACTGTGAACAGCACTAGTAACTAGCAAAATAAGCATTATCCATTATAGTTCAGTGAATTTATCTTCATTTTTTTCTAACCATAATGGCACAGTATTCAGAGTTGAAAGGTGCGTTACCTAAAATTATTATAAATTTCCCTCATTTTACAAATTAGAAAATCAGGGTACAGAGACATTTTGTGACTTGTCAAAGTCATGTGGACAGGTTTGGGGCTAAATCACAGTCCTTCTGGCACTTCAACTGGTATAGTACACCACGCAGTATATCTAGAAGGTTGTAAAGACTATCCAACAACCCTCTAATCACAAGACCTCTGCCAAAAAAATGAGGTCTCATACTCAGATCTATCTGTTGGCAGCAAATAGAAAGCTCTTTTTCAAGACATTTGCTTAAAAATTCTAATCTTCAATAAGACAGTAATTTATTCATGGGAAATCTTCACAAAGAAAAACAAATACAAAATAATTGATATAAAGTATGAGGGGAAATACTCTTGAGAGAGCTATATTTCAAAGTAGCATCTTTAGAAAATAAATAGTCTTGAGCAGTGCATTTATGAAAAGTGAATCAGATTTTGCTTTAGGCATTTTGGTGTTTGATCTTGTTCACATTTTCCAAAGATGCCACATAACAAGTAAATTGAGATTATCCTGAGCACCAGAGAATAATTTAGTCATATGAGGTGTTTTATTGCTCTTGAGCAACATGTTATTAATGTAGCTACTATAAACAAACAGTGAGGATTTGGCTAGTCATCAGAATTTCTCTCTGCTTTTCCTAAATCTTCACTTGCTTTATTATCTTGAATAAACCTGTTACTTCCATAGGTCTCAACATCAGCATTTGTTAAAAAAAGTGCTAGAACTACATAAACTTTAAGGTTTATTGTAATTATAAAATTCCAAAGCTATGACTCTTAATATACACCACACAAATCATAAACCAAATAAATATAAACCTATTAAGAAAAACTCACTAACTCATTATCCATGAGGAGAGAGACCAAGTCAGTTTTATTTACCATTGTATCCCTGGTACCAAGACACATGCTTGATACATAGTAGGTGCTTATTGAATATTTGTTGAATTAATTAATTAACATAGTAATTGTCATACCTTAACTGACTGAGAAAGCTTGAGGGTAGAACAAAATTCTTCTGACTGTACACTGTGTTACTTTGTTTTATGGCTGGGTTGGACTAGAATCTAGCAACTATGATGGGCATGAATTTAATGAAGATTTAACAAACATTAATATTGTCATAACATAATCCAATGACTGGTAATATATGTATCTCAGAGTGCTGACATTTTAAATTCATCTTAAAGACATGTATTTGGAAGTATCTATATGATGTGCAATGAGCAGTCCACTTTTTTTACACTATGAAAAGCTCAGAGCTAGAGATCATCTAATCAAGGACACCTTATTGGACCAGAGAGGAAACTGAAGCACTAAGATTTTTAGATGCTCATGTCACTTAATGACAAGTGTTTGTTTATAACATGGTAAATTTCCAGAATGCTAAATTCATTGACAGAGGATCATGCTTGTATTCAGCCAGAAATAATGTGATCATGTCATTGCAGTCATCTTCTGTGGCCCTTGATGATTTTTTCCCAACATCTCTGTCAATTTAGGGCACCCTGTTGACCATCAACTCTCAAATGCTCAAATGTGATCTCCATTCCAAAAACAGTAAGTCATGATAGTAATATTTAATTATAGCACAACAACCCAGTATGTAAGATAATGCTGGATATATGATAGTCATCTCGATGGTTATTTTACCAACAGGAAACAGTTTTTGTTCCAAACATGTAACTACTAACAGGTGATGAAGAAAAAATGCTCCATATTGCTAGTTTAGTTTATAGAGAATGTTTGTATTTCCAAAATGGAGGTACAGAAGCTGGAGTTAGTTCTTGCTCCCAGTCTAATACTCTACTTATGATTTTAAATAATTTATTTTCAGTTTTAAAGTGAACTCATTAGGAAAGCAGATATGAAATGACATAGAATAGCTGTCTGGCCTGTATGGTACTTCTAAAAGTACTCTGTGGGGCACCTGGGTGGCTCAGTCTGTTGAGTGTCCTACTTCGGCTCAGGTCATGATCTCACGGTTTGTGGGTTCGAACCCCATGTCGGGCTCTATGCTGACCACTCAGAGCCTGGAGCTGCTTTGGATTCTGTGTCTCCTTCTCTCTTTCCCCCTTCCCTGCTCATGCTCTGTTTCTCTCTCTCTCTCAAAAATAAACATTAAAAAAATAATGATAATAAATACAAGTACTCTACAATTCCTTGAATCAGAGTTTGTAATGTTCAATCCTAGGCTAGTCAATGGATATGTAAGATATCAATTTATGCACACAAGAAGGATTCATTTCTTCATTTGTTTTATAAGCATTTGTGGAATTTTTGATATGTGAAACACTATGTTAGAAACTGTAATTTTCATACGACACAGTTAAATTTAAGATGTCTATCCTTGTGCAGTTTATACATGAGCTCATTTGTTTTCTCTTTTCTTTTTAGTGTGTTTGTTTTTATTGTGAAAACTAGGCCCTTTAATTTACCCAATGCTAATTTTAAAAAGAAGGCCAAGATTTTGAGCTCATATGTGTGTTTATCTTGATTCCCTTTTGTGTTCTGTAGATTTGGCATTACTGGTCATTATGATGAATTGTTCCACACTATGTAATTAGCAGAGTTAATCTAAAGACTCTGAAACTGCATGCAAGATTTTGTGGTTTACATCCACTTGTGCTTTTCTAGGGAAAGAAGCTTAACTCTCCAAACAGTAAATGTCCATGCTGTAGACATATGAACATTTTAATGTAATAAGTCTCATGTTAGCTAAAAGCAATATATTGAGTGCTTATAAATAGGATGGACTAAGCAGTAAGGTAATAGCTATTTTTTATTTTGAGGAAAATCACCCTTGGATACTAGCTAATTTTGTACAAGACAGAAATAAAGGTTGTGACTTACATCCCTATTCTTAGAGCACAATTTATAGTGTTAAACATTTTCACCTAATGTGTCTAAAAATTGATTTGTCTTTTTTAAACTCTAATGTTCCTTTGTAACATCTCTATTGAGGTATAATTCACATATCATAAAATTTGCAATTTAAAGTATACAATTCAAGTTATTTTACTATATTCACAGAGTTCTATAACATCACCAGAATCTAATTAACCTTAACTCTTCATTCACCTGCCCCCTAACCCTTTCTTTATGGTCTATTCTGGACATCTTATATAAATGGAATCATATAATATGTGGTCTCCTGTAGCTGACTGCTTTCACGGAGCATCTTCCCAAGGTCCATCCATGTTGTAATATGCGTCAGTAATCCATTTCTTTTTTATATTGTTGATTAGTATTCCATTGTATGGAAGCACCATTTTGTTTATCCATTAATCTGTTGAAGGATGTTTGGGTTGTTTCCACTTTTTGGATATTATGAGTTATAATGCTGTTATGAACATTAATATGCAAGCTTTGTGTAGACATATGTTTTCATTCTCTCCAGAATGGGAAACCTAAGGCGTGTAATTGTTAGTTGATATGGTAACTCTAGGTTTAGCATTTTGAAGAACAGCCGAAGCGTCTTCCAAAGTGGCTGCACCAATTTATATTCTCACCAGAAAAGATGAAGTTTCCAGGTTCTCCACATCCTCACCAGTTATAATAATTCAACAGATGCCATTGTCTGTGTTTTTCAGGATAGCCATCCTAATGATCTGAAGTAGTGACTCATTGTGGTTTTAATTCGCATCAGTTTAATTCTCTTTGCATTTCAAATTTCCTGAATAAGACTCTTCTTCTAAACTCAGTGATATGAATAAACTGAATCCCAAGTTCCACTTCAGTCAAGTCAGTACTGAACTTTAAACAGAATAAAAATTCTGAAAACATAGATATTTATAGTTTGTGTTCTAGCTTGCTGCAAATACAATAATTGAAGTATTAAAAATTGAATAATAGTTGAATAATTGAATAATAATTGAAGCTACCAAAAAGACTTCCCTACAGAAAATTGCTTAATTTTTAACAATAAGCCATGCCTAACAGATAATGATAGTTCTTTTATTTGGCTTTCTCTTTATTTTTGAAAGTTTCAAATTATTGTATTACATAGAGATATTAATGTATTATTTACAAAACCATGGATTTATGTTATCTTCTGAATCACCTTGTGCTGTTGTCTTCATAGGAAGTAACTTCTTCAGATGGCTTTATAATGTTCAAAAATCATAAAGTTTCCAATGTAGTATAACTTTGGAGCCTGCTGAATGTGTTTACTGCCCTTTATCCTAAACACTTGTACATTGAAAGAAGCTGCTATGCAAGGTACAACCTACTGAGTCATTTTCAAAATACAGAGTACAGGGAGCAGGTGTTCAATTGTCAGTACCAAAATAAAACAAATTTACAAACTGGATTAGTTATGAATACAGGATGCATATACTCATAGTTTATTTTTTTTAATTTAATTTTCAAAATCCTAACTAGAATGTCCCATCCTTTAAGATGAACTACACCTTCCATAGTAGACATTTACTCCATGTGAGTTCATCTCAACTGATTTTTGATACATAAAAACCATGACAAACTTCTTGCTATCTCTCTTTAAGGCAACTAAGAGTCCACAAATATTTACTCATAAGAAGATGCAATGTACTCATTCATAAATCATGACCTTTGAATACTGGAACAACTAGTCAAAAGGACTTGTAAAGGCCCTATGGTTTTTATTCCCTTAAGTATAAAAAATAAAATAAAATAAATTTTTAAGGAAACAAAAAAAATACTATTAAATACTATGATGTACTTAAGTTTTAGTGTCATATGTGACACTCTTCTTGAAAAGGTATAAAATTCGTGAAACTTATGCAACCCCATGCTATACAAGTCATTATAATAGCTAATATTTAGTGACCATTTCTGTATAATAAGCATTTTGTAGATATGATATATGCATATACTGAAAAACAAGAACAACTCTATGAGGTAAATATTATTAGGGCCTATACATTTTACAGACAAAGAAATTGAATTAAAGAGTTAAGTGATTTTCACAACATCAAACACAGAAGGGGCAGAATCAGGACCCAAACCCAGGCAATCAAGTTCTAGAGCCCATTCTCTGAAATACCATGCAAGAAGAGTACCTCTACATAAGACCAAAACATTGATTCTACATTTCTCATCCAAAAGAGCAACTGAACGTAAACACTTACTGACTCTCCTTTATAAAATTCCAATGAAAATACAGTGAAAATGAATAAAAAGAAAAAAATCTGTAACAATACTGGGAAAAACAACCCAGAGGAGTGAAGATAGTTTTATTAATTTCTAGAAAATTGAAACATATGGAGGTATATTGACATTCTGCAAGGGAGAAATTACAGTCCTTAAAACACTGAGGAGAAATCTTAAGTAATGGTGGGAGTTATATGTCTAAGGCACCAAACTCAGCTTAGAGATCAGAGAACAAAAGTAGGGAGGAGAATGCATTCAGACCAGCAATTGAAAGGCTGTCTGTGGAAGAGCTATGGTGCCAACTAGGCTTCTAGCATTCCTGCTTAAAGAGTGACTGCAGGGTCATTGGTTCCCAGGATAAATCTAGGATGACATTGATAAAAATAGCCTGGGGTCATTTTCCTGGGGGAAAACTGGTATCCTGCATTGGGAACCAATATTCTAGGATGAAGACATGTTTATTCTTGCAGTGAAGTGGAGTATAGTCTGTCTAAATCCCAGTTTGCTCTTCCTAAAGCAAAGGTAACAAGTAGACATTTGTTTACCATGTACACAGAGCTGACATTCAGTGTGGAAGACAGCGGAAACAGGACTAAAATCTCCTGAGAAAATCCACAACAGCTACTGAGACTTTCAGCATAGTTCTTCATTCATAAACATGGTTGTATAAGCAGAATTACCAGACAGTTGAGAAAGCACAAAAGAGAAGGACCAAGATCAATGAAGAACAGGATCTGGAAGGAAAGAGATTAAATGCAGGACACAGGAAAGGACTTTGAGATATAGAATCCAACAAAAGAGATAGAGGCTCATTCCGGGAAATTCAGTATTCATCTAAGAGGTCCACTATATAAAGAATCCTGAGAAAATGGAGAAGAGACAATAATGAAAGAAAGAGCAGTTTACATTTTCTGAATGATGAAGAAAGATAAGTCTTCATTATCTAGAGGAATGACAAAAGACACACAACTAAATATCTCCTGGTGAAATATCAGGACCTCAGGATCAAAAGACTACCCAAAAAGCTTCCTGAGAGGAAACACAAAATACAACAGGTTGCCTATAAAGAAATTAAGGTCAGATAGGTCTCAGACACCTTGGTAGTAATCCTATGAACCACAAGAAACTAGAATAGGCTTCAACATTTTGAAGGAAAATAACCTTGAATCTAAAATATATATCCAGATATGTAATCAATTACCAATCAAGTATAAAGGTACAGTAGGAATATTTTTGCAATATACAAGAGGAAACTTTATTACTATGTACCTTCCTTTTAAAAAAATACTTGAAGAAACACTCCAGAAAAAATGGGAAAAAAAAAGATTCAGAATAATACAGGAGAAAGACATTGGATCTAATCAATAGTAATATTAAATCAGGATTTCAACATAAAGAATTTCAGGGTGGTAGTTAAGCAGCAGTCCTAGGAATTAAATAATCTAAGTTAGAAAAGATGTAAGGCCATAAAAGAAATTAGAAAAAGAAGTAGTCTATAAAAATATTGACAATCAAGCAGATAGTATTCAAAAGTAAGATTAAGAAGTCAGAATATGAGTGATTTGATCATATGCTTTATCTTAAAAAAAAAGCAACTAGAAATACCAGGAATAAAAAGCTACGCAAATACATTAGGATTAATCAATGTATATAGCATAATTTGGTCACTGAAAGAAAAGAATACATTTGTACTACATGGTCTAAACATTCTCCTTTAAGGATACATTGAATATGACATGAAATGACATTTATGTAATCATAAATTTTGGCTGTTTTTGAGTTTTAAAAGAAGCCTATTGCTATAGGCTCAAAATATCCCCACAAATTCATTAAAATCCTAATATCCAATTTGTGATGGTGTTAAGTGGGGCCTTTGGTCATGATGACCAAACTTTCGTGAATAAGACTAATGCCCTTCTTTTCTTATTGATGGAAAAAAATCCTTTAATCAAAACAAGTTTACGATGTTGACATTTATGGTTTAACTAGAATAAATCTGTCCAAATTTAAATTGTATTAAGGACCAGTTATAATATAATATCAATAGTTCCCTCAAAACAGTGAGTCCTGGTTCCACTGTAAGACCTCTCAAAAAGCAGAACTCCAATTATTGAAATAATTCAAACCTTTCATCTATAAATGAAAACAATTGAGAGGTCAAAACATGCAATGTCACATGCAAACACTGGTATTAGTATTGAGCCTTTTCCCCATATTCACAGTTTCAAAACATAAGAAGTGTCTTTTACCTACTGAAAACTACCGACCGAATATTCAAATTATTCTAGAAATGCTATCTTTAAATTACCCTTAAATTTTGTTAACCTTGCTTTACCCTGATTTAGTCCATATATATGAATATATAGACTATTGAAATACTCCTTTACTTTGTCTTGCTGCCTCAGAGCAACATGTATTTATACTCCTTACAATTCTGTCACATGTAGGATCTCTAAATAATAATCCTCTTCTGATATAGCAATGTTTTCAAATAGATGGGTTTTCCCATATAGTATTTACTTCTATTTACTGCATAAGAATCATGGATTTTTTTTCCAATTAAAAAAATTCTTGGCTTCCTTTATGAGTGTGACTTTTTTAAAAATTATGAAACTTGAGACAGTTCTTAAAAATAAGCTTTTATCATTTAGTTTTTAGTTTCAGCGTCTAGTGCCTGTAAGGGATCTTATACGGTTGAACCCTAAAGCCAGACTCGTTGCTAAATATACCTATTTTGCTTTCTTCAGAAAAGTTATATGATTTCACTGAATTCCCAGACATAAAACTTAAATTACCTTCAAAAGGTAACATGAGGTTTGTACTTTGTAGAATTGTCAGTTCAATGTCAGTTGGATATCTAGTTGTCATACAAAAAGGCATAAAGAGCACAAATTGTTACAAAGCAGCAGGATAATACAGCACAATGTAGACTGAGATTAAAATTGACTTTTGATAAAAGGAGTACTTATATAAGAAGTTACACTTTATCTACCATAAGAATGTAAAACTTTTTCTAAAAGAGACCTGAGAGAGATGTCTTGTTGTTCCCACCAAGTGAGGAAACATGCAGAAGCTGACAGTCTGCAACTCAGAGGATGGCCTTCGCCAGAACCTGACCATGCCAGAACCCTTAATCTTGGACTTCTAGCCTCCAGAACTTTGAGAAGTAAATTTCTGTTGTTTATAAGCCACCCAGTCTGTAGTATTTTGTTGTAAAAGGCTGAGTGGAAAAAGACACCTGTATTCCAATACCAAACATTGCATTATTGTTATGAAAAAAGGCAATAATGAAATTTGATAACGTAAAAACAATGTATGTGCTAACAAAAGAGGGGTAGGGTACTGGAAGGCCGTGTAGATGTACCATTTCTTTATTTGAGATTAATAAATTCTAAAGTTAATGTAATAAGAAATACTAATTATATTATTTAAAGTTGCAAATGGCATTGGTAGGAGAATTAAAAATTATAAGATGACAATTCCAGTGGAGGAGAATTGAAGAAGGGAAATAGAAAATGGGACAAACTCTTACTTTTTATATCAAGAAGTGAATAAAGAGCCAGAGATTAAAGTAGAAGAACATTTGAAAATAAAGCATTGTTTTAGAATGATGGTGTTATCCATCAGAAAAGTAAAAACACACACAGTTAAGAGAGTTATCCTGGAAAGTGTGAATAGAAGTAGAACAGAAGATACATCATTCTGTACTCAGCATACTTTTTACCACCATTTAATATAATTCTATAATATTTTTTAATCAGAAAAATTCAGCATTACTCTTTGAACTCTGAAAATTATTAGCATTGGTTTTCTTGGATCCAATTGTGAGTCAGGTGATATATTCAGAGACAAGGTTTTCTTCATGCCATTTTGGGCTCATTTCCAGATATGTGACCATAATGCATGGTAAAGTCCTACAAGAGCAGACAAGGAAGGGACATGCAAAACCAAGTAGTTCAACTAACTGAGGTAGTTGGCTATAATTTTAAGCCTTGTCTTCTCCCTTTCCTTCCACACAACAGTGGTTGGTGATCCAATTCTGGTCCCTAATAAATGATCTTCCCATTGAGTTGCAAGTATTTCAATATCCAAATCACTAGTCAAACGTTTACACCAATTAGTGTGTGATTTACAATAAAGAAAAGTATGAAGTTTTGCACAAAATTTCAACAAACCTCACCCCTTAAAACACTGGTAGCTTAAGTGCAGGAATATTAACAGAATCTAAGTCGTGAAGAAGCTTAATTTTCTTTAATGGTTTGTAATAGAAATGGCTCTTCCTCTTGAGGGGTTAAACATCTGTATCTGAGAAAGTTTACAATGATAAACTATAAAGACTTTTTACATAAGGCCGTTTTCCTGTAACTGTCCAACTCCTAAGTTAGATATTTCATCACCTCTTTAATCGCAATGTAGATCTCTGTGCATTGCACTTAATGCCAGATAGAGGTCAATGTATATACCTATAAAATGAGGGAAAAAAGCTTTATGATATTAACTTCATCCACTGACACCTGACCTTTTTGTTTTTATCAAATGAGCCAGCTAAGGTAAGATCAATAATTAAAGATAATTGTTAAAATTGTCTTATTTAAAAGTTCCAATACTTGATTCTCAAGTATACATACAGATACAAAACTAAACTTCAAATGAAATTTATATTGATAATAATGAAGAATACACTTAAAATGCCTTTCTTTTACTAAAACAAGATCTTTAATAAATATACATGTGAAATTAAAATGTTCATATTGGGTTTAGGCTGTCATGTTAAAAAATCTCTAGAGATTACTGTTTTCTCAATTTTAGTAAAACTTACAATATTATTCCTTACTGTGATTGAGTTAAGGAGGAAAAAGGCAAATTGTGTTTCTTAGAATAAGGACCATTTGGGTCTACAAGGCTGAAAGAAATTCAGGAAGTTTTTGCCTGACTGCTATTTCTAAATGCACTTTCTGTTTAAGAATGGCTACCTGGCTTTTGAAAAAGCTTGGGAAAGAGTGGTAAAAAGCTTTAACATGTTAATGTGTGTAATTCTTTAAAAGTATAAAGCATTTTCTAATTTATTTGACCAATTATCTGCCCCCTTTTTATTTCTAGAGGTTAACAGGAGGACTTTATAAGAGATTCTGCAATTGAAGAATAAGTTTCATAATCATTGAATTAAAAACTCACATTTGAAATAGGTTTGGATTCAGTATTAGAGATAAAAGGGAGAGTATTTAGTGAGTAAAAGACAGTGGTGCTTTTCTTGCTGTGATTTTCATATACAGGGTTAATCATCCCACTGCTAGTTTGTGGACAGGCATTCATACATAGTGTATAGGGTTCTGCCAACAATTAGAAGATTGATCTTGACAAGTCCCTGAAATTTCCTATGCTCCATTTCCATTCTGAGTAGAGACACAGGTGCAACTTGGAACGACTGCACTGGGTCTCCTCTTTATAGTAACCAGTTTTCTTTATTGACTCTGAGTCATTTGATAGATCAGGCTCATTCCCCTTGGCCCCACTTAAGGAATCAAACAGATATTTGGAAAGTTTGGTTGGCAGCAGCAGTAGGGTGGGGAGGAGGGTTCCCTAGGACATGAGAAACTAAGAAACTTTCCTTATAATAGAGGTCAGAATTCAAAAGCCTTGTAAACACACACTGAATTTACAAAAACAATTCAATGCATTTTAAAACTCAGTGTTAATTCTTAACCATAATATAAACTCAAAATGAAACCTCAAGAGTAAATATAAAATATAAATAAGTTAAACTAATGAATACAGAATGATCTTTGATAAGTATACTCCAAGTTAATTTCAAAATTTACTTGTGTTTATTTAACAAAGTAGTTGTTATTTTACTCATGAAAAAGGACTTAAATTGTTGATTCACTGATATAGCTTCAGTGGTTGTCAAAGAAGAGTGGAAAAAAATGAATTTCTATTTACATTCCAAAGGAATCAGAAGAATAAACTCATGGGCACCTAAAAAGTATGCAGAATGCCTGATTACCACTCTAAAATTATGGGCTCAGGACAAATCAGGCATATAACTTTTTGAGTTCAATGAATTGTGATTTTCCCCCCAGCTCTGACTCATATAATATAATGCTGGTGACTCAGTCTCTTACTGCTCACTAACCTCAAATCACACCTGCGCATCTATTACTAAATTCAGAACTCTTTGAGCATTATGTACTAGGGATGTAAAGGTTTCTGGCTGAGTATGCTTTTCCTTACAGAAGGTCACGGAAGGTACAGATGCAGTAAGAGATCATCACATGTGGATCTTTAATACCCAACTCCCTTATGTATCCCAGCTTGCTTTCAGGTTAACAAGCTATCCTTATGATCCCCAAATGAATTTGTGTTATTATCAGGAAATTCTAAAAGTCAGTCTTACATATTACTTTTCACAGTAGCTTTGTTCACTGAAGGCAAGTATTTCCTGGAATGCAAACCCCTAATGAAATCCTGTTAGGAACAACTGACCTCGAGTTCCCTTGGCTCCTAGTCAGTTTAATATGGATCCATCTACTTTTATCAAATATTACCTCTGTCCAAGTGGGCTTTAGTGATGCTATTAGCAAAACATCATTAAGTGAGGAAAATGGAGAGTAGTAGAAAAATTAACCATTGCCAACAGAAATAAAATTTGGAAGAATGAATATGTGTATCCTGTTACACCATCTTTGAAAGATGTCCAGATTCACACCTGTCTTCTTTCATTAAAGGAAATCTGAGTAGTCCCTGAGAGCCCAGTGTGTGTTTAAAAATATATGCTTGTTGGCAATTCTTTTGTTGTATTAATAATATTTAAAGAGATAGTGTAGGGAATTTGTTTTTAATATAGTAGTGAGAAAATTATGTTTTCTTACAAAGACTCGATGTTAAATTATTTTCTTTAATTAAAATCATAAAGTCAGACTGAAAATATAAAGTGTAAGAATTCAAATTCTCATAAATTTAATGAAGCAAATTGTACAGAATTAATGAGCAGACTTCGAATTTTAACCACAATTTTAAGGGTCTTATTTGGTATGTCTTCAGAATTATTTTGTTTATTGCACAAGGATTTGAGGCAGCTCACAGCACCCTATTTATCCACACATTTCTTACCTGGAAAATTATACTTATTCAGGACAAAGTTGAGAACAATATAATTAGCAAAAGTGTTAAAAAAATACCCAAAATATACATCTCAAAGTTTATTAATTTGCTGATAGCATGACCTGTCAGGACGTATCGAAAGCAGTTTATTTTATACATAGTTTTCACAGGCTGGCTCCTCATAGGCTTTGCTCCTAATGGAAGCAAATAGGTAGCATGAAGAAGTATCACCTGAAACCTAAAACAAACAGGAAAACTATGAAAGCCAAAACATATGAAGATTTCATATTCACATGAAATGTATGAAACCTGAAAGCCAACCCAAGAACTCAGAGTAGTTCTGGAATGAAGAGTTCTACTAATGAAGAGTAGACTGGAAAACAGCATGAAGGGAAATAAGACTTGACGTTTTTCTCAGGGCATGTTAGGCTAATACATGTATATGTATATGTATATGTATATGTATATGTATACATAAATAACTATAGATACAAATGACTGTATATAAATAACTATATATATATATAAATTTCTATATATGTATATATAAACAACTTTGTGTCACCATCAAGAGAAGTATAAATTATTAATTAAAACAAGATTTTCAAGAAACATCAATTTTCCAGAAAATTCACATTGCAGACAGATGAGGACCTACAAATTAAGTATAATTAATTATGCACTCCAAAATGTCATATATGTATATACATATGAATATGTGATATTTCTATTTAAGTTGTTAGTTCTTAAAAGAAAAGAATATATTGTCTGCTTATTTTGAGTTTCATAAGAGGTCTAAAATGGAAATTAAGAGAAGAAAAGACATATTTCAAGGACTTTTCAGTGACTTCTGGATTCAGCTCCAATATGTAAATAGCTTGGAAGTCATCTCTTCTGTCATTGCAAGAAAAAATAAAACACTGGACAAAGTAAAAACCATTGATTTTTCTCAAAATCATCAAATTATTGAAATTGCAGGGCAGACTGCCATCTGGAAATCTGTAGAGACAGGTGAATTCAGAGACAGAAAGGAGTTCTGCTTATCTGAAGCAGAAATTGCTAGCATCCTAAACTTTAAGAACATTTAAATGGTAATTTCTAGAAACTGTTGGAAGATCAATGTGGATGAGCTTCCAGGTAAGAAACTCTGGGAGGAGGACCACAGTCTTAAGAGGAATCCCACAATTCTTTTGCTTTATCTCCAGGAATCCCATGAGATTCTTATGGTGAATCCCAAAAAGATCTACCTGTAGCTCTGGCAAGAGGGGAAGAGCATTATTGTAAAATATCCCAGAGCCCTCTCCACAACTTCTCCTACTCTCAAGAGGGAAAATACTTCCCCAGAGTTTTAACCCAACTAGAAGAAAGGCAAACCAGCTCCCTTATCTTTCTCTCTAATCTATGGCAGAAAAATATTCAATTAGTCAATAGGGTTCAAAGTGCCAAACATTACATCCAGAATGCTGCTATCAGGGAAGGGATTAGGGACATGGAGGAGTACTATACTTAACTGGACAAACATTTATCAGGACCATATCTCAGAAACTTGGGACCATTAAAAGAATTAGATTTAATTTTTAACAAATTGTAGAATGTTCTCCCTTCCCCACACCTTTCTACCAAATCAACAAGACTCCAATATAGTAACAGTGAATTACAGCTGAGGATTGCAAGACAGAGTCACTTTGAGGAAAAGTACTTAGGGAAGACCAAAGTCAAGAGGGGAAACAAACACAAGTGCACAAGAGGATTCTGAAGCTTCTGGCACCTACAGTTATAGCAAATATTAAGCACAATGCAGCTGCTAGGCAGAGTATGAATTCTCACACTAATTCTCAAACTAAAGGCCTATTAGTTTCAGTAGTTCCTGTTACCCAATACATGTCCATCTTTAGACAAAAAAAGAAAATTACACTTCATACCAAAAGGCAAGAAAAACAGGTGAAAGAGACTAACATAAATGAAATGAATAACAGTAATATCATGAGGAATGTGTGGGAAGAATTAGATATACTCTGTTTTAAGATATCTGTACTACATTTTATTAGAAGGAGGTCTTATGTCACTTAAAAATGTACAGTGAACTCTAGTAAAATCACCTTTAAAAAAAAACCAAGATGTGTAATTGATTTCTTATGAGAAAAGATTAAATGAAACCATAAAATGTTGAAATGCTCAATTAAAACCAGAGAAAGCAGGAAAAAAGGAGGAAAAACAAGAAAACAAATGCAATGAATATAAAACAGTTACAATCAGAGTAGATATTATTAAAATTTTATCGGTATCACTTTAAATGTGAATGGTATAAATACATTCATTAAAAGACACATTGTCAGAGTGAATTAAAAAAAAGATCCAACTGTATGCTGAAACATCAAATGTAAAGAATAAAGTGTGTCATTCAAAACCATTGTTTCTTTGTTGATTTTCTGCTTTGATGATCTACCCATTGTTGTAAGTGGGATGCTGAAGTTCTCTACTATTATGGTATTATTATCAACGAGTTTCTTTACATTTGTGATGAATTGATTTGTATATTTGAGTGCCTCTACATTGAGGAAATAGATGTTTACAATTGTTAAGTATTCTTGGTGGATAGACCCCTTAATTATGACATCTCTTGTTAAAGTCTTTATTTTAAAATCTAGATATTCTGATATAAGTATGACTACTCCAGCTTTCTTTTGGCAACCATTAGCATGACAGATGGTTCTTCATCCCCTGACTTTTTTTTTTTTTTTTTAATTTTTTTTTTCAACGTTTTTTATTTATTTTTGGGACAGAGAGAGACAGAGCATGAACGGGGGAGGGGCAGAGAGAGAGGGAGACACAGAATCGGAAACAGGCTCCAGGCTCCGAGCCATCAGCCCAGAGCCTGACGCGGGGCTTGAACTCAGCCCAGAGCCTGACGCGGGGCTCGAACTCACGGACCGCGAGATCGTAACCTGGCTGAAGTCGGACGCTCAACCGACTGCGCCACCCAGGCGCCCCATCTGACTTTCAGTCTGAAGGTGTCTTAGGTCTAAAATCCGTCTCTTGTAAGCAGCATATAGATGGATCTTGTTTTCTTATCCAGTCTGATACCTTATGTTTTTTTATTGGAGCGTTTAGTCCATTGATGTTTAGAGTGAGTACTGAAAGATATGTATTTAGTGCCACTGTGTTGCCTGTAGAGTTGGTGTTTCTGGTGGTGTTCTCTGGCCCTTTTTAGTCTTTGTTGCTTTTGGTCTTTTTGTTTTGTTTTGTTTCAACTTTTCTCCCCTCAGAAAGTCCCCCTTAAAATTTCTTGCAGGGCTGGTTTAGTGGTCATAAACTCCTTCAGTTTTTCTTTGTCTGGGAAACTCTTTATCTCTCCTATTTTGAATGAGAAGCTTTCCTGGATTAAGAATTCTTGCTTGCATATTTTTCTGATTCAGCACGTTGAATATATCCTGCCACTCCTTTCTGGCCTGTGGCTAGGTCTGCTGCAAACCTGATCTGTCTTCCCTTGTAGGTAAAGGACTTTTTTTTCCCTTGATACTTCCATGATTCTTTCCTTGCCTGAGTATTTTGTGAATTTGACCATGATATACCTTGTTGGTGGTTGGTTTTTGTTGAATCTAATGGAAGTCCTCTGTGCTTCTTGGATTTTGATGTCTGTGTCTTTCCTCAGGTTAGTTTTCTTCTGTGATTTGCTCACATAACCCTACTTCCCCTTTTTATCTCTTTTTATCTTCTGGGACTCCTATGATTTGGATATTATTCCCTTTTTATGAGTCACTGAGTTTTCTAATTCTTATATCATGCTCTTTTGCCTTAGTTTCCCTTTTTTTTCTGCTTTATTATTATCCATAAGTTTGTCTTCTATATCACTGATTTGCTACTCTGCTTTTATTCATCCTTGTCACTGTGGCATCCATTAGAGATTGCATCTTGGTTATAGCATTTTTATTTAATTAATTTTTTTAATATGAAATTTATTGTCAAAATGGTTTCCATACAACATTCAGTGCTCACCCCAACGGGTGTCCTCCTCAATGCCCATCACCCACTTTCCCCTCCCCCCAACCCCCCAACAACCCTCAGTTTATTCTCAGTTTTTAAGAGTCTCTTAGGTTTGCCTCCTTCCCTCTCTGTAACTTTTTTTCCCCTTCCCCTCCCCCACGGTCTTCTGTTAAGTTTCTCAGAATCCACATAAGAGTGAAAACATATGGTATCTGTCTTTCTCTGTTTGGCATTTGTAATTTCATGCTGACTAGATTTTACTTCTTTTAGCTCCACAGAAAGGGATTCTATGCTTTTTCAAACCCAGCTAGTATTCTTATCGTGCCTCTAAATTCTAGTTCAGACATCTTACTTATATCTGTACTAAGTCCATGGCCATCATTTCTTCCTAGTCTTTCTTTTGGGGTGAATTCCTTCATTTTGCCATTTTAGAGGAGGAAAACTAATTAATAAAATTAAAAACATTAATGAAAAACTTTAAAACAACACAAAAAAACAAATAAAGGAAGTTAGATCCTAAGTGTGTTTTGGTCTGGTTGTTGAAAGAAGCTTGCCAGAATAGAGAAAAAAGGAAAAGAAAAGAAAAGACATAAGAAAACACTTAAACATTAAAAAAAATCCGACAAAATAGAATAAATGAAATACTAGAGCAGATGGACTTAACAGATATATTCAGAACATTTCATCCTAAAGCAGTGGAATACACATGCTTCTTGAGTGCACATGGAAGATTCTCCAGAATAGATCACATACTGGGACACAAATCAGCCCTTGGTGAGTACAAAAGATTGAGATCATACCATGCATATTTTCATACTTGGACATTAAAGACCATTCTACTAAAAAATTAATGGGTTAACCAAGAAGTTAAAGGGGAAATTAAAAAGTACATGGAGCCAATGAAAATGATAACACAAAAGCCCAAAACCTCTGGGATGCAGAACAGATGAACAGAAAGCCATAAAAATCCCAAAGGAGAAAGCAGACAACAAACTCTTTGACCTCGGCTAAAGTAATTTCTTACTCAAGATGTCTCCAGAGGCAAGGGAAACAAAATCAAAAATTAACAAATGGGACCACATCAAGATAAAACCTTCTGCATGGTGAAGAAAATAATTAGCAAAACTAAAAGCAATCGATGGAATGGGAGAAGGCATTTGCAAATGACATATCAGATATAGGGTTAGTACCCAAAATCTATAAAGAACTTATCAAACTTAACACCCAAAAAACAAATAACCCAGTGAAGAAATGGGCAAAAGACATGAATAGACACCTTTCTGAAGAAGACATCCAGATGGCTAAAAGACACATAAAAAGAATTCAACATCACTAATTATCAGGGAAATACAAATCAAAACTACAATGAGATATTACCTCACCCCAGTCAGAACGGCTAACATTAACAACTCAGGCAACAACAGATGTTGGTGAGGATACAGAGAAATAACACTTCTGCACTGCTGGTAGAAATGCAAACTGGTGCAGCCACTCTGAAAAACAGTATGGAGGCTCCTCAAAAAATTAAAAATAAAAATACCCTATGACCCAGCAATTGCACTACTAGGTATTTAGCCAAAGGATACAAAAATGCTGTTTCAAAGGGGCACACGCACCTAAATGCTTATAGCAGTGTTACCAACAATGGCCAAAGTATGAAAAGAACCCAATGTCCATTGACAGATGAATGGATAAAGATGTGATATGTATATACAATAGAGTATTACTCAATAATCAGAAAGAATGAAATCTTGCCATTTTGCAACAAGGTGGATGGAACTAGAGTGTATTATGCTGAGCAAAATTAGAGAAAGACACATATCATGTGACTTCACTCATATGTGGAATTAAGGTACAAAATAGATGAACATAAGGTAATGGAAGCAAAAATAATATAAAAACACGGAGGGTGACAAAACATAAGAGACTCTTAAATACAGAGAACAAACTGAGGGTTGCTGGAGGCATTCAGGTGGGGAGGGATGAGCTAACTGGGCAGGGGACATTAAGGAGGACACTTGTTGGGGTGAGCTCTGGGTGTTATATGTGGGGGATGAGTCACTGGATTCTACTCCTGAAATCATTACTGCACTATATAATAATTAAATTGGATGTAAATTTGAAATAATTAATTTAAAAAATAAAAATAAATGTAAAGAATAAAATAAACTAAAAGTAAAAATATATATCATGCTAACAATAATTAAATGGACACTGGAGTTACTATGTTAATTTCATTCAAGTAAAATCACCGGGTATAAAAAGGACATAATGACAATAAATCTATCTCCACAGAAGGGACAGCATCTTAAAAGTGCATGTACATAACAACATAGCATCAAAATACTTGAGGCAAAAACTGAAACAATTTAAAAAAGAAATAAAGAAATCCACTATTATACCTGGAGACTTAAACAATCCACTTTTAAATGTTTACTTATTTTTCATAGAGAGACAGTGTGAACAGGGGAGAGGCAGAGAAAGAGGGACTCACAGAATCCTAAGAAGGCACCAGGCTCTGAGCTGTTAGTACAGAGCCTGATGCAGGCCTGACCCCACAAACCATGAGATCACAATCTGAGCTGCAGTAGGATGCTTAACCTATCGAGCCACCCAGGTGCCCCTCCACTTTTAATAATTAATAGATCAAGCAGGCAGAAAATCAATGATTTGATCTATTGAATGTACTATCAATCTACTGAATATAATTGACATTTAAAGATTACTTAATCTAATAGCAGCAAAAATACACTTTCTTCTCAATCTCACATAAAACATTCACCAAAATAAATTACATTTTGGGTCATAAAGAGTTTTAGAAATTTAAAAAATGGAAATTGTACAGAGTGTGTTCTTGATAGAAATAACCAGAAGTCAATAAAAAAAATAATTAAAAAATCACCAAATACAGCTTAAATACAATTCTACATTTCTAAATAACACATCAGTAAAAAAAATAATCAAAAGGAATTAAAGCATATTTTGAATTAAATGAATATGAAAATTCTACCTAGAAAAATTTGGGGGAATAGAGGTAATGGTGCTTAGAAGAAAGTTTATAGTATTAAATTCATATATTAGAAATTCATATGTTAGAAAAGAGCTCTAACACTAATAACCTAAGCATCCACTTTAGGAAACTAAAGAAATAAGAAAATATATGCCTAAAAGTAAGAGAAATAAAGAATAATAAAAATTAGTGCAGAAATGAATTAAATTTGACAGTTCTTAGAAGAGAGAGAAGAGAATGAGTTATCTTCATCAGAAATGAAAGAAAGGTTATTATTACTGATTTCTTGGACATTAAAAGGAATACTAGAAGCAACTCTGTATTTATAAGTGATAATTTATATGAAATGAACCAGTTGCATGAAATACATAAACTATCAAAACTAAAACAAGGAAATGTAGATAATCCGAATAACGTTATATCTATTAAAGACATGGAATAAATAATAAGTGTACCATTGGCGAATTGTCGCAAACTTTCAAGTAAGAAATGATGCCACTTTTCTACAATCCTTTCCAGAAAATAGAACTCAATTTATGGGTTCGCCCTTGCCATAATACACAAAGGAAATAAAAATATTACAAGAAAAGAAAACTACAGACTAATATTTCTCATACACATAGACATAAAAATCAGCAACAAAATAGCAGTGAATGGAATCCAACAATATAAAAAGAATTACACATTATGATAAAGTAAGACATATTCAAAGTATGCAGGACTGGTTCAACATTTGAAAAACTCAATAAAAACAATGCACCACATCAACAAGCTAAAGAAGATATCATACAATCATATCAACTAATGCCAAAAAAGCATTTGACAAAATCCAGTTCTTGTGATAAAAATTCTTGGCAAACTAGAAACAGAGGGGGATGTCCTCAATTTAATACAGAACACCTATAAAAACAATAGCTAATTTCATAGTTAGTAGTAAGACTGGACACTGTCCCCCTAAGAGAACACAGCAAAGACGCACTCTCCCTTCACTCCTATTCAACATCACAACCTATGCAGTGAAATAAGAAAAAGAAATATAAGATATAGAAACTGGAAATAAATAAATAGATCTCTCTTTATTTGCAGATGATATACTTATTTATGTAAAACATCCCAAAGAATCAATGAAAAAATCCTGAGGCTAAAAAGTGAGTATGTAGAAAGATCATAGGATAAAAGGTTACCATACAAAGTTAATTTCTTTCCTATATATTAACAATGACCAACAAAAACTTGATATAAAAATATACCATTAATAATAGCAAGAAGCTAAATGAAATACTTAACTATAAATTGAACACAACATACAAGATCAGCATGCTGAAAATTTTAAAGCACTGATGAAATAAATCAAAGAAGATCTTAAAAAAAGAGGAAATAGTCCATGTTTATTAATTGAAAGACTCAATATTATTTATATGTTAATTCTTCTTAAACTGTTCTGTAGGTTCAGTGCAATCCCCATTCAAATCCCAGCAAAATATTTTGGAGATTGCAACAAAACAACTCTAAAGTTTATATAAAAAGTTAAAATGTCCACACTAGACAATACAATACTAAGACAAACAAAATTGGGGAATGAAAACTACCAATTTCAAAACTTAATGTAAAACTATAGAAATCAAGGCAGTGTGCTGTTGATAAAATATTAGACAAATAGATCAATGGAACAGAATAGAGAGCCCAGAAATAGACCTGCATAAATGTATTCTACTGATTATTGACAAATACACAATTCAGTGGAATATTGGACAAATTCCAGATCAGTAGAAAAAGGACAGTCCTTTCAAAAAGTAGTGCTGGAGAATGAGGGGATGGAGAACTATTTATCATGCTACTGGAAGCCAAAAGAAAGCTGGAGTAGCCATACTTATATCAGACAAACTAGACTTTAAATTAAAGGCTGTAAAAAGAGATGAAGAAGGGCATTATATAATAATTACAGGGTCTATCCATCAGGAAGAGCTAACAATTGTAAATGTCTATGTGCCGAATACTGGAGCCCCCAAATATATAAAACAATTACTCATAAACATAAGCAACCTTATTGATAAGAATGTGGTCATTGCAGGGGACTTTAACACCCCACTTACAGAAATGGATAGATCATCTAGACACACAGTCATTAAAGAAACAAGGGCCCTGAATGATACATTGGATCAGATGGACTTGACAGATATATTTAGAACTCTGCATCCCAAAGCAACAGAATATACTTTCGTCTCGAGTGCACATGGAACATTCTCCAAGATAGATCATATACTGGGTCACAAAACAGCCCTTCATGAGTTTACAAGAATTGAAATTATACCATGCATACTTTCAGACCACAATGCTATGAAGCTTGAAATCAACCACAGGAAAAAGTCTGGAAAACCTCCAAAAGCATGGAGGTTAAAGAACACCCTACTAAAGAATGAGTGGGTCAACCAGGCAATTAGAGAAGAAATTTAAAAATATATGGAAACAAACGAAAATGAAAATACAACAATCCAAACGCTTTGGGACGCAGCGAAGGCAGTCCTGAGAGGAAAATACATTGCAATTCAGGCCTATCTCAAGAAACAAGAAAAATCCCAAATACAAAATCTAACAGCACACCTAAAGGAAATAGAAGCAGAACAGCAAAGGCAGCCTAAACCCAGCAGAAGAAGAGAAATAATAAAGATCAGAGCAGAAATAAACAATATAGAATCTAAAAAACCTATAGAGCAGATCAACGAAACCAAGAGTTGGTTTTTTGAAAAAATAAACAAAATTGACAAACCTCTAGCCAGGCTTCTCATAAAGAAAAGGGAGATGACCCAAATAGATAAAATCATGAATGAAAATGGAATTATGACAACCAATCCCTCAGAGATACAAACAATTATCAGGGAATACTATGAAAAATTATATGCCAACAAATTGGACAACCTGGAAGAAATGGACAAATTCCTAAACACCCACACTCTTGCAAAACTCAATCAGGAGGAAATAGAAAGCTTGAACAGACCCATAACCAGCGAAGAAATTGAATCGGTTATCAAAAATCTCCCAACAAATAAGAGTCCAGGACCAGATGGCTTCCCAGGGGAGTTCTACCAGACGTTTAAAGCAGAGATAATACCTATCCTTCTCAAGCTATTCCAAGAAATAGAAAGGGAAGGAAAACTTCCAGACTCATTCTATGAAGCCAGTATTACTTTGATTCCTAAACCAGACAGAGACCCAGTAAAAAAAGAGAACTACAGGCCAATATCCCTGATGAATATGGATGCAAAAATCCTCAATAACATACTAGCAAATTGAATTCAACAGCATATAAAAAGAATTATTCACCATGATCAAGTAGGATTCATTCCTGGGATGCAGGGCTGGTTCAACATTTGCAAATCAATCAACGTGATACATCACATTAACAAAAAAAAAAGAGAAGAACCATATGATCCTGTCAATCGATGCAGAAAAGGCCTTTGACAAAATCCAGTACCCTTTCTTAATAAAAACGCTTGAGAAAGTCGGGATACAAGGAACATACTTAAAGATCATAAAAGCCATTTATGAAAAGCCCACAGCTAGCATCATCCTCAACGGGGAAAAACTGAGAGCTTTCTCCCTGAGATCAGGAACACGACAGGGATGCCCACTCTCACCGCTGTTGTTTAACATAGTGCTGGAAGTTCTAGCATCAGCAATCAGACAACAAAAGGAAATCAAAGGCATCAAAATTGGCAAAGATGAAGTCAAGCTTTCGCTTTTTGCAGATGACATGATATTATACATGGAAAATCCGATAGACTCCACCAAAAGTCTGCTAGAACTGATACATGAATTCAGCAAAGTTGCAGGATACAAAATCAATGTACAGAAATCAGTTGCATTCTTATACACTAATAATGAAGCAACAGAAAGACAAATAAAGAAACTGATCCCATTCACAATTGCACCAAGAAGCATAAAATACCTAGGAATAAATCTAACCAAAGATGTAAAAGATCTGTATGCTGAAAACTATAGAAAGCTTATGAAGGAAATTGAAGAAGATATAAAGAAATGGAAAGACATTCCCTGCTCATGGATTGGAAGAATAAATATTGTCAAAATGTCAATACTACCCAAAGCTGTCTACACATTCAATGCGATCCCAATCAAAATTGCACCAGCATTCTTCTGGAAACTAGAACAAGCAATCCTAAGATTCATATGGAACCACAAAAGGCCCCGAATAGCCAAAGTAATTTTGAAGAAGACCAAAGCGGGAGGCATCACAATCCCAGACTTTAGCCTCTACTACAAAGCTGTCATCATCAAGACAGCATGGTATTGGCACAAAAACAGACACATAGACCAATGGAATAGAATAGAAACCCCAGAACTAGACCCACAAACGTATGGCCAACTCATCTTTGACAAAGCAGGAAAGAACATCCAATGGAAAAAAGACAGTCTCTTTAACAAATGGTGCTGGGAGAACTGGACAGCAACATGCAGAAGGTTGAAACTAGACCACTTTCTCACACCATTCACAAAAATAAACTCAAAATGGATAAAGGACCTGAATGTGAGACAGGAAACCATCAAGACCTTAGAGGAGAAAGCAGGAAAAGACCTCTCTGACCTCAGCCGTAGCAATCTCTTACTTGACACATCCCCAAAGGCAAGGGAATTAAAAGCAAAAGTGAATTACTGGGACCTTATGAAGATAAAAACTTCTGCACAGCAAAGGAAACAACCAACAAAACTAAAAGACAACCAACGGAATGGGAAAAGATATTTGCAAATGACATATCAGACAAAGGGCTAGTATCCAAAATCTATAGATATTGGAGCTCTATAAAGAGCTCACCAAACTCCACACCCGACAAACAAATAACCCAGTGAAGAAATGGGCAGAAAACATGAATAGACACTTCTCTAAAGAAGACATCCGGATGGCCAACAGGCACATGAAAAGATGTTCAACGTCGCTCCTTATCAGGGAAATACAAATCAAAACCACACTCAGATATCACTTCACGCCAGTCAGAGTGGCCAAAATGAACAAATCAGGAGATTATAGATGCTGGAGAAGATGTGGAGAAACGGGAACCCTCTTGCACTGTTGGTGGGAATGCAAATTGGTGCAGCCACTCTGGAAAGCAGTGTGGAGGTTCCTCAGAAAATTAAAAATAGACCTACCCTATGACCCAGCAATAGCACTGCTAGGAATTTACCCAAGGGATACAGGAGGACTGATGCATAGGGGCACTTGTACCCCAATGTTTATAGCAGCACTCTCAACAATAGCCAAATTATGGAAAGAGCCTAAATATCCATCAACTGATGAATGCATAAAGAAATTGTGGTTTATATACACAATGGAATACTACGTGGCAATGAGAAAAAATGAAATATGGCCTTTTGTAGCAACGTGGAGGGAACTGGAGAGTGTGATGCTAAGTGAAATAAGCCATACAGAGAAAGACAGATACCATATGGTTTCACTCTTATGTGGATCCTGAGAAATGTAACAGAAACCCATGGGGGAGGGGAAGGAAAAAAAAAAAAAAAGAGGTTAGAGTGGGAGAGAGCCAAAGCATAAGAGACTGTTAAAAACTGAGAACAAACTGAGGGTTGATGGGGGGTGGGAGGGAGGGTAGGGTGGGTGATGGGTATTGAGGAGGGCACCTTTTGGGATGAGCACTGGGTGTTGTATGGAAACCAATTTGACAGTAAATTTCATATATTAAAAAATAAATAAATAAATAAATAAACATTAAAAAAAATACTGGAAGCAATGAAAAAAAAAAGTAGTGCTGGTATAATTGGACATCCATATGCAAAAATAAAAAAATCTAGACAAATAAATTACATATTTCACAAAAGGAAAATAGTTAAGATAATTATTAGACATAAAAGTAAAATGCAAAATTATAAAAGTTCTAGATGATAGAATCTCCATGACATTGTTTTTGGTGATGAAATTTAAGATATAACACTAAAAGTAAAATCCATGAAAGAAAAAAATATTGATAGTTTATAATTTATTAAAATTAAAATTCTCCTCTCTCTTTTCTTTTTATTTTAGTGAGAAAGTGAGCAAGTATGAGTAGGGGAGGGGGCAGAGGGAGAAAGAGAGAATCTTAAGCAGGCTCCATGATGCAGGGCTCAATCCCACCACCTTGGGATCACGACCTGGGCTGAAACCAAGAGTTGAAGGCTCACGAACTGAGCCACCCAGCCATCCCTAAAATTCTCCTCTTTAAAAGACACTGTTAAAAGAATTAAAAGACAAGCAACAGATGGGGAGAAAATATTTTCAAGCACATGAAACACCTATCTGAAAAAAGACTTATCAAAATATGTTTGGATTTTCCAAAAACATTGTTTAAAACCTCCAAAATTCCACACAAGAAAGAACTGATTAACAAATAGGCAACAGATCTGAACAGATACCTCACAATGAATACTCGAAAATGACAAAAAAAAAGCATGAGGAAAGATGTTCGATATCATTTGTCATTGAATAATTACAAATCAAAATAAGGATGAATCCTAGTTAATGCAGTAGGACAATAAAAGGAAATAAAAGGTATTTGGATCAGGAAAAAAAAAAGCAATAAAACTTTCTTTATTCACAGATGACACAATTGTCTATGAAGAAAATCTGAAAGTATTGGCCAAAAATACCCAACCAGACAAACAAACAAAAACACCTCTCCTAGAACAAATAAGCAATTATAGCAGGGTCACAAGATACAAGGTTAATACACAAAAATCAATTGCTTTCCTACATACCAGTATTGAACAAGTGGAATCTGAAATTTAAAATACAGTACCATTTACATTTGCAACCCTTATATGAAATATGTGATGAAAGAAATCAGATTCCATCTAAATATATAGAAAGATTCAATACTGTCAGGAAAGAAGTTCTTTCCAACTTGATTTAGAAATTCAGTACAATCCCAGTCAAAATCCCAGCAAGTTATCCTGGTAGTATCTACAAACTGATTCTAAAGTTTATAGAGAAAAGTGAAAGACCCAGAATAACCAACAGAATATCGAATGAGAAGAACAAAGTTGGAGGACTGACACCACCCAAATTTAAGCCTTACAATAAAACTATAGTAATCAAGATTGGTATTGGTGAAAGAATAGGCAAATAGATCTTGAAACAGAATAAAGTCCAAGAGACAGCCATACAAAGACAGTCAACTAATCTTTGACAAAGGAACAAAGATAATGGAGAAAGATGGTCTTTTCAACAAAAAGCACTGGAACAACTGTCAAATAAATGCAAAAAAAATTTAAAAAAGAATCTAGACACAGATCTTACACCCTTCACAAAAATTAACTCAAACTGAATCACAAACCTAAATGTAAAACACAAGCCTATAAGACTCCTAGAGGATAACATAGGAGAAAATGGGGATGATCCTTGGCTTTGACACTGACTTCTTAGATACAAACCAAAGGAAAGAAAGAGAGAATTAATAAGTTGGAGTTTACTAGACTTATTTTTTTTTTTTGCTCTGTTAAAGACACTGTTCAGAGAATGAAAAGACAAGCTATACACTAGGAGAAAGCATTTACTAAAGACACATTTGATAAAGGACTGTTATCCAAAATATACACAGAACTCTTAAAATTCAGCATTAAGTAAAGAAAACAATTTTTAAAAAGACCTAAACAGACACCTCACAAAAGAAGATATACAGATGGCAAATAAGCATATGAAAACATGCTCCACATCATATGTTACTAGGGAAATGCAAATTTAAAAAACAATGAAATACTACTGCACACCAAAATCCAAAATCCAGAACAATGACAACACTAAATATTGGTGAGGATGTAGAACAAGAAGAACGGTTATGAACTGCTAGTGGGAATGTAAAATGTTACAGCCACTTTAGAAGAGTCTGGAGGTTTCTTATAAAACTATGCAATCCTGCAATCACTCTCCTTGGTGTTTTGCCCACACAAAAGTTTGCACAACGAACATGCCTTTTGATAGGTGAATGGATAAATAAACTGTGGTACAACCAGACAATGGAATATTATTCAGCATTAAAAAGAAATAAGCCAGAAAACCATGAAAAGACATGGAGAAATCTTAAATGCATATTATTGACTGAAAGAAGTCAATCTAAAAAAGCTGCATAGTGTATGTCCAACTATAGGCATTATGGAAAAGGCAAAACTATGGAGACAGTAAAAAGATCCGTGGTTGTCAGCAGTTCATTGGGCAAGGATTGAATACATGAGGCACAAGTCATTTTTATGATGGTGAAACTGTTCTGTACAATATTATGATTGATAAATGACCCTATGTTTTAGTCAAATCTCAGAACTTTACAGCACAAAGAGTGCTGTAACTTTAATGCACACAAATTCTTATAAAAATAGTTTAGTAGATCTGAGGATCCCAGGAGAGAAGATGTGATGTGACAGAAGAATCTAACTGTATTACATGTATGAAACAACCTCACTGAAGGCAGAGGGAAAAGATATGCTAACTTGAGTAGCTCTGGAAATGAATGAAGTGTATTATATGAAAGGAAAAAAACTGTAAATAAGCACATAAATAAAGTTGTTTTCCATGGGTGAATCACTGTTATGTAAGCTGGAATTGAACAACTGAGTGGATTAACAAATACAGGAAATCTGTTTTATCACTGGAGAAGGAGGTTCCAGAATAGCAAGGAAAGAGGGTTAGAATGACCTGTGTGGTGATGAATTAGAGTTGGAGAATCAGTGTGAAGTCATGTTCAGCCTAATTTAGAAACAGATGATGATATATAGAAATACTTATGGATAAATATATGTACATGGGTCAGATGCTCAGAGGTCCTGGAGAAAATGACACTTCAATAGCAATGAAAGGTATTAGGTCTCCTTGGAGAACTAGCTGAATTTAGGATTGGGGCAGGGAATATGCAAAATGAAATGAAACCATTCTGGGAAATTAGGAAGTAAACAATCACAAAAAACAAAAAGTAAATACAATGATGGGGTGTCAAAGAGACACAGGTGCCAACTAAAAGAGTTTCCAAGACCAAAGTTGCAATAATTTGAACAAGAAAGTAAATAAAGCAATATTAGATTTTAATCCAAAGTATGAAATAAACACCCATGAGTCCAGACTGGTATAAAAAAATTATTAAACAAATAAATAAATGAGGAGAAGAAACAGATCTCCCATGCAGAAGAATTCTAAATAATTTGTGTAGATATTTCACCTTCAAGGAGGTAGAGTAAAATTTTCCACGTCTTAAGTGTGGGCTGTTCATAGTGACTTCTTTCTAAAGTGTATAGTATGGAAAGGGGGAGGAAACTGGAACTTAATGTCAGAGAAATCTGACAAACACTGCCACAGCCAGGTAATCAAGGCTAACGTGAACAATAATGTCATGTTGATGGCATGTACTCTTGATATGATGAATGGAATGAGAAGGACACTACCTTTGTGATCTTCTTTCCCAAAACCCACAACTTCAATTTAATTACAAGGAAAAAAATTGGACAAATACCAATCATAGGGAATTCTACAAAATATCTGATCAATATTTCTCAAAACTGTCAAGGTCATTAAAAACATGGAAATCTCAGAAATTGTTGTAGTCAATAAGAGACTATGACACCATGATGATTAAATGTAACATGGTCTCGTGGATGATTCTGGAACAGAAAAAATGACATTAAGTAAAAAAAGAAATCTGAAAATAATTAAGTATGAAATTTTTAATTAGTAAAAAACTTTAAACATAGATTACCTCTTTGCTACACAGCATCTGAACAATTCCTTTTTCTTTGGAAGCAGCCGCCTACACTCATTCTCCTTCACTCACATTGATAAGGCTACTAAAGTGGAGATCAGGCTGCACTTTTTGTGGCATGCTGTCAAATATCAGTTGTGTTTGCATCAGCTGCTCGATATGAGTCTTGAGACACTGATTCCAACTGCTCATTCTAAGGTCTATTCTTTTTATGTTTACTCAGGACTGACTCCCTAAAACTTTAAACTCTTGAGTGTCGACACAGAAATTGTATTCTTATTGATGCATTTTACTTGCTCTGCTGAACATCAGGTCCGTGATGAATTTTACCTTCTGCCTGTGAACTCTGCTCAGTGTTGTGAATTTCCGGACTCCAGCCTCTGGCCTGACAATCTGACTTTAACTCTTCCTATTACTTTCTGCAGGTGAAAGTAGTTAGCAGGAGATAAAGCTCAGACACCAGCTTGCCATGTGTCCTTGACAAAATTCTCAGACTCCTTGTGTTTTACTTTCCCCATGCATAAATAAGGACAACCCTAGTGTATACACCATAGGCTCACGATTAGAGTAAAGATTATAGGCTGAACATACTGCCTGAAACACAATGGAATTCATAAATTTTAGTTATCACTTTTAGTAATGTAGTTACCTTTGGCCACAAAACAACTCAGAAACCTAACCATGTCTTGTTTTCTAGATTTTCCAGGAAACACTGGCTTGTTGCATCAATTCTAGGCATGAAGCTGCCCAGTCCTTGGAGAAGCTGGCACTTCTGCTTCTCAGTCTCAGTTCTGACCATGAGTATCACACCATTCCATTTCTCTCTTTCAACTTTACTGTTGCAAACTGGGTTTGTAGTTAAAGCCTAGATGTTTGTCAGGAAAGTGTCTTACTCATAATAAATCAGGCCTTCAAGTCTATTCTCTTATTCACATAGGAAATTATTCAGAAATAGGATTGAAACAGGAGCAAGAATCTCTTTGAGTTTAACATTTCAGTATTTATGTCTTATCCATGATTAAATGTGCACTTTTTTCAGTAGTGCCAGTGTGTTGAGGGGGTTTCCTTTGTATATATGAAAACATATGGCATAGTTGGTATGAGTAGTTAGGGACTGGCAACACTTTATGATAACAAGGTTATTGTCCATGAGGAAGTCTATGTATGTTTCACATGGAGTAGACTAAAAGGTAGCCTGGTGGTCCATCTTTATTTCTGTTTTGTTCTTGACATTACATAGACATGTTGCAAATTGAATCAAATACTTTTCCACTCTTAGTAAAAAATTAAACAGATGAAGTGTACTTAAAAAACACTACTTAGAAACCTAAGGTATTTGTTTTTCCTCCTAAACTCTGAGTTTTGAATTTACAGTCTAACAATTTATGGATCCTCTCTTGTAACACACTTTTAAATGAATTCTCCTTCTTCCATCATAATTTCCCCCATATCAGAGTAAGCACTTTCTTTTCCTACACACACACACACACACACACACACACACACACACACACACACACAAAGGGTAATAAAGCAATTACAACAAACTCAGAAAACATTTGAAGACATACCACTCAATATTTTAACTGTAAAATTAAAATTCTTAAGTTTTTCCAAATGCTTATGATGTTTCCTCAATAAGAGGAAAAATATCTCTGCCAACACATTTTGGTGATTTCATCTCCTTTCATAGGAATCTCTAAGGGTTTCCTAATTAGAAGAATTTACAGGAAATGCCAAACAGTCTACATAACTGATGTATTGTAATTAAAGTCTCAGCAATTTAGCAAATTAACCTTTATATTTTACAGCATCAAACTACATGGCAGGTTCCAGAAAGTTTTTAAAGCAAGTAATTGAGGGAATTATCAAAAGCTAGGAAATAGAGAAGAAAACAGGAAATAGAGAAAAAAACATTTCTGGGTTGTTACTAAAGATTTTAAGTGTTCAATTATGTTGATAACAGTGATCTTTTCTAAGATTAAAAATAATAAAAGAGATCCACTGTAAAATATAAGACACTGATATATTTCAACTAGTATACAATAAGGCAAAGGAAATATCCATACTTTTAATTGTTAATGTCTTAGCAAAATTTTTAAATTTCAGTTTATATTAATAAAACATGTAAATAAGATGATAGTAAAACCAAATGGAGATTGAAAAGATGAAAAGAGTGGTTAAATTATTGCCAAATTAATTTTTATACATATCTTTGTACACTCAGATTAGTCCAGAATTGAATACAAAAGAAAATCCATGGTTTTGTTTATCTCATTTCATTCTTTTAGAAGTCATAATAACTAAAAATCATGTTCAGTTATAAAGTAAAAACATCAATAGTATAAGTAGCTAAATAAGTACACGGGCATAATTTTTCTTGTACCTTTAGCTCAATCCAGCAAGTGAAGAAAACATCTAGAAGATAATGTTGCATGTGATGGCCAATGAAGAGCTGCTTATTTACATCTGAATTTTCCTGGTAATGTGTCTGCCAAAACAAAATAGCCTTAGCATTAGTATATTTAGGATAAGTTTGAGAATTTACAAATAATTTATTAGAAGTGACCTTAAGGGACACCTGGGTGGCTCAGTTGGTTGGGCATCCAACTACAGCTCACATCATGATCTCATAGTTTGTGGGTTTGAGCCCCGCATCAGGCTCTGTGCTGACAGCTCAGAGCGTGGAACCTGCTTCAGATTCTATGTCTCCTTCTCTCTCTGCCACTCCCCAACTTGTGCTCTGTCTTTCTCTGTCTCTCAAAAATAAACAAATGTAAAAAAAAACAAAAGAAGTGACCTTAAAATAATTCATTAAATTCTACCTAGTTCTCACAATACTGTTTTTCTGTTTCTATTCTTGTTTTGAATTTATACATATATAATATTAATATAATGTAATATATATAATATAAAAGGCAGAGAAAATTAAGATAAATTTAATATGTGTCTTTTCCTTTATACATTGATCTGAGCAGAAATTCAAAGTCCATAGTGCCAGTATGAATTTAAGACCAGAAGCTGACAAGGTAACAAGGCTCTCTCAAGTAGTCCATATAAAGTTACAGATATGGCACATTTTATGAATTTCTTGGTCTAAGCCTCAAGCAGAAGAAAATATCTTACCTTTTTTTACTTTTATATAAAACTCTATATTCTTTTATATAAGTCCAGACAAATCTATATCTTTTAAAACTAACTTTAGAATCATATATTTTCAAAAACATCAAAGTTTTAAATTTCAAATATATTAATCCTGGATGGGTAATATTTTTATGTTCAAAAGTTGTGTGCTATGGTAAACTGTAAGGAGATAAGCAGTGAGCGTCTTCATGTAAAATATAATAATTTATTATGGTAAATACAGCTTGCCTCTTATAAAATAATTTCTTAGGAGCAGATATCAACAGATTGTCTTAAGTTTTCCTGAAAAGTTTCCCTGAAAGAGAATCATATATTTTGCGAATGGAAATATTTTTACCTTTTATGTGAATGTTGACATTTGTTTCTGTGCCAAAAATTACCTGGTCACTCTTACCATAGGGCTGCAGGTGGAAAGTCCTAGGAAGGTTGAATGGAGTCCCCAGAGTGGTTGAGAATCAATAGAATACCTGCCATATGAATTACTTATTTTTTTTCCATTGTGAGAGTTTACTTTTCTATCCTACCTCAGTTTTCTTGTATGACCTTAAAGCTTTCTTGCAATTGCCAAATATAAATTCAGGGACTTTAAATAATAATTTCTTCTAAAATTTGAATTGGTTTTAAACTGACACCAATGAGACTTGCAAATCCTTATGGCATTCAAATGATTTTCTTTTACATACCAACTTGTCACTATTACTCTGGTGATTTGAATGCAACTAAATGACACCTTTTGTTGATATTTACTTTGACATTGATGCTGACAATTTGGACTTTGAGTGACAGTGTTAATATTGATAGTAGCAACGGAAAGTCAATGGATGTCTTTGTAACAAAATGTGGATTTCAAATTTGTTTTAAATAAAGATGATAAGGGTATTTTTTTTTATTTGGAATCTTCCAGAGATTAAAGTAGACAATGGATAAATAATAACAAGAATCCCAAAATGAAATTCTTCAAAAAGGATAAAATAATCCAAAGAAACATCGTGAGGGTTATTATAAATCAAATACGACCAAAAAGAAAACAAAGAACAACAAAAAGCGAGGGAAAAATGGATGAAAGGACAAAAGATTAGAAAAGTTGCAAAAAGAAGGCTAAACTGTCTGGAAACTATACTAATATATTTCCTTCTTCATTTGTTAATTTTAAAACCTAAAAGACAGAAAGGACAGAAAATCTCAGTGTATTTCATGTGATAAAAATGGCTTGCTTATTTTGTTCTTCTCATCAAACACTAACTGTACCCCTTTGCCCTCCCTCTTTCTATAAGTCTGATGAAGTATTTCCCTATTGCACTATGGGAGAAGGGCTATATAAAAAAATGAGTCTTAAACCTAATACTTTCATAAAAAGTAAAAATCTAAACTTTACAATATTTTTATTCCTTAGGAGAGTCAAATGGTACTGTTTCTATCGGAAGCATAATTAAAATCATCATTTATAGAAGTGTGCCTAAGAACAGAGCATTCACACCCAGAATCACACAGACTTCTGTGGTCCATGCCACAAAAATTGTACAGAGCTTAAAGAGGTCCAGACAGTTCGAAGAAATCATTATTCAGAGAATGGATGGGGCTGTGGTATATGGATGCTTCATTCATTGATTAAGATTTCTTTGGACATTGTGGTAAGCTGAACAATACTTCCCTCAGCTCCCTAAGTAGCCCATGTCCTACTACTCAGAACCTGGGAATATTTTACCTTCCATGGCAAACAGCCTTGGCAGATAAGATTAAGCTAAGAATATTGATTTGGGAGATTGTCCTGGATTGATATAACCATCAGGATCCTTATGATTAAAAGAGGTAGAGAGGTATTTGAAGAAACTACATAGGTTTGAAGATGGGAAAGTAGCTGGGAGTGAAGGAATGGAGACAGCTTCTACAAGCTGGAAAAGGCAAGGAAATGAATTCTCCTCTGGAGCCTTCAGAAGGAATACAGCCCTGCTGATACTAATTTTCAGCCCAGTCAGATCTATTTCAAACTTCTGACCTCCAGAACTATGAGAGAATAAATCTGTTGTTTTAAGCCACCAAAGTTAGGGTAATTTTTTTTCTGCTATAACAATAGGAAACTAATCCATGGACCTACAATGAAATAAGCACTGGACACAAAGATGAACCAGATATCCCTAGATTAAAGATATCAGTGTGCAGTGAAGGAGATGTGGATTTAAGCATGAAAATATAGTATGAAAATATTCATATTTATAACACAGTAAGATAGAAATATGCTCTGATGGTAGGGGAACACCGTAAAGGAAGCATCTAATTCTGTCTGGGAGAGATGAGGTAGGTTTCCTTACAAGAGACAATGTTCAAGATAAGTCTTGAAAGAGGAGATTGAGGAAGATGGCGGTGTAGGAGGACACTGGGTTCACCTCATCCTGCTGATCACTTAGATTCCACCCACATCTGCCTAAATAACCCAGAAAACTGCTGGAAGACTGGCAGAATGGACTCTCTGGAGCCAAGCGTAGACAAGAGGCCCACAGAAAAGAGTAGGAAAGGCAGAGAGGTGGTGCATGCTACACGGACTGGAGGGAGGGAGCCGGGGTGGTGGAGGGGCAGCCCACTGGGCAAGGCAGAGCCCTCAAAGTCCGGCTTGCAAAAGCAGAGGGGCCGTACTCTGTGAGTTCTGACAGCCAACGGGACTTAACATCTGGAATGTTAAAAGTCAACAGCTCTGCTCTCAGAGAGTGGGGAGAGTGAGAGCATGCTGGGAGGGAGAGTTGTTGAACCCCAGAAGGACAGAGCTTGGTGGGGGAACAAAGGTGCTGGTAAGCACCATTTCCCTTTCCCATCTCCCAGCCAAAATTCCAAAGGGAACCAGTTCCCATCACCGAACATGCTTGCACCATGCAAACCCCCAATGCTGTGATTCTGTGGATCCATCCCTCCAATGGCCTACCTCCCTCCTGGTGCTGTGGGGCCCCTCCCGCAGGGAACCACCAACTGCAAAGCTAGCTAAGCCACCCCTCCTGTGCCTGTGCACCTTGCAGATCCACCCCTCTAATACGCCCTTGGCCAGATCCCATCAAAGAAGCACCACAAGCCTGGCAGTATGCAAGCAGCCCAGACAGGGAACACACCACTCCACAGTGAGTCTTGCCTTGGGAGAAGGGAAGATAAGGTATACAGCAGTCTGACTGTGGCCCCAGCAGTAGGCTAGGGGCAGACATCAGGTCCAACTATGGCTGGGCCCACCAACACAAGTTTCTCCAGACAGCACAGGGGAAGTGCCCTCCAGTCTGGAGCTATCACAGGGACTACCCAGAATGATGAAATGGAAGAATTCTCCTCAAAAGAAACTCCAGGAAGTAGTGACAGCTAACGAATTGATCAAAACAAGTTTAAGCAATATGACAGAACAAGAATTTAGAATAATAGCCATAAAATTAATCACTGGGCTTGAAAAAAGCATAGAGGGCAGCAGAGAATCTATTGTTACAGAGATCAGGGACTAAAAAATAATCATGATGAACTAAAAAAATGCTATAAATGAGGTGCAAAATAAAATGGAGGCAGCCATAGCATGGATTAAAGAGGCAGAAAATAGGTGAATTAGATTGTAAAATTATGGAAAAAGAGGAAGCTGAGAAAAAGATATATATAAAAAATCCAGGAATATGAGGGGAGAATTAGAGAACTAAGTGATGCAACCAAACAGAACAATATCCATATCATAGGAATTTCAGAAGAAGAAGAGAGACAGAGAGGCTGAAGGGGTACTTGAACAAATGATAGCTGAGAACTTCCCTGATCTGGGGAAGGAAACAGGAATTAAAATCCAAGAGGCAAAGAGAACTCCCTTCAGATGTAACTTGAATCGATCTTCTGCACGACATATCATAGTGAAACTGGCAAAATACAAGGATAAAGAGAGAATTCTGAAAGCAGCTAGGGATAAATAGGCCTTAACTTGCATAGGTAGATACATAAGGGTAGTAGCAGACCTATCTACTGAAACTTGGCAGGCCAGAAAAGAATGGCAGGAAATCTTCAATGTGATGAACAGAAAAAATATGCAGCTGAGAATCCTTTATCCAGCAAGTCTGTCATTCAGAATAGAAGAAGAGACAAAGGTTTTCCCAAATAAACAAAAACTGAAGGAATCCATCACCACTAAACCAGCCCTACAAGAGATCCTAAGAGGGATCCTGTGAGACAAAGTACCAGAGACATCGATACAAGCATGGAACCTACAGACATCGCAATGACTCTAAACCCGTATCTTTCCATAATAGCACAGAATGTAAATGGACTAAATGCTCCAACCAAAAGACATAGGGTATCAGAATGGATAAAAAAAAACACACCCATCTTTTTGCTGGCTGTCTACAAGAGACTCACTTTAGACATGAGGACACCTTCAGATTGAAAGTGAGAGGATGGAGAACTATCTATCATGCATCTGGACGTCAAAAGAAAGCTGGAGTAGCCATACTTATATCAGACAAACTAGACTTTAAATTAAAGGCTGTAACAAGAGATGAAGAAGGGCATTATATAATAATTACAGGGTCTATCCACCAGGAAGAGCTAACAATTATAAATGTCTATGCACCAAATGTGGAAGCCCCCAAATATATAAAACATTCACAAACATAAGCAACCTTATTGATAAGAATGTGGTAATTGCAGGGGACTTTAATACCCCACTTACAGCAATAGAGACATCATCTAGACACAGGATCAATAAAGAAACAAGGGTCCTGAATGATACATTGGCTCAGATAGACTTGACAGATATATTTAGAACTCTGCATCCCAAAGCAACAGAATATACTTTCTTCTCGAGTGCACATGGAACATCCTCCAAGATAGATCACATACTGGGTCATAAATCAGCCTTTCAGAAGTATAAAAGAATTGAGATCATATCGTGCACACTTTCAGGCCACAATGCTATAAAACTTGAAATCAATCACAGGAAAAAATCTGAAAAATCTCCAAAAGCATGGAGGTTAAAGAACACCCTACTAGGGGCGCCTGGGTGGCGCAGTCGGTTGAGCGTCCGACTTCAGCTCAGGTCACAATCTTGCGGTCCGTGAGTTCGAGCCCCGCGTCTGAGCCATCAGCCCAGAGCCTGGAGCCTGCTTCCGATTCTGTGTCTTGTTCTCTCTCTGCCCCTCCCCCCTTCATGCTCTGTCTCTCTCTGTCTCAAAAATAAATAACCGTCAAAAAAAATTAAAAAAAAAAAAAGAACACCCTACTAAAGAATAAATGGGTCAACCAGGCAATTACAGAAGAAATTAAAAAATATATGGAAACAAATGAAAATGAAAATGCAACAATCCAAACACTTTGGGATGCAGAAAAGGCAGTCCTGAGAGGAAAATACATCGCAATCCAGGCCTATCTCAAGAAACAAGAAAAATCCCAAATACAATACCTAATAGCACACCTTAAGGAAACAGAAGCAGAACCGCAAAGACACCCCAAACCCAGCAGAAGAAGAGAAATATTAAAGATCGGAGCAGAAATAAACAATATAGAATCTAAAAAAAACAGTAGAGCAGATCAATGAAACCAAGAGTTTGTTTTTTGAAAAAAGAAACAAAATTGATAAACCCCTAGCCAGGCTTCTCAGAAAGAAAAGGGAGGTGACCCAAATATATTAAAATCATGAATGAAAATGGAATTGTTACAAATAATCCCTCAGAAATACAAGCAATTATCAGGGAATACTATGAAAAATGATATGCCAACAAACTGGACAACCTGGAAGAAATGGACAAATTCCTAAGCATCCACACACTTCCAAAACTCAAACAGGAAGAAATAGAAAACTTCAACAGACCCATAACTAGCGAAGAAATTGAATCAGGTATCAAAAATCTCCCAACAAATAAGAGTCCAGGACCAGATGGCTTCCCTTGGGAATTCTACCAGACATTTAAAGCAAAGATAATACCTTTCTCAAGCCGATCCAAAAAACAGAAAGGGAAGGAAAACTTCCAGACTCATTCTACGAAGCCAGCATTACTTTGATTCCCAAACCAGACAAAGACCCAGCAAAAAAAAAAAAAAAAGCAGAACTACAGGCCAATATCCCTGGTGAATATGGATGCAAAAATTCTCAACAAGTACTAACAAATCGAATTCAATAGCATATAAAAAGAATTATTCACCATGATCAAGTGGGATTCATTCCTGGGCTGCAAGGCTGGTTCAATATTCGCAAATCAATCAATGTGATATATCACATTAATAAAAGAAAAGAAAAGAACCAACCATATGATCCTGTTAATTGATGCAGAAAAAGGATTTGACAAAATTCAGCATCCTTTCTTAATAAAAATCCTCGAGAAAGTTAGGATTGAAGGAACATACTTAAGCATCATAAAAGCCATTTATGAAAAGCCCACAGCTAACATCATCCTCAATGGGGAAAAACTGAGAACTTTCCCCCTGAGATCAGGAACACGACAGAGATGTCCACTCTCACCGCTGTTGTTTAACATAGTGTTGGAAGTCCTAGCATCAGCAATCAGACAACAAAAGGAAATCAAAGGCATCGAAATTGGCAAAGATGAAGTCAAGCCTTCACTTTTTGCGGATGACATGATATTATACACGGAAAACCCGACAGATTCCACCAAAAGTCTGCTAGAACTGATACATGAATTCAGCAAAGTTGCCGACACAAAATTAACATACAGAAATCAGTTGCATTCTTATACACTAACAATGAAGCAACAGAAAGACAAATAAAGAAACTGATCCCATTCACAATTGCACCAAGAATCATAAAATACCTAGGAATAAACCTAACCAAAGATTTAAAAGATCTGTATGCTGGAAACTATAGAAAGTTTATGAAGGAAATTGAAGAAGATACAAAGAAATGTAAAAACATTCTGTGCTCATGGATTGGAAGAATAAATATTGTTAAAATGTCAATACTACCCAAATCAAGCTACACATTCAATGCAATCCCTATCAAAATTGCACCAGCATTCTTCTCAAAGCTGAAACAAACAATCCTAAAATCTGTATGGAACCACAAATGACCCCGAATAGCCAAAGTAATATTGAAGAAGAAGACCAAAGCGGAAGGCATCACAACCCCAGACTTTAGCCTCTACTACAAAGCTGTAACCATCAAGACAGCATGGTATTGGCACAAAAACAGACACATAGACCAATGGGATAGAATAGAGACTCCAGAATTGGACCCACAAAAGTATGGCCAACTAATTTTTGACAAAGCAGGAAAGAATATCCAATGGAAAAAAGACAGTCTCTTTAAAAAATGGTGCTGGGAGAACTGGAAAGCAACATGAAGAAGAATGAAACTAGACCTGAATGTGAGGCGAAGAATGAAGGACCTGAATGTGAGACAGGAAACCAACAAAACCCTAGATGAGAAAGCAGGAAAAAATCCTCTCTGACCTCAGCCACAGCAATTTCTTACTTGACACATCCCCAAAGGCAAGGTAATTAAAAGCAACTATTTGTCCCCAATGAACTATTGGGACTTCATGATGATAAAAACCTTCTGCACTGCAAAGGAAACAATCAACAAAACTAAAAAGCAGCCGACGGAATGGGAAAAAATATTTGCAAATGACATATCAGACAAAGGGCTAGTATCCAAAATCTGTAAAGAACTCACCAAACTCCACACCCAAAAAACAAATAATCCAGTGAAGAAATGGTCAGAAAACATGAATAGACACTTCTCTAAAGAAGACATCCAAATGGCCAACAGGCACATGAAAAGATGCTCAATGTCACTCCTCATCAGGGAAATACAAATCAAAACCACACTGAGATATGACCTCCTGCTAGTCAGAGTGGCTAAAATGAACAAATCAGGAGACTATAGATGCTGGAGAGGATGTGGAGAAACGGGAACCCTCTTGCACTGTTGGTGGGAATGCAAACTGGTGCAGCCGCTCTGGAAAACAGTGTGGAGTTTCCTCAAAAAATTGAAAATAGATCTAGCCTATGACCTAGCAATAGCACTGCTAGGAATTTACCCAAGAGATACAGGAGTGCTGATGCATAAGGGGCACTTGTACCCCAATGTTTATCAGCACTTTCAACTATAGCCAAATTATGGAAAGAGCCTAAATGTCCATCAACTGATGAATGGATAAAGAAGTTGTGGTTTATACATACAATGGAATACTACTTGGCAATGAAAAAGAATGAAATCTGGCCTTTTGTAGCAATGTGGATGGAACTGGAGAGTGTTATGTTAAGTGAAATAGGTCATACAGAGAAAGACAGATACCATATGTTTTCACTCCTATGTGGATCCTGAGAAACTTAACAGAAGAACATGGCAGAGGGGGAGGGAGAAAAAAAAGTTAGAGAGAAAGGGATGCAAACCATACAAGACTCTTAAAAACTGAGAATAAACTGAAGGTTGATGGGGAGTGGGAGGGAGGGAGGGTGGGTGATGGGCATTGAGGAGGGTACCTGTTGGGATGAGCACTGGGTGTTGTATGGAAACCAATGTGACAATAAATTTCATATTAAAAAAATATATATGTCTTGAAAGATAGTTAGGGTCTGCTAGACAGACAAAAGAGGGAAATTCATTCCTGGCTGAGAGAGCAATTACCTGAAAACATAAAACCACTGAGACCAGAAAATTCGTATCTAAGTGAATATATTGAATTTTTCTAGTAAACCTCAACATTCTAGAAAAAGAAACCAAAAGTTTTTGTAACTGTTAGTGGTGGTTTGGGGGAAAATGTTCTCTTTATCTAAACAGAAGGTTTATGGAATATTCTAGTTCTGATGGCAATATCGTAGTTATGCTCGCTTTACACATGTGAATTAATCTAAGCATGTTTGACACTTTATGCCATGACTATAAGACCTCCCAACAAAAAATACAAATAAATTAAGAGTAGTCAGGGGGAAAAATGAATATATTTATAGTAGAATAATAAGGGAAATTAGCTATTGAATTATTTGTTCCTATCATTCAGCCATTCGTTGTCTGCTAAATCAGCAAGTTTCTCAATGGCAAGGACTGTATGTTAGATTTATTTTTGTATTCCTCAGGTTGTATCATGCAGTGCTTGTTCGCAGGGTGCATAATAAATACTTAAAGATTCAAATCTTTAATGTGTTCCGTTAATTGTCATATAGTAACCATGATTTGAGGTGATTTTCTCAGCCACATAAAAACAGGCTAATGGTTTGAAAGGACTCTCTTAAACCTGACATGACCATATGTTCCAATAATTTTTCCTAATTTTACTAATTAAAATTTAATATACAATAAAGCTTTGAAATAGACACAACATGGGGATTTGTCATGTGATAGTTAATAAGAGCAGCTACCATTTATTCTGCAATTTCTCTTATATCCAGCACCGTGTTAAGTAAGTGTGGGGTTAGCAGCATACCACTCCATTCTAAAACTGTAAATTATATTTCCCAGACTCTTCTTCCTCACATGATTTTGGGTTAGAATTTACCAATGAGAGGAACTCCAGAGGTTTGTGAAGTGGAAGTGAAGAGGAAGTCATTAATCTTAGGAAGTGGGTGTAGCCAGACGACTGGGCAGACAAGAGAGCCAAAGCAGCTTCCTACCACCATTGCCACTGAAGACTGAGAGTGGGTGACACCTTCTCAGAGTTTCAAGAATTAAAGGGCTTCCTGGTAAGATGATGTGAACCACCTAGTTTCGTGCTTAAAACTGAAATGTTAGGCATCAACTTTGCAAATTTCAGGAGCAGCTTCTCTTACCTCTACCTCCCAAGCATTTCCACAAGTCATTAAACCCTAAGTATGTATATTAAATTCCTTTTACCTGGAATATGTAGCAAGGCTTCTGTTTTCCAGATTGAACCCTGTCTAATGGAGTTTTTATATATATTTTAATAACGGTTTCCGCAGCCCAATGGGATAGGTGCTTTTAAAAGGAGACAATGGGAAAACCTCTCAGTTTTTCCCCACTGAGGATGATATTAGCTGTGGGCTTTTAATATATGGCTTTGATGATGTTAAGGTATATTCCTTCTAACCCCACTTTCTTGAGGGTTTTTATTAAGAAGGGATACTGTATCTTGTCAAATGCTTTTTCTGCATCAATTGACAGGATCATATGGTTCTTATTCTTTCTTCTATTAATGTGATGTATCGCACTGATTGATTTGCAAGTATTGAACCATCCCTGCAGTCCAGGAATGAATCCCACTTTATCATGGTGAATAATTCTTTTAATATACTGTTGAATTTGATTTGTTAAGAACTTTTGCATCCATGTTCATCAGGGATATTGGCCTGTAACTCTCCTTGTTATTGGGATCTCTGTCTGGTTTGGAAATCAAGGCAATACTGGCTTTATAGAATGAGTCTGGAAGCTCTCCTCCCATTTCTATTTTTTGGAACATTTTGAGAAGAATAGGTATCAACTCTGCTTTAAATGTCTGGTAGAAGTCCCTTGGGAAGCCATCTAGCATAGGACTTTTATTTGTTGGAAGTTTTTTTTGATTAATTAAGTTATTGTTTAATTTACATCCAAGTTAGTTAGCATATAGTGCAACAATGATTTCAGGAATAGATTCCTTAATGCACCTTACCCATTCAGTCCATCCTGCCTCCCACAATCCCTCCACCAACCCTCAGTTTGTTCTGTATATTTAATATACAGTTTGTATATTATACAATTATATAAATATATATATATACATACATATATATGTGTATATATTTTATATATATATAGTATATAATATTATTATATATATTATATAATTATTATACAATTATACAAACTGTATACAGTTTGTTCTGTATATCTTATGTTTTGTCCCCCTCTCTGTTTTTATATTACTTGTGCTTCCCTTATGTTCATCTGTTCAGTATCGTAAATTCCACATAGGAGTGAAGTCATATGATATTTGTCTTTCTATGACTGACTAATTTTGCTTAGCATAATACCCTCTAGTTCCATACATGTAGTTGCAAATGGCAAGATTTCATTCTTTTAGATTATTGAGTAATACTCCATTGTATACACATACCACATCTTTATCCATTCACCTGTCGATGGACAATTGGGTTCTTTTCATACTTTGGCTATTGTCAATAGTACTGCTATAAGCAGTGGGGTGCATGTGTCCATTCAAAACAGCACAACTGTATCTTTTGGATAAATACCTAGTAGTGCAATTGCAGGGTCATAGGGTAGTTCTATTTTTAATTTTTTGAGGAACCTCCATACTGGTTTCCAGAGTGGCTGCACCAGCTTGCATTCCCACCAGCAATGCAAAAGAGATTCTTTTTCTTCGCATCCTCGCCAACATCTGTTGTTGCCTGAGTTGTTAATGTTAGCCATTCTGACAGGTGTGAGATGATATCTCATTGTGGTTTTGATTTGTATTTCTCTGATGATGAGTGGTGTTGAGCATTTTTTCATGTGTCTGTTAACCATCTGGATGTCTTCTTTGGAGAAGTGTCTATTCATGTCTTTTGCCCATTTCTTCACTGGATTATTCGTTTTTTGGGTGTTGAGTTTGATAAATTCTTTATAGATTTTGGATACTAACCCTTTGTCTGATATGTCGTTTGCAAATATCTTCTCCCATTCTATCTGTTGCCTTTAATTTTGCTGATTGTTTCCTTCACTGTGCAGAAGATTTTTATTTTGATGAGGTCCCAATAGTTGATTTTTGCTTTTGTTTCCCTTGCCTCCAGAGACGTGTTGAATAAGAAGTTGCTGTAGCCAAGATCAAAGAGGTTTTTGCCTGCTTTTTCCTCGAGGATTTTGATGGCTTCCTATCTTATATTTAGTTCTTTCATCCATTTTGAGTTTATTTTTGTGTATGGTGTAAGAAAACGGTTCAGGTTCATTTTTCTGCATATCGCTGTCCAGTTTTCCCAGCACCATTTGCTGAGGAGACTGTCTTTATTCCATTGGATATTCTTCCCTGCTCTGTCAAAGATAAGTTGGCCATATGTTTATGGGTCCATTTCTGGGTTATCTATTCTGTTTCATTGATCTGACTATTTTTGTGCCAGTACCATACTGTCTTGATGATTACAGTTTGTAATATGTCTTTAAGTCTGGGATTATGATGTCTCTGGTTTTGATTTTCTTTTTCAAGATTGCTTTGGCTATCTGGGGTCTTTTCTGGTTCCATACAAATTTTAGGATTGCTTGTTCTAACCTGTGAAAAATGCTCGTTTTATTTTGATAGGGATTGCTATTTGTTGAGAGATTTTTGATAACTGATTCAATTTCTTCACTGGTTATGTGTTTGTTCAAATTTTCTATTTCTTTCTGTTTGAGTTTTGGTAGTGTGTGGGTGTCTAGGAATTTTTCCCTTTCATCCAGCTTTTCCAGTTTGTTGGCGTATAATTTTTCATAGTATTCTCTAATAATTGTTTGTATTCTGTGGTGTTGGCTGTGATTTCTCCTCTTTCCTTTTTGATTTTATTGATTTGGTTTCTCTCTCTTATCTTTTTGAGAAGTCTGGCTAGAGGTTTATCAATTTTATTTATTTTTTCAAAAACCAGTTCTTAGAATCATTGATCTGTTATACTTTTTTCTGTTTTTGGTTTTTTGTTTTTTTTTTTTACTCTATATTGTTTATTTCTCCTCTAATCTTTCTTATTTCTCATCTTCTGCTGGTTTGGGGTTTCTTTGCTGTGCTGCTTCTAGGTCCTTTAGGTGTTCAATTAGGTTTTATATTTGGGATTTTTCTTGTTTCTTCAGATAGGCATGGACTGTAATATATTTTACCCTTAGGACTGCGTTTGCTGCATCCCAAAGGGTTTAGACTGTCATGTTTTCATTTTCATTTGTGTCCATATATTTTTTTATTTTCTTCTTTAATTGCCTGTAACCAATTCATTCTTTATTAGGATGTTCTTTAATCTCCATGCATTTGGAGGCTTTCCAAATTTTTTTCTTGTGGTTGATTTCAAGTTTCATAGCATTGTGGTCTGAAAATATGCATGGAATGATCTCAACTCTCTTATATCTATTGATGGCTGTTTTGTGACCCAGTAGGTGATCTATTTTGGAGAATGTTCCATGTACGCTCAAGAAGAATGTGTATTCTACTGCTTTTGGATGAAAAGTTGAGAATATATCTATCAAGTCCATCTGGTCCACTGTATCATTCAAGGCCATTGTTTCTTTATTGATTGTCTGCCTAGATGATCTGTCCATTGCTGTAAGTGTGGTATTGAAGTCCCCTGCAATTACTATATTCTTACCAATAACATTGCTTATGTTTGTGATTAATTGATTTATATATTTGGGTGCTCCAACTTGGGGGCATAAACATTTAGATCGCTGGCTCTTCTTGATTGATAGACCCAGTAATTATGATATAATGCCCTTATTCATCTCTTGTAACAGCCATTAGTTTAAAATCTAGTTTGTCTGATATAAGTATGGCTACCCCAGCTTTCTTTTCCTCCTGACATCAGAAACATGTCAGGGATGTCCACTCTCACCATTGTTGTTTAACAGTGTTGGAAGTCCTAGCATCAGCAATCAGACAACAAAATGATATAAAAGGCATCCAAATTGGCAAAGAAGAAGTCAAACCTTCACTTTTTGTAGATGACATGATACTCTACATGGAAAACTGGAAAGACTCCACAAAAAAAGCTGCTAGAACTGATACATGAATTCAACAAAGTTTCAGCATACAAAATCAATATATAGAAATTAGTTGCACTTCTACACACCAGTAATGAAGCAACAGAAAAAGAAATGAAGAAATTGATCCCTTTTACAATTGCATCGAGAACCATAAAATACTTAGGAATAAACCTCGCCAAAGATGTAAAAGATTTTTATGTTGAAAACTATAGAAAACTTATAAAAGAAATTAAAGAAAACACAAAGAAATGGAAAAACATTTCATGTTAATGGAGTGAAAGAACAAATATTGTTAAAATGTCAATACTACCCAGAGCAATCTACACATTCAATGCAATCCCAATCAAAATTGAACCAGCATTCTTCTCAAAGCTAGAACAATCCTAAAATTTATATGGAACCACAAAAGACCCCAAATACCCAAAGTAATGGTGGAAAAGGAAACCAAAGTGGGAGGCATCACAATCCTGGACTTCAGCCTCTACTACAAAGCTATAATCATCAAGATAGTATGGTATTGGCACAAAAACAGACACATAGACCAATGGAATAGAATAGAGAACCCAGACTTGGACCCACAAATTTATGGCCAACTAATCTTTGACAAAGCATGAAAAATATCCAATGGAAAAAAGACAGTCTTTTTAGCAAATGATGCTGGGACAAGCAGCATGCAGAAGAATGAAACTGGACCCCCCTTTTTACATCATACACAAAAATAAACTCAAAATGGATGAAAGACCTAAATGTGAGACAGCAAACTATCAAAACCTGAGAAGAGTAAACAGGCAACAACCCCTTGACCTCAGCTGCAGCAATTTGTTGCTCAACACATTTCCAAAAGCAAGGGAAACAAAAGCAAAAATGAACTATTGGGACCCCATCAAAATAAAAAGGTTGTGCACAGCAAAGGAAACAATCAGCAAAACTAAAAGGCAACTGACAGAATGGGAGAAGATGTTGGCAAATGATATATTGGACAAAGGGTTAGTATCCAAAATCTATAAATAACTTATCAAACTCAACACACAAAAAACAAAAAATCCAGTGAAGACGTGGGCAGAAGAGATGAATAGGCACTTTTCCAAACAAGACATCCAGATGACCAACAGACACATGAAAATATGCTCAACATCACTCATAATCAAGGAAATACAAATCAAAACCACACTGAGCTCACACCAGTCAGAGTTGCTAAAATTAATAACTCAGGAAACAATAGATGTTGGCAAGGATGTGGAGAAAGAGGATCTCTTTTGCATTGTTGGTGGGAATGCAAACTGGTGCAGCTTCTCTGTAAAACACTGTGGAAGTTCCTCAAAAAATTAAAAATAGAACTACCCTACAACCCAGCAATAATAGCACTACCAGGAATTTATCCAAAGCATACAGGAGTGCTGATTCATAGGGGCACTTGTACCCCAATGTATATAGCAGTGCTTTCAACAATAGCCAAATCATGGAAAAAAGTCTAAATGTCCATCAACTGATGAATGAATAAAGAGGATGTATTTTATATATACAGTGGAATACTACTTGACAATGGAAAGAATGAAATCCTGCTATTTGCAACAACGTGGATGGAACTGGAGGGTATTACGCTAAGTGAAATAAGTCAGTCAGAGAAAGACAGATATCATGTTTTCACTCATATGTGGAACTTGGGAGACTTAACAGAAGACCAGTGGGGAAGAGAAGGGGAAAAATACTTTCAAATAGAGAGGGAGGCAAACCCATAAAAGACTCTTAAATACAGAGAGCAAACTGGGGGATGATGGGGATGGGGGCAGGAGAGAGGAAGAAATAGGTGATGGGCATTGAGGAGGGCTCTTGTGGGGATGAGCACTGGGTGTTGTATGTAAGTGATGAATCGCGGCAATCTACCCCCAAAACCAAGAGCACACTGTACACAATGTATGTTAGCTAACTTGACAATAAATTATTGAAAAAAAAAATAAATGAAAATAAATGAGAGAACAGAAGTGACTGGACCCCTCCATCATTCCAAAACTTTTATAGCCAGTGAGTTACAGGCTGTAGGAATCAAATGTCTGACTTCAGTCTTTGCTTTTAACCCCTATACCATGCTACACTGATCTTTAAAAAGAAGGTGTGAAACTTTCTCCATGATAAAGATGCCAGAGAGCACTTACAAACAAATCTAAAACCCAACTAAAGTCAGTGTTTTATATTCAAGAATCAACCTTTTTGGAGGATAGTCTAATACACTCATACCCAGATTGTCTGAAAATGGTCTTGTTTTTTTAGCATATGGTTTAAATGTCTGTAGCTTTCTAATAAACAGAATGTTCCTGTGTGTGTGCAAACACACAGACACACACACACACACACACACACACACACACACACACACTTCCTTATGGAGAAAAAATGAAGCTATCAAAAAAGTAATACACACTCCCAGTTCCACATTGCTATCTGTATTCCCTTTCCTTCATTTTAGCACAGATATTTATCCAAAGCCAAGTCTCCCACTTGTCAGTTAGAGCTCATTCTGTCCTAACTGCTTAAGGACAGTGTTCCAGAAATTCTCTAATTCCTTTCCCACTTCATCTTTTCTCCCTCTCTCCACTGGATCAGTCCCATCAACATTCAAACATTCCCTTGACTCCAATTCTCTCTCCAGTTAATTGGAATGATCATAGGGTCTCTTCTCTCTTTTTTTTTTTTTTGTCTTTTTAATCATAAAATGGGGAATACATGAGGAATTATAATGTTAATACACCCTTGAATGCTAGATTAAAAATAATTTCGTTATTTTCCTTTTTATATATAGCTGGATTTCTATTTTATTATTTTAAAGGAATTTTGTATTGTTTTTCTTAAGTGAGGCTGGCTTCATATAGTGAATTGGGTGCTGTTTCTTTTTTTATATATATCTGGAAAAGTTTGTGTAAATTTGTAATGGTCTTGTCCTTGAAAAATTGTTAGCAATCACTTTAAAAACCTTTTGGGTGTAGTGTATTCCTTTTAGAATTATTTTATACAGCTCCTTTTAGAATTATTTTATACAGCACATTCAAGTTCTTAAATTGTTATAGGGATGTGAAGACTCTCGACTTATTCTTAAATATGTTTTGGTAAATTTTACTTTTCTAGAAATTTGATCATTATGTTAGCATTTTCTTTACTGTCTCAATTTTGCTTAATGTATCCTTTTATATTTTCATTTCTGGTGCATTTCTAATGTGTCTTTGTTTATACCTCATGTTGCATATATGTAACAACTTAATCTTGTTCATATTGCCAGTTTATCAATTTTACAAGTCTATTCAAACAACAAACTAGTAGCTTTTCTGATCCTCTTTATTAGATTTTTGTTTTCTCATTCATTTATTTCTACTATTTTTATGTTCTGCTTCTACTTTGTGTTTGCTTTGCTCTTTTTTAAACTTTTTAACTTGGACACAGCTCATGTTTAGCAACTTTTCTTCTGTAATGTAGCAATTAAAGATACAAATATTCCTTGATGTAGTAATTTTACTCCATTATAGAATTTCAGAAATTTAGCATTTTATTTATCTTTTATTCTAACAATGTTTTACTTCTCATTTTGAATTCTTATTTGATAAATTATTTAGAATTGTTTTTAAAGTCCAATAAATGCTTTAATTTATCTTTCTGTTATTGACTTCTCACTTAAATGCATAAATTAAAAATAATGTGGTATGCATGATTCTTTGAAAAACTTGAGATTTACTTAATCACTTAAACATAGTTCAGTTTTTCTAAGTGGAACATTTAAGCCTGAAATTCTTTATTCGGTAATAGTTGGATGTGATACTTTTCATGTTTCTTACATGTACATATTTAAATACAATGTTTACCACTATACTTAATATAAAATTATAGGAGATACATTGAAATCTTTCACAATTATTGTGCAAGTCAATCAAATTTTCCCTTGTATAGTTTGAGGTTATTTTTTTAAACAGCTTTGTTGAGATATAATTTATATACCATGCATTTCATCCATTTAAATTATATATTTCAGTGGCTTTTAGTATATTCATAGATATGTGCAACCTTTATCACAGTCAATTTTAGAGTATTTTACACCTTAAAAAGAAATCCCCCCCCAAAAAAAAGAAATTCCATACTCTTTAGCTATCACCTTCTTTTCCCTTATTCGTACTCCCTAGCCCTCAGCAACTACTAATCTATTTTCTGTCTGTATGGATTTCCTTATTATGGACATTTAATAAGAATTGAATCATATAATATGGGTCTTTTGTGACTAGATTATTTCATTTAGCACAGTGCTTCAAGGTTCATCCATGTTGTGGCAAGTATCAAAACTTCATCTTTATGGCTGAATAACATCTCACTGTATGGATATACCATGTTGTGTTTATCCATTCATCTTCTGAAGGACCTTTGAGTTCTTTCCTTCCACATTTTGGCTATTATGAATAACATTGCTATAAACATTTATGTACAAGTATTGTGTGAACATGTTTTCTTTTATCTTGATCGTATACCTAGGAGTGCAATTGGTGAATAACATGGTAACTTATAACTAATCATTTCAGAAACTACCCAACTGTACACCAAAGCGGATGTGGCATTTGTTATTTCCACCAGAGGCGAATGAAGTTTTCAGTTTCTCTGTATCTTCTCTAACACTTATTATCTGGCTTTTTTATTCTAGCTGTTCTAAGGAGCATGAAGTACTATCTCATTGTAGTTTAACTTGTATTTTTCTGATGACTAATGGTGCTTTTTGACCATTTCTATCTCCTCCTTAGATAAACGTTTATTCATATCCTGTAGCCATTTTCTAAAAAAAAAATAGGTTACTTGTACTTCTATTATTATTATAATAGTTCTCTATATATTCTTGATAGAAGTCCCTTATCAGGTCTAGAATTTGAAAGTATTCTTTTCCCTGGCTGTGGGTTATCATTCTACCTTCTTAATGGTATCTTTTGAAGTATACATTTTTAATTTGATGGTGTTCAATTTATTATTTTTTTTCTTCTCTTACCCATGCTTTTGATATCATATCTCAGAATCCTCCGCCAAATTCAGGATCATGAATATTTACTCATATGCTTTCTAAGAGATTCATAGTTTTGCTCTTGAATCTAGGTCCTTTATCCATTCTAACTTAATTTTTTGTATATGGTGTTAGATAAGGATCCTAGTTTATTCTTTTTTTATGAAGTTTATTTATTTTGAGAGAGAGAGAGAGAGAATGAGTACCAGAGAGAGGAAGAGTGAGAATTCCAAGCAGGCTCCATGATATCATCTCAGAGCCCAACATGGGGCTTGATCTCACAGACCATGAGATCATGATCTGAGATCAAGAGTCAGATGCCTAACTGACTGAGCCGCCTAGGCTCCCTGCAAGTTTATTCTTTTGCTTATGACTATACAATTGACTTAGCACAATTTAACAGTTTGTTATATGTGTACTAATTTAGAATTTTTATAGCTTCCTATTGAACTGAAGTATTTATCCATATGAAGTTACCTTCTCTATCTTTAATAATACTTTTTGTTATTACTGACTATATTGTATGATGCAAATATGGTGACTTACACTTTCATAAATACATTATATTTATCTGGTATCTTTTTTCATCCTTTTAATTTAAACTTTTTGGTATCCTTGTATTTTAGCTGAGTCCTTTGTAAATTTCATGTTGCTGAATTATTTTTTTAATACAATCTGAAAATCTCTGTTCTTTAACTTGTCAAGGTAGCCCATTTACATTTATTGTAATTATATTTGAACTTGATTACATTGCCTTCCTTTGCTATTTTCTGTTTTATTTTTTCTATTTTACTCATTTCTCTTTTTTTGCCCTTTTTAAGAGTCATTTCATATTTTATTTGTTTTGTTTTGTTTTCCTCATTGGTTTTCTCATATCATGAAGATAGGATCAGTGTGTTTCATTTACTAATGCATCTTCAAAGCCTGGAACAGTGCCTGTTATTTTTTAGCTCCAAATAAACATTTATTGACAGATCTATGCCTACAAAGCCCTTCAGTAGGCTAGTCAGTTGTTGGTTCCAATTTTATTTAATGACCAAAGTGTTTGATGCTTTAGCAGAAGTGTTCAAGGATTGATGCAAGATCTCACACTAAAACAAATAAAGAAACAAACAAAAAGCAAAAATAAAGAATAATAAACATGCATTCCTTAGGTTTTATGTATTAATGTATCTGTATTGTATAGCAGTTGTAAAATCATAAAACAAATAATTATATATTTTAATTATTCATCAAGTTCTTTCTAGATGTGAGGAAACTGAAACAAAATGAAGTTATTCAAGCCTCATAAGCTATCCAGCAAATTCTAGAATTACAAATTTAATTAAATTAAATAAGCCAGGGGTGTTGATAAATGACAATTGTAGGTGACCTGTCCTGTGGGATCACTGGTGAATACCACCTTCCCAAAAAGTCTAGTGCTAATGATTTCTGTGACTTGACTCCAAACACTTACAGTGATAAAGAGTCTAGTGTTTGTGAAAAATAAGGGCAAATGTATACCTCCCCAAAAGAAATAAAACCCCTCCCATGTCATTTTCCATTTGTGTACTCCTGACTTCATTAAAATTGCATACTGATCAAATCACTTGGTTTTGCTAATAGCTCCACAGAGGAATAGTCATTACTAGAGCATGAACACCACAATCCATTTTCTCTGATTATTGTTTTGCAATGTTGCTAATTTGACAGCTCCTGCTGAACATGGGCTCATTATTTTGTGTCATTGTTTTGGGAAAAGGAATATCAAATGAGTAGCAAAGTAACTTACAAAGAAGCATGCAGCTGATGAATAGATTAGCAAATGAAAAGTTTTCTCCAAGCATGTGAGAGAATAGTCAAATTGAAATGGCAAGGAATGAACTGCTTGACCCCAGTAAGACCTTGTTTCAAGACTCAAATCCTCTGCAACTTTTTACGTGAATCCATAATGACCTAACCCCATCCCAACCAATATGAACATGCCCATTCTCCCTAGGTACATCCTTTTCTTTCTTCTTTCCCTTTCTTTCTTTCTTTCTTTCTTTCTTTCTTTCTTTCTTTCTTTCTTTCTTTCTTTCTTCCTTCTTTTTTCTTTTCTTTTCTTTTCTTTCTTTCTTTCTTTCTTTCTTTCTTTCTTTCTTTCTTTCTTTCACCTCACATACATAACACTTATTTTGTATGTATATTTATTTCTATTCTAGACTATTTTTTTCATCCAATTGTTTTTAGAGAAAAATAAACATTTGCCATTGTCGTGGAATATGGTTTAAAAAAAAAAAAGTCTTGCTAAATCTGGCCCCTGCCTTCCTTTCTAACCTCAATTTGATGTTTCCTTTTGCATTCTACTCTGAAGCCGTACTTTACTTATTTATGCTTTACTCCTGCTTCAGGGTCTATAGATGCTCTCTCCCCTTTCATGGCTAAAGAGCTGCACTGACTTCCCTCCATTTCTTCCTCCTTTTCCCATCCCACACTTCATTAGTTCCTATTTATCACAGATATCTGCTTAAAATTATTTTATCAGAGAAGTTTTTCCCATATCTTACTCTATTTATACAAGATTATCTCCTATAAGATTATTTCCTACAAAATTTTTCCTTTACATCATTTATCACATTGTTACTCTGTGTTCAATGTCTAGTACCCACTAGGTTCTAGATTCTGGGAGGCCCTGTTTATTTTCTTCACCTCTGATCCCCACTAAGATTTTAGCGCTTGACACACAGTGCTTCCCATTACAGTTTTGTTAAATCAGTGGATAACAATGGCATGTTTTCTGTCAACTGTGTACCTCCATTTAGTTTGGTCCTTCTGCTTTGAATGACTTTCTCCTGCATGTTGGTTTGTTTAGTTGTTCTTCAAGATCCAGCTCAGGCTTCCCTTTCCTCAGAGGTCTCCTGTTGTCTCCTTTCTTCCCTGCCCTGTCTTCTACCTTGCTTTATGTCCCTTTCTGTGTTCCCAGCATACACCGTACAAACATCTCTTCCAAGCCCCTGATATACAGGAATGTAGCTCTAAGTTAGGCATGCATAACCCTTGCATAACTCTAACACTTCATGGGCAGGGATCACAATTGCTTTTTCTCCATTTTTTGGCCAGAAAAAAAAAATCACATCTGAGCATAACATAGAACCTCAAAATACTATTAAAAGTAAAAAAAAAAAAAAAAAGATTCAGACTATAATAGAGATTTTCCACTTAGTTTTAAAGCTTGCCATAATCAACCATACAACTAAGAGAAAAGAAGCGGGGAGGGATGAGTTAAATAACGTATATTTGCAGTGAGGCTTTTATTATCTTTCTGATAAAAACTGTGTGGAAATAGATTAATTTTTCTTTCTTAATATTATTTGCTTATTTGAGCTACCTGGGGATATTTATCATTATAGGGTTTTTTTAATTTATTTTTGTTTTTGTTTTTTGTAAAGCATAATTAAAGTATCCCTCAAGAGTTGTATATGAAAAATTTAGTTTTTGAGAACAAGTAGTTGCCACTCCTGGTTGCCTAGGTCAGCTGAATGTAAATATGTAACCTTGTGCTTAACACTTTTTCATCTGACTTGATGCTTTGCAAGCCCTGTAACTTAGATGACAAGGTTACCAGGTGATATGAAAAACATGAACCCTAGAGGTATTCTTATTGCCCCTTTGTAGAACTGTCAATGGCTTTGTCTCCTGTATTCATCATACTCTTATAGAACTTTAGGATCTTAAAGGCTTTATACTCAGCAAGAGCTGCTCCAATCTAAATGTAATGGCCTAGACACCCAGAAAACCTAATTGGGTAGAATGCTACTCTTAAGATTAGTGCATTTCTTTGCAGGTACATTTTACTCAAACTAAAGTAACTATGAATAAATATTGAACTCTAGTTAATGGTGTGCATTCTCAGGTATTTAGCAAGCAGCATAGTGATGGCTGTAACTTACTTAGACATACATCAATTTTTAAAATGCATAGATAATCAAAGAGGTAGGAAGTGACATAAATATGTGATAAGACAAGTTTGGTAAAAATGTTAATTGCAGAATCTAAATGGTAGGTATATGATGGTTCACTGTATACTTTTTCATTTTGCTGTATATTTGAATATTTTCATAATAAAATGTTGGAATATTACTTCAAATTAAATTGAGGTAATCCAAGAATGAGTGAAGACCACCAAGAAGGATACATTTCTGAATAAATCTTCAAAATAAATATGAACTTCTTAAAACAGCAAACAAAAAAATGGCCAAACCTTTTTTTAATCATTACATTCTACATGTTTATTTTGAATAGAGAACTTTGATTTATGTGCACCTGTGTCCTCTCATTTTCCTTCCTTCTTTCTTTATAACAAATTAGAAAGTGAAATTATTATTTTTTAATGTTTATTTATTTCCAGAGTGAGGGAGAGAGGAAGAGTGCAGGGGAGGAGCAGAGAGCAAGGGAGAGAGAGAATCCCAAGCAAGCATTGACTGTCAGTGCAGAGCCCGATGCAGGGCTCCACTTCAGGAACCATGACATCATGACTTGAGCCAAAATAAAAAGTCAGACTGAATGAGCCACCCAGACACTCCTAAAGTGAAAATTATTAAGCACAGTAATTACTATAACATATACATGACAAAATCTGATTAAAAATATGGTATCTTTATGTCCCTCCAGAAAAATCCATCCTAAAAGGGCATACCCTCCAATATATAAGTTAACCGTGATAGACTAGAATATTGTTCAATAAATATTCACTTATACCTTCTCTTTTGAGCCAGAATGCAATTCCCCACTCCCCTTTGGAATTAGTCATGTGAATTGTTTTGGACTAAGAATGTGAGTAAGAGGTGACATAAGCAGAGATATTAGAATGTGCTTGAAGAGTTTGGTTTATCCCTTGGCATCTGCCATTTCTATGAGATAATGTCCCAGGTAACCACTGATCCCAGAATTACATGAAGCAGACCTAACTATTAACCTTCAATCAGACCATAGACTGAAACACAGTTATTGACCAACTCCAGGTAAGATTAGCAAAACCACAGCTGACCTACAGACCTACAAGTGTGACAATGCATGCTCATTGTTGTAAACCAGTAAGTTTATTTTTCTAATACCTAAATGACATAGCTACAAATCAAAGAGTGCACAATAACAAGAAATTATGAATGTTTTAGCACCATTTCATTATTTCTAGCTGTATTTTAGTGTGTCATTTTACTCTCACTAAATACTTGTCCATGATTTCCAAATGTAGTACTGGACAATTAGATTGATTATCTAAATATTATCTTTGTTGATAAATTTGACTTTAAAAATTTAGTTCATAAAAAATATTGCATAAAAAACCCCAAAAGACCACATACTGGAAGAAGATGTTTGTTACCCAGTATAGCTAACAATGGAATAATGATTGGAATATATAAAAAAAACTTCTACAAAACAATAAGAAAAATGAAATCTACCCAAGAGAATACAGGAATATATACCAAGAAGAAATGTACAAAGAAGGTAACATAAGTAACCAAAAAATATAAAAATGTTCAAATCAGAGGCTCCTGGGTAGCTCAGTCTATTCAGCATCTGACTCTTGATTTCAGCTCAGGTCGTGATCCCAGGGTCATGGGATCGAGCCCATGTCAGGCTCTGCATTGAGTGTTGAGCCTGCTTAAGATTCTCGCTCTTTCTCCCTATGCCCCTCCCCCCGACTTGTGCTCTCTCTCGCTCTCAAATTAAAAAAAAAAGCTCAAATCATTGAGAATCAGTAAAATAAAAGATTAAGCCATTAGTTTAGCCAAATTTAAATGATCAGACAATACTATGTATTGGTGAATCTATAGAGTAATGAAACTTCTCATACTTTTCTAATAGGAGTGTTATATTCTTGCACCTATGGACAACAATCTAACAATATCTAGAGGTCCAAATACATACACAGATCAGGATACAGCAATGCCACTGCTAGAGTCCAAGGCATCTCTTGCATATGTACACACGAAGACATGTTCAACATTTATAGCAACATTATTTTAAGAACAAAAACTTGGAGAAAACTCAGATGTCAAACAAGAGGTAAAATACTAAATTATAGCACTCCTATACAATTGAATACAATGGTATTTAAAATGAAAGAACCAGTGCTGTGATGTTCCACACAGATAAATCTCATAAAATCTCCAAGTATTTAAATATTTAAATAGCATCTTCATTTAATCTAAGGTTATCTTTAGGTTTCTGGTTCATGTAGCAAAGTCACAAACAAACTCTTTCACTTTTCTCCAAGCTAAGTTTGTAATTCCTGTCAACTCAAATAAAAATTTCAGTACCAGCTGCTTCTTCTACCGTTCTACTCTTCTAAACATATAAGGATGTAAGGATGTAAGATGGGTCCAGGATGTATTGCATTAGATGGACTGTTTTGAGTAAAATTGGAATGGCACTGAGAAGCATTTGAGGGTATTGGAATCTCACAGCTACATTTTCCACCCATGCTAGCTTTGTGTGGTGCACCATGTAGGTATTTGTGGTGAACTCCCACAATCAGTAACTGCTATTTCTCTCCCCTTTGATGCTAATACATGTGTTTTGAGCTTTTACCCTTGCATCACTCACTACAAGTAGAACATTCCCTTCCAGTCTTGACCCTCTCCTCACAGTCCCATAGATGCACCTCATTTATTATTTTAATAACTCTATTATAAACTAGAATGTGCTTTTCTTCTTCCTGCTGTGCTGTTCATCAGTAACTGAGTGTCCAAGGCATTTTCTGTCTCCTCTCATTGTTACTCCCCATTTTAACTCCTGCACTATTCTCTATTCTGTATTCTTGTTGCCCTGGGAATTTTTTCCCCTCATCTTCCTATCTCCAGTTTAAAACTTAGAGGTTCCAGGGTTGCCTGGGTGGCTCAGTCAGTTGAGCAACCGACTTCAGCTCAGGTCATGATCTCATGGTTTGTGAATTTGAGCCCCACATCAGGCTCTGTTCTGACAGCTCTGAGCCTGGAACCTGCTTCAGATTCTATGTCTCCCTCTCTTTCTCTATCCCTCTCCCACTCACACTCTGTCTCTCTCTGTCTCTCAAAAATAAATAAATGTTCAAAAAAATTAAACAACAACAACAACAACAACAACAACTTAGAGTTTCCCAGCCTTCCAGGAAACACATTGTTTTCTGACATTGAGAAATACAATCCATCTCTATGCAAGAGATGATCCTTCTGGAGTCTTAGGCCACAGTTCAGCTTATCATTATATTTTGTATAGTAAAGTTTTCTCTTCCAAAGTCTCAAGTATTGGTAGTAAGTGATGAGAAGGGTCATAATTCCCTACTCATTTTGAAAATATCACCATTTTTCATATAAAAGAGCAGGAGTTAGAGCTATCAATTGTTTGCATAAATCTTGTTAGTCTCCCCACATACATGTCACGTTCATTACGCAGGACAGAAGTCCATCTTCTGACTGGCTAAGCTTATCTTTGTATATTTCATGTTGGTGAGAAAAAACTCCAAGGCACAATTCTGTGGTAGCCACTTGAAGGAAGAGAGAAAATTAAGTGAAGACAGTAGCTTTCAGTACCAAACCAATTGCTGACAAGTTTTGATCAAAGTACTATCACTATTTATTTTTGACCACCAGTAGGAATATATGCTTTTTAAGGTGATGTGTGCCAAATGGAATATTTTGATGAAAGGGTCAGGAGAAGATCTCACTTAGCAAGAATGTGTGATTAATTTGCTTTCTGAATTTATGAGACAGTGTAGTCAAGGCAGTTCTAAAATAGCAACAAGGTGATTATAAGCGACTGAGTAAACAATGTAATAAGTGTGAGTGGAATTAAATTTCTTCATATATCCTGCTAAAAATCCCAGTTTTTGAAAGAATGCCATGAACACAAAAGGTGAATACTATTGCCCTAAGGACTATTGCAAGGAAGGGAAAGCAAAAGGGATGATCTCATTTTAAAAGAGACATTATTTATATCCTCTCAAAATACATGCCTTGAATTTCTAATATGCACTGCGGGATAAAGTCAAAAATCTGATTTCCTTATGTATGAAATTACAAAATATTTAATGAGATAAAATGTTTGCTAATGCATCTTTTCCTTTTTCAAAGGCTTTAAAATAATAATAGCTACAATTTATCAAACACATACTGTATGTCTAGGACTCTACATAGAGATAATTTTATCTATATAAATATACCTAAATGGCATTAAGAGATGGTTATGGACTCTATTTTAAAGATTTAGAAATAAGGCTCAAAAAGTTAAATAATTTGTTCAAAGCCATATAATGAGTCAGTTTTAAAGCTGGAATTAGAATGTGAAGGAATTGCAAAGTTTGTTTTTCTAAGCAATGTTAAGAGTCTATGCTGTAACTAGGAGTCTAAGAGCCTATTTTAAGGATATATTGGCACTAGGTAAGACAAATTTGTGATGAAACATGCCCGCTAGCATGATGGAAACAGGTGTGCCAAGGCTGATTCTGATATTATAAGCAATATGGTTTGGGATTACTGGCTGTAGATTCAGGAGAGATTGAAGCAATGTATTATATGAATCAAAACAGTATCTTTCAAAGTAAGAATTGATATAAATGTTCTTTATGGACTGCACTATGTTATGAAGTAGTTCTTTCTGATGGAGCTGGGAATGTGGCCAGAATAAGATTCCCATGCAGCCTTGTACTTGTGATTAACCACTAGGTGGCACTGAGTCTACAGATCTAGGAAAAGCATGAGCTAATCTCCACTGGATAAATTGATATGCTTCTTTTCTGGATATGAGTACCATTTTTCTTTAAAATGCCCCCCAATATACAATTGTCTGAAATGTTGGATTCTAAACCATACTTACCATCAGCTACTATTTATATTCAGCTCCAAGGCTCCATCACCTCCTCCCCCTACTGGTTGCCTGAGTGACATTTTTTAATGGACACGCCAGAGCTTGGGTAGATTGTGAAGGAAAATATTGGCATAGTAATGTGGCCTATGTGCACTCTTCTGATAACATGATATCGTTAGGTATAGTCATTAACTCTCTTTGAGGGGTAAAGTACATCTGTAGCAATTAACTCCTTGGTAGGGCCATATGAATAAGATAATTGACTGTCTTACTAAATATAACTAATCTCAGAATAAGACCTTGTCTCTTCACTGCTCACACAAATTCATTTATTAATATTGTATTCTTTGGGGTGCCTGGGTGGCTCTCAGTAAGTTAAGCGTCTGACTTCAGCTCAGGTCATGATCTCACTGTTTGCGGGTTCAAGCCCGGCATCAGGCTCTGTGCTGACAGCTCTGAGACTGGAGCCTGCTTCAATTCTGTGTCTCCCTCTCTCTCTGCCCTTCCCCTGCTTGTGCTCTGTCTCTCTCTGTCTCAAAAATAAATAAACATTAAAAATTAAAAAAAAATATTGCATTCTTTATGAAACAATGTTTCTAAACCAATTTAGTTTTAATTAGAGAGAGGGAAAACTTCTGTGAAGCAAATGCCCTCGTTTCCTGCCGAAGTATATTACAGAGAAAGAGCATGAAAATATAATGTTTAACAACATAATACCTGAAACTAGATGTCAAAGCAAAGTTTTTATTTTTGATGGGAAGCCATGTCTTTGTTAAAACTCAAAACTCTTCACAGATAAATCAGATTGATGGAAATTACAGGTTACAAGACAGAAACCAAAGGCCGATTATGAAAGGAATATAACAGTTGCTGTTATCAAAGACCAGATTGTATTCTCACTATTCTTTGAGCATAAAATAAAAGTATAATTGGAAGCATTATTTACTGAAACATTTAACTATTTTTCCTAATAACTAATGTAGAGGCATATGATATAGGACTGGTGAATTCATAATCTCACTGTAAATGTTAGATGCCATAGGAAATAAAAGTTAATCATGTATCTAAATCTTTCAAAGGCTTGTTCATGGCAATTCATAGAAATGTATACTTGGCAATTCACTTCATGCTAGTCTTGCATCTTCTGAGTTTCTCCTCTTTCGTTTCCTTACTAAAGTCTACAGACTTCTTGAGAGCCAGCCACTGCTACCTTTTGGTTGTTACATTTAGACCACTGACATTCAAAGTGTTGACTGATATATGGTTGGATTAATGTTTACCATGTATATTGCTATTTTCTATTTGCTGCTATTGTTCTTTGTTCCTATTTTTGTCTTCCACTCCTTTTCTGCCTTTTAAGTGGTTTTACTGAGCATTTTACACAATTGCATTTTCTCTCGTTTCTTAGCCTGTCAGTTATACTTCTTATTTTACTTCTTTTAGTTGTTGCCATAGACTTTGTAATATACATTTACAACTAATCCAAATCCACTTTCTAATAGCACTGCTACCTTTTTGACACTGAGCCCACAAACCTCAGTCTTCTCCCACTCTCCAAGTTTTACCCTACAAAACCCTGGTACTCCTTCAGCTACACGAATGCACACCTGTCTTCAAAAAAAGGCTGATAGTGGGGCACCTGATAGTCGGTTGAGTGTCCAACTTCAGCTCAGGTCATGACCTCATGGTTTGTGAGTTCGAGCCCCGCGTGGGGCTCTGTGCTGACAGCTCAGACAGAGCCTGAAGCCTGCTTCAGACTCTGTGTCTCCATCTCTCTCTCTGCCCCTCCCCCACATGTTCTGTCTCTCTCTCTCTCAAAAATAAACATTAAAAAAATTAAAAGCAAAAAAAGGCTGGTAGAAAAATTTTAGCATAAACTCTTTTCCTGATGGAGATCTAGGGTTAGAGTTCTACAGGGAATACCAAGGCCATCATTTCCTAAATATCTTTGGTGCAAGAGAAGAAGCATATTGTAAAATATGGGCCCAAGAGTCCATTAAGGTTTAGAAAATCTGAAAATCATAATCTATACTGAGATTTACAAGGCCCTTTAGTATACGAAGGGCTCCTAGAAGTGCTGGAGTAATGAAATACACTGTTTACCAAACTTATCCAAACATCACATTTTTTTTTATAACTATTTAATGACATTTGGAGACTCAACAGCCTATACAACAAATTAACCACAGAACTGGCTCTGGTGGTTCAAGGAATTATTTAGTTGTTGGAATATAAGTTTGTCTTTGAATTACCTTGTACTACTTCATCTGTGCTGTGCACAAACCTGTTGTGCTTTGGAATGGTGGGCAGATGTCCTTCTTGGCTCCAGAGGTACCTGTGTGCCATAAAAGAGGATGGTTTTGCTCTGGCAGTAAGCAGTCCCAGGAGCTGGCTTATCTGAGTGGAAAATTAGCCACTTTCTTCTCTCTGCTAAAGATATTCAACTGGAGGTACCCAAGCAAAGGGCTGCTGACAGGCAAGTTACCATCTCTTTATGGAAACTTTTGTTTCTTATTTCTGGCAAAAACAAATTAAAACCTAAGGCAATGATCCCCATAGGGAATAATCATATACTCAGCAAAACATGTTTACAACTTACTGTCTTTATCTGCCTCCTACTGATTTAATAATGCTTATTATACGGCTCAAGATTTTTTAAAAAAAATGTTTTACAATGTTTTAGAAAATATAGAAATTAACTGTACCATAATTCCACACCCAGGGACAATTACTACCAACAAATTTAGTGCAGTTCCTTATTAAATGTAAGTTCTTTTAAACATTTGCCTTACACTGTATAATTTCACACTTTGCAAATTTCATTTAACATATCATTAGTACTTTCCCAGATCATTCAGTAGTTTTTGAAATTGTTGGTTTCAATGGCTACATAATATTCCATCCTAGCAAAACATCTCCCCTATTATTAGTCATATAAGTAATTTCCATGTTTTCATTATTATTAAAACTTGAAGTGAACATACTTACAAATAAATAGTTGTATGATTTTCTTAGGATACATTCCAGCAAAGAAAAAAAAATTGTGCGTCAAAGATTATGACTGGCTCTTGATATATAAATTTACAGATTTCCAAAATGCTTTAAAAATAATACACACACACACACACACACACACACACACACACACACAAATACACATTACTTGTATAACTGCTCTGCACCCTAAATAGCATTTGCTCAGTCATCAAATACTTGCCTAGTTTGTTTTAAACACATTTTAAGTTTATTTATTTTGAGAGAGAGAGAGAGAGAGAGAGGAGAGAGAGAGAGAGAGAGAGAGAGGAGAGAGAAAGCGCAAACAGGGAAAGTGCAGAGAGAGAGACAGAATTCCAATAAGGATCCACGCCATCAGCACAGAACCCAATGCGGGGCTTGAACTTGTGAACTGTGAGATCATGACCTGAGCTGGGATCAAGAGTTGGACACCCGACAAACTGCCACCCAGGTGCCCCTACTCACCTAGCTTTGATGTCTGTCTGTGTGTTGGTTCACCATCGGGAGTGGCCTGGAGCCCCCAAATAGCCTTCAGCCACCATCACTCTTGTTGCCTGGAACCTCTGCCTTGGACTGGAGCCTCCCACTACCCTTCCCTGCAGCTCAGTCTCTCTTGGTTAGGGGCCCAGAGAATTCCTGTCGATAGACCTCCCTACCTAGGACATAGGCCAGAGAGAGCTGAGGCTGGGGCTGAGAAAGCCACATTGAACAACACACTCAAGGCCTCTACCTTAACAAAGCCTAAGGTCTACCTGTGAAAGTACTTATTAAATAAAGGTACATATTAAACAAAGAATAAATTATAATGAAGATATACTTAGGAAGTTAATGAGTTGTTATTAGTGTCATTTGCCAAATTCCTAGACCAAAATGTCAAAACAATATTAGTTTTTCATGTGGTTTATCTTTGATTACTTTTACAGCTAATATTAAGTTTCGCATATTTATTTTATTAATCTGTCCTATGATTTTTTGTTCAGATCTTTTGACCATTTTCTATTAACAGAATTTTTATTGACTAAAAAATGTTCTTTATAAATTAATGACATGATTGTTACAATTTAGCTTGCCAATTTATATTTTTTGATTATCACATTTACAACTATTTTGTGTGGCTTTTATTTTTATATATTCAAATATCTAAGTTAAATATTTCAAAATTTCTCTATTATTATCCTATGTTTAGTAAGTCCTTATTCATTTTATAATAATTTAAATGATGTTTTCACACCTATGGTTTCCCAGACAATTCTTTCTAGTCAGAAGTGTTTGTTGAAAAGTATACTAATGTTATCAATATGAAAATAGCTAATATTAATTGAGAACATCCTCTGTGCATTATATCACTTAATTCTCTCAACAAGGTAGTATTATTATCTGCATATTACAGATAGTAAAAATGAGCACAGAGAATTTAGAATTTGGCTCAGGATCAGATACTAAGGTTGGTTTTGAATCCTTCCAGTTTTTCTCCAGATTTAACTACAGAATGTTGTTATTGGCTGTTCATATTTCCATCTGTTTAACTGTATGCCACCTTTTCTTTCTGGGATATTTTTTTGACCTGCTCATTTTTTATTTATTCTACTCATTTTCTTCTTTATTCTAAGATCTCAAGATGATGTGGTTTGATGGATGTCTTTCATTCACTGATTATAGCAAACAACCCTTTAAATCTGAATAATTCCCTCCTTCAATTATGGAACAGTTTATTAGTTATTAAATAAACAGTTCATTTAAAATTGCATGATTTTCAATTTTTGTATTCTCTCCTTATGGAACTCCTATTTTGAGGCTGCTGGACATTCTGGAGAAATATTTATTTAAAAAAATCTTTTTCTTCCTGTAATCCCTTTGTTTTTGTGCTAATTTCAGGAGACTTATTTTGAAAATCTTTTGATACTTCTATTGATTTGTTTTTCTTTTTTAATTTAGACTATCAGGGCTGCCTGCATGGCTCAGTTGGTTAGGTGTCTGACTCTTGATTTGGGTTCAGGTCATGATCTGCGCTGTTAGTGCACAGCCTGCTTGGTATTCTCTCTCTCTCTCTCTCTCTCTCTCTCTCCCCCCCCCCCCCCACTCACTCTCTCTCTGTCTCGAATTAAATAAATAAACTTAAAAAAAACTTAAATTTTGACTATCACAATTTTTAAAAAGTTTTTTTAATTTTTATTCATTTTTGAAAGACAGAGACAGAACACAAGCGGGGGAGGAGCAGAGAGAGAGGGAGACACAGAATCTGAAGCAGGCTCCAGGCTCTGAGCTGTCAGCACAGAGCGCAGGGTTCAAATTCGCAAGCTGTGAGATCATGACCTGAGCTGAAGTCAGGTCACTTACCTGACTGAGCCACCCAGGCACTCCTTGACTATTATAATTTTAATTTCCATGAGTGCTTTTTTGATTTCCACATTTTATTTGCACTATTCTCATTTATTCTCATTTCATAGATGCACTATTCATCTTTATCAAAGTAAGCATATTAATAATAGTTTTATAAAGTTTGCTTTTGTCTACCTTGAGTTATCTTCTTGCTCCAAGTCAGTTTTTCTTGATTATTTTAGGCTTTGACCTTGATTTTAGAAGTTTTGCGTTTTTGTTTTTTTTTTTTTTTTGAAGTATTTGTAACCCTTGCCTTTAAGTTCTCATTCCAGTGAGGCAGTAAAGGTCCTATGGGAGGTCCAAGTGCAAGGCGGGCAGGACTTTTTAATGGATAAACAGCATTGTAAAGTGATCTAGCAGAGAGACCTCTTCCTTAGGTGACCCCAAATGTCAGAAGATCTCAAAAGTGAGTCATCTCTTTTTCTAGAGCAGTCTCTCCAGAAACTAATCTTTTATTTTTTTTTGCTTTGATGACAGAAAGGGCATATTCCTTTTGGCCTCTGTTCTTGGAGCAGGAAGGAATGAAGAAAGATTGTGTGAGTCTCATGATTCCTATGCAGATTTTCACTTAATCCCTATATCTTCAGTAAGTCTGACCCCAACATCCCAAGCATCTTGAGTTCAGTTTCTACAGAAAATAGCTATCTCTTACCTGCTGGGGATGGGCAGGGAAGGAGAGTCAACTGGCTGCTTGGTTGAGGAGGAGATCTAAGGTTTCATCTCTACTGTAAATAATAAACCCTCATTTGAGTTTCAGATTCAAGACTCAAACCCCATCACATGTCTGAATCCCTCTAGAGTAAATCAGGGTTTTAATATTATGTCTTTCTGAAGCACTTACATTTTATTTAGCTTTCTCTGCTTTGCTATTTAAAAAAAGTTATTAAAATATGGAGTTACTATATATTTTTTTCAAATAGTTGGAGAAAGAAGCCAAAGTTATCTTTCTAAAAATAATTTACATTCTGAACCATAGAAAAACTTTGCCCCAAGGTTCATAGGGATTTCTACTGATTGTTGTATGTACTAGTTGCTAAGGCAACCCCACCCACTCTATTGATCACCTTTCGACCAGGTAAACTTTTTTTTTTAAAGTTAAATTTATATTTTACACTCTGGCAAGAATTAGCATTCCCATAATTTTATGGTTAAAGAAGAGAAATCTTAAGAATGAAGATTGATACAGGAAAGATATAAATGATATGAAATTCTATTTTTCATGGTTCTGCACAGTGTCTTTTCATAGCTGGGAGCACAGCTGGCCCTTAACTATGCTGTGAATTGGTCAAACATTATTCAACAAGAAAATCTATTTTTTCTTTGCTTTTTTCCAGACCTACTCTAAAGCAGGCGCTAAAGACTATCAAAGCCCAGAGTTTGTCCTGACCAACATGTAAATAAATTTCTTAAGAGGCAGTCAACAAATCTATCAAGACACTGAGACCTCTTATAAGTGGGATAGTGAATTCATCTTTATATTACCATCAAAATCATTGCTACATGTCTGTGTTGCAATGCTTTGCAGGCCAAGCATGGTATATAACAGGATGTCTTTGACAATACACTACATTAGCTTCATATCGCCTATAAAGAACATAGGTTTTGGAGGCATAAAACTGTATAAGTAACCAAATTCTATTGCCACCTAAAAGCCCTGTGATTCTGAATAAAGGAACATTTCTGGGCTTCAGCTTACCTCAACATGGTAAATGAGGATAGTAACAATTTTCCCTGTGTCCTCTAAAATTCTGCTCCATGACTAGCACATTCCCTTATATCCCCAGTCTTTTTTTCTGAAAGTTCCTTCTGCCACCTTGCTCCAACGGAATGCTGGCCATCCCCTGAGAATGCTTGCTATCAAGTAGAATGTGTTTATTTCACATATTCTTTTTTTAATGTTTATTTTATTTTTTGAGAAATCGAGAGTAGGAACAGGGGAGGAACACAGAGAAGAAGACAGAGAGAACCCCAAGCAGGCTCCATGCTGTCAGTGCAGAGCTGGATGTGGGGCTCGATCCCACGAACCACGAGATCATGACCTGAGCTGAAATAAGAGTCAGACCCTCAACAAACTAAGCCACCCAGGCAACCGTACTTCACATACTCTTTAAACTCACACCTGCATATTGGAGTAAGCAGCTTCTTCCTTTCCAGACACACTAACATATCCTTACTTCCTTTCCTTACTCTCACAGAAGCTCTTACTACTTTGAGGTGATGCGCTTAGCATTTGAGACTTTGCTACCATCATCACTGGCTTCCACTGACCTCTTTTCCAATTCTCTTTCCTTATTGATGTCTTTTGAGGACCTGGATGACAATCTTCTCAACACACCTTTCCTGACAGGATTTTAATTGTAATATTTATAAGAGCAGCTCTCTAAAACCCTGACTTCTCAGCTCCTTGAGCACTTGGTCTTACTCCAACCTCATTTTGATTAATCTCTCAGGATACTCTTAATTGTTCTTGTGCCTCAGCCAGTAAAAAGACTAGAGCTTGGGAAAACAAGGTTGGAAGCCAATGACAGTTACTGCTTTGTGCCAAAATTTCGTGTGTTAAATGCATAAGAAAAAAAAGTAACTTCAAATCAAGATTACTTTGCTGAACTAAAACTATTCTGTTTTTCATAGACCTTGCAATCTGGAAGCAAGTTCAAGAACTGAATGTGCAAAAACTCTGACCTGTGAAACAGAAGCAGTGTCTTTCTGTGGGTAGAAAACATTTTGTGAAGTTTTAAATAGAGTCATATTTGTCTCTTGATATTCTCATGGAATACAACTATACAGAATGTTATGGCTTTTAACCAAAAATGTGTACACTCTCTTGTGCATTTCTCAAAACAGAATTCAAGGCTGCTGTTAAATCAAATAAAGATATATAATAGAAAATAAGCACAGTATTCTCTTTGTATCTATAAAATTAATGCCTCTTCTCAAGCAACCTGCATGGTCTATGATGCATAGTAACTTGCAAGATGGGTAATGAAACCTACCTCATAGAACTGTTATAATAATTAAATGTAATTATAAATTTGAAGAGAGTTGACAAATTCAAATTTTGACCATGTAAGGCTACTGGTACAGAAGTGGTCTCTTGTGTTTGAATGAGCTGAGATCACAAAAAACCACCACTCAAACATTATTGCTCAAGAACCTAACAATTTGACATTCTACTTCCTAAATAATCCCTGAATACAACCTCTTTTGCTTACCTCTGCCATAGCTGTACTCTCACATAGGGTAGAACCTTTAACTCTTGCCTGTGTAGTACAGAAGCTTCTGAGCAGGTCTCTTCCTTTGACCACAAAAGGTCTACTTTCCAGATAGTAGCCCTAGTGATCTATTTACACATGTAAATCTGATCATGTCTTCCCGACCCTGACACAACACATACACAAGCCTCTCAAAATCTGCCAGTGACAACCCACCACACTAAGGAAAAAAATCAAACCTTTCATTATGACTGACGAGGTCTTCTATCTGAACAGGCCTCTAGATTCCTCTCCTTCTTCAATCCCTGTCATTTGTCACACTTGCACTTCATTATATATATGTTTTGGTTTGTCATCTCTTTTATCCACTAGAATGTAAAATCTCCTGGTGCAGGGAGTTTTTGTCTGTCTTGTTTACTGCTATAAACCTGTAGCATAAAACAGTACATGACACACAGGAAGCACTGAAAACATATTTTTTGAATGAATGAATAACGGGACTTTCATTGTAATATTAAAGTATCCATTTCCTTCACTGCACATCAGCCATAGTTACATCCTTGGTTTCACTCCCTCCAGAAACCATCTTAACTCAAAACACAAATGTCCTATTGTTACTGCTTGTTTTGTCTAATAGTCTCATGGAAACAATGCTTCAACCTCTTTTAAACCCTCAAACCAGTGGCTCTACCAGTTACTCTAGACCTCACATCTTCTTACTCCAGCTTTAATTTAAAGATCAATCAATATAAGCATTCATTGCATCTACTTGCAAACCTTTTATTCTTCTATTACACTCATCCAGAAATTCCACAAGCTGCAATTTAAGCATTTACCTTCCTTGTGTATAGACTCCTGCAGTAAAGTTTTGCAAGAAAAATCTTGAGACTGGGCAGATTGGGTTTTCTACAAATTCATGATCTTGAATTGCAAGTTGGTTCTCAATACTGGAAAACCTATGCTGTTTCTTTAAGTAAGGGTATTACCCTACTGTCAGCAAAAAAATAGTTCCACCTCTTCCTTCCTTCCTAATCTCCTGCCGCTTATAGTCCTTTTTCCATTTTTAGTTGCATCATATTCAACTGAAATATTGAAGGCCTCATAAAGAAATATGCTATATATTCTCATGGCCAAATCTATAAACATAACCTAAATTTGCTCCCATCTTCTACCTCCTCTTCTTTCAAAGGAGAAATGCCTTGGCAAAGCTTGATGCCTTCACATGTTCCCTCTGTCATACTCTAGCTCACCTTTTTGAGGGCTTTACCCTCCTGGTTATCTCCTCTCCTGCATTACCATTCTGTCCCTATTGGACAATTGCAATAAGTGTAGAAACCTACTCTAGAATTTCCCATGTTTAAATACAGCTTCCTTGCCTCCGTATCTTTTTCCAGCTACTTCACCATTTCTCTACTTTTCTTCCTGAAGTTTTAGAATAACTTTCTACAAATGATTTTTCTACTGCCTCATGGCCCAATTACTCTCCCATACACACCAATGAAAAGTTAGTCCTCACCAAGCAATTAAAGTTGCTCTGGTGCACTGGGTGTTGTATGGAAACCAATTTGACAGTAAATTTCATATATTAAAAAATAAAAAAAATAAATAAATAAAAAAAAAAATAAAATAAAAAAATAAAGTTGCTCTGGTCAATATCACATCTACCACTCTATTACTAATTCAAATGAGTGCTTTCCAGTAGTCATCGTCTTGTTTGGTCTCTCATACTTACCCCTAACTCTTGTATTCTGTGAGACTTTCTCTTCTCATTTTTCACCTGCTACATTTCACTTTTTCTACTTATTTTTTTAATTCTGCTTCTCCCCTATTACTAGAACTGTAAGGGTCAGACTCTTTCAGGAATTACACTGTGCCTCCATTTCTTTCCAATGTCTCCTTCAATTTACCTTTAGAATTTTAATTTCACTTTTCACTGTGATTTTCAATGTTATCTGTATGCTGACAACTTAGTTGATATCTGCAACTGACAGGTTTCTCAAAATTAACATGTTCAAAACAAAAGATGAATCTGTGTCTTCATGAATCCTCCTTATTTCTGTAAATGACCACACTGTCTTCCCAAATTTTTGTTTAAGCCAAAACTCCAGGAGTCATTTTTCAATTGATTTCATTCCTTACTCTCTACAAATAATCAAGTGCTGTCTACTTTGCCTTTAACATTTATCTAGGTTTTCGATGTTAGCTGGTCTCCACTGCATTCACTCTAATCCAATTATAATCATCTTTTTCACATACAACTCCCCACAGCTTCTTGTGGTCCCTTCTCTGCATGATAGTCAAAGTGACCCTTCCAAAATGCAGATAGAATGATATGGCACCTCCTTTAAAAAGCCCTCTAATGGCATTCTGTTGTGCTTACAACTTTGTCCACCCAAGCTCACCACCCTCATCTTAGTTGACCTTATTCTGTGCTCACTGTGCTCTGGCCACATCTTAACTTCTTTCTGTTTTTTAACAATTATGCTCATTCCAGCCTTAGAATGTTTGCCCTTGCTATCTCTCTGCTAGGAATACTCTGACCCAAACTCTAACATGACTGCTTTGTTCTCACCATTCAGATAAAAATTCAAATATCAACTTCCTTGGAGACTATTCCCTGACCACCTCAATTTCTTCAGTATGGAATCCTGAGTTTATCAGTACAACATCAGGGTCATCATTTGCTTTTTACATACATAATTTGAAGTTCAGTTACTGGACTATAGTATAAACTTTCATTCACAACATAATAGAAACAGAAACTTGCTCAAATAGTTGAAAATTCCAGTTCTAAAATAGTTCAGGTTATAATTGCCATCTTTTGTTTTACCAGTGAAGCGTAATTGAATCTTGACATGATTGTAATCAAAGAATATACGCAAGTTCACCTAATCGATGTGGCTGAGCTTCCAGATGATCTCATTCAAGAGATATTGACGGAAAAGTACACCAGGTTCCACTGCACTTCTGCCAACATTAACCAAGTGCAAATTAGATGTCTTTTTTATCATTCTTTTGAGCAGCTTGGTTCCAGTTGTGTTAAGAGTGATCATTGATCACCTGAAGAGCCATGGTAGATTGGTAAATTAGTTTCAGCCTGAAGTTATTTTACATATAAACAGACTAATGTGTAAAACCTTAGGAATCATAGATTGCGCATGGTGTAGTAGACTAGCTTAATTACTTTTAACTGATCAGTGAGAAACCCAAACTAATATGAGAATATTGGGAAAATAAGAACTACAATGATAGCAATTATGAAGTAACAGTGAATTTGGCTACCCTAAGCCTGTTCAACAAACAAGAGTGGTTTAAGGGAGGATGGCAGGCAAAATAACATTACATAAAGAACAGTAGTTAGACACAATATAATAATAAATGTTTCACTGACTGAGGTATTAATTGCAGGAGAACTCTATATAAGCTATATAATGTGGAGTCAGGCCATAGGAAAATGCTGTGAAATATATGTGAAGACTTATTGGCCAGTGGCTTATTATTGGTAAGTTAAAAAGGGTATCATTGAATCCCTTGCTCATCCATATTTGAATCATCCTTCTAAAGAAGCATTAAAAAACTTCAATGTTACTAATTCAAGAAACACATATTAAAGCTATAATAAAGCGTGACTTTACTCCTATCACATTGGGACAAAAATTGAGAATAGCAATTGAAATTGAAGACATAGTGATATGATCACTCTCCTATACTCATACAGTCTTATACACACTAAGTTGGATTGTATATTCATTAAGCCTTCAAAACTTCAGACTTCAGAATTAAAACACACATGTAAATACACACACACACACACACACACAAACACAAACATTGCCACTTCTAAATATCCATCATCATAAATTCATTCACATGTGCACAAAGACATCTATTCATCACAGTGCTGAGGTGATAGCACAAAGCTAAAATAGAAATGTCTATCTGAAAAACAGTAGCTGAAAATATGATACACACTCAGTGGAATCCTATATTCTGAATTAAAAATGACATGATTGATAAGTGGGGAAAAACAGGCACCGAATAATCCTTATAGTAATATCCAATTTATGTAAAAAATAAAGACCAAAAAAGATAAATAGGCATTTATGTACATTTGTATAAAACATAATAATTATGTAAATACACAGAACAACACAAGAAGGTTGGCCATGAATCCACTGGTGTGGTTACAACTGGGGAAAGAATGGAGAAAAGGAACTTTCACATTTTTTTCTATAATAAAATTATACACATGTATTACTTGTGTTAATTTAAAAATATTAACAAATAAAAATCTATGAACCTGTTTTCAAATTAAAATAAGACTAGGTATGCAACAAGAGATAGAATACTAAATTAGAGTAAAATCTTAGCTAGGAGTCTTGAGACATGGTTCACATAACTGGCCAGATAAACTCATAGGTCTCAGTTATTGTGGTAGGCTGAATAATGGCCATCTAAACAGATCAAGGCTCTCATCCTAGGAACATGTAAATATGTTCCCTTATGTTCAAAAGGGATTTTGCAGATCTTGAGATGGGAATATTATTCTGTAGGCTGGATATAATCACAATGATATTTACAAGAGGAAGCAGGAAGATCAAAGACAGAGAGAGAGACAGAAACAGAGACAAAGACAAAGATTAAGATTGAAAGATGCTACACTTCTGGCTTTGAAGATGGAGAAAGAGACCACCAATCAAGAAATGCAATTGCCCTCCAGAAGGTAGAAAAGGCAAGGAAACTGTTTCTCCCCTAGAGCCTAAAGAAGAAACCAGCCCTGATGACACCTTGACTTTAGACCAGTCAGACTGAATTCGGACTTTTGAGCTCCAGAACTGTAAAAGAAAAAAATCTGTGTTGTTATAAAGTGATTTGAGGTAATTTGTTATAGTACTAGGAAATTAACACAGTAATCTAGTCTATAAACTAATAAAGTAGAATTGGATTATCAATGAAAATAATTTTATTAATAATTAAAATTGCAGACATTTATAAATATGTTCTATGTGTCAGAAACTATGCTGAGGGCTTTACATGCAATCCTCATAACAGCCCTCCGTGTAGGCACTCTTCACATATTCCACTTCATACATGAGGACCCAAAGCTTAAAGAGATTTAGTAACTTCCCAATGAGTAACAGAACCCCAAAACAAACTGAGATCTGCTTGACTCCACAGCCTTCTTGTGGTAGTGACTGCAATAGCCACTGTTGCTACCCTAAATGTGGCAAGGCTATGATGCCATTTTTCTATATGGCTTTTGATTTTAGAGCCATTTTCATATAAATGTGGTAACTTTGTTACAGGTAATTAAGCTCTACGTTCCCTGTGGGATCATTCATAGAATTTGAATGCACATATGCAGTGAGAAAAACAATGTTAAGAATCCAGCACATGCTCTGTGTCCTAACTTATTGAAACAGGCTCTTATTTTCCATGATTATATATAAAACATGTGGATCTGTGTGATAACAGGATACATTTTAAAAAGGAATTGATCTCAGGGTGCCTGGGTGGCTTGGTCGGTTAAGCATCTGACTTCGGCTCAGGTCATGATCTCACGGTCTGTGAGTTCGAGCCCCGTGCCAGGCTCTGTGCTGACAGCTCAGAGCCTGGAGCCTGTTTCAGATTCTGTGTCTCCCTCTCTCTCTGCTCCTCCCCTGTTCATGCTCTGTCTGTCTCTGTCTCAAAAATAAATAAATGTTAAAAAAAATTTTAAAAAAAGGAATTGATCTCATAGATGGACACCAAGGTGTAGAGAGGTTAGATGGCCTTCGTCTTCGCTTGGGTCAAGGAACACAGATTATGTGGTTTGATGATACACATGGTGGCCTGATGTTTCATTGTAAGGTGTGTTAGGACAGAACACAGCTAACAAATTTCTGAAGCAGTTTTGGCTTAGTGCTGGAACATCTGGAGCAATAGGCCCAAGGATATGAGGGGGAATACTAAAGAGCTGAAGCTTCAAGACCCTTCTGAGCTACACTTCTCTGATCAGTTTTACATGGGGTTTTGCACAGGATTTCTTTGGTAGGTGGAGGAAGGAAGAAAGCACAAGTTTTGGGATGGCTCATGTAGAGTTCTGAGAAAATATAGGAAACCTGAGATTCCAGAGCCAGTCCTAGGGGAGTCTATTTTCAAACTAATCATGTTGTCAATTCTACAATTTAACTGTATTTCAGGACTTCTGGTAAGGACTCTATACGATGGCTCAGGGATTCTAGATTGGGGCTGCTGTGGGCTAACAGGTCCCCTTCCAGCTCTACACTATGCCGAGAGACATTCTGGGCTGCCCCTACGTTGACTCCAGGTTAAGCAGGTGAGACCAGGTGAGGTTGCCTCCTTCATTTCTGCACATTTGCCATCAGCACTGAAGAGCCATAGTTAGAGAACTTTGTTAATGATACAGAGAAAAGAGTCAGTTGAACAGTTCTCTTAAATCACAAAAGAATGTTGGTTTTGTGTTAATTAGCTGTTATTAAGTGAGGATTATTTTGTTCAATTGGGAGTGGAAATTCTCAATAAACATGCCCAAGAGCAACCACTGCCTCTCCATGTAAAATAAGTAAACAGTCTCGTCAGAAAGAGAAGTCGGTGGCATCTGGTTGCTAGGAATAAATAAAATCTCCCATCTGGTGAAAGGCTTTTGAGAATCCCACTTCTTATTCAGATTGTCACTGTAACTGCAGCTGGATGACAATGCCCTGAGTATTACAAGCAACCCGCCCCGATCAGTTGAGGGAAGCCACCTCATTCAGTTTCGCTGATTAAAAATGATATTTTCTTCTATGCTAATGGAAATCTAACAATCCTTATTTCACAAAGTTATGATGGATCATAGAGAAGCTGGATAAATAAAAACAGTCTGGGTATGGACAAGGCATAATCAACTTGCCCTTTCTAAAACTTAGTCTATCTTAGTTATTCACTATTTACCCTTCCATTTAATAATAGTGACAATTTGGGTGGTAACAAAAACTCTTCCTAAATGCTTAATACAGTGTGAAAGTGCTCTAAAATACAATTGGGTTTTTAAAGAAAAAGTGACACTTTTTCCAGGGTAGCTTCGTTAATTAATCCATTTTATCTACCTTTAGTCTAATGAATTGCCATCTCTCTGACTTAAGAGATGTTGTACTTGGTCTAAGCACCTCCTTAGAAGATTGTGCATCCTAAGAGAGTCATTGGGAAATAGGAGCACCATTCCCCCCCTAAAAAAAATAAATGGAAACTTGCAGGTGTGTCCTTTCATTGAATCAAAGGTTAATCAAGTTTGAGGGACAGTTGCACTAATTGGTGACACACTCTATTTTACTGTTTTTCAAGAACTGACTCATTTGAGAAGTAAACAGATTTAAATGACTGAGCAATAGTGAGATTCATGCAACTACAAAAAGTTCTCCATATATATTTAATTGAATTGACCTTAAGCCATCCTGTAATGTTTATTTCAACAAATAGCTCACTGCGTGATCACTTCTGGAATATTTGTATGACTTGAAGCATCTTTTAGGTATAATCAGCATTCAAAACATCATTAAACTTTACCGTTTGTGTATCATTAGTGTCTATAAAATATATTACATTGGGCAAATGATAGCAAAGAGATACATTTCATTTATGTGGTTGCCATATCCCATTGCCAATTACCAACAGACTGCATGAATTATTTATTGTCTCATGTTGGCTTTATATCAGATATTTTGCCACTTATATATATTAAAGATCGAAAGAGTAATTCTTTTATTTTCTCCCTTTCATAGGAGAAAATATTTGGAGAATGCTGACAAACTTCTTAATTAAATACAAAGCAAAACTGAGATAGAAGGAAATCTTCCCCCAAAGGAGATTATTTGATTAGAACTATTTTATGAAATGATAGTGGGCATTTCAGTCCAAATGTTGAAGATTCCATGGTTTTATACACAATTAACTGAATAAAAATTTAGGTTTTGTGTAGTTCCAGGAAGTGCTTGTTTCACTTTAATATATAATTTGAAAAAATCAATGTAATCAAATGGGGATGAATTAGCTGGAACTAACTTTGGCTTCAGGAATTTTTAATGGACAATACATGAAACTGTAATAGAAAATGGACATGACAGTATCCCATTTATTTCTTTTAACGTTTATTTATTTTTGAGAAAGAGAGACAGACAGAACATGAGCAGGGGAGGGGCAGAGAGAGAGGGAGATACAGAATCTGAAGCAGGCTCCAGGCTCCGAGCTGTCAGCACAGAGCTGGATGCAGGGCTCAAACTCACCACAAGTGTAGCTACCATCTGTCGCCATACAGTGCTATTACATCATTGACTATAATCCCTATGCTGTGCCTTTTATTCCTATTATTTACTCACTCCATAACTGGAGCCTGTACCTCCCACTCCCCTTCACCCATTTTGCCCACCTCTACCCTCTTGCAACCATCAGTTTATTCTCTCTTCATAGGTCTGATTCTGATTTGTTTATCCATTTGTTTTGTTTTATAAATTCCACATATAAATGAAATCATATGGTATTTTTCTTTCTCAAACTATCAGTTTTGATTAAATTTAGAAACGAGGAGACACCACATGCTCAATTATGGATTTTTGAATTTTATTCAAATTTTGCTTAAAGCAGTTTAGTGGGATCCAGATTGATACTATTGATTAAAATTTGGCATAAGGGAATATTGTAAACCCCAAAAAGCCATTAAAATCAAATTTTGTAAAAACAAAACAGAATTTACTCTGTATTTTATATATGCAGTGGGCAAATTGATGTACATGCACTAAGGAAAAAATAGAGAGATAATTAGCATTCTTACATCATTTATTTGCTTTAAGAAATACACTCTCATCAAACAATTCACTTTCCAAAATAGAGGCTCAAGGAAAAACATTTTAATTTTTATTTTTAAGACCTTGGAATCCATTATAGAAACTGACAGGAAGATTACTCATGTTTGTTATTTTCAGGAACAAAGAGATTTTTCCAAAGGTTAATCCAAGCTAACAAATACACAAAAACTCTCACGAATGAACTTATATGTGGACTAGGTGTTTCTAGTAAGAAAAAAAAAGACTAGAGAAAATATCCATTAAGTATTACTAGAAGATGGAAAAAGTTGTAGTCCTAAGCTTTAAGATGAATTTTCAAGTGTACCCCCAGCATCAGGAAGACATGTCAATAGGAAAGACAATCTGCAAGACGCAAATATATGGTTAACTTTCCAATTGTGCTAGAACAAACCCTGCATGGTCTATCATCCAATACTCCAACTTCTCTCCCTTAATTCCTGATTTCTCCTGTTATAGCCACATTACATCCTGACTTTGTCTCATATGACTAACCTATAGTACCCAAAGTCTTAATAACTTGCTGTAACAAAAAGAAAAAAAGGAGTCAATCCAGTCATTTGGCATCAACTGAATCACAGATTAGGTCATTTTTCCTGAATGTGATTTTCTTTTTTCTGAAATCAACCAAAACATATGATCAACGTTAATACACTGGTTAATTAATTGCTTGATATCATGTGAGCTAAGTATAATAATTATTCTATTTCTCTACTTATAAAAATATCTACCATGTAAACCTTGAAATTTTCAGAAGAATAGAAATAATTAAAACAATAATAAACATTTGTTTTGTACTTTTTATATGCCAGTCACTGTATTAAGCATGAGTTAATTCTAAACCTCAGAATGCCATGAAGTGAGTATCATTTTTATGTCCATTTTGCAGATGAAGAGAGAAAAGCACAGATGAAGACTGTGACTTGTTCAATGTCTATTAGTACGTGGCAAAAGCAGATTTGAAAACACCTATTTTTAACTCCATCACCTATACTCTCAACTACTCTGCCCACTACTCTGGTGCAATTTCTCCTGAAGCAGCTCACCATGGAGTCTTCCGTCTAATAAAATCTCCTGCAAATGAGTTAAGAAGAGAAGAGACTGATAATCTACTGTTATCTGTGTCGGAAAACAATGCAGACCCAATTATGTAATTCACTGAAGCTTTAAAAATGGAAAAGTCTATGTGCTTAAAGTAAAAACTGCATAATAATCTGCAAGAGCTGTAAATAGGGCTCTTGAGGAGATTCGTTTGTGCCCTGATTTCCTGTGCTGACATTAGACTGGCACTGCTAACAGTGTCAACGCAGTCTGCACAAATGATTACACAGACTGCTTGGAAAAGAATCAAAATGAATAATTTCATAGTTACTCCAAAGCACTGTCATGGTGCTACATCAGATACAGTGATGAAGGTGACACCTCATACATACGCATATCTGGGGTGGGCAGGGATGGAGTTTGATCCAAATACATGAGTGGGAGTGGGTGGGCAGGGATAAGGGGAATTGATTCTTTTAATTACAAAATGATGCAAATTCTTTTTAATGAAAAAATATCTCAAGATAGTAATTAGACTCTGATTACATGTACATATATATGTACACATACACCAGTGTTTTTCCCCCAGAGTAAGATAAATACAAGTTAATATTCTCTTAACAATGTAAGGGTCCTGCTTAACATTAACATTGCATCATCTATAACACAGTGATAGTCTTTGTAAGTACTAAGGCATTAATTCTTTATATATGTCATATAAGACTTAGGTCTTGCTTTCAAAGAACTCACAGATATTTGGAATAGACAGAAAACTGGCTACATGTTCTAAGAACTGTGTTTATTCATTCAACATACATACATTTATTAAAGAATTATTATATGCTAGGCAATATAAAAGACGTTAGGAAGACAAAGGTGATCCAGGCACAACCCCTGTGTTCAAGTAGCTCACAAGGAAGTAGAAGGCCCAAGGGGCCCTGGGAACAGAGCAGGTAACTCAGCTTACCTGAGAACAGATTCAAAAACAATAAGCAACTTTCCAGTGGGGTGAAAGAGAAGACTATTAGACAAAGAAGGATTTGATGTCTTGAAGTATGACAGTTCTAGTAAGGATAACACAGACTCCCTGTGGCTCAGTGGCAGGACATATTACTGGAGCCAGAGCCTTAAATGTCAATGCCCTTTTAGTGATAAAGTATACAATTAATCCTTCTAACCAACAGAAACTGGTGGTCATGTCTTCTGTATGTAAAGCTACTCAGAGTGTGGTCTTCCAGCATTATTGGAAAACTGGTTAGAAATGTAGAAACACAGAATTACACAATCTCAGGCCCTACCCCAGACCTACTGAGTCATAATTTACATGTTAACAAAAGATTCCCAGGTGCTTCCCTCACATTCAAGTTTGAATGGTACTCCTTTAAGCCAGTGATCCTAAACCTTGGCTATACCCTGGAATCATCTGTAGCACTCCAAAAAAACCCACTCATGCTCTCCCCACCCCACGGACTCTGATTTGTTTATTTTTTCCTGGGGTCAGAACATATTCATATGTTTAAAGTTCCACAGGTGGGGTGCCTGGATGGCTCAGTTGGTTACGTGTCCGACTCTTGTTTTTGGTTCAGGTCATGACCTCACAGTTTGTGATTTTGAGCCCCCCATCAGGCTTTGCACTGACAGAGCCTGCTTGGGATTCTCTCTCCCTCTCTCTCTCTTGCCTCTCTCTCTCTCTCTCTCTCTCTCTCTCTCTCTCTCTCTCTCTCTCTCAAAATAAATAAATAAAAAGCTAAAAAAATATATTTAAAGCTCCACAGGTAATTCTAATGCACAAATAGAGTTCAGAAGCACTGACCAAGAACAGTATATTCTAAAGTTGGCAAAATGTCAGAACCACCCAAGAGATGCCCTGTCCCAGACACAGTACATCACAGTTTCTGAATATGGATGTTGACAATTTCTGGGTTTATGTGAGTGTGGGTGTGGGTGCACATAAGTGAGTTTTTGTGTAAGATTTGGTTGCACAGCTATGTTTATGAACAAAAGATCAAAGAAGAAAGGCATAAACCACAACCCACTATCTACAAAATCTTGGCACGGGATGAAGACCGGGAGTTTTTAAAGCAATGATATCCTGCTCTATTTTACTTATTGAGTTGTTTGAGAATTATTGGATTATATATTTGAAAAATCTGTGTAAATTATAGAAATATAATAGAATTAACAATTTGGACCTAACAAATTACTATGGAAAGTTGCCAAATTCAATTGAATGGCTTTGTTTTGTGTTTATTGAACTTGCTTAATGGAAAATAGCAAAGATTCCTCAAGTGTTCCTCTTTCTACCACTCTGGGAGCCACTATGTACACTCCATAGCCTGGGTAGCCACCATCCACAAATATGCTGTTGGTAAGTACACATTATCACGAGGCACAGCATGAGTGCAATATGCTTACTGCCTGGTGTGTTTTGGGCCATCATCGGAAGCATGTGTGGCAGAGGCAGGAGAGAGTATGTGAATGTAAATTTAGCAGGTACGGTATGTGCAAATTTTCCAAAAGAAGGTGGACATTGGTTGCATATGCGAGTATGAAATGCTATAGAAACCCTCAATAGAAAGGAGAAAGAATCAAGGCCATGCTACTGACAGTCATTCTCAGTGTTTAAGATGTTTAAGGTGATCTTATTGTGTCTTATTGTTTAAGATGATCTTATTGTGTCTAAGTATAAAGGTGATGAGAGGTTTTAGTCTGAGTTCAGTGGTAACACTTGAGAAGTTTGAACTATTTTTGCTTCTGAAGCATGTATGTCATCGCCAATTTTTTTTTTTATTTTTAAAGAAAGACAATGCTTGTATACACTATAAAGAGACGTCTGTTTCTGTGTTTCATATTATCTCCTTCAAAGTTAAACCCTGTGTTAACTGCATCTTTTAATTGTGTTTATCCTGAAGAAACTCACGAAGTCTCTTAAAAGAGGGGGTTTTCACTAAAATAGATTTGCCTGGAAAAGTTTGCAGTTTCTCATCCTTGTAAACAGATACATTTTCCTATAAATGCTTTAAACTTTAAATTGATTAAAGGAATTAAGGTCACTAGAGGAGAGACAAAAAAAGGAACTAAAATATACTAGAACCACGTAGCCAGAAGAGAGCTCCAGGGATCTAGCCTTTTATTTATTAAAAGGATTGAAACTAAGGAGTTACCTTAACCTTAAAAGCATCTCTCAAGAAATAGCCATCCTAGCCCCATTTAGTAAGAGACTCCTGGAAGGTTATTCTAAGCTAAAACCCTTCCTGCTAAAATTCTCATTGCATTTATCTCCTTTCTACTTGTATTTATGGAAATATACATGTTTGCTTACAAATGACATCTCTTCAGAGACCTGAAATCTGTTACCTCAGTTCCCCAACCCTGAATTCAATTTGGCTTCATGTCAAGTGACCCAGGTTTCTTTAGCTTTTCCTTTATTCTCAATCTTTTAATCACTCACTTATACTCCTTGCACATAATAGAAAATTGATAAATACTTATTACATCAAATTGACTCAGCTGATTTCCTCTATATTTCTGATTAGACCACATCTTATTTCAGTTATGAAGTCCTAACATAGAGGCAGCTACACTCAAAGGAGAATATAAATAACCCTGAGTAGAATAATTTGTGACACCTATACACACTGTGCGTGCATGTGCGCACATACTCTCTCTCTCTCTCTCTCTCTCTCTCTCTCTCTCTCACACACACACACACACACACACACACACACACACACACACACTCCTTTCATTGCCACCCAGCTTTTCTACCAGTCCTGTTCTGTGGAATTTACTTTTGACCTCAATTAGGTTACTTTTAAGGCCGCTAATACTTTAGGAGGTCATTCCTTTCTTCAATAACCTGAGACTCTAAGAACATTGGTGTATCTGCCTGGTAAATCATTATCAAGCATGTGCTAAGCGATTGACAACTGATTATGGGCAAATATTACTGGTCTAAGAATCTGGATGAACTGTTTTCACAAACTTCTCTCTTTTATTTATTTTATTTACCCAAGTTGAGACTATAATTTCTGAGTACATATAATGTACCGAGCACTACTGGGAATAAAATGTGAAGGAATGCAACCCCTGTTTTAATGAACTAAAAATCTATTTTTATAGATTTTTATACAGTATACACATGTATACTGTAATCACAATTCAAATTTGTAAATACAAATACAGAGGTTTCAGAAGGTATTGTGAGAATACAGGGGAAGTATGTATAGTGGAAGGCTCAGCTGGGAGAACACATGTCAGGCCAGACTTGTTTAGAGAATGCACAATCACAGCAAATGGAGTTAAACATTGTCAAGGAATCCTTTCCTCTAGGCAACAACCTATGGATTTTCTCCTGGCCACTCCGGAGATATTCCTGGCACATAAGCATGACAAGAAAAGGGGTAAAAAAGGAAATAAAAGAAGGGGTAGGAGAGAAGAAGAGAGGAGGAAGAAAGCAAAGGAATGGAGAAGGAAGGGAAATGGCAAGGACCATCTTGCTTGGAAAGCTCCTGAAACAACTCGCCACTACTCTTATTTCTAACATGTAGCTCTACAACCCCTCTCCTTCCTAGTTCTTCATGGTAATGTTATATTCACAAAAGTTTTAGGAGTTTTTATGTGATTGGATATTGGGTCTTAGTTGAAGCACTTTGTAACCAAGCAAAGTGGCAGTGGCTGACTCGTCTTCCTTTGATTCCAACAGTATTTGCCAATACTGTCCTTTGCACTAGGATTCCACTGCAAACTCACAGGAGACAGGGACAGATTCCCACTCATCCCTACAGAACCTATTACACAGCTGAGGGACCTTTAAATTGGTTGCCTCCTGAGACTGCTTCTAGAAAAAATGACCAGTTCTGATTTTAAGCCCGTATTGTAATTTTGTCATCCTCACAGACAAAATCACATTTTGGCCTTTATTTGATTTTACATTCTAATTGCTCATGTTCCACCTGGGTCTCTTTTCTTTAGACTCTGTAGAGAATAGTATTTATACATGCACTCCCCTATCTCTATTATATTTAAACCTGTTTATAACTGCCCAATTTTCACCAAGTCTCATAGCCACAGCAAATAGTTTTAACCCTGTGAAAAGCATTTCTCAAAATGTGTCCCATAAAATAACAGTTCTTTGAGATGCTTAAAGAAGAAAGTTTATACTCAAGTAAGAAAAAATTATGCAAAGTGTCTGCACAACCATATGGTTTAGAAAAAGTTTTAACATCTCTCAAGGTTAGTATTCTAAAGATCATAGTAACCTGGATACATTTTAAAATTACAGATCCTTGGGGCCCAACTTCCTTCCAATATTCCTTAATGAGAATATTTTGTAGTAAGTCTGAAAAATCTTTATTTTTTGTAACTCCCCTAAGTATCCATGATGTCACCATCCTGATCTGGATTCCAAAGCCAATATTTGAAGGTCTCTATTCTCCAAAACTCTTCAACACCCTTTTGTTGATCATCTGAAAGCATTCCTTTACCACTCTATTAATCAACTAACAATTATCCACAATGCTTTCTGATAACATTCATTGCATTCTTAAGAAAAGTCTGTAACTATTTGGATTATTTATAAACATGATGCAAATAGGTAAGTAGCTATTTCAGATTTTAACTCTGGAATGCCCCCACCCTTCTAATTTTTTCTTCTCTCCCAAGCCAAACTTCCCCCAACTTAATGTTGGTATGTGTCCATGATTTTCAGAACATTAACATGCTTCGTGTATTAATGGGAAATGGGTTAATCACTATGGACTTCAATGTTAGTGATCTTTGCATGTGGCAATAAATTATTATAACTTTCTTAGCAGATTCACAAAAATAGATTTTATACTACTTTAGCTAATTTTTCAAAAAATGTGGAACTTAAGTTTTTATTTCAGAACTGTTTGGAGTTTTCATCTTAATTTTCACTTACAAAAATAGTTTTAAACTGGTAAAAACTCAAGTAAGTCTAAAGTGTGCAATAAGCAATCAAATGTGAGTTATAAGTTGAGGTCTAGTGTACAATGAACAGCACAAAAATAACTGGGGACTGATTGTCTACAGTATGGAAAGTTAATGAGAAAGAACTAGTATATAATAGAGACTAATTTTTAACTGAACATAACACTTGCATTGAATCTCAAGTGCACTCTTAGAAATTATCAGATATACAAGGTGATGGAAAGGTTTTCTGAGCTATTTAAAAAATTATTTGCTTCCTCCTTTATAAATTTACCCTCAAGATTAATGAGAAACAGCATTTGATCTTATTCTTTTTTTCTGACTCTTAACTTCCATCTTTTTAACAAAAGACATTGTATTTTGACTTGTAAAATATATGTTATTACCGCATGAGCCAAAATTAATGTTTAAAATTCAGCATGTCAGCAATGTTAAGTAAGATATAATACCAATCAAGATATTTGATGCTATTTTTGGATCATGTCAAAATCCTATTCTGTTCTTCATCTTATTTCACAGAAGACAGACAGTAAGCACTTACAACTTTTTCCAAAATCTGGCAATACTTGCAATAAAGACTAAGACTTCACTATAGTTATATATAATTGGCATTTATTTTCTGGCAGCTATCCTCTGCTAAAAAATAGAAAACTCTGAATGATCATATTCCTCAGTTTAGGAACCAAGGATTCTTTCCGAATGAGGGAGACTTTGAGGCTAGAAATTCAGCCTTGATACATGGTTTCTTTATGATTGAAGCCTCCCCAAATCCTAACGAAAAATGATTCAGGATACAGTGGCTACAACCCATGATAGTGGCTAACACCTCTGCAACAGAACTAAAACACATGGGTGTATCGTGTAGCAGTATAAACATCATTGAAGTTAGTAATGCAGTGTGCATGCACATTCGTGTGTGTGTGTGTGTTTGTGTGTGTGTGTTCAACTTTTGCCAGACTGATAGGAGAAAAGAACACGTAATTGTTTACTGGTATACTCCTGAGCTTGTAGAACTTTGTCACATATTTACTGGCTACTTGTATTTCTTCTTTCACCTAAATCATATAATGTATATACTTTTTTATCAGTTTCTTGTTTGGTTGTTCTCTTTTTTTAATTGACTTTCATTTGTTTCATGCAGTATTGATACTAAAAGTTGCTGTCCAATATATGCTGCAAATATTTTGTCTTTACCTCTTATAAGGAACCAATGGAAAGTATATTCTGCTTATTTCATTCTAGCTCCTGAAATACCCTCTGAGTTTGCTATAATTTTTCTTTTTCTTTTATTATTATTATTTTTTATAGTAGAGAGAAACCTGTCTTCCTGCATGGAGAAAGGAAGAGAAGAGATCTATAAATCAATGTTAACTATCCGAACTACTTATATTCTTCCCACAGGTGAGCTCAATTACACGAGCAACTACTGAAGCTGAAGGGTTGTTTTTTCCCCCAAGTATATCATGCTAGTAGCAATCTTCATCCAACAAGTTACCTCCTGTTTTTGACGTCTATCAGATCAGCTTCTTTATCAGTGTGTAAGGCGTCATTGGGATAGGTTGGCTCCCGGTTCCCTGGAGGTAATTCTGAACTAAAAATATAGTAATCTTTCCCTGAAAAGAGCTATAATAATTCTCTTCATAGATCTTTCAAGTCAGGAACTAAATCCCACTCATCCCAAGACACAAAAAATAAGTAATATTACATGAAGAAAGTATTTGAATATTTGCTTAGAATAATTCTAGAATTATTTAAGATTTTTTTCTTTTGGTCAAGTCCTCAAAATATAGATTTAAATATTTTCTTTTTTAACAGCTTTATTTAGATTTGATTTATATACAATAAACTGCATATATTAAAATTTGCAATTTAATAAATTTTTATAAATGCAAATCTCTTGAAATCATTACTATAATTGCTAATAAACATATTCATCACCCCCAAAAGTTTCTTCTTGACTATGTATAATTTCCACACCATGCCTAGGCAACCATTGATGGTTACTAAAGTGTCTATTCAATTTTTTTACCCAGTTTTTTATAAGCTTGTATGATTTCTTATTAAGTTTTAAGAGTTCTTTACAGATTCTGAATACAAGTCCTTTATCATATATATGCTTTACAAATATTTTCTATGAGTCTGTGGCTTATCTTTTCATTCTCTTAAGAGAATCTTTTGAAAAGTAGAAACTTTTAATTTTTAATGAAATCCAACGTATCTTTTTTCTCTTATGTGTATGTTTGTCTTGCCATATATGAGAATTCTTTGCTAACCCAAAGTCACAAAAGTTTTCCTATCTTTTTTTCTATGAGTTTTATAGTTTTCACTTTGTATTTAGGCCAATGATTCATTTTGAGTTCATTATAACATATGATGTAGATTATGGAACAATGTTTGTTTTGGTTTGGTTTGGGTTATTTTGCACATGGTTAGTCAACTGAGCATCATTTGATGAACGCTGTTCTTTCTCCACTAAATTGACTTTGCACCTTTTCAAAAACTATTTGTTCATATATGCGTGTCTCTGTTTCTGGACTTTCCATCCTGTTCCTTTTACCTATTTATCTATCTTTGTCAGTACCAAAACTGTATGGTTAAAATAGCTTTATAGTGTCTTGACATTAGATAGTATTTGTTCTTCAACTTTATTCTTCTTTTTTTACACATTTATTTTATCTAATTTAGGTATTTTGCATTACCCCATTAATTTTAAGTCTGCCTGAAAATTAATTATTAATTATTAATTTTAGTTTGTCTAGTCTCACAAAGATTCCTGTTGGGATTTGATTGGAATTGTGTTAAATCTTTACATCAATTTGGGGAGAATTTACATCTCAACAATATTGAGTCTTCCAATCTGTAAATGGTACACCTCTCCATTTACTTAGATATTTACTTTAAATAGTGCTTTATATTTTTCTGTATGCAGGTCTTTAATACCTTTTGTCAGACTTAGTCATACATATTTCATATATCTGATGCTATTATGAATAGGACTTTAAAAGTTTTTATATATTATCTGGTATAAAAATATAAGTGATTAATGTATTTTGAGTTTGTCTGTTGCCCCCTTGCTAAACCGATTATTATTAGACACTAATACCCCAGATTTTGGGGGTATATTTCCTTGGGTTTTCGTTTTTTTTTTTTTTTTTTTTTTTTTTTTTGTTTTTGAGACAGGGAGAGACAGAGCATGAACAGGGGAGGGTCAGAGAGAGGGAGACACAGAATCTGAAACAGGCTCCAGGCTCTGAGCTGTCAGCACAGAGCCTGACACAGGGCTCGAACTCATGGACTGCAAGATCATGACCTGAACCGAAGTCAGCTGCCCAACTGACTGAGCCACGCAGGCGCCCCAATTTCCTTGGGTTTTCTACATAATCATATCATCTGTGAATAAAGACAGCGTTACCACTTTCTTTCCACTCTAAATAAACATATTGTCTCTTTTGGTTTGATTTGATTTATCCTCCATTATTTTTGTATTCTGAGAGAAAAATAATGTCATGTGAGATGTTAAAGTAAAAGACAAGACTCTGAATGCTGACTCTACAGATTGGTGTTCATATACCTAGCCAAGTTATTTAAATGTACTAAATGCATTTCTTCAGTTATGAAATGGGTTTCATAATAGTTCGTCTCTCAAAAAGTTGTTGGAAAAAACAAATGAAAGTTGAAGGTAATGCCAAAGTTAGTTATTATTATCTTCAGGAATATGATCATGAATGAGGCAGGAGTCCAAATAGTGAAGAAAAAAAAAAGATACACAATTAAGGAGATAAATAGAACCAAAAATTAGTTCAGTCTTTATACAAAGAGAATTCAAAGCCTTGAACACTTAGGGGCCAGAAGGATATAGATTAGGATAGAAAGTTGTATTTATTACCTTTATTCTCCTCATTTTTTCCTGGGTGAGCCCAAGATGTATGATGTTTTTAGGACAATTATGCTATGTCATAGATGGACATATGTGTTGCATAACAATCACAGACTACTCTAGTTTATATAGAATTCAGTATTCTCAGAATTCCAATAAAGAGCATAAAGAAAAATAAGCAAACAAACAAAAACAAAACTGAGTAAGCATATACCAAACCATCCAAAAACCTGACCTCTGGATTGATACATGATTGTGTAGTAAGAATCAAGAGTGTCAGCAGAGGCATTGATTATGATAACAGTGATCATGTGAGTATGAATGGAGTGAGGAACCAACAAGCAGCATTATTGAAGCAGATAGTGGCTACCCTTAAAAAGAACAAATCCTTGACCTAAAGTTGAAAGATGGTGGCGTAGGAGGACACTGGGCTCACCACGTCCTGCTAATCACTTAGATTCCACCCACATCTGCCTAATTTACCCAGAAAACCACCAGAAGACTAGCAGAATGGACTCTCTGGAGCCAAGCGTAGATGAGAGGCCCAGGGAAGAGGGTAGGAAGGACGGAGAGGCGGTGCGTGCTACACGGACTGGCGGGAGGAAGCCAGTGCAGTAGACGGGCAGCCAGCCCACCTGCAAGGCAGAGCCCCCAAGTCTGGCTTGCAAAAGCAGAGGGGCCAGATGGAGTGTGTTCTGACAGCCAGCAAGACTTATTATCTGGAATGTTATAAGTCAACAGCTCTGCTCCGAGAGCGGGAGGGCTAAAGGACAATGGGAGGGAGAATTATTGAGCCCTGAAGACAGAGCTCAGCTTGGCAGGGAACAAAGGCACAGGAAGTGCCATCTCCCTCACCCCATCCCCCAGCCAAAATCCCAAAGGGAACCAGTTCCCTTCACGAACTTGCTTGCACCGCACAAACACCCAACACTGTGCTTCTGCGGTTCCATCCCTCCGATGGGTCTGCCTCCCTCCCGGTGCCACAGGGCCCCTCCCGAAACAGACCACCGAAGGCAAAGCAAGCTGAGCCTACCCCTCCTGCCCCTGTGCACCTTGCGGATCCACCTCAGCTAATACGCCAGACCCCATCAAAGCAGCACCACAAGGCTGGCAGTGTGCAAGTAGCCCAGACAGAGGCCACACCACTCCACAGTGAGTCCTGCCCCTGGGAGAGGGGAAGATAAGCTACACACCGGTCTGACTGTGGTCCCAGTGGTGGGCTGGGGGCACACATCAGGTCTGACTGTGGCCCCGCCCACCAATGCAAGTTACTCCAGACAACACAGGGGAAGAGCCCTGTAATTCCCCGCCATTCCAGGGACTATCCAAAATGACAAAATGGAAGAATTCTCCTCAAAAGAAACTCCAGGAAGTAGCAACAGCTAACTAACTGATCAAAAACGATTTAAGCAATATAGCAGAAAATGAATTTAAAATAATAGTCATAAAATTAATCGCTGGGCTTGAAAAAGTATAGAGGACAGCAGAGATTCTATTACTACAGAGATCAAGGGACTAAGAAACAGGAGGAGCTAAAAAATGTTATAACTGAGCTGCAAAACAAAATGGAGGCGACCACACCTCGGATTGAAGAGGCAGAGGAGAGAATAGGTGAATTAGAAGATAAAATTCTGAAAAAAGAAGCTGAGAAAAAGAGAGATAAAAAAAATCCAGGACCATCAGGGGAGACTTAGAGAACTAAGTGACATAATTAAACGAAATAACATGTGCATAATTGGGATTCCAGAGGAGGAAGAAAGAGGGAAAGGTGCTGAAGGTATACTTGAAGAAATCATAGTTGAGAACTTCCCTGAACTGGGGAAGGAAAAAGACACTGAAATCCAAGAGGCACAGAGAACCCCCTTCAGACGTAACTTGAATCAATCTTCTGCATGACATATCATAGTGAAACTGGCAAAATACAAGGATAAAGAGAGAATTCTGAAAGCAGCTAGGGATAAACATGCTCTAACATATAAAGGGAGACTGATAAGACTCGTGACTGATCTCTCTACTGAAACTTGGCAGGCCAGAAAGGAATGGCAGGAAATCGTTAATGTGATGAACAGAAAAAAATATGCAGCCGAGAATCCTTTATCCAGCAAGTCTGTCATTTGGAATAGAAGGAGAGATAAAGGTCTTCCCAAACAAACAAAAACTGAAGGAATTCATCACCACTAAACCAGCCCTACAAGAGATCCTAAGGGGGACCCTGTGAGACAAAGTACCAGAGACATCACTACAAGCATGAACTACAGACATCACAATGACTCTAAACCCGTATCTTTCTATAATAACACTGAATATAAATGGATTAAATGCTCCAACCAAAAGACATAGGGTATCAGAATGGATAAAAAAAACCAGACCCATCTCTTTGCTGTCTACAAGAGACTCATTTTAGACCTGAGGATACCTTCAGATTGAAAGTGAGGGGATGGAGAACTATCTATCATGCTACTGGACGTCAAAAGAAAGTTGGAGTAGCCATACTTATATCAGACAAACTAGACTTTAAATTAAAGGCTGTAACAAGAGATGAAGAAGAGCATTATACAATAATCACAGGGTCTATCCATCAGGAAGAGCTAACAATTATAAAAGTCTATGCGCCTAATACGGGAGCCCCCAAATATATAAAACAATTACGCACAAACATAAGCAACCTTATTGATAAGAATGTGGTAACTGCAGGGGACTTTAATACCCCACTTACAACATTGGATAGATCATCTAGACACACAGTGAATAAAGACACAAGGGCCCTGGATGATACATTGGCTCAGATGGACTTGACAGATATATTTAGAACTCTGCATCCCAAAGCAACAGAATTTACTTTCTTCTCAAGTGCACATGGAACCTTCTCCAAGATAGACCACATACTGTGTCACAAAACAGCCCTTCATAAGTACACAAGAATTGAGATCATACCATGCATACTTTCAGACCACAATGTGATAAAGCTTGAAATCGACCACAAGAAAAAGTCTGGAAAACTTCCAAAAGCATGGAGGTTAAAGAACACCCTACTAAAGAATGAATGGGTCAACCAGGCAATTAGAGAAGAATTAAGAAATATATGGAAACAAATGAAAATGTAAATACAATAATCCAAACGCTTTGGGATGCAGCGAAGGCAGTCCTGAGAGGGAAATACATTGCAATCCAGGCCTATCTCAAGAAACAAGAAAAATCCCCAATACAAAATCTAACAGCACACCTAAAGGAAATAGAATCAGAACAGCAAAGACACCCGAAACCCAGCAGAAGAAGAGAAATAATAAAGATCAGAGCAGAAATTAACAATACAGAATCTAAAAAAAACTGTAAAGCAGATCAATAAAACCAAGAGTTTTTTTTTTTTTAAAAATAAATGAAATTGATGAACCTCTAACCAGGCTTCTCACAAAGAAAAGTAGGATGACCCAAATAGATAAAATCATGAATGAAAATGGAATTATTACAACCAATCCCTCAGAAATACAAGCAATTATCAGGGAATACTATTAAAAATTATATGAGAACAAACTGGACAACCTGGAAGAAATGGACAAATTCCTAAACACCCACACACTTCCAAAACTCAAACAGGAAGAAATAGAAAGCTTGAACAGACCCATAACCAGTGAAGAAATTGAATCAGTTATCAAAAATCGCCCAACAAATAAGAGTCCAGGACTACATGGCTTGCCAGGGGAATCCTACCAGACATTTAAAGCAGAGATAATATCTATCCTTCTCAAGCTTTTGCAAAAAATAGAAAGGGAAGGAAAACTTCCAGACTCATTCTATGAAGCCAGCATTACTTTGATTCCTAAACCAGAGACCCAGTAAAAAAAGAGAACTACAGGCCAATATCCCTGATGAATATGGATGCAAAATTTCTCAATAAGATACTAGCAAATCGAATTCAACAGCTTATAAAAAGAATTATTCACCATGATCAAGTGGGATTCATTCCTGGACTGCAGGGCTGGTTCAACATTCGCAAATCAATCAACGTGATAAATCACATTAATAAAAGAAAAAAAAAAGAACCATATGATCCTGTCAATTGATGCAGAAAAAGCATTTGACAAATTTCAGTACACTTTCTTAATAAAAACCCTCGAGAAAGTCGGGATAGAAGGAACATACTTAAACATCATGAAAGCCCACAGCTAATATCATACTGAATGGGGAAAAACTGAGAGCTTTTTCCCTGAGACCAGGAACATGACAGAGATGTCCACTCTCACCAATGCTGATTAACATAGTGTTGGAAGTCCTAGCATCAGCAATCAGACAACAAAAGGAAATCAAAGGCATCAAAATTGTAAAAGATGAAGTCAAGCTTTCACTTTTTGCAGATGACATGATATTATACATGGAAAATCCGACAGACTCCACCAAAAGTCTGCTAGAACTGATACATGAATTCAGCAAAGTTGCAGGATACAAAATCAATGTACAGAAATCAGTTGCATTCTTATACGCTAACAATGAAGCAACAGAAAGACAAATAAAGAAACTGATCCTATTCACAATTGCACCAATAATCATAAAATACCTAGGAATAAACCTAACCAAAGATGTAAAAGATCTGTATGCTGAAAACTACAGAAAGCTTATGAAGGAAATTGAAGAAGATATAAAGAAATGGAAAAACATTCCATGCTCATGGATTGGAAGAATAAATATTGTCAAAATGTCAATACTACCTAAAGCTATCTACACATTCAATTCAATCCCAATCAAAATTACACCAGCATTCTTCTCAAAGCTAGAACAAGCAATCCTAAAATTTGTATGAAACTACAAAAGGACCCAAATAGCCAAAGTAATTTTGAAGAAGAACACCAAAGCAGGAGGCATCACAATCCCAGACTTTAGCCTCTACTACCAAGCTGTCATCATCAAGACAGCATGGTATTGGCACAAAAACAGACACATAGACCAATGGAATAGAATAGAAACCCCAGAACTAGACCCACAAACGTATGGCCAACTCATCTTTGACAAAGCAGGAAAGAACATCCAATGGAAAAAAGACAGTCTCTTTAACAAATGGTGCTGGGAGAACTGGACAGAAACATGCAGAAGGATGAAACTAGACCAGTTTCTTACATCATTCACAAAAACAAACTCAAAATGGATAAAGGACTTGAATGTGAGACAGGAAATCATCAAAACCCTAGAAGAGAATGCAGGAAAAAAAAACTCTCTGACCTCAGCCACAGCAATTTCTTACTTGACACATCCCCAAAGGCAAGGGAATTAAAAGCAAAAATGAACTATTGGGACCTCATGAAGATAAAAAACTTCTGCACAGCAAAGGAAACAACCAACAAAACTAAAATGCAACCAACGGAATGGAAAAAGATATTTGCAAATGACATATCAGACAAAGGGCCAGTATCCAAAATCTACAAAGAGCTCACCAAACTCCACACCCGAAAAACAAATAATCCAGTGAAGAAATGGGCAGAAAACATGAATAGACACTTCTCTAAAGAAGACATCCAGATGGCCAACAGGCACATGAAAAGATGCTCAACGTCGCTCCTCATCAGGGAAATACAAATCAAAACCACACTCAGATACCACCTCACACCAGTCAGAGTGGCCAAAATGAACAAATCAGGAGACTATAGACACTGGAGAGGATGAGGAGAAATGGGAACCCTCTTGCACGGTTGGTGGGAATGCAAATTGGTGCAGCCGCTCTGGAAAACAGTGTGGAGGTTCCTCAAAAAATTAAAAATAGACTTACCCTATGACCCAGCAGTAGCACTACTAGGAATTCACCCAAGGGATACAGGAGTACTGATGCATAGGGGCACTTGTACCCCAATGTTTATAGCAGCACTCTCAACAATAGCCAAATTATGGAAAGAGCCTAAATGTCCATCAACTGACGAATGGATGAAGAAATTATGGTTTATGTACAAAATGGAATACTACGTGGCAATGAGAAAGAATGAAATATGGCCTTTTGTAGCAATGTGGATGGAACTGGAGAGTGTGATGCTAAGTGAAATAAGTCATACAGAGAAGGACAGATTCCATATGTTTTCACTCCTATGTGGATCCTAAGAAATTTAACAGAAGAACACGGGGGAGGGGAAGGAAAAAACAATGGTTAGAGAGGGAGGGAGCCAAAACATAAGAGACTCCTTAAAATTGAGAACAAATTGAGGATTTATGGGGGGGGGGGGTGGGAGGGAGGGGTGGGTGGGTGATGGGTATTGAGGAGGGTACCTGTTAGGATGAGCACTGGGTGTTGTATGGAAACCAATTTGACAATAAATTTCATATAAAAAAAAATCCTTGAAAGTACAGATTGTCTTAAGAACTGTGATCATGTGATATTTGAAGAGGAAAGAGAATAGTGTGTGATGCAACCCAGTTTTCTATAATGGAGGCCATTTGAGTCTGTGGCCATACTCACTGAAAGGGTGATTTCGAAAAAACTAGCATGTGAAAACAACAAAGACTCAAATTTGCCTTAGACTAGGCTCTAAGTGGAAACGATTTCCATTAAAAATTTGTAAATATAAGATACATCACCTGAATTTGGACTTCACATTTAAATTACTTATTTGGACTGAATGTGTGCCAAGAAAATAATATAGAAAATACTCCTACAAGAATATGTTCTCTGGAACACCTGCCAAATTGTGTTCTGCTACAGAACTTTTTCAGAGAAACACACTTGTTAAAAAAAATATATTAATGCTTCCCACCAGGAGAATGGTAGATAAAGGATACCCCCAAAATCCATTCCTTTATAAAAGCAATGAAAAATTGTCAAAATAAACTTTTTTCTATTTCTGGAAATTAAGCAAAGCTTGCAACAATCCGAGGTGTGTTCATACAAGAAAAATCACTTAATAACACAGCTTTGCAGCATTTCAACTTGTTCTGTTCCCTTCCTCTTCTCCCCACTCCACAGTAGCCTTAAAAAAACATCAGGTTTGCAAGCATGGTAGCTGTAAGATCAGCAGCCTGAAGGCACTAGTGGGTCCATAACAGGATTGGACCTCCACAAAAGCCCCATTCCAGAGAATGGAGACCTGCCTGACAGTTGTCTGGAAAAATCTCCATTCCCAGGGCTTATATTTATTTGAACTCAGATTTTCCTCATTAAGAAAATCCTCATCCCCAGGTTATTTATCAAACAGTATCAGCAACAATTACTTAACATGATAGTTTCCTGCAGTGGTGATACTAGCTTTGGCAAACCTGAGACTGGCCAAGAAACTTAAAAGGAAAATCTGGAAATGAGATGCCCATACAGGACTTTGAAAAGCTCCAACATATTCCTGAGCATTTACAATTTCACATACAAACACAAAGTTGTTTTCATGTTCACGAAAAACAAAAAACAAAAAAACAAAAGACAAAAAAACCCTACACCCTAATCTCTCAACTGAAACACTGAGGCTCTACACAAGAAGGGAGTGAAGCCTCAGGAAAAGCTTTAAACTACCAGAATGTTAAAGGCACACCCAAACATAAACACAGAGTCCCTCAGAAAGGGTGGGAGACAGCGGTACAAAGTATTTAGTGAAATATCTGCTCAATCATTGGCTGACCACAAAGATAATCAAGTCATGACTTCAGTAACTGCACAGATTAAAGAATACAGACGGCAGAATTACTTCAGGAAAGTTACCAAACAAACCACAGCAATAGAAACAACAACAACATAAACAGCAGCAACAACAAAACCTGCCACATACTATTATTTAAAACTTCTAGTTTTCAAGGCGCCTGGGTGGCTGAGTCGGTTAAGCGTCTGACTCTTGGTTTCGGTTCAGGTCATGATCTCAGGGTTCATAAGTTCAAGCCCCACATTAGGCTCTTCACTGACAGTGTGGCATCTGCTTTGGATTCTCTGTATCCCTCTCTCTCTTCCTTCCCCTCACCTGCTTGCTTGCTTTCTCTCTCAAAAATAAATAGATATTTATTATGTTTTAAGTCATACTTTCTTTTTTTTTTTTTTTTTTTATGTTTAGTTTTGAGAGAGAGACAGAGCACAAGCAGGGGAGGGGAAGAGAGAGAGGGAGAGAGAATCTGAAGGAAGCTCCAGGCTCTGAGCTGTCAGCACAGAGCCCAACATGGGGCTTAAACCCACGAATGGTGAGATCATCACCTGAGCAGAAGTCAGACACTTAACTGACTGAACTATCCAGGCACCCCAAAAATAAATAGATATTTTTTTTTAAAAAATTTAATGTTTATTCATTTTTGAGAGACTGAGAACAAGTGGGGGGGGGGCATAGAGAGAGGGAGACACAGAATCCGAAGTAGGCTCCAGGCTCTGAGCTGTCAGCACAGAGCCCGATGCCAGGCTTGAACGCACTGACCATGAGATCATGACCTGAGCTGAAGTCAGAGGATTAACCAACTGAGCCACCCAGGTTCCCCTTAAAATTTTTTTTTAATTCTAGTTTTCAACTAGAAAATTCTAGTTTTCAAAGTATTATGAGACATGAAAGAAACACATAAGCATGGCCTATACACAAAGGTTAAAAGGCAGTCATTAGAAACAGTACCCAAGGAATCCCCTAAGTTGTACTCATTAGAAAAACATTTTAAAGCAGTCATTATAAATACATTTAACTAATGAAAAATTATATCTAACATATTAAAGAGAAGCATAAGAACAATTGCCAACCAAATACGAATATCAATAGAGGGAAGTTATTAAAAAGAACAAAATGGGGCACCTGGGTGGCTCAATTGGTTAAGTGTCTGACTTTTGGTTTTGGCTAAGGTCATGATCTCATGGTTTGTGATTTCAAGCCCCATGTCAGGCTCTGCTCTGGCAGCATGGAGACTGGGATTCATTCTCTCTCTCTCCCTCTCCCTCCCTCTCTCTCTCTCTCTCTCTCTCTCTCTCTCAAGAATAAATAAATAAATATTCTTTTTTAAAAAACAGAAAATCCCAAGTTAAAAGGAAAATAATAATAATGAAAAATTCACCAGAGGGACTTAGCCATGATTTGAGCTGGCAAAACAAAGAATCAGAACATTTGACAATAGATCAATAGAAGTCATCAACTCTGAGATGAAAGAAAAAGGAAAAAAGAAAAATGAATAGTTTCAGAAGCCTGTGGGACACCATCAAGACAATAATAAATGCATAAAGGGAGTCCCAGAGGAGAAGACAGAAAGTACATTTGAAGAAATAATGGTCTAAACTTCCTATATTTAATAAAAAATCAATTTACACATTCAAGAAGCTCAACAAATTCCAAATAGGATAAACTCAAAGAGATACTGAATTAGATATGTTAGAGTCTAATTCTCAAAAATCGAGAGAGATACTTGAAAGTAGAAAGATGAAAAAAGACTCATATAAGGGATGCTCAATAAAATGAACAACTGACTCTGAATAGAACAGAGTGGGGTGACATCTTCAAGACATTGAAAGACAAGGCTATTAACCAAGAATTCTACGCCCAGAAAAAACTATCCTTCAAAAATTTGAAGACACGACATTCCAAACAAACAACAACAACAACAACAAAAAAGCAGAGAACTTTTCACTAGCATACTTTCCCTATAAGAAATAAAAAAGAGTCCTTTAGTCTGTTATGAAAGCATAGTAGAGAGTAGTTCAAATCCACATAAAGAAAATGAAGAACAGTGCTAATAGAACCTACATAGTTAAATGTAAATAACAACATAATCATTTTTGTAACACTTTCTTCTTTTGAAACAGTGAAATGAAGTAATTATAAAAACTGTGTTGATGGGTTTATAAAGTACAAGTCTGTAATTTATATGACCATAATATTACAAAGGAGGAGAAAGAAACAGAACTATATTAGAAGAAAATTTTTGTATGCTATTGAAATGAAACTGGTATTAATCCAATCTAGATAATTTTAAACTAAAAATTTATTTTAATACCCAGAGCAACCACTAAAGAAAAAAAAATCTAAAAATATCTTTTAAAAAAGGGGGGATATAGAACCAGAAACCACATAAGATATATATATATACATATATATATATATATACACATATATATATACATATATATATTTTATATATATGCGTATATATATATACATATATATATATGTAAAACAACTAAAACAACAGATGTAAATGCCACATTGCCAGAAAGTACTTCATTTTTTTTTAATGTTTACTTATTTTTGAGGGAGAGAGAGACAGAATGCAAGCAGGAGAGGGGCAGAATGAGAGGGAGACACAGAATGTGAAGAAAGCTCCAAGCTCTGAGTGGTCAGCATAGAGCCCCATGCAGGGTTCAAATGCATGAACTGTGAGAATGTGACCTGAGCCAAAGTGAGATGCTCAACTGACTGAGCCACCCAGGTGCCCCACCAGTAAGTACTTTAAATGTAAATAGATGAAACAGTCTAATCAAAAGGCAAAAATTACCAGACTAGATTATAAAACAAGACACAACTGCACGTTCTTTATAGGAAGATTAAAAGATACAATAGATTTAATATAATGGGATAGAAAAGATAGATAATGCAAATAAAAACCCCAAGAAATCTTGAGTGATTATACTAATACCAAACAAAATATCAAAAAAAAAAAAAAAAAAAAGTTACTAGAGGGGTGCCTGGTGGCTCAGTTGGTTGAGCTACTGATTCTTAATTTCACCTCAGGTCATGATCAGGGTTTGTGAGTTCCAGCCCTGTGCTGGGCTCTGCTGACAGAGTGGAGCCGGCTTGGTATTCTCTCTCTCCCTTTCTCTCTATGCCCCTCCCTCACTTGCACAATCTCTCTTAAAAATAAATACACAAGAGGCACCTGGGTGGCTCAGTTGGTTGAAAGCCTCACTTCAGCTCAGGTCATGATTTCATGGTTGATGAGATCGAGCCCTACATCAGACTCACTACTGTCAGCTTGTCAGCTCAGAGCCCACTTCGGATCCTTTGTCCCCCTCTCTCTGCCCCTCCCCTGCTTATGCTCTCTCAAAAATAAATAAACATTAAACAAGAAAAATAAATAAATACACTTAAAAAAAAACCCAGTATGTTCTTGTATGCCAGACAGAAATTAAAAATTTCAATGAAAATGACATCATTCAAAAAGGCAAAAAATATAAGACACAGGAATAAATCTAACAAAATATGTTGGGAGCCTATACCAAAAATATCATAGAGTCACACAAAAATGCTTTCAGTTATGAGTATTTATTGGAAGCACAGTATAAGAGAATATTGATTCACTGGTAATACACTCAGGCCACCTAGAGGATGGGGCTCTCATTCTGTGTCCCAGTAACTACAGTAATGATAGCAGTAACTCTACTGACATTCTTCCTGGTCTAGTGACTGCTATGATATTGCAATTCCGTTCCTCTACAACTATTTCATACTGCTGTTTCTTTCCTTACTACACATAAACTTTCTGATGAAGAATCATATTAATTCAGTTCACACCTATTCAGGGTATGGTCCCTATTGGACAGAAATCTCTAAGAGATAGTAAAAATAATGATTGTTTATTATTGAATTCTTACTAAGGCCCAGATGCTTTTTTTATATTGTTTCATTTAAACTTAATAAAAACCATATGAAACAAGTACAATTCAGATCCCTTTTTACAAATAGGGAAACTGATGCTTAGAGTGGCTAAGTAAATATGCCAAAGTAATCCAGCTAGTAAGTGGTGGAGTGGATGAGTACAGGGTCCATGCTCTCAAACACTGTACACATGATCTAAATTACTGCCTCACTGGTTCAGTCTCAACAGTGTTACATTTCAGTAGAGTTTAAATTCTTGTTCTAATAACTGTGGCTATATATATTATAAAGCATTACAATCTCTTCACAAAAACTTGTTGCCAATTTTTAAAAAGGCAATAGAGATGGAAAATTCTTGTGTTATTACTCAGCTATAAAAGCACACCAATTCCTGTTTAGTATTTGGTGCCATTAAATAAAACTGGTAGTATAATTTATTTTAAGAACTACTACCCTGATACAGTAGATTTAATTTGCATTTTAAAAAATACCAACATCACTATGTTCTTATTTTTTTAAGGCACAGATTAAACACTTTTATATCCAAATGTGATACTTATCTTTGTGCTTTTTCTCTAACTTTTGCTCTATCAGAGGAATTCCAGACCCAAGAGTGAATGGCCCTATAATTAAAATGACAATGACTCTATATGAATACACTCCAGAATTCAGTGGGAGAGGAGCAGCAAAAGGGAGGTGATCAATCTCCATGGCTAACTGCTATAATATGGACAATAAAGTATCTAACACTTTCTATTATATTTCAGATTTCTTGGCAATAGTCACGGAACCTAACATTATGCTTTGAATTTAATAGGTACTCAAGAAGTTTGCATGGGGAATGAAAAGTGAATATACATTTTTCTTAAGATCCATAGCCTGTTTGTATTGACTTGTTGCAAACAAAAAACAGTACAAGTAGTAAGAAATATTTTCCCTAGACTGGGAAGTGGGGTTAAATCAACATTGCAAAGTCAGTTTCACATATATTTAGGGTGAATGACAACTGCACTGAAGCATCAACAGGTCAATTCAGGGCTGCAACAAGGGACTAGGTGAGTTGAATAAAATTGCAGCTTTTTAAAAACTCAACTACTGAATACACATTGCCCGTAAAATACTTCCCAGGACCCAGGAACTCCAGGCCGAGTTAACAAAGAAGAATTCAGTGTCCATAGGCATTTTACGTCATCTATAAATGCAGAGTCAGAAGTAGCAGAGAGAGTGTCTAGAAAATCATATAAATTTACTAAAGCCTTTGATACAGTACAAAGAAGCAGTTCTTATAAAAAAGGTAAAAACCAGAGACCATGAATCCCTAGCAGAAAAAAACCCAAGAAAACAATATGGTACTGATGTGCCCAGCTCCAAAAAAAAGGGATCTAGACACATGTGTGCAGGTGTCAACAAAATGGCGCTTTCCACTGCCCTTGAATGATGGAAAACCTCCATGAACAAAATTCCACAAAACACACTAACCCTAGCTGTAATCCAATACATTCCAGGCACTTCTGAATCATACACACTTAAGTGAAAGAAAGATCAAGAATATAAAATTTTAAAGTATGACTGATTCAGACCCAAGTAAAGCTGTATCTTTAAAATATGGATACTCTAAATTAATGTATCAGTTGATCCGGATATTTAAATATTGATATTAAAATAACTGACTTTTCATAAATAAAAATGATAGAGCTTCTCTAACAAAAAATAAGTCTGTGAATAGTATTTGACTATTTGAGAATTTTCAGGAAGTGTTTCATTCTTACTACTAATATTGAAAAGAGAATACATTTATGTCAAAAATAATAGACTCATTATAACTAGGCATTAATATCTAAATCTGTACCATTATCAGAAACATGAAATAGGGATAACACAGAAAGCACGAACCACTATTTTTTAAGGACAAGGGATATATATATATATAAAAACTCAGTTGCAATTTGCTTTATGCCATTCTGTAAGGTTAACAAACTTGCTAAAAGTATACTAATCCTGTTGCTAAGCCACTAAATTTTCTGTGCACCTCCAAAACAAGAATTCCAAATTATTAAACATTTTAGAGGCTAATTCAGGACTGGTGTATTGTTGTAAGAAAAGAGGAGAACCAAATAGTTTCATGAAAGTCACTGTCACCTTGATGTTGCCTTAAATAATCTAATCACATTACTAAAATGTATAATAGACAATGAAGAAACTGCTGGCCCTGGGATGATGACCTGGAGTTGAATAAGCTACCAACTTGGTATAAACAACACTTTGGCTGATAAATGAAAGATGTCTGAACACACTGATTGAATGGTTGATTTTTTTTGCATTACCTAAAACTATATTCTAGCAACAGAAATGAAGCCATGATATTAAATAACAGTTAAAATAGACAATGTGAGAGGGAGCCAAGATGGCAGAACAGCATGAGTTTTTTGTGTGTCTTGCATCCAGGAAATACAGCCAGACCAACACTAAACCATCCTGCACACCTAGAAAACTGATCTGAGGATTAACACAACAATCTTCACAACCTAAACCATAGAATCCAGCAGGTACACGGCACAGAGAGGTGAACTTGGGAAAAAAGATGCCGTGAAGAGGAGAAAGCTGCTTTTGCTTGCAGAGAAAGGATGGAGACGCCGGGGGAGGCTGAATACAGGAAAAGCACCCCCCCAAAAGCAGCTGGGGAGAAAGTGAAAAAGTAGAAACAGCCACATGAACTGAACTAAAAAGGGAGAAAGGAGAAAGGAGAGGGTTTAAATTCCATTAAGACTATAAACAGGGGGAGCGCAGAGTCTGACCTGGTGGTGCTCTGGTGACAAGGGTGAATCCTCAGGAGCGGAGTGGGGTCCAGGGTTCTTCAGGCCACAGGGGAGAGGTGATACCCCTGCTGGGAGGGCACCTGGTAGAGGTTGTGTGACTCCCTCCCAAAGGCAAGGCTACAGTGGACCTGGGAGAACAACCACATTTGCTGGTGCTGGAACAAGGTCATTAAGGGTGAACCTGGTACCAGATGTGTATTGTGATTTTCCATAATCCCTGAAACACTGCGGCTACACGATCTCACGTACTTTTTCGGGGGGGGGGGGCTGGCACCCGGCTGCAGTCTCTGGGCACTGGCAGAAGCATGGTCCTGCAAACATTCCTGGGTGTGGCCGGCACCTGGCCATTGCTCAGTGAGACATTCCTGCAGAGGGGCAGAACAGGTCAAAGCAGCAGTCCCTCAGAAGTAAGGGGTCAGGAAAAACAGCCGCATCTGGGACAAAGTTCAGGAGGGAGGTACTGACTGAGGCTTGGTCACAGACCGTGTAAAAGCGGGGAGTGGACAGAAGTTGAAGACAAAGGACAGGTGTGCAATTGCTGATGGGGGAGAATAGAGTTCCGATACTAGAGACTGGGTACCTGGGTGATGCCATTTTCCCCACTCCTGCACATGTGCATACACACCTACAAGTGCCACAACAATCCAAACCAGTAAACTAAGCAGAGCCATCTAGTGGAGAATGGAGTCATTACAATAAGCCCCACACAACTGGGCCAACCTTGCTCTTCAGGAACACAAGTCTCTTTGCCTGCTTAGTTTATGGACTATAAAGCACTTCATAGTTTGACTTCTAGGGGAAAACTAAGTAATTTCAGTCTATTCACCAGTCCATCTATTCAATTTTCTTTCTTTCTTTCTTTCTTTCTTTCTTTCTTTCTTTCTTTCGTTCCTTTTTATTTTTTCTCATTTTCATTTCTTTTCTTTTTCTTGAATACAGAGAGAAAAATTCATGTTTATTTTCAATTTCTATGAAAAATATTTTTAACTATTTTTTGCTATATTTTTTACTGTTGTGTAAATTTTTTTTCAAATTTTATTTTACTTCCATCATTTTATTTTAGTCTACTTCGGTGTATTCATTTTTTCAAACTTTCAAATGATTTCTTTTTTTTTTTCTTTCCTCTTTTCTCTCTAATCTATCAATCCCCTTTCAACAACCAGACAAAAACACACCTAGGATCTAGCATCATTTATTTGATTTTGTGTATGTGTGTGTTTCCTTTTAATATTTTAATTTTAAATTTTTTTAATTTTAATTTTTTTATTTTAATTTTTTTACCTCATTAATTCCTTTTCTCCCTTCAAAATGATTAAATGAAGGAATTCACCCCAAAAGAAAGAACAGGAAGAAACGACAGCCAAGGACTTAACAACACAAATACAAGCAAGATGTCTTAACCAGAATTTAGAATCATGATAATAAGAATACTAGCTGCAGTTGAAAATAGATAAGAATGCCTTTCTGCAGAGATAAAGAAGTAATGGCTAGCCAGGATGAAATAAAAAATGGTACAACTGAGCTACAATTGGAAAGGATGCCAGGGGGGCAAGGATGGGTGAGGCAGAACAGAGAATCAGTGATACAGAGGACAAACTTATGCAGAATAATGAAGCATTAAAAAGAGGGAGATTAAGGCAAAAGAATACAATTTCAGAGTTAGAGAAATCAGTGACTCATTAAAAAGGAACAACATCAGAATAATAAGAGTCCCAGAAGAGGAAGAGAGAGAAATAGGAATAGAAGGGTTATGTGAGCAAATCATAGCAGAAAACTTACCTAACGTGGGGAAAGACACAGATATCAAAACTCAGGAAGCACAGAGAACCCCCATTAGATTCAACAAAAACCGACCATCAACAAGGCATATGGTAGTCAAATTCACAAAATACCCAGGCAAGGAGAGAATCATGAAAGCAGCAAGGGAAAAAAAGTCTTTAACCTACAAGGGAAGACAGGTCAGGTTTGCAGCAGACTTATCCACAGAAACTTGGCAGGCCAGAAAGGAGTGACAGGATATAGTCAATGTGCTAAATCAGAAAAATATGCAGCCAAAAATTCTTTATCCACCATGGCTGTCATTCAAAACAGAAGGAGAGATAAAGAGTTTCCCTGACAAAGAAAACCTAAAGGAGTTCATGACCACTAAACCAGTACTTCAAGAAATTTTAAGGGGGACTTTCAGGGGAGAAAAGATAAAACAAAACAAAAGAAGACCAAAATCAACGAAGACTAGAAAGGACCAGAGAACACCACCAGAAACACCAACTTACCAGGCAACACAATGACAATAAATTCCTATCTTTCAGTACTCACTCTAAATGTCAATGGAGGAGGATCCTGGGAAGATGGTGACCTAGGAGGACGCTGGGCTCACGGTGCATCCTGCTGATCACTTAGATTCCACCTACACCTGCCTAAATAACCCAGAAAACTGCCAGAAGACTAGCAGAACGGAGTCTCCGGAGCCAAGCGCAGACGAGAGTCCCACAGAAGAGGGTTGGAAGGGTGGCAAGGCGGTGCGCGCTCCACGGACTGGTGGGAGAGAGCCAGAGGGGCAGCCCGCCGGCCAAGCAGAGCCCCCGAGTCTGACTTGCAAAGCAGAGGGGCTGGATGGAGTGTGTTCTGACACCAAGCGGGACTTGAAGGAAGGTTGTAAGCTAACAGCTCTGCTCGGAGAACGGGAGGGCTGGAGGACAACGGGAGGGAGAGTTGTTGAGCCCAGGACAACAGAGCTCAGCTTGGTGGGGAAAAAAGGCGCTAGCAAGCGCCATCTCCCTCACCCATCCCCCAGCCAAAATCCCAAAGGGAACCGGTTCCTGCCAGGGAACTTGCTTGCACCCTGCAAACACCCAAAGCTGTGCTTCTGCGGATCCATCCCTCTGGCAGGTCTGACTCCCTCCTGGTGCTGCAGGGCCCCTCCAGAAGCAGATCTCCGAAGGAAAAGCGAGCTGAGCCTGCCCCTCCCACCCCTGTGCACCTTGCCAATCCACCCCAGCTAATACACCAGATCCCCAGCACCACAAGCCTGGCAGTGTGCAAGTAGCTCAGACTGGCCACCCATACCACAGTGAATCCCGCCCCTAGGAGAGAGGAAGAGAAGGCACACACCAGTCTGACTGTGGCCCCAGGGGTGGGCTGGGGGCAGACATCAGGTCTGACTGCAGCCCCGCCCACCAACGCGAGTTATTCAAGACAGCACAGGGGAAGTGCCCTGCAGTCCTGCACCACTCCAGGGACTATCCAAAATGACTAAACGGAAGAATTCCCCTCAGAAAATGTCCAGGAAATAACAACAGCTAATACACTGATCAAAAATGATTTAAACAATATAACAGAAAGTGAATTTAGAATAATAGTCATAAAATTAATCGCTGAGCTTGAAAACAGTATAAAGGACAGCAGAGAATCTCTTGCTACAGAGATCAAGGGACTAAGGAACAGCCAGGAGGAGCTAAAAAAGGCTATCAACGAGCTGCAAAATAAAATGGAGACAACTACGGCTCGGATTGAAGAGGCAGAGGAGAGAATAGGTGAACTAGAAGATAAAATTATGGAAAAAGAAGAAGCTGAGAAAAAGAGAGATAAAAAAATCCAGGAGTATGAGGGGAAAATTAGAGAACTAAGTGATGCACTAAAGAGAAATAATATATGCATAATTGGTATCCCAGAGGAGGAAGAGAGAGGGAAAGGTGCTGAAGGTGTACTTGAAGAAATCATAGCTGAGAACTTCCTGGATCTGGGGAAGGAAAAAGACACTGAAATCCAAGAGGCACAGAGAACTCCCTTCAGAAGTAACTTGAATCAATCTTCTGCATGACATATCATAGTGAAACTGGCAAAATACAAGGATAAAGAGAAAATTCTGAAAGCAGCTAGAGATAAACATGCTCTAACATATAAAGGGAGACCTTTAAGACTCGTAACTGATCTCTCTACTGAAACTTGGCAGGCCAGAAAGGAATGGCAGATCTTCAATGTGATGAACAGAAAAAATATGCAGCCGAGAATCCTTTATCCAGCAAGTCTGTCATTTAGAATAGAAGGAGAGATAAAGGTCTTCCCAAACAAACAAAAACTGAAGGAATTCATCACCACCAAACCAGCCCTACAAGAGATCCTAAGGGGGATCCTGTGAGACAAAGTACCAGAGACATCGCTACAAGCATGAAACCTACAGATCACAATGACTCTAAACCCGTATCTTTCTATAATAACACTGAATGTAAATGTACTAAATGCGCCAACCAAAAGACATAGGGTACCAGAATAGATAAAAAAACAAGACCCATCTATTTGCTGTCTACAAGAGACTCATTTTAGACCTGAGGATACCTTCAGATTGAAACTGAGGGGATGGAGAACTATTTATCATGCCACTGGACGTCAAAAGAAAGCTGGAGTAGCCATACTTATATCACACAAACTAAACTTTAAATTAAAGGCTGTAACAAGAGATGAGGAAGGGAATTATATAATAATCACAGTGTCTATCCATCAGGAAGAGCTAACAATTATAAATGTGTGCCGAATACAGGAGTCCCCAAATATATAAAACAATTACGCACAAACATAAGCAACCTTATTGATAAGAATGTGGTAATTGCAGGGGACTTTAACACTCCACTTACAGAAAGGGATAGATCATCTAGACACATGGTCAATAAAGAAACAAGGGCCCTGAATGACACATTGGATCAGATGGACTTGACAGATATAGTTAGAACTCTGCATCCCAAAGCAACAGAATATACTTTCTTCTCGAGTGCACATGGAACCTTCTCCAAGATAGATCACATACTGGGTCACAAAACAGCCCTTCATAAGTCTACAAGAATTGAAATCATACCATGCATACTTTCAGACCACAATGCTATGAAGTTTGAAATCAACCACAGGAAAAAGTCTGGAAAACCTCCAAAAGCATGGAGGTTAAAGAACACCCTACTAAAGAATGAATGGGTCAACCAGGCAATTAGAGACGAAATTTTAAAAAATATGGAAACAAACGAAAATGAAAATACAACAATCCAGACGCTTTGGGATGCAGCAAAGGCAGTCCTGAGAGGAAAATACATTCCTATTGCAATCCAGGCCTATCTCAAGAAACAAGAAAAATCCCTTATACAAAATCTAACAGCACACCTAAAGGAAATAGAAGCAGAACAGCAAAGACAGCCTAAATCCAGCAGAAGAAGAGAAATAATAAAGATCAGAACAGAAATAAACAATATAGAATCTAAAAAAACACTGTAGAGCAGATCAACGAAACCAAGAGTTGGTTTTTTGAAAAAATAAACAAAATTGGTAAACCTCTAGCCAGGCTTCTCAAAAAGAAAAGGGAGATGACCCAAATAGATAAAATCATGAATGAAAATGGAATCATTACAACCAATCCCTCAGAGATACAAACAATTATCAGGGAATACTATGAAAAATTATATGCCAACAAACTGGACAACCTGGAAGAAATGGACAAATTCCTAAACACCCACACGAATCCAAAACTCAATCAGGAGGAAATAGAAAGCTTGAACAGACCCATAAACAGCGAAGAAATGAATCAATCATCAAAAATCTCTCAACAAATAAGAGTCCAGGACCAGATGGCTTCCCAGGGGCGTTCTACCAGATGTTTAAAGCAGAGATAATACCTATCCTTCTGAAGCTATTCCAAAAAATAGAAAGGAAAGGAAACCTTCCAGACTCATTCTATGAAGCCAGTATTACTTTGATTCCTAAACCAGACAGAGACCCATTAAAAAAAGAGAACTACAGGCCAATATCCCTGATGAATATGGATGCAAAATTTCTCAATAAGATACTAGCAAATCAAATTCAACAGCTTATAAAAAGAAGTATTCACCATGATCAAGTGGGATTTTTTCCTAGAATGCAGGGCTGGTTCAACATTTGCAAATCAATCAATGTGATACATCACATTAATAAAAGAAAAGATAGGAACCATATGATCCTGTCAATTGATGCAGAAAAGCCCTTTGACAAAATTCAGCACACTTTCTTAATAAAAACCCTCGAGAAAGTCGGGATAGAAGGAACATACTTAAAGATCATAAAAGCCATTTATGAAAAGCCCACAGCTAACATCATCCTCAATGGGGAAAAACTGAGAGCTTTTTCCCTGAGATCAGGAACACGACAGGGATGCCCACTCTCACTGCTGTTGTTTAACATAGTGTTGGAAGTTCTAGCACCAGCAATCAGACAACAAAAGGGAATCAAAGGCATCAAAATTGGCAAAGATGAAGTTAACTTTCACTTTTTGCAGATGACATGATATTATACATGGAAAATCTGATAGACTCCACCAAAAGTCTGCTAGAACTGATACATGAATTTAGCAAAGTTGCAGGATACAAAATCAATGTACAGAAATCAGTTGCATTCTTATACACTAATAATAAAGCAACAGAAAGACAAATAAAGAAACTGATCCCATTCACAATTGCACCAAGAAGCATAAAATACCTAGGAATAAATCTAACCAAAGATGTAAAAGATCTGTATGCTGAAAACTATAGAAAGCTTATGAAGGAAATTGAAGAAGATATAAAGAAATGGAAAGACATTCCCTGCTCATGGATTGGAAGAATAAATATTGTCAAAATGTCAATACTACCTAAAGCTATCTACACATTCAATGCAATCCCAATCAAAATTGCACCAGCATTCTTCTCGAAACTAGAACAAGCAATCTTAAAATTCATATGGAACCACAAATGACCCTGAAGAGCCAAAGTAATTTTGAAGAAGACCAAAGCAGGAGGCATCACAATCCCAGACTTTAGCCTCTACTACAAAGCTGTCATCATCAAGACAGCATGGTGTTGGCACAAAAACAGACACAAAGACCAAGGGAATAGAATAGAAACCCCAGAACTAGACCCACAAACGTATGGCCAACTCATCTTTGACAAAGCAGGAAAGAACATCCAATGGAAAAAAGACAGTCTCTTTAACAAATGGTGCTGGGAGAACTGGACAGCAACATGCAGAAGGTTGAAACTAGACCACTTTCTCACACCATTCACAAAAATAAACTCAAAATGGATAAAGGACCTGAATGTGAGACAGGAAACCTTCCAAACCCTAGAGAAGAAAGCAGGAAAAGACCTCTCTGACCTCAGCCGTAGCAATCTCTTACTTGACACATCCCCAAAGGCAAGGGAATTAAAAGCAAAAATGAACTACTGGGACCTTATGAAGATAAAAAGCTGCACAGCAAAGGAAACAACCAACAAAACTAAAAGGCAACCAACGGAATGGGAAAAGATATTTGCAAATGACATATCAGACAAAGGGCTAGTATCCAAAATCTATAAAGAGCTCACCAAACTCCACACCCGAAAAAAAAACAACAACCCAGTGAAGAAATGGGCAGAAAACATGAATAGACACTTCTCTAAAGAAGACATCCGGATGGCCAACAGGCACATGAAAAGATGTTCAACGTCGCTCCTTATCAGGGAAATACAAATCAAAACCACACTCAGATATCACCTCACACCAGTCAGAGTGGCCAAAATGAACAAATCAGGAGACTATAGACACTGGAGAGGATGAGGAGAAACGGGAACCCTCTTGCACGGTTGGTGGGAATGCAAATTGGTGCAGCCGCTCTGGAAAACAGTGTGGAGGTTCCTCAGAAAATTAAAAATAGACCTACCCTATGACCCAGCAATAGCACTGCTAGGAATTTATCCAAGGGATACAGGAGTACTGATGCATAGGGGCACTTGTACCCCAATGTTTATAGCAGCACTCTCAACAATAGCCAAATTATGGAAAGAGCCTAAATGTCCATCAACTGATGAATGGATAAAGAAATTGTGGTTTATATACACAATGGAATACTACGTGGCAATGAGAAAGAATGAAATATGGCCTTTTGTAGCAACATGGATGGAACTGGAGAGTGTGATGCTAAGTGAAATAAGCCATACAGAGAAAGACAGATACCATATGGTTTCACTCTTATGTGGATCCTGAGAAACTTAACAGAAACCCATGCGGGAGGGGAAGGGAAAAAAAAAAAGAGGTTAGAGTGGGAGAGAGCCAAAGCATAAGAGACTGTTAAAAACTGAGAACAAACTGAGGGTTGATGGGGGGTGGGAGGGAGGGGGGGGGTGGGTGATGGGTATTGAGGAGGGCACCTTTTGGGATGAACACTGGGTGTTGTATGGAAACCAATTTGACAATGAATTTCATATATTAAAAAAAAACATACATAAATAAATAAAATAAAACCAATCTATCAATCAATAACATATTTAGAGCAACTAAATCCAACTAAACTAAATGAAGGCATGGACTGGTCTTTTTTGCTCTATGTATACTCTATAGTACCTTCTCCATAATCAAGAAATAATATTAACTGATTGACCAAAAGATCATTCATATGCTTTTTTGTCATTATGAATGACACCATGGGTAGACTGTTCATATGGTAGATTGACATCTAGGTAGATTGTTCAGGAAAAGCAGAACACCCATATTTCCCTTCATCCTTTTTCTAAAATAGCATATCCTTTATTTTCTTTATGAATCCTTAAAAAGAGAATAGGATTTGGAATGGGAATAACCTGAATTGGAGTGCTCAGACATACTTATAAGTTTACATCGTGCGGAATTAAGATGGTGGAGTAGTATGGGGACTTATTCTTGCCTCATCCCTTAAACACAGTTAGATAAATGTCAAATAATTGAGTATCCAAGAAACTGATCCGAGGACTGGCAGAACAAACTGCACAACTAGAGGTACAGAAGAGGCCGCCTTGTGGAAGGTAGAAGATACAGATACATGGTTTGGGGGAGAAATGGATTGTGGGTAATGCAGAAAGGAGGGAGCCCAGTAACACAGAGAGGTGAGAGAGAGATGGAGAAAGAAAAGCACACAGGGGATCATACAAGGAAAACATTTCCCCAAAACCATTGACTGGGAAAAGGAGAGGGACCGATTATCGTGAATTTTTACAACCACCAAAGCCTAAAGTCTGAAGTTTTAGAGGTCTGCACTGTGGCCAGTGTGGAGCCTGGCTATAACAGTGTTCCTGCAGAGAAGGAGGGCAGAGGCCTGGGACAGACAGTGTGGCCTGAGGATCCCTTGGGTCACACAAGGAGAGACAATTCTCCCTTCTTGGAGCACATCTGGAAGAGGTGCAACATGCAAAGAATGAAACTGGACCACTTTCTTATACAATACACAAAAATAAATTCAAAAAGGATGAACACCCTAAATGTGAGACAGGAAACCATCAAAATCCTAGAGGAGAACACAGGCAGCCATCTTTTTGACCTCAGCCATATCAACATCTTTCTAGACACATCTCTGAAGGCAAAGGAAACAAAAGCAAAAATGATCTATTGGGACCTCATCAAAATAAAAAGCTTCTGCACAGCAAAGGAAACAATCAACAAAACTAAAAGCAACTTACCAAATGGGTGAAGATATCTGCAAATGACATATCAGATAAAGGGTTAGTATCCAAAATCTATAAAGAACTTATCAAACTCAACACCCAAAAAACAAATAACCCAGTTAAAAAAATGGGCAGAAGACATGAATAGACATTTTTCCAAGAACACATCCAGATGGCTAGCAGACACAGGAAAAGATGTTCAACATCACTCATCATCAGGGAAATACAAATCGAAACCACATCACACCTGTCGGAATTGTTAAAACTAACAACATAGGAAACAGTAGATGTTGGCAAGCATGTAGAGAAAGGGGAACCTTCTTACACTGTTGGTAGGAATGCAAACTGGTACAATCACTCTGGAAAACAATATGGAGGTTCCTAAAAAAGTTAAAAATAGAACTACCCTATGATCTAGCAATTGCACTATTAGGTATTTACCCAAAAGATACAAAAATACTGACTCGAAGGCGCACATATACCTGATGTTTACAGTAGCACTATCAGCAATAGCCAAATTATGAAAAGAGCCCAAATGTCTATCGACTGAAGAATTGATAAAGAGGATGTGGGGTGTGTATGTGTATATGTATGTGTGTGTGTGTGTGTGTGTGTGTGTGTGTATCACTCATCCATAAAAAAGAAAGAAATCTTGCCATTTGAAATGACATGGATTGAGCTAGAGTGTGCTATGCTAAGCAAAACAAATCAGTTAAAGAAAGTCAAATACCATATGATTTCACTCATTTGTGGAATTTAAGAAACAGAATGGATGGACATAGGGAAAGGAAAAAAAAAAGAGAGAGAGGAAGGCAAACCATAAGAGACTTTTAACTATAGAGAATGAACTGAGGGTTGCTGGAGGGGAGGTGGGCAGGGGATGGGCTAAATGGGTGATGGGTATTAACGAGGGCACTTGTAATGAGCACTGGCTATTATATATAAGTGACAAATCACTAAATTCTACTCCTGAAACCAATATTACACTGTATGCTTACTAACTGGAGTTTAAATAAAACCTTGAAACGTAAAAAATGGCATACCAAGAACATAACTAATCAAATACAATAAAACATGTACAATCCTTTTTTAAAAAGTATGTATGGTGTTTGCTTTATTTATCTTAATTTTCTTATGTATTAAATGAAAATAATAAATGTGCCATCTTATCTTCTGTGAATCAAGGGCTATGAGACCTCTGCCTGATTCCAGAAGTGGCCACACAATTCAAGCCTATTAAATTGGAATCAGTTTTGGGTATTTTCTAGAACTATCAGGAAAGGAATTTTTATTTCCACAAAGAATACAGAATCAGTGTATTAAAAGCCTGTAAGTTGCTGGAAGACAAAATTTTCATAAGGCATTGAAAAGAAAGCAGAAAGAGAGACAGAGAGATTTAAACCTCTCTGAGGTTTAGCCACGCATAAAATCCACTATAGCTGTATTCCTGAGTCTCATAAATCAGTTAAGTCCACGTAAGATTTTTTCTTTTTGTCACATACAACACAGAAAATCCTGACCAATATAGTCTTTCACTTGACTGTTTTGTGGATTTAATTATTATGTAATGAAACTTTCTGTCAGCAAATACCACTGAATAGATTTTAGTTCTGATTTTTTCGTTTTACTATGTTTCCCCCCCTTAAACTGGCTTTATTTTCACATTTAAACTGCCTCAGAAGTAAGGTAGATAAAGATATTATTCAGATATTATGGAAGTCAGTATACTATATTAGAACCTAACCCAATTTTCTCTCACATGAAAAATAATATAAGCCACCTGACTACTGTGATTGGTACTTTGTCAAAATAATGCTTTCCTCAAAAACTGAGGGTTGATGGGGGGTGGGAGGGAGGGCAGGGTGGGTGATGGGTATTGAGGAGGGCACCTTTTGGGATGAGCACTGGGTGTTGTATGGAAACCAATCTGACAGTAAATTTCATATATTAAAAAATAAAATAAAATAAAATAAAAAATAAAAATCAGAAAAAAAAAGAAAAAACACCAAAAAAATAATAATAATGCTTTCCTCAAATCAAAAGATTTCCTTAAATTATTTACAACTAAGTTTGTAGAAAGAATTTATACAGTATATAAACATATATAAATTACATATATATAAATATATATTACATATAAATATATATGTTATATATATATTACATATATAAATATATATGTTACATATATATAAATATATATTACATATGTAAGTATATATGTAACATATATATAAATATATATATGTTACATATAAATATAAATGCCTATTTTTCTCATTTTTAAAAAATAAGTTAAGAGAGGTACTAGAAAGTTAATGCATTATAATTGAGGTATTGAACACATATTGTAAAACATTATATAAATAATTCTACTGGGTTTTTAAAAAATATATGAGTGAGACAGTGAGGTCAAAGGAGGTATAATAAGCTTAGAAGGAATGAAGCATGAAATTCTTGAAGGCTTTATACAGATTCTTTGAAATTCAAACAAAACCAGGAATATCCAAAATTTAAAATGTTGGCTCCATTGTATAGACAATAATCACCTAAAAGGGGATTTAGGTACTTGGAAAAATAAAGAAAAATTATTGTTCTTTATATAATTTACCACATTATCCAGGAAGGGTGTGTTTAAAAACATTTCTGAAGAGATAATGTATCTGTGCCTATGTCTCTGAAGATTTAAAGAAAGAAAATACCTTGTCCTGCTAGCATAAAACAAAACACTATTTTTCTGCGTAACCAGTATAATTTAACACATCACAAAAATGTTATTGAACTCAATAGTGGCTACCAGTTTTATAACTTGAATTCAAGCAAAATTGATTCAGAAGTTTCTCTAGAATTTATAAATATGACTAAGGTTGAAATCAATATTTAGTCATGGACTAATTATTTATTTATTGTTTTCACAACCATCTGGTAGAGCAATGCCAATGACACTGGATTGGAGAATCACAGAATTATTTATCTAAAATGTCCCTAGAAATCATATGGTACAAATCCTTACCTTCACAGATAAGGACACTGAAGTCTGCAGAAGTGTTAAGATGTTCCTTTGGTCCAAATGAATTAGTAGAAGGACTGGAAAGAAAAGTGAACATTTTTGCTATCCTACCCAGTTCCTCTCTATTGAGTATAGAAATATGTCACCCTAAAACATATATTTAAATCCTAACTCTAGTTACCCAGGAATGTGACCTTATTGGAAAAAGGGCCTTTGCAGATGTAATGAACTTAAAATGAGGTCATACTGGATTAGGGTGGGCCCTAAGTCAATATCTGATGTTCTTAGAAAATAGATGTTTGGGCACAACGAAACACACAGAAAGAAGATGTGAAAATACACAGGGAGAACACCAAACAAAGATATAGGCATATACTGGAGTGATAGATCTACAAACCAAGGAATGCAAAGGACTTTCGGCCACCACCAGGGGCCAGGATAAAGGCAAGGTCCAGATCCTGTCTTAGAGCCTCCAAAAGAAACCAACCCTGTCGGGCTTCCAGCCACCAGACGTGTTTTAAGCCATCCAGTTTGTGTGAATTGGTAAAAGTCTATTTCTGTCTGTTCAGATTGAGGAAATTCTATTCATCTGTCACCTCATTGCTTCTAACTTCTGTCATCTCTACTTTACTATTGAGCCTATCGAACAAGTTTTCTTTTTTTAAAATTTCAGTTATTGTATTTTTCAGTTCTATAATTTCTAGTTACTTTATAACTTTTATTTCTTTGCTGAGGCTTTTTATTTTTTCATTTGTTTCAAAGGAATTTGTAATTACCCTTTGAAACAATTTTATGGTGGCTGCTTAAAATCTTTGTCCAATTGTTCCAATATCTGATTCATCTCTGTATCGATGTCATTTGGTTTTTTCTCTTTAAAGTTACAATTTTCTTGGTTCTTGACATGACAAGTGATGTTTTATTATATCCTGAACATTTTTTTCTGGTCTAGTTTTATGGGCTGTAGTCCAATGACCATTTACTTTTCTGAGGCCTTACAATGTTTTGTTCTGCTTCATTTTTCTGGTTCTGAGTGAGCGCCTGTTAGATCCCCATTAGTACTATGCATGGAAGTGGAAAGCTTTCTTAAGCCACCCAGTTATCATTCGGTGTCAGGTGGAATATGTTGAATTTCTTGTGCCCTGATCTCTGGCCCAGTGCTCGTTGGTTTCCCATTACATCTATATTGTGTGCCAGAGAAAAGGAAAGTGCCCTATACTTCTAGGTAGAGGGTCAGAAGCACCAGGGTCTGAGTTGTCTGGTCCTCAGTTACTGATCTGGAGAACCTGGACCTGGTTTGCCTTCTATGACTAAATGGAGGACCTGGAGGTATCAGGCTTGCTGGTGCTGCTACTTCTGACAAGTTGGGTGCTGCCAGCATGTACTGGGTAGGGGGTGGGTTAGCTCAAGCAGGTGGATTCCCACAATTGCGACTGCATGGGCAGATTGAACTTGCCACTGCTTTTGGGCAGAGGTGTCCCTACTAAGTTTGTCCTGGGATCTTCTTTTCCAAGCCTTTTAGCCAGAGATGGCAGATCTTGTTCTTGTTATAGTTTTCCTAAACCTCTTGGAGGTTTTGGGATGCAGACTTCTCTGCTGCCTAGTGTTGCTAAATTGATGTTCCCAGAATTCACACTTTTTTGACTGTTTTAAACTATAAATTAAAGAACACAAATAAATATGTAGATGTTTTATAAAATGTTAAGAAAGGGAATTTTGAGTTTTATGTCTAAAATGGAGAATTATTAAGAATTTTGTGATACTATTTAGCTGTCTGGAAAAAGAAACATGTTTTGCAAAATGTTTTTCTCTGCTACTTTCCATGCCAACATACATACAATGTTAACAATTGTGTTATGTTGAAAACTAAGTGGCTGTCAGCAAATTTTTATTGTACAGATTAATGATGTAAGTCTTGTGCAGATAACCTGTAAAACCAGGTGTTTCTTGAGTTATCCCATTTCAGTTGAAGCATTCTCTATGAAACTGAGAAGTCATTCCTTTTTTACCTATACTCTGTGTCTAACTCCAGGTCCAACTGCTGTCATCTTATAATTTTTTTCTCACAATTAGTAGGTAACCAAGGTCTTTCTTACTGTTTTCACTATCTAGAGAAAATGTATTTTTCTTCTTATGTATAATCCAACACCACCCACTTTGAGAACCTCTCCAAATGCCAATGAGAATAAGAATACACCCACCAATATTTTGTCTAACACTTAGGTTATTAGGATAGTTATTCCCATGCCAATCTCTTTCTCTAAACTACATCAGTCTACTAGAAATAAAATGTGAACCACACATGTAATTTGAAATTCTCCTGTAACTACACTTAAGGTAAAATAATTTAAATAACACATTTCATTTAATATAAATCTCCAAATATCTTTTATCATTTCAATGTTATCAGTACTCAAATTATTATGGGGCGATTTTGTGTCCTTTTGATTTTTCTTACATTAAGTTCCTTCAAACCCCAGTGTGCATTTTATACTTATAACACATTTCATTTTGGACCAGTCACATTTCAGATGCTCCGTACTCTTATATGGCTACCCTATTGGACATTACAAATCTACACTATGAATTGCTTGATTTCATGCACTGAGACTTATCTATACATTTATCTACTTTCTTATCTATGCCCTTTATCTCTTTACTTTGAAGAAAATATAAATAATTTGGACCTATCTATTCTCATCCCAGTCTTCCCACTTAGATTTCATACTCTTTATTTAATGGCCAAATACCATTTTCATCCTGGCTTCTCACTGAAATATATCTTCAGGGGTCTCCACTGTAAGCATTATTATTACTGAATCATTTACTGATACTTTATGTGTAAAGCACAACACTTTTTATTATACAATACATAGCAGTTAATTCTCCCAAATACTATGATTTATATGTTATAATCCCACTTTTAAGTTGAAGGTATCTCAGACTCAAGAGATTGGATAATTTCAATACAATTAAGTGGTCAAGCTGTGATTCAACCCCAACCCATGTTCTTCTGCAGTATACACTAGCATATCAAGGAGCAACATGTAAGACTGACTAGATCCTCTGTTGTAATATCTTCCAGAAAGTGACTATAAAAAAGTGTGGATATAAAGTTGTTTCGTACGTGGTGACAGAGAAATAAAAAGATGATAAGAAATAGAGGCATCCAAAGTAACATTAAAAACAGCCTTTCCAGATGGGGTAAAGCCACTGTTAGCTTCCAAAAAGGTTTTCTTTTCCTTTTAAAATTCTCCTTCATAATATTAAATAATAAACTAAATTCTCCACTGAAACTCTGCATTTTTTTCTAGGCCTGGATTATTAGGTATCAAAATAACTCCATAGTTCTTTAAATAAACACAATCTAACTAGTGAAATAAACATGTTTTTGTGTGTGATCTATATAAATTAATGAATACACATTTGCATGATCTCCGATTATATTTGAACTGAAAATGAGATCAAATGCAAACATTTGCCAAGATGTAGGTAGTTTGTTGTAGGTGTTGCTATAGTCTGTTAGTTCATTAGTTTTTGCTAGATTTTGTCATATTAACAAGTAACTGATTTTCAACTACACTGTCAGAAAGACTAAAGGGGAATATCTATATACATCTGCTAAAAACAATTAATACCTGCCTTATAATCTTTTTCACAGAAGTTGCCATTCTAATTAAAATTAGACCATTTACTTTCATTCTCATTGCTTCCTGATGAGACTCAAAGTTGGTAATGAAAGCACATTTATGAATTTAGCCACATAGGCACAGATCAAAGATCATGAGATCATAGGTTTTCATAGGGCTGGATGTTCAAATGTTCTGTAGTAGTTTAAACTTTCTGTTATTTAAAAAAAAAAAAACTTTGATGTATCACTAATTGGCCTTAACACCATTGAAGAGGTGCTGAAACCAGTAGGCAAGAAATTTCTAGCAGTAGGTAGAAAAATGATAACTTTGAGAATCATCATATGCTTTCAGAAATTTAAGCATTAAAACACAAGTCCAAAAAAGAAGTCAGAACTCAAATTTTCTATTATTTTTAAAGCACAACCTCATTACAAATGCTATTAACGTTATTGAAGATATGCTTGCTAATTCTAAAAAACTTAAGTTGTTACTTCACAGTTTTTATTTTCATAGATACAACTCCTTACCTGACTACTTGTTATATAAAATGCATTCTGACACCAAATGTGTAGTGAAAGATATAATAACAAATCATTTTTCTGTGATGATTTGTGCACACTTGAGTAGATATATCTGTATCAAAAACTATCATACTCATGAAATAAGGAATCAGGTCAGAAAATTGTCCTAGAGGACAGAAGGTGTTGAATTGGGTTGTTTGACTTTAATATCTCAGTACATGTGTTCTAAAATCATGTTTCCTAAATTGATCAGTATAATCAACTCATAGAAAAAATACACAATTTCACTTTTCCTACTAGAAACTAGAAATAACTTTATCTACTATAATTGAACATTTTTTACTACAAGAGGAAATTCTCTTCTTGACATTCTGAGAACTTACTTGTAGTAAATAGGACATATACTTAATGCTTCCCCAGTTATAGTGACATTTTACATTCAGACAAACACATCCATTCTTACTCCACTTGGTGACTACTAGATGCATTCATATATTAAGAGTACAGCCTATTATTCTGGAACTGACCTACTACCTCATCCTCATTCACACTATGTTCATAAAAAACTATGTTAATTGACCCATTTATGGTGTCTCATAATCAGAAATTCTACTTTAAGCACAAAATTCCCAACCCTTCCTCTTCCTCTTCCTCTGTAAGTAAGAAAATTCAAGTTCTTCATACAGGTTTAACAGGAAGGTTTTTCTATTTTCATGAAAATTCTATGTGTGGTCATATTTAATATCAGTGTATTTAGTCACCGGAGTATAGCCTTGGCAACATTCTAAATTTGGGTCCAAAATGATACCATCCGTTTCTCATCATACAAATTAGTAATATCACTGCAATCCCTTGTATACATACCCATCCAAATATTTATAATTTACCCTTTTTAACGTTTTGTTTCTTCTTTTCCATTAACATTGTTAGCATTTCAAGCCATTTCACCTAGTATCTACATCATCTCTTATAAAATGTATGCATCCACTTTCTCCTCCTAACCATTCTTCTTAACACCTGTCATTGAAGTAATCCTCCTAAACCAAGGATGACTCATACATTCCTTCCTAGTACCAAATCCAGGCAGTTCTTAGGAACTATCTCATGCTCCATGTTGAGAAGAATTTCAAGAATCTTCAGGGGAAGGAGAAGAAAAGTAAGAGAAATAGAATAAGAGACAAAGCAAAAGGGGAGGTTAAAAAGATGAAAACATTTTTAAATATATCAACAAAAATATGAGAACAGAAATTATTTTACCTAGTTTGGTGGTTATATTGTTTTGAAATAATTTCCAAACCATCCTTCATAGGACATAAGGACCAATACATAATGCTAAATTGGCTTTCTTTGTTCCAAGTGCATTATTTGAGAGACTTTGGACTCTCATAACCTCAATTTGTTTATGTAATAAATATTTTTGAACACTGATAGCATTACAGGAACTTAAATATGGATCAGAAAAGATGAATTTACTTATTTTTAACTGAAATTACTCATTTAGCTCTTTCACACAGACTTTTATTTATAAAAGATATTCATTAAAATTTAAGATATGAAAAAATCCTCTTCCCAAACTATAATTCTAATACAAAGGAGGATCATGCATTCTATTTATGCTGTTGACCAACGTCTACTATTGCACTTTTGAGTAAAATTTTTCTATTTTTGAAAATAGATTTATTGATGTGTAATTCAAATATTATACAATTCACATATTTAAAGTATATCATTCAAATGTTTTCTAGCATATTTACAGAATTGTGTAACCATCACCACAGTCTAATATGAGAACATTTTAATCACACTAAAAAAAATACCACATACATTAGCAGTCATTCCCTATTCCCTTCCATTTCCTACCCATCACCTCTAGGCAACCACTAACACACTTTCTATAAACTTTATTACATGTATGGCATTTCTCTTATTTTCAAAGAGTTTTTAGGACACTGAGGAAGAGAGACACACATAAATAATTGTCAATAACCCTGTGAATTTTACCCTAGATTTTCTGAATATAGCAGAAAGCAACAGGGACTGAAATAAAAGATTTATTCAATCACATAAATGAATTCTGAGGTAGAATATCAAGGGGTAGTTTGCTAAATTCATCATTTCATTACTCCACCTCTTCTGTTTTTCCTTTCTACAAGCTTTCTTTTCTATGTTTACTTTATGCTTCAACATGAAAACACCAGGGGCGCCTGGGTGGCTCAGTATGACTTTGGCTCAAGTCATGATCTCCCGGTTGGTGGGTTCCAGATTCGCATTGGGCTCTGTGCTGACAGCTTGAAGCCTGGAGCCTGCTTTGGATTCTGTGCCTCCCTCTTTTTCTGCCCCTCCCCTGCTCATGCTCTGTCTCTCTCTGTCTCTCAAAAATAAATAAAAATGTTAAAAAGAGCATGAAAACACCAGAATTTTGGGAAGAAAAAGAATATATAATGTAGGAATGATAATGTGTACCTTTCTCAGCTGAGTCTATTTGCTTTAGGCAATCCTCCATTTATATCTGGACAGCATTTAGTCACAAATCCAGGTGGAGAGGAAGCATTGTATGAAACATTTATGATTAGATGCATTTCAAACCTGAGTTAAAATTAGGATTCTTGACCCGAGGGGAAAAGAGAAGAATTGAAGTAAATGTTTAACGTTAGAAACTGAGTACAAATAAGAGAGAATGAAAAAAAAAAAACAAAACTTTCATGAGAGTTCAAAAGCTAAAGATATTACTTCCAGTGAGGTTGATGAGGCAAAGACATAATGAAGGCTTGAAGACTAAGAAAGATATTCAGAGATGGGGAGGTACAGTATCAAATCAGAAGAAGCAGCAATAACAATTGTAACCCTAGAAGAGCTCAGACCCTACATGGGTATCAGCTCAGAAAATGTTCCAATTTCCCTGATTCTCCATGGTCTTTTGGCTTATGTAGTTTCTGACACTAAATGTACTATATATAGAAGCGACTTCTAGAATGACTTCAGAAAACCTCCTACCCTGAAAAACAATGATTTAACTGGTAAAAATTATTTTTAAGAAATAATTTAAAATCTCTAGAAATTTTCCTAAAAGCATACAGCAAACAGACAAATATTTATTCACAAAAATCTACTAAATCTTCACAGGCACAGTGGTCTATGCAGTGAAATGCTTACCACTCTCCCAACTCCACATTGTAAAAGCTCTGCTCTAGGACTCTGCCATCAAAAATATGGGGTCTCTCTCTTCCCAATTCCCAAACTTGTACTAGAGTTTCATTGAAGGAAAGGAAGTTGCCGCCATTTCTCACCTCTTCAGCCATGGTGTTCAGAAGCCCTATTCTACGTATGCAGGAGAGAGGGGCATTATCTCTTCCCCCATCATTCTCCTGCTTATAGGGTGAAAACTCCAATCCAGGCATGGGAGTCTGAGAACAGAGGGGCCCTGACAGTCCTCACCACAATATAGAGGTTTCACATGGGGAAAAGAAAGCTGAGAAGATCAGAAGTTCCACACCTCTCCCCAGAAGACCACTTGCAAAATGAGGTGTGAGTCCAGAAAGAGTGGGTTCCAATCCCAAGCTCTTGTACAGTGACACAGTGTTTCTTCCTAGAAGAAAAACCTTGCCATAAGAACAAAGAACTCTGACTTTATTTGGAAGAGAGACTGTAGTACTTAATGCCTAAGGATACTGTGGGAAACTATGAGGATCTTGGTAGAGATCTGGTTCTTTGTATGTCTAATAATTTTTGTCGGACCTTGGACATTATTATATTTTACTTTGTTGAATTCTGGATTTTGATGTATTCTTTTAAAGTGTAACTTTCTTTCAGGCCATTAAGTAACTTATAGATTAGTCTGATATCATTAATAGTTTTTAAAACTTTTTTTAAAGATTTGTGTAGAGTACTCTCTATTATAGGACTAGTTCAGCCCATTTCAAAGACTTAACTCTTTTGGTGTGTCTATTAAATTTCTTATGCTTTTAATGATGTCTCTCCATTCTAGTTAGAAGGAATTCAAAGAATTTCTAAATTTTGTGTGCTCAGAGAATTTTTCAGGTCATAGTTCCTCAGTAATTGTTCATTATGAGGGAGTTTTCCTTTTCTAACTTTGAGGGGTTTCACTCTCTAAATCCATAGATGGATATTTAGCCAAAACTTCATGGAGACCCCTATCCTAATTTCTGGATCTCTTTTTTTAATGCAGCTCCCTTTTTGTGGTATTCTGTTTTGCAAATCCAAGCCGTTTTGGCCTCCCTACACTCTGATCCTATATCTCTCTTTATCAGGTTTTGTAGGTTCTGTTTCTATTTTCCCTCTTTTATCCATTTTCCAAGATACAGAAAGCCTCAGAGATGGTAGGGCACATCAAAATTACTTCACTTTCTTCAGGTATAGTTGTTTTTGTTTCCAGTTGTTTATTGTCTGAAAATTGCTGGTTCCTCTAGTTTATCTTTCTAGTTTATTTTATTTTATCATGGCAAAGAAAGATTATTCAACCAACTTATTCATTTAGGACTAGGAGCAGATTTCCTGATAAATTATGTAAAAAGCAGGATGATTAAAATTGTCATTTCTTTCTAATCAAAAATAGTGAAGTTCAGATGGTAATAGAATGATTTTTAAGTCAATTCAGAATTTGATACCCAGTGAAACCATTCTTCAAAGAAGAAATGTTTTCTGATACATTGAAACCTTAAGAATTCATTTCCAGCGTAACACTGTTACTATTGATGCTAACAGAAGTTTTTCTGGATGAATGTAAATGATATTAGATAGTAACCTGAATCTATATGACAAACTTATAGATTTAATATATATTAATGTATTTTTATTTCTTTAAAATAAATACTGCTGTCTAAATAAAATATTTATAGCAGCATAATGTGACATTTATAAGATGCATATGTATATAATACCACAATAGAATAATTAGTAAATAGAACTAAATCATTCAAATTTTCTCATACTTTACATAAAGTAGCACAATATTAAGTTCATTTTTCTAATTTAATGATGCATATTGTAAACCCTATAACAATCATTAAAAATTGCAAAGTGATATAGCTAAAAGCTGATAGAATAAATAGATAAATAAATAAATAAATAAATAAATAAATAGGTAGAAAACATGTTTAACAGAAAAGGAAGAGAAAAAAAAACTGATAATACAAATAGGAGACATATAAAAAATAATTACATTAAGTGAAAGAAGATTCAATACTCTAAAGTCAGAGATTGATCACATATATAAACAAGGCACAACTATATGTTATCTACAAAAGGAATATTTTAGTTACAAAGACACAAATAGGTTGCCAAAAAAAAAAAAGGATAGAAAAACTATATTATGCAAGCTTGAATAATAAAATATTGAAGAGGGTATATTAATATAAGACAAAATGTATTTCAACAAAAGATACACTATCAGATATACACAGGGTTTTTTTCTTAATTTTTTAATGTTTTTAATTATTTTTGAGAGACAGAGTGCCCACAGGGGAGGGGCAGAGAGAGAAGGAGACACAGAATCCAAAGCAGGCTCCAGGTTCTGAGCTGTCAGCACAGAGCCCGACACAGAGCTCGGACCCACGGACCATGAGATCATGACCTGAGCCAAAGTCGGACACCCAACCAACTCCACCCAGGCACCCCACGCAGGGTTATTTTAATAATTATAAAATGATCAATTTGTTAAGAAGATATAACAATATAAGGTGCATATATCTCATATCTGAGCTCCAAAGCACATGAAGCAAAACTTGAAGAAACAAATAGGAGATATAACTAATGCACAGTCATTGAAAAATTAGATATTTTTCTTTGAATAACTGAAAGATTAGGAAAAATAATCAACATATAGATGATCTGAATGAACTTATAAACCACTTTGACTTCATTAACATTTATGGTTTTAAAACATGAGACTTAATAACTGTTGAATAAACACTTTTTTCAAGTACACATGGAATGTTCATCAAGATAGACTATAGTATGGTCTAAACTCATATATCATCATTTTCAAAGATTAAAATCTTATAGAGTATATTCTTTGGCCATACAATCACTCTGAAGAATAATTATACATTAAAATTAAAAATAATATTTAGGATAGTTCAAGAAAACAAAGAATGACAAAGAAAATAAACATTTTAAATGAATAATAAGGAAAAAAACCAGAAACAACATGTATGAATTGAACTAAAGCAGTGCTTGGAGGCAAATTTAAAACCTCGCATGTTTATTTTGCAAAGAAAGAAAAACTGCAAATAAATGATTTAATCATTTACCACAACAAGGCAAAAGCAGAAAAACAAATAAGTTTAGAAAGAAATCAATGAACTAGGTAAACAGTAGAGAAGAACATAAACATAAAGAAATTTAGCAAAACCAAAAGTTGGTTCTTTGAAAAGATTACCAAATTAATGAATTCTTAACAAAACTAATCAAAGGAAAAGAGAAAAACAAATTATTGGTACGAGAATTTAAAGAGAATATTACTACATATTTTATAGACATCTGCAGTAAACAAGGAAATATTTTCTACAACATTATACCAATAATCTTGACAAGTTAGAAGAAATAAATATAGGCCTCACAAAATATTATCAAAGTAGATTTAAGAAGAAAGAGGAAACTTGAATATCCTTTTATCAATTATGGAAATTAAATTCAAAATTTAACCCCCTCTCCCACCACACACACACAAAAACCCACCATAGGTCAAGATAGTTTTACTGGCAAATTCTTTCAAATATAAAAGGAAAAAATTATCAACTCATACAAAATCTTTTTAAAAATCAAGGAAGAAAGAATACTTTGAACTCTGATTTGTAAGAATTCTTACAATAAAATCTGAAAAGATATATAAGAAGAGTGTAAATTAACACTCTAATGAACATAGAAAGAAGTGTTTACCAAATTATGATATATATAATATATACATTAAATATATTAATTATATATTTTATGTAATTATGAAATGATGTATAAAATATTTCCTTTCTATCTAGATCTCTACTTATATATACATGTATACATATATCATCTATAATGCTTCATCAAGTGTAACTTATCCTAGTAATGTGCAGTAATATGCCGTTAAAAAATCAATCAAGAAGAAATATCCACTTGCATAACCATGAAAATAGACCATTGTTGAAGAACAAAAATTTTCCTCTGCTCTTCAAGGTTGCTTTCAGCTTGCCTAAAGATTAAATTGACATGAGACAGATTAGCAAGAGAAAATAAATTTAATCATGTGCATGTAAGGAATCCACATGAGAGACTCCAAAGATAGTCAGGAAAAATAAGGTAAATATGTCATTCTGACCTAAGAAGAAGAGGGTAGGGATGTGCAGCTTCAAAGAGAAGAAAGGCAATTCACAGGAAGAATGAAAAGAGTAAATGTTTGATAAACAAATGTTTGCTGAGCCAACCAGAACCAGTGAGACACAGAGAGGACTTTGTTCAAACAGGTTTGCTAGGCTGTTCCCTGCCTACTATACCTATTTCATATTATACAATGGTTACTTATGATGATAGCTCCCTTTGCAGTCCTGTGTCTAAATTCTTTTAGGCAGTAAGAGGGGAGGCAAACAAGAACAACTTTTTGAGTCTTCTGTTTCTTAAAAATAATCAGCCTAAAATAATCCACATGTCAAAGAGACACATTTTGTGGTGACAATTTTGCTCTCCTATGCCATGCAGAAAAAGTAATTAAAAATATGTCATAAACCCTAATACAGGAGTAAAAATGATAAAACTCTAAGAAAAAAAATAGCACTGAATCTTCATGACTTTGAGTTAGGCAAAGATTCTATAAACATGATACCAAAAACACAAGTGATGGTAGGAAAAATTTGCAAGTTGGATTTTATCAAAATTAAATATTTTGCCTTTCAGAAGATACCATTATATGAAAAGACAAAACACACACTGGTAGAAAGTATTTACAAATCATATAGCTTATGAGACACTACAAAACATTGCAGGGTGAAATTTAAACCTAAATTAATGCTCATGGATAAATAATGTCAAGATGAGAATACTTCCCATACTATTTAATGGATTCAACATACCAACCTTACACTTAATAAGCTTTTTTAATGGAAATTGACAAATTTTAAAATAATGTATATAAGCATAGCCAAAACAATCTAGAGAAAGTATAACATTAGAGGACATACACTGTGAGTCTTATTATTTGGGAATATCAGAATAACTATTTGATATAATTAATTTTTAAACTATTTTAACATTACACTTCATAATAATGGTTTAGTGTGCTTTGAGATTCTAGCTAATGACATTTTTAATAAGTTGATCATATACCTCAGTTTGCCTAAAACACTATAGATTTATGTCTGATGTTCCATCTATTTTTTTGTTTTATCTCTATTTTTTAAATAGACTTTATTATTTTTTGTACAGTTTTCAATTTATAGGAAAATTGAGAAGATAGCTTGGAGATTTACCATAAACTATGCACTTAGTTTCCCCTATTATGAACAACCTACAGTAGTATGGTGCATTTTTTAAATAATTAATTAGCCAATATTGAAACATTATTATAAATTTAAGTCACCATTTATTGAGTTTTATTTATTTTATTTTATCTTATTTTATTAATTTTTTAAAGTTTATTCATTTATTTTGTTAGAGACACTGAAAGCGAGAGCACAAGTGGGGTAGGGGCAGAGAGAGGGAGAGAGAGTTCCAAGCAGACTCCATGCTGCAGCACAGAGTCCAATGTGGGGCTCGAACTCAAGAACCATGAGATCATGACCTGAGCTGAGATCAAGAGTTGGAGGCTTAACCAACTGAGCCACCCAGGCACCCTGAGTTTTCTTTATTTTTTACCCAATGTCCTTTTTCTGTTCCAGGGGTCCATCCACAATACCATGTTACATGTAGTTATCATGTTTCCTTAGGTACCTCTTAGCTGTGAGAGTTCCTTAGACTTTCCTTGTTTTGGAGGCCTTGACAATTTTGAGAAGTACCAATCAGGTTATTTTGTAGGAAACCTTGTATTAGAATATGTCTGATGTTTTCTTATAATTAGTCTAGAGGAGTGTGTTCCAGGGAGGAGATCACAGAGGTAAATTGTCACTGTCATCACATCATATCAAGTGTAAATACAATCAACATGATTTATGACTGTTGAAGTTGACCTTGATCACCTGGCTGTGTTAGTGTTTCATAAGCTTCTCAACTGTAGACCTATTACTTTTTTTTTTTTTCCTGCATACAGTCTCTTAGGAAGGAAACAACAATGTGCTTAAGTACTGGGAAGGTATGGTCTCTTCTTTGAGTAGAAAGGATCTATATAAATTATTTAGAATTATTTGGCACAGATTTGTTTTTCTCCCTATTTATTACTTAGTCATTTATTTCTATCAGTATGGATATTTATGTTATATTTGGGTTATAATCCAATACTACCTTATTGATTTTTCTGCTCAAATTATTTCAGTTGTGGACCTTGGGTAATTTTAAGTTGGTTTCTGTGCTCTTTGACATACCTTCATCATGTCATCAATTTTTTTTTTTTGTTTTTTTAGCACTTCTTTGCTTTCTGGCACTAAAATTTGTTCCACACTCACATTGTATATTACCTGGTCCAGTCTTAGGATCAACTATTTCTCCAAGGAGCCCCCATTCCTCTTATTAAAGAAGAGCATTAAAACCCAAACTGGGTTTACTTGTCACTGAGGTGTTATTACTTTTAAGCTTGTCAGCTAACAGAGAAAGGAAATATTTATGTATACCAGTGCATGCATACACACAAGTCTATCAATATTTCTACAGTTTTACATAGAAATTGTATCGATATTTAGCTATACTTGAGCTACTGATGTTTCTGACTCTCATCAATTACCACATAAATCATAAAATAGTGAGAAAGTAGGCTCCCACCATCTTCAATCTATTTATTTAATTGTTTAATTCTGGTATACAGGTATAGCAATATCATAATAATTAAAGTGATACAAGGAAAATTAATAGGAGAAAAACAAACATAAGTTTAACAAGATGTATACCTCTTATACACAGGGGAGAGATCCAGGAAAACAGAGTAACTCCCCAAAATGACCAAAGCCATCACCTTAACTACCATCTTCAGCTAAACAAAAGATGTTGGAAGTGGAAGTTGGTTATGCCTCAGCCTTTATCTGCAGTTTCTTAAAAATATCCAGCTTAAGGGGGCTCTTGGGTGGCTCAGTTGGTTAAGGGTCCAATCTTGGTTTTGGCTCAGTTCATGGTCTCCCACTTTGTGAGATCAAGCTCTGCACCAGGCTCTATACTGACAGTGTGAAGCCTACTTGGGATTCTTTCTCTCTCCTTCTCTCTCTCTGCTCCTCTCCAGCTCATGCAAGGGATGTGACCTCTAAACAAACAAACAAACTTAAAAATAACCAGCTTAATATAATCAACATACCAAAGGGACACAATTTAGGGTGGCAAATTTTGCTCCCCTAAAAGAGCTAATGAGGGTAATGATGAAGAAAATGTGGATTAAGGGTCTTGAAATCTGAGTAATCCTTAACAATGATTTTGCTTGGGAACAGTTGCTGAAATCAAACCTCCACCGAACTAGTTTTCTTCTTAAACACTCTTATTTAGAACAAGTTACATGGCCATTACCCATTTGGTAGAATCAACAGACAGCACCTTTTAAAGAAATTCTATTGATCTGTGACCCAGGAAAACAGACCAAGAGCCATTACATATGTCTTCGAAAAGACAGGAAGTACTCATTGCCAGTTTGCCTTGACTGTACATTCTGCAAGGTCACTTGCCACCTCATCCATGGATTTCATAGTGAGTAAAATAAATATGACTTCTTGCTTTTTTGCTGAGGGATGAATAAAGGAATTAGGTAAGCAGCCCACTAGGGCAGCTTTGTTATTTACATTCTATCCAGTGATTCACAGGATCATTAAGTTGCAAGGACAGAAAAAAAGCTGCAACTGAAAGCATACAGCCTGGTTACTTAACATGACAATACTTAAAAATGTCCGAACCCAATAAACATTCCCCAGTCTTTCACATCATATATATTCTAGCCTAATATCAAGACACAGAGGACCTGAATATTGTTACCTAGTGCTATCCTGTACAATTTTTTGAAATAAGTTCAATGTATTGTGGGTATTGCAAGTTTTCATCATCCTTAGAGTCCAATAAGGAATCAAATCTTATTTTTTCAATCTGAATGCTTCTCAAATTGTGTTATCAAAAAAATATGTCATAAATGTATCCACCACTGAAGTGAACTGCAAAGGACTAATAAGGTTAACAGTGTAGTATAATAATTCCTACAGGCATTTCTATTTTAACATGACTGAAAGTCTTAAAGAACAGGAAAAATTATTTATAATATGTAGAAAGGTAGTCATCAAATCAATCATAATTCCAGAGGTATTCTTGGGGCACTAATATTTTTCTGTAGTTTTTGAAACTACATATAGTTACGACTATGTTTTCACGACATTCATGAAGTACAGAGCACTGAACTAAGTGCCAGTCATGTATCAGCTATCCAATTTATTCATTACACTCACAAGCTCAAGACCTCACACTACTGCAGAACCTGGAGAGCTAAAGATAAAGTCTAGATCTACAGTTGTAGAAGATGGCAGCATAGGAGGACGCTGGCTCGCCTCATCCTGCTGATCAATTAGATTCTACCCTCATCTGCCAAAATAACCCAGAAAACCACCAGAAGACTAGCAGAATGGACTCTCTGGAGCAACCATAGACAAGAGGCCCATGAAGAGGGTAGGAAGGGCAGAGAGGCGGTGTGTGCTACACAAACGGGCAGGAGGGAGACGGGGTGGTAGAAGGGCAGCCCACCAGGCAAGGCAGAGCCCCCGAAGTCTGGCTTGCAAAGACAGAGGGGCTGAACTCTGTGAGTTCTGACAGCAAGTGGGACTTAACATCTAGAATGTTAAAAGTCAACAGTACTGCTCTCAGAGAGTGGAGAGGGCAAGAGGACACTGGGAGGGAAAGTTGGGAAGCCCTGGGAAGCCCTGGAAGGACAGAGCTCAGCAGGGGAACAAAGGCACTGGAAAGCATGATTTCCCTCTCCCATCCCCCAGCCAAAGTTCCAAAGGTAACAGTTCCTGTCATCAAACTTGCTTGCACTGTGAAAATGCCCAATGCTGTGCTTCTGTGGATGCAACCCTCCTAGGGGACTGCTTCCCTCCTGCTGTTGCAGGGCCCCTCCTGCAGAGGACCACCAATGGCAAAGCTAGCTAAGCTGACCCCTCCCACCCCTGGGCACATTGCAGATCCACACCATCTAATACACCTTTGGCCAGATCCTATCGAATCAGCACCACAAGCCTGGCAGTGTGCAAGCAGCCCAGACAGGGGCCAACAACTCCCCACTGAGTCCTGCCCCTGGGAGAGGACTACCAGCCTTACAAGATATCCTAAGGGGGATTCTGTGAGTGAAATGTTGCAAGGACCACTCCACAGTGAGGCCTACCCCTGGGAGACACTCAGGTACACACCAGTCTGACTGTGACCCAAGATGGGCAGGGACATACATCAGGTGACTGAGGGCCTGCCCACTGACATATGTTTCTCTAGACAGCACAGGGGAAGTGCCCTGCAGTCTGGAGCTACCATAGGGACTACCCAAAATGATGAAACAGAAGAATTCTCCTCAAAAGAAACTCCAGGAAGTAGCGACAGCTAACGAACTGATCAAAACCGATTTAAGCAATATAAAGGAAATAATTTAGAATAACAGTCATAAAATTAATTGCTGGGCTTGAAAAAATCATAGAGGACAGGAGAGAATCTATTGCTATAGAGATCAAGGGACTAAAAAATAGTCATGAGGAACTAAAAAATGCTATAAATGAGGTGCAAAATAAAATGGAGGCGGCCATAGCACAGAATGAAGAGGCAGAGGAGAATAGGCAAATTAGAAGATAAAATTATGGAAAAGAGGAAGCTGAGAAAAAGATTTTAAAAATCCAGGAGTATGAGGGAAGAATTAGAGAACTAATTGATGCAATCAAATGGAACAATATCCATATCATAGGAATTCCAGAAGAAGAGAGAGAGAAAGGAGCTGAAGGGGTACATGAGCAAATCATAGCTGAGAACTTCCCTGATCTGGGGAAGGAAAAAGATATTGAAATCCAAGAAGCAAAGAGAACTCCCTTCAGATATAATTTGAATCAGTCTTCTGCATGACATATCATAGTGAAACTGGCAAAATACAAGGATAAAGAGAGAATTCTGAAAGCAGCTAGGAATAAACACACTCTAACATAAAGGGAGACCCATAAGACTAGTGGCAGACTTATCTACTGAAACTTGGCAGGCCAGAAAGGAATGGCAGGAAATCATCAATGTGATGAACAGAAAAAATATGCAGCTGAGAATCCTTTATCCAGCAAGTCTGTCATTCAGAATAGAAGGAGAGATAAAGAACTTCCCAAACAACCAAAAACTGAAGGAATTCATCACCACTAAACCAGCCCTACAAGAGAACCTAATGGGAACTCTGTCAGTGAAATGTTTCAAGGACCACAAAATACAAGAGACATCACTACAAGCATGAAACCTACAGACATCACAATGACTCTAAACCCTTATTTTTCCATCATAACACTGAAAGTAAATGGACTAAATGCTCCAACCAAAAGACATAGGGTATCAGAATGGATAAAAAAAACAAGACCCATCTATTTGCTAACTACAAGAGACTCATTTTAGGCCTGAGGACACCTCCAGATTGAAAGTGAGGGGATGGAGAACTATCTATCATGCTACTGGACATCAAAAGAAAGCTGAAGTAGCCATACTTATATCAGACAAACTAGACTTTAAATTAAAGGCTGTAACAAGAGATGAAGAAGGGCATTATGTAATAATGACAGGGTCTATCCTTCAGGAAGAGCTAACAATTACAAATGTCTATGTGCCGAATATGGGAGCCCCCAAATATATAAAACAATTAATCACAAACATAAGCAACCTTATTGATAAGAATGAGGTAACTGCAGGGGACTTTAATATGCCACTTACAACAACGGATAGATCATCTAGACACAGGATCAATAAAGAAACAGGAGCCCTGAATGATACATTGGATCAGATGGACTTGACAAATATATTTAGAACTCTGCATCCCAAAGCAACAGAATATACTTTCTTCTAGACGGCACAGGGAACATTCTCCAAGATAGATCACATAGTGAGTCACAAAACAGCCCTTCATAAGTATACAAGAATTGAGATCATACCATGCATACTTTCAGACCACAATGCTATGAAACTTGAAATCAACCACAGGAAAAAGTCTGGAAAACCTCCAAAAGCATGGAGGTTAAAGAACACCCTACTAAAGAATGAATGGATCAACCAGGCAATTAGAGAAGAAATTTAAAAAATATATGGAAATAAATGAAAATAAAAATGAAAATGCAAGAATCCAAATGCTTTGGGATGCAGCAAAGGCAGTCCGAGAGGAAAATACATTGCAATCCAGGCCTATCTCAAGAAAAAAGAAAAATCCCAAATACAAAATCTAACAGCACACCTAAACGAAATAGAAGCAGAATAGCAAAGACACCCCAAACCCAGCAGAAGAAGAGAAATAATAAAGATCAGAGCAGAAATAAACAATATAGAATCTAAAAAAAACAGTAGAGCAGATCAATGAAACCAAGAGATGGTTTTTTGGAAAAATAAATAAAATTGATAAACTTCTAGCCAGGGTTCTCAAAAAGAAAAGGAACATGACGCAAATATATTAAAATCATGAATAAAAATGGAATTATTACAACCATTCCCTCAGAAATACAAGCAATTATCAGGGAATACTATTAAAAATTATATGACAACAAACTGGACAACCTGGAAGAAATGGACAAATTCTTAAGCACACACACTTCCAAAACTCAAACAGGAAGAAATACAAAACTTGAAAAGACCCATAACCAGTGAAGAAACTGAATCAGTTATCAAAAATCTCCCAACAAGTAAGAGTCCAGGACCAGATGGCTTCCCTGGGGAATTCTACCAGACATTAAAGCAAAGATAATACCTCTCCTTCACAAGCTGTTCCAAAAAACAGAAAGGGAAGGAAAACTTCCAGACTCATTCTACAAAGCAAGCATTACTTTGATTCCCAAACCAGACAGAGACCCAGCAAAAAAAAAAAAAGAACCACAGGCAAATATCCCTGGTGAATATGGATGCAAAAATTCTCAACAAGTACTACTAGCAAATCGAATTCAATAGCATATAAAAAGAATTATTCACCATGATCAAGTGGGATTCATTCCTGGGCTGTAGCGCTTGTTCAATATTCGCAAATCAATCAATGTGATACATCACATTAATAAAAGAAAAGAAAAGAACCATAGGATCCTGTCAATCAATGCAGAAAAAGCATTTGACAAAATTCAGCACGCTTTCTTAATAAAAACCCTCGAGAAGGCAGGATAGAAGGATCATACTTAAGCATCATAAAAAGCAGTTATGAAAAGCCCACAGCTAACATCATCTTCAATGGGGAAAAACTGAGAGCTTTCCCCCTGAGATCAGGAACATGACAGGGATGTCCACTCTCAACGAAGTTGTTGAACATAGTGTTGGAAGTCCTAGCATCAGCAATCAGACAACAAAAGGAAATCAAAGGCATCAAAATTGGCAAAGAGGAAGTCAAACTTTCACTTTTTGCAGATGACATTGTATTATACATGGAGAACCCGATAGACTCCACCAAAAGTCTGCTAGAACTGATACATGAATTCAGCAAAGTTGCAGGATACAAAATCAATGTACAGAAATCAGTTGCATTCTTATACACTAATAATGAAGCAACAGAAAGACAAATAAAGAACCTGTTCCCATTCACAATTGCACCTAGATGCATAAAATACCTAGGAATAAACATAACCAAAGATGTAAAAGATCTGTATGCTGAAAACTATAGAAAGCTTATGAAGGAAATTGAAGATGATATAAAGAAATGGAAAAACATTCCGTGCTCATGGATTGGAAGAATAAATATTGTTAAAATGTCAATACTACCCAAAGCAATCTACACATTCAATTCATCCCAATCAAAATTGCACAAGCACTCTTCTCGAAGCCAGAACAAGCAATCCTAAAATTTATATGGAACCACAAAAGACCCCGAAGTAATTTTGAAGCCAAAAGTAATTTTGAAGAAGACCAAAGCAGGAGGCATCACAATCCCAGACTTTAGCCTTTACTACAAAGCTATAATCATCAAGACAGCATGGTATTACCACAAAAACAGACACATAGACCAATGGAATAGAATAGAAACCCCAGAACTAGACCCACAAACGTATGTCCAACTAATCTTTGAAAAAGCAGGAAAGAATATCCAATGGAAAAAAGACAGTCTCTTTAACAAATGTTGCTGAGAGAACTGGACACCAACATGCAGAAGAACAAAACTAGACCACTTTCTTACAGCATTCACAAAAATAAACTCAAAGTGGATAAAGGACCTGAATGTGAGACAGGAAACCATCAAAACTCTAGAGGAGAAAGCAGGAAAAAACCTCTCTGACCTCAGCCACAGCAATTTCTTACTTGACATATCCTTGAAGGCAAGGGATTTAAAAGCAAAAATGAACTATTGGGACTCATGATGATAAAAACCTTCTGCACTGCAAAGGAAACAATCAACAAAACTAAAAGGCAACTAACGGAATGGGAAAAGATATTTGCAAATGACGTATCGGACAAATGGCTAGTATCCAAAATCTATAAAGAGCTCATAAAACTCCACAACCCCCCAAAAAATAATCCAGTCAAGAAATGGGCAGAAAACATGAGTAGGAGACTATAGATGCTGGAGGGCATGGGGAGAAACGGGAACCCTCTTGCACTGCTGGTGGCAATGCAAACTGGTGCAGCCACTCTGGAAAACGGTGTGGAGGTTCCTCAAAAAATTAAAAATAGATCTGCCCTATGACCCAGCAATAGCACTGCTAGGAATTTACCCAAGGGATACAGGAGTGTTGATGCATAAGGGCACCTGTACCCCAATGTTTATAGCAGCACTTTCAACAATAGCCAAATCATGGAAAGAGCCTAAATGTCCATCAACTGACGAATGGATGAAGAAATTGTGGTTTATGTACACAATGGAATACCACATGGCAATGAGAAAGAATGAAATATGGCTTTTTGTAGCAATGTGGATAGAACAGGAGAGTGTTATCCTAAGTGAAATAAGCCATACAGAGAAAGACAGATACCATATGTTTTCACCCTTATTTAGATCCTGAGAAACTTAACAGAAGACCATGGGGGGTGGGGGGAAGGGGAAAAAAAGAAGTTAGAGAGGGAGGGAGGCAAACCATAAGAGACTCTTAAAAACTGAGAACAAACTGAGGGTTGATGGGGGGGTGGGTGATGGGTATTGAGGAGGGCACTTGTTGGGATGTTGGGATGAGCACTGTGTGTTGTATGGAAACCAATTTGACAATAAATTTCATATTTTTAAAAATGTCACAAAAAAATAAAAATTGAATGTTTTCACCCCCAAAAAATATTTTATCTTTTTATCTCAAAAGCACTTCAGATTATATTTACATAAAATATAAATTCTATGAATCCCAACTTATCTATTTATATAAAATTTCAAAGACAGAGTACTACAAAAACATTGTTAAGAATTTTTGACTTTGCTATACTCCTAAGAGTAACAAAATTGAATTCTTTAAAAAAAATTTATACCATAATGTATTAATTCTAAGCAATAGAATATGGAGGTTTCTCAATTTAATTAGAAAATCAGACTGTATTAATTCTAACTGATAGAATATGGAGATCGTTGTATGTAATACCATGATCACATGCAAACTCTAACAAGTATGTATTATAGATTTACTCATACTTACTGACATTTCCTTAGCTTCTTGTAGGGCATTTACACAGCATTTACACATAGATCTTCCACAGACAAATATTAGAAATCTGAATTCATTTTCATTATTCCTAGGAAAACAGAGTGAGAAATTTTTTCTCAGAATAACTCAAAATATAAAATATTTTTGCTTGCATATGGCAAGTAACAAATTAGGAAAATATACATGACTTCTAAGAGACACAAAATGAAACTTAAGGTTAAAATCTCTGACAAGACTTCTTATTTTAGTACAAAAAGCATCAAGAGTGTGATTACTCATAGCAACTGTTCTCTGTGATGTATTTGAAGTCATGCATGGTGGAAAATGATATTACTGAACTTCAAGTCCTTACTCTGTTTTCCTTATTAGCTGCACAGCCAGTAGCCTTCAGATCTCTACATTCTCCCAACTGTCTTGTGAGAACTTTTATCCACTACAAAAAACAGATAATGTAGAAGAAAAAAACGTTTCTGTAGGCTTTAACTGAAAAAACCATAGAGTTTAAGAAGAGAAGTGAGAGTGGCTCTTTTCAGTTGAACCCACTTTCTTTTTTTTAAAGGTTTATTTTTCAGAGAGCCGGGGGAGGGGCGGGGGCAGAGGGGAAGAGGATCTGAAGTGGGCTGTGCACTGTTAGCATCAAGCGCAATGTAGGACTTGAATTCACAAACCATGAGATCATGACCTGAGCTGAAGTCAGACACTCAACCGAGTCACCCAGACACACCCAATGGAATCCACTTTCTTTACTAGTTTGTAAGTAACTTTTCTTCACCAACCCTCTCCTAAAGCCATACCTGCCAACTTGAAATTTTCAATACTTTGATGTAACAATGAAAATTTACTTTTAAACAATTATCTTCATTGAAATGAAGACTCATTTACTTGTTGAATTGCATATTAATGAATCAAAAATGCATATTTTGGTTATGATACAAGAGCCAACTGAAAACTCTTCCTTGCCTGTCCTCCCTCCAGTGCCCCATGATCCTCTCCCACTTATGGTTCCAGAATGAAGTACCTTCTGGATTTTTTTCCCATGGAGCAATATCCTCAAACAGTTGGTATTTCCAATTCTTAAAATGCAACAGTGTCTTATTAATTGCTCAGTGACAGCTAATTAATTTGTAAAAATAGTTGATATTCACAAGTAACAATCAACAGTGCTTTCAAGTACACGCTTCTACAAAACAAATATAATTTTATTGCGTGGTATTTGACATAAAATTACAATCCAATGAACTGAATAATGGGAAAACTAACAAGCATTAGAGCAGATGAGCTGGCATTTCGTTTAATAGTTCTCTTAGAGTATACAACCCAGATGGCTAACTTAGCCATTTCATCACAGTACTGGTATATTAATAATCTCTTGAACAATTTTTTCTATTGTAGAAAAAGCCCAATATTACTTATTCAATTTACTTACTTATGAGGACATAATTGAATCATGAATATTTGTTTGCTACAAATTTATGGGAAGAAGAAAGAACACTCCAAGGTGAAGAAAAACCATGAGCAAAGAAATCATCACTACAGGGAGAGCTTAGCATTATGAAATAATAGTAAAGTTACCTTGGTTAAAATATAGAAATATGCCAAAACTTGGCCCAGAAATGAATGCTGGGTCATGTTATAAAAAACTTTGAATGCTCTGCTAAAGATTTTTAAACTGATCAAATAAGAATGTGAGAGCCATTGATGGTTTTCACACATGCAAATAACATCATCAGATCTAAATTTAGAGAGTTAACTGCAGGAGCATTAAGAAAAAAAGATTGGCTTTCTGAAAGACTATTATGGCCTCTTCACATTGATCATATGGGCAGTAAATCAATCATTCAATTAACATTTCTGTCTTGCATTCTAAAATCTAACAATTTTCATGTTTACCATTCCATTAGGACTTAATCAGATTATGTAACCTCGATATTTCTAAGTAGGAATGTCTGTAATATCATCTAATTGAATGTACAATAATTGTTTTTAAAAACTTAATCATTATAAACAAATCATTTTTGATAGTCCACATGACCTATAAAAGAGTCTTAGAAGATAAAAATGAGAATGTAAATATTGACCTAATTGGCTGGCTAACACTATTGCATACAATCATTAAACTGTACAAGTTATAGCAGGGATTGGCAAACAATATCCCATATCTTGTTTTTGCATAACTTGTGAGTCAAGAATAGTTTTTGGATTTTTAAGGAACTGTAAAAAACACTGAAAAGAATATGCAACAGAAACAGTAGTGATCATCAAACTTTAAAATGTATATTGTCTGGGGGTGCCTGGGTGACTCAGTTGGTTAAGCAACCGACTCTTGATTTCGGCTCAGGTCATGATCTCACAGTTTGTGGGTTCAAGCCCCTTATTGGGCTCTGCACTGGCAATGCGGAGCCTGCTTGGGATTCTTCTTCTCTCCCTTTCTCCCTCTCTCTCTCTGCCCCTCCCCCACTTGCGCTCTTTCCCTAAATGTATTTATTTATATATTTATTTAGTCTGGCCCTTTACAGAAAAAGTCATTGACCCTTGTTACACAGTGAAAAATGTGAAAGAGAGCTTGAGGGATATTTGTTTCCACTTAATTCCTCCTTCTATAAACTGCTAAAAAGTAATGGATGGGAGTAGCCTCATTCAATTTACACTTCATACCCGAGAGAGTTTCTTAATCTAGGTGGTGAGAATATTTTACCAATTACAGTCTGGTACCACAGAGTTATGATTTGCAAGTATGATCCTCTAGATACGGTCTCAATCACACAACTAATTTTTCCAATTACATCCTGACTAAAAGGAAAGTGCCTTGTTATAGAACCTATGCAAATAATATGTTATATGACAAGGAAGGGAACTGGATAAAATTATTTGTTTTTGAATTCTGGATCTGAGGGGAGATGTTAATGAGAATTAGATATCATTAAAATTGTTGCCTTTTATTTTGCAAAAACAGAATGTAGTAAGTTAAAGGTCAGAAATAGCTTAAGAAAGCCTTAATAAATAAATCACTGGAAGTCATAACAACACTATTCTGAACAAATAACCACAATAAAATTACTATCTGTTCATTTAGCTCAGTTTAATTCTTATTCTGCCCAATCTTGAGTCAGAAGTCTCCTTTCATTTAGCATGTCTGCTTTAGGACTGAAAAGGGCCCAGAATTTCTGACTTGATCCACTAATAACAATCAGGAAGTTGCTTAAATGATGTCAGTTGGGAGGCTGGTACTCAAGAACCATTCATACACATATGAGTAGTTCAGAGTAGTTGGCACAGTCCTGTCATGAGGCTTTTAGATTCTGCATCTTTGTTGAAGACAAAAATTCTAGCTTGTCATTTATGGAAGCCTTCAGCAAGCTTCAGAGAGAAGCAGAAACCTCTTTGAGAATGACTGAATGCCTGTAGATAATGTATTAATTGATCCATTGTATCAGAATGGAAGAAGTTAGAATTCCTTATTGGGATTCAGGAAAGAATTATTTCCTAAGGTTTTAAGCACTAGTTTCCTAAGGATAGATAATTACAGTCACCAAGGTCATTGACAAATGTCCGTGGCCTTTCCAAAAAAACACAACCACAAAATATTTGTATGAATAATATTTTATATGGAGGTGGATTTAATTTGTAGCTGGTTTAGACAAGTTGTACCTTTCTTGCTTGATCTCTGACAATACCTAGATATCTGACATTTTTTCTTTACCTTAGGGTAGAGTTTTAAGGTTCCAAACTCCTCCAGCAACCCCCAGAGTTAGTTTCTTTACTGATGGTTTTCAACTGGCCTGAATGGCTTGACAAACTAGCTTAACTACTTTAAAAGTCACTAAAAGCTTTTCAGTGAGCCTACTAAAACCTAGATTCCTCACACAGATCTTAGCAGTGCAAATCAGAGCCTTGGCCTAGCCCTGTGTGCTCACAGAATGTGCCCCAGGAATTTCTGAGATGTAGAATGAGGACTCTTGGACCTCTGATCGTTGCCTACATCCATTTTCTCTCACTGTACCGCTGCACCATAGCTCTGTTATAAACCTCATGGGAGTATATTCATGACATATTTTCAAATATTCAGACTGGGGGAAATAATACATTCTGTGTAACACTATACCTACACAATCTTATCCTACAAAAGGTTGAATATTTCTTCTGATTTGGCTACTGTTCATATAAAAGTATTACAATAATGTTAAACTAACTACAAAATTTGAATCATACCCAGCACTCTTCATTGTTTTTAGCATCCTGCCTTTAAAAAATGAGATCAATATGATTTTCCAGGGAACCTTTAAGAAACCTCAGATATTTTAGGTGTGAAAGATATTCTGAATATTTTTTTTCCAGTATTAGGGACTAATCTTGGGAATTCAATAGAATTACCAAATGAGATTTGGTTACTTAATTACAATAAGTTCAATAGTGGTTACTTATTTAATCAAAGTGTTATTTGAAAATAAAATGTATAAGAAGGTGCCTGGTGGCTCAGTTGGTTAAGCATCTGACTTTGGCTCAGGTCATGATCTCACAGTTCATGACTTTGAACCCCACATAAGGTTCTCTGCTGTCAACACAGAGCCTGCTTCAGATCCTCTGTCTCCCTTGCTCTCTTCCCCTCCCCTGCGTGTGGTATCTCTCTCTCTCTCTAAAGAATAAACATTTTAAAATAAATAAATAAATAAAAATACAAATAACATGTATAATACCATTATGAGATTGTAAAGAAATTTTGCTCTTTCACAACTGAAGAACAATATTTTAAAATAATAAAAACATTTTGAACTTAATTCAAAGCAAAGAAAATTATTCTAGTGATATATGGAAACTTTTTCTATACAGATTATAAAGTGAAAGAATAATTAGTTACTACCTTTGTTAACAGCCTTAAAACCAATTCCTCATTTCAATAAAGAGGAAAAAATTCTAGTTTTTTATCAATATTTGGTAGTAAAGGTTTCAGGAGACTCTCTCTACTAACTTAAAATGGAATAATTATCTGAGAATATGTCCATCAAACCAAAAAAAAATGTTGCCAAATTTTTAGCATATTTCTTAGTTTCCTTTTTTAATTTTGGGTATAAACCAAGGAAAATCCCATTTCTTTCCTTCATATGCTTTAAAACTTGGACTAAATAGTCACATTTTGTCCTTCACTTTGATCTTTCATATTCTAGAACAACAAACGTACTCTCTGATTCCCTGAAAAACAAAATCTCATCTGCCTATCTGAGAATGTGATCGTAATGTTCTGTTAATATTACTTTTAGTCTCAAATATCCATATGAATTATAAATTTTAACAAAGGTATTATTTCACAAAAACTAGGAGGATGATAATTAAAAACTTTCGTACATAAGAGTTTTTAGAAGACTAGCAAAACTTGTAATTTTCTAGAGCCACAAGGCATTGCTTTCCAAAAATGAACACACTTGGTAACATGTTCTAATAGTTTACTTATATATTAAAAAAGGAGCAAATGTATATAAACATTATTATGCTTGGGGCGCCTGGGTGGCCCAGTCATTGAGCGTCCTATTTCGGCTCAGGTCATGATCTCATGGTCCATGGGCTCAAGCCCCACGTCGGGCTCTGTGCTGACAGCTCAGAGCCTGGAGCCTGCTTTGGATTCTGTCTCTCCCTCTCTCTCTGACCCTCCCTTGCTCTCTCTCTCTCTCTCTCTCTCTTTCTCTCAAAAATAAATAAACATTAAATTTTTTTTTAAAAAGCATTATTATGCTCAGGAATCAGTGTTTCTATTCAGAAACATTACTTAGAAACTAGGTATCAAATGATTAGTTATTAATTAACTCAATATTATTTTAAGATATCTAACGGTTTTTGGAAATGATGTTCAAACTGATAAATAGAAAACATAATTACTTTTGTTATAAGAATTTGTCAAAATTATCACTCAATTTAGTTTAGCACAGATTTATATTTTTCTAGTTTTAAATATTATGTAAGATTACTGTTAACATATTTCATCATTAAGCCAGAGTAAGTAATTGAGGAAATTCAAATGAACTAGTTTCTTTTTTAAAAAATAAGTAAAAATTTTATTTTAAATATAATAAAATGTGTTCTTATTTAGCATTTTCTACTGATAAAAATCAAGGAAAAGACCTAATTATTATTTTAGCTAAAATTATTAAGTTGTACTATTTATCCACAGATTTATCTTAACTTTATAAACTTGGCTTCTCACATTAAAACATTCTTGAGCTAGTAGTTTCTGTAAGAACATTTTAAATCTAAAACTTATGAATTACTATTTTTATGGACTTTATGGGTATTAGACTTATATAAGTAACTATCACTACCAAAAACTAGAACAGAGCACTTTTAATTTGAGAGGGATTTATTAATCAATATCCTCCAGAGACAGGTATATTAGTTATCCACTACTGCTTAACAAATTACTCTTGAGGCATCTCAAGACAACAAATATTTATTACATCTCACAGTTTCTGAAGGTCAGGAATGCAGAAACATCTGGTAGAATCTCTGATAAGATTGCAGTCGAGCTGCTATCCAGGGCCAAGTAAACTTCCACCTCAACTGAGGCTTCCAAAGCACCCATGGGGAAGCCTATGGTCCTTCCTGACTGAAACCAGCTTCAGTTTCCCACCAAATGGGTCTTTTCACAGCACTTCTTGCAACATGACAGTTTTCTTTTCCAGAGCAAATGGTTCAAGAGAAAGAGAGCAGGAATGCATGCTCAAGATGGTAGCCTGAGAACTTACCAAGTATCACATCTGCCATAAGCTCTTGGACACCCAGACCATTTGTGGCATAGTGTGGGAGAAAACTACAGAAGACTGTGAATACCAGGAGCAGGGATGATTGGGGTCACTTTGGAGGCTAGGTATTATGGAAAGAACATATCTCATACTCAGTGAGACGTCACGGCATTCTTTTTAATTTTTTTTAATGTTTATTTTTTTGAGAGAGAGAGAGAGAGAAAGAGAGAGCGTGTGTGAGAGAGAAAGAGTGAGCAGGGGAGGGACAGAGAGCGAGGGAGACACAGAATACGAGGCAAGCTTTAGGCTCTGAGATGTCAGCACAGAGACCAATGGGGGGCTGAACTTGTGAACCGCGAGATCATGACACGAGTTGAAGCCAGACACTTAACAGACTGAGCCCCACAGGCCCACCAGGGCATTCCCAATTATAAACATAGATTCATGGAAGTCTTATGCATTCAGTTCTACAACTCCAGCCATAGGGCAAAGTAAGCACAGAAACTCATTAGTCTGGATTCCAAGGGGCTGCTATGAATGAAACTCTTAACTGACTGAAGGTCACAAACAGAAACAAACAAAAAGACCAAGTTACCAGATTCTCTGTTATCTCTCACCAAAGGGAGAATAGATTTTTATGATCTGCCTCACAGAGGTTACCTACTGATTGGGAAAAAAGCAAGATTCTGGACCACTGCTGCCAACAATGGGAAATAATACACTGGTTATGCATGAACCAGCAACCAAATAAAGAGTAAAATCAACAAGGAAGGGGAAAAAAACTAGAGAAACAGAGAGTTGCAAATTTAAAGTTGTTTTGCTATTTGGGATTTACTCTGGGCCAAGGTTAAGCAGCTCATGAGAACTACTCAAGAAATATAGCTTTATTAGCTCTCAAATAGATTAGTTTACTTAAACATCTCAAAAAATATCCTCCAAAGCTGCTTAAGTATAATTTTCTAAAAGTCCAAAAAACATGACTCATAAGAATATAAAATGTACACACATCACATATTGCATTCAACTAAGCATTTATAAGAAATTTAATAAAGGAAAGTTAGGATAAAGTTGCTGCATTAGATACAAAACTGATTAATGTCTACAGGGAAATAAACTGTACCCTTGGATATAGCTACATATCTGTCTAGTCCTTGTTAAGACTAACAATAGAAAATCCTGACAAAGCTGTATGGAAATTGCTCTAACGTTAAATAAAAGTAACATTGTCACAGAGTAACTAAAATGACATATGGAGCAAAGCAATATTTAATCATGTTTAAGCAAGAAGTTAGAGATAAAAATTGTTACTTCATAAATCTTCCTTAAACTCTAACATTCTGTGTTAATATTCTTAATATCAGAGGTACTGATTTTACTTTTAGAAAGGACAATAAAACAAAGAGAAAAGGATCATACGCATTAAAAAATGGTAGAACATCACCACTTAAAGGAGATACGTTTTTCACATCATGTAATGCTAAGTTTTCTCAACCAATGAACAAATAAAGTTTGAGAAATGGATAGGCAAGCCAAGCTCAAAGAAAAAGATAGAATGAGGTTATAAATAACCAGATACCATTTTCCCCTGTAAGAATGAGAAGAGTTTATGGCAAGTGCCAAAAGAAATAAAAAGCCAACCCCCAAGCTGAGAGCTAACCACTAAAGGAAACAATCTGAAAACCAAGCACATGAAAGACCCTAAGAAGTAAGAATTATGTTCTTAATTTTGGTAGCTGGATCAGGATATAAAACTGAAGAAATACTTATATGACAAGACAATTTAAAGAGAAAAGAGAAAAAGGCCTAAAGTAGAGAAATAAATGCATAGTAGGCTCAAAATCAAGTTTTAATATGCAAACTCTGTTCTTTTAATAAAAAGAATCTTTCAATGGACTATGAATACATTTTTCTTCTTCCTCCAATGCCACCAGATGTATTTCTGTTCCTTTATGGTGAAAGAAAATATACAGTGAAAATCAGGCCACATAGTCTAATGGAAAAACACCTTGACTCACACAACCTCTTATTTCCATATCTGACCTTTCCTTTTAACTACAGATATCTATATTTGATAATATATTCAACATCTGTTCTTGAGTAACTCAAAAGTATCAAAACAAAACCTTCATAGCTAGTCCTTTTACAGGGTTTTTCTACATCAGCTAATTTTACTACTATCCATTCCATCCTGCAAACTGAAAACCTGGAATTCATCTCTGATAATTAATTTCCTCTAATTAACCTCTGTGTTCACCCATCAACAATGTCTGGACTGAAGAACATCCTACTAAAGAATGAATGGGCTAACCAAGAAGTTAAAGAGGAAATTAAAAAGTATATGGAAACCAATGAAAAAGATAACAGCATAAACCAAAACCTCTGGGACGCAGCAAAGATGGTCTTAAGATGAAAGTATATAGCAATCCAGGTCTTACTAAAGAAGGAAGAAATTCTCATATACACAGCCTAATCTTACACCTTAAAGAGCTGGAAAAAGAACAGCAAATAAAACCCAAATCAGCACAAGACAGGAAATAATAAAGATTAGAGCAAAAATTAATGCTATGGAAACCAGAAAAACAGTAGAACACATCAATGAAACCAGAAGCTGGTTCTTTGAAAGAATTAACAAAATTGATAAAACACTAGCCAGTTTGTTCAAAAAGAAAAAGAAAAAGACCCAAATAAATGAAATCAAGAATGAAAGAGGAGAGATCACAACCAACATAGCAGAAATAAAAACAATAATAAGATAATATTATGAGCAATTATATGCCAGTAAAATGGGCAATCTGGTAGAAATGGACAAATTCCTAGAAACATATATTCTGCCAAAACTGAAACAGGAAGAAATAGAAAATTTGAACAGACCCATAACCAGGAAGGAAATCGAATTAGTAATCAAAAATCTCCCAAAAAACAAGAGTCCAGGGTCAGATGGCGTTCCAGGGGAATTCTATGAAACAATTAACAAAATGTTAACACCTATTCTCTTGAAGATGTTCCAAAAAATAGAAATGGAAGGAAAACTTCCAAACTCTTTCTATGAAGCCAGTATTACCTTGATTCCAAAACCAGACAGAGACCCCGCTAAAAAGGAGAACTATAGACTATATATATATATATATATATATATATATATATATATATACATATATATATATATATATAAACATGGATGCAAAAATTCTCAACAAGATACTAGCCAACTGGATCCAACAAAACATTTAAAAAAATTATTGACCACAGCCAAGTGGGATTTATACCTGGGTTGCAGGGCTGGTTCAATATCTGAAAAACAATTAACGTGATTCATCACATCAATAAAAGAAAGGACAAGAACCATATGATCCTCTCAATGGATGTAGAGAAAGCATTTGACAAAAGACAGCATCCTTTCTTGATAAAAACCCTCAAGAAAGTAGGGATAAGAAAGAGCATACCTCAAGATCATAAAAGCCCTACATGAAAGACCCAACATTAATATCGTCTTCAATGGGGAAAAACTGACAGCTTTCCCCTGAATGGCAGGAACAAGACAGGGATGTCCACTCTTGTCACTGTTATCCACATAGTATTGGAAGTCTTAGCCTCTGCAATCAGACAACACAAAGAAATAAAAGGCATCCAAATTGGCCAGGAGGAGGTCAAACTTCCACTCTTCACTGGTGACATGATACTCTATATGGAAAACCCAAAAGATTCCACCAAAAAACCACTAGAACTGATTCATGAATTTAGCAAAGTTGCAAGATATAAAGCCAATGCACAGAAATCAGTTGCATCCCTATACACCAACAATGAAGCAACAGAATGGAAATCAAGAAATAAATTTTTCATTTTTATAATTGCACAAAAACCATAAAATACCTAGGAATTAATCTAAAGAAAGAGGTGAAAAATCTATACACTGAAAACTACAGAAAGCTTATGAAAGAAATTGAGAAAGACACAAAAAAATGGAAAAAGATTCCATGCTCCTGGATAGGAAGAACAAATATTGTTAAAATGTCGATAGTACCCAAAGCAATCTACATATTCAATGCAATCCCTATCAGAATAACACCAGCACTCTTCACAGAGCTAGAACAACAATCCTAAAATTTGTATGGAACTAGAAAAGACCCCGAATAGCATAGCAATCTTGAAAAAGAAAACCAAAGCTGGAGGCATCACAATTCCAGACTTCAAGCTGTATTACAAAGCTGTAATCATCAATATAGTATGGTACTGGCACAAGAACAGACACACAGATCAATAGAACAGAATAGAGAACCCAGAAATGGACCCATAAACGTATGGCCAACTAATCT